>NW_028288547.1:0-600000 GCF_059628265.1 Tinamus guttatus
AAAGATGTTCCTTCTCCTTCCACCAGCTTTACGCTGGCCACAGCTCCCACCTCCTCTCCAGGTATGGTCGGCAAGTCCCCTTTTGGGATATGAGAGGGAGAAGACATCCCTGGGGTACTAGAGTCAACACAACATAGCTTTCTGCAAAGGGATGTGTCCTCCACTGCAGATCAGTGTAGAGAGAGAAAGGAACAGGTTAAAATAGACCCTGCTCTTCTTGCCCCTCTGTAACACATGTAAAGCACATGCCCTGCTTCCACGTCAAGAGGAGAGCTGAGCTGGGCAGCATGTGTGTGCATGTGAGTGCTGGGGCTGCACCTCTGATTGATACCACTGGGTCGATGCTCCCATAGATCATTTGTTCCTGGGAGTCTTGGCAATACTTCACAGAAGTGCCTGAGCAGAGATTCTCCTGAATTTTGTTTCTCTGAGAAAGTGAAGGGGGGATTTTCACTGCAAGAGCACACAGTTTCAGTCTGGGCTTCTTTCCCCACACTAGCCCAAGTGGTAAAAAGGTAAAATATTTCCATGTATGTTCTTATCCATGACCTTTCTTTTTCCCTTAGTCTGGTGATTCTCCTCCAAGTTCATATTACAAAAATACTATGTCTTTGACGGTGGGTTTGAGGGGGCAAGGGGCAGGAAAATAATTCTCCATCCTGGTCTGTCACAGCAGGCTGAGCTCTCATGCTGCAAGGCACACTGCTATAGGTAAAGGAGTTAGTGTGGTGCAGTAGATTGACAGGACTCTACCGTCAGCCTTACCCGACTACACTGTTGTCACCACCTCGATGACAGTTGTGCTGACACTCATGTGCTGCTTGTCCCTAGGAGACTGTAAATAGTCAGCTGGACTCAATACCCCGCTTTCAACACTGCATTCTCCTCCAAAAGAGCTAGGCATGCTCCATTTTCTGACACCTCTCCTCCCATGACAAATTTAGGCAGCTCAGGCCATTTACCAGCAGCTGGTTACTGACACAAGACCCCTCCTAAGGAAAAGGATCTGCCAATAGCATTTATGTGTGGGAAGATACGTTTCCAATTCCTGTTTTGAAGGTCCCCTTGAACGCTGCCCTCTGGTAGTTCTTGGGGTTTGTCTTCCGCAGCATCAGCCAGCGACCCGCTTCAGGCGATACGCATGTCAAACGAAGGAGTCCTGTAGGAAAACCGAGCACAGGGCAGCAGATTGGCTCCTCACTTAGCATTCAGCAGGACAGCTCTGCTGGGTGAGAGCATGTCACTCACTGCGTGTGGCTCTGCACAAGTGGGGTATACCATTTCCCTTCGCTGCTCGGTGCATGTCAGCTCTAATCAAGTGTGTGATGGTATTACCCTTTAGCACTTGTAGCCCACCGGGGATTATCACCATGAGCTTCTGCACTGACATTTCTGAAGCATGTAGAGGCAAGTTCCCGGGGTGTCACAGAGCTCTACAGAGACCGTAAGTTATTGCTGCGGAAAACAGGCACTTCTTGACTTTCCTATTAAATGTACGTATGAGGGAGAATGAATAGCACAGACTGCTTGACGTGTTTTGCTAAGCAGGACATATG
Source organism: Tinamus guttatus (assembly GCF_059628265.1). Lineage (NCBI taxonomy): Eukaryota > Metazoa > Chordata > Aves > Tinamiformes > Tinamidae > Tinamus > Tinamus guttatus. The sequence continues at coordinate 1,557 of NW_028288547.1, forward strand.
AAATACATTATTTGTGAAACTAAATATATAACCTTAACCTGTGTATCTGTCAGGATTTTTTGACGAGAGAGTATTTTCAAAAATTACAGTTCCTACACAGTTTAAGAATACTGTGTTTACTTAGAGCCTTCCCAAGTAAGAGGCTGTTTACACAGAAGGTTGTTTAAAGTGTTTTGCTGCTGTCCCTGTTGCTTGTAACTTGTAACTAACTAGCACTAGCAGATGAAATATTTTGACAACTTCCTGACTGCTTCTAAGCACCTTTTATGGCTGCAAAAGTCGAGAGCAGAAATTTACACAAAAGTTCAGGTGCAGTTATGAGTCTCAACCTTTTTTTTTTCTTTTTTTTTAGTTATTCTATACATCAAAATGAAAATCAGGTCAAAGATGTGCAGATGTGCCAAGTTTCACTTTGGAGTAATTGTCACATAATAGCCGCATTATTTATGTACCATTTTTGGAGCACACTCTCTTGTTCGCACTGTGTGGTCCAACGGTCTTTCCTAGATTTTGGATGTGTGCAGACAGTCCTAACTAGCAGCAACTGTTTGAAAGCAGCCAGAAAACCAATTCGCTCATTCCTTTTGAGTACATATTGAACACCTCTTTGCCAAGCACCAGCCTAAATAGAGCCAGCTTGTAATAAAGCTCAAGAACTTATTAATTCACAGTGTGTAGAAGCAGGTGCTAAGGGGTGCTACCTCTGCAGTTTTGGTTTGTGCTTCTCTTGTTTTACTTACTCTCATTTAACTGTTAAGGCAAAATTCACTTTTCCAACACACAGTGATGAAGTGAGCTGTAATTAGCAAGGGAGCTTCAGAACAGATGATGTTAAATTCATGCTCTTAAGTCACAAAAAGCCACCTAGTTTTCTACAGTTATTACATAAGCTGGTGAAGGGGAACAGGGACATCTACCTTATTAAGATCCAGTGGCCTACATTTTTGCTTACGCAAAGCGCTGATGCAGTAACCTGAACCCCATCCTATTATTTTCCTAGCTCTCTGCCAGTACCGTCTATCCAACATACCATCTCCACGGTGCATATTACTCAGCTCACTGCTTGCATCTGGGCAGCAATGCACCTCAGAGTCATGGTGGCAGAGCGAGACTTGCACAAACCTCCTCTCCATTAGGAGAAGTTTCCATTTTTCCTGCCCAGAAGAAATTCCAGTCACAGGTGTGGGATGCTTATTTCTGAACAAGTGCTAGAGAGCAGTAATATATACTATACGAAAGGTCAAGCAAAAAGTCTCATATAAGAGGCAAGCAGGATGAGGCAGGATTTAGGTACAGGATGCAAACTATAAAACTGGCCTTAACACTGCTATTGTGTTTCCGTGAAAGGGAGAAAATATATTAACAATTTTACAATAGGGGCAAACAAAATACGAGAGTAAGTCTCTGTGAGAGATCGCCATGCTTCTCCTCTCAACTTAAACTGTATTTCTGTATAAAGCAAGAATTGAACTTTTTCACTGGTGAAGTCCCCAGGACCAAGAGAACATCAGCATACAAAGGCTTCTCAGTTCCTGAGTCATATACATAATTGTGGCATTGCAATAGTGTACATCACCAATAAGGCTGCATTTACCTATTACAATCATGGCCTGTGGGATCGTTGTTCAATACAAAGATATAGATGTTACCTCTCCCAAAAGGCAAGACAGAACAACTGCCTTGCCATTTGGGAGACCATGCTTGGTCCACTGGGACCAAACCCCATGGGTCTGAGATGCCCTCCAAAGCCCTGCCACCTGGAGGGTTATGCTATCACTTTGCCTGTGCACTGCTGCCTGCACAGTAATTTGAACTTACCAGCCAACTTCAACCAGATTTGGGAGAGCAGGAGAAGTTTATGAGATTCTTAGTTTCTAGCCATTTTGTAAAAATAATCATTTGGGCAGAGAGGACAATCCCCATGAAAGCTTCCGGAGTACGAAGGGCAGCAAGAGCAGAGCTTCTATCAGCATCACAGAGACATCACGGAGGTGCTCACTGTTCCACAGGAAAAGGAGTGTTTGGGCCTACTTTTCACTGAAACGTAAGTATTTGTGTCCTACCTGTTACAGCCCAGGTGATCTCTAGAAGATGAGAGCGGGACCATGACTGGGGAGTGTGTAGGTCCCGAGAGGTGCGGGAATCCAGGGAATCCATCTTCATGGCACCCACCTAAAACAGTATAGGAAATTCAATAGGAGATAGGTGCTGAACATAGGTGCCAATTTATATCCCAGTTGCTCAAAAGACCCTCAGCTTCCTAAGGAACAGAAGCACTGCAGAAAGGACTATGCTTCCTTGCATTTAGCCTGCTTAACTGCCCCCAAAAAGGCAAGCCCATTGGCAGAGCAGAGAAAAATCTTTGTTGTTGTTGTTGTTTTAGGTTGTTCCAGGAAGGATGAAAAGCAAACATTGCCTGGTGTAAAAAAGACTTCAGACCAAAACCATACTCACATGAGCTTTCACACCAGCTACAAAGCAGACCAGTTAGTTAAGAAAGCCGCACCTGGCAGACCGGAGAATAGCAAAAACTCCTGGCTTAACCAGAGCCTTTACAAGAAAAGTAGGTGACACGAAATGTAAATGATATACTTTAACCTGAACCAGCTCCCACTCCTTCTGCATTTACATTCCTGACCAGGCAAAGCCAAGCGCTCTTCTCTCCAGCATAGCAGCCCGTGCAGGTCAAGCACCTCCTTTTTGCTGCCCGTCGCCTTGACTCTAAAACTCTGGAGATGCTGGGCTTGTGACAAAGGTGTTAATCCTTGAACCTCAATTCTGGTATCTCTCACGGTGCATCTAATCTTCCTGCAACATTTCATTATCGGAATTCTTGGCGGGGGCTAAAAGTACCTGTTGGAAAACCTGATGCTTTGTGATTGGTATCACATTTCCAAAATTGGTCTGAATTTTGAAGAACCAGATCATTTATTCTTCAGTGGACTACTTACATGCACAAATAAAATCAGTGTATTTGATATCAAGTGTATGCAGTTAACATGACTCATAACGGTAATGCTAATGGAAATATTTATTTGGCTAAGTTGTTACACACACGAGGAAAGAAGACTCAAACCAGCTATAACCCACCCAGAAGTTTTTTATTCCTTTCAGTGTTATACTCAGGAAAAAAAAAAAAAAAAGGAAATAAAACCAAAACCACTGCACTGTTCCTGTTGATCCCCACAAATACAGCACATATGAGCTTGAGTGAGAGCTATTTTTCCTTTCCCCTCCTTTTGCAGGCAGTAGATGCTGCCATAAATATCTGTGCTTGAGTGATGAGGTAAAGACGGCTTTTCAACCTTCATTCCATATTGTTTGACTTTTACAGCGTTAAAAATTATGTCAATATTGCCTTTGCAGTATAATACTTTTGTATTTCTCCTTGGGTCTATTCTAAGTTTGCTTAAAGATAAAAGAGCCGATAATTAATTTGTGCAAAAGAAAAGGCAGATCCTTAAATCCTTTCCTGTTGTAAAGTAAACTGAAATGTGTGCTTAGTAGTGGTGGTAGTTATGCCATTTCTTGTATTCCTCCTTTTCCCATGAGGTAGAAGTTGATTTGTAAAAGCCCTTATTATATAGGAGGATCCATTTACAGTGTTTGAGGACATGAATTCAATCCCAGACGCAGGAGTTTTAAACATTCTTGTAAGATTCTCTTATTAGCTTTACTTATCAGCACTACACAACTAGGAAATGGCCAGTTGCTTTTTAAAGAGCTGCAGAGAAGCCTTCATTGAAAGAGTCAGCAGTAAACAACACTTTGCTAGCAGTTGCACAAACCCCCAAACTATGTTATAGACTGTCCAGCAGGAGTTTTTATCCATTACAGATCTATTTTTGCACGTAGAAAGGCCTCACAGCAAATTATCCTAGGGCTTATTATGAAAGCAATACAAATGCCAGTCGTGGAGAAGTGGGACTTTCTGGAATTAATCTGAAGAAAAAGATTGCAGAAGGTAACGGTACGTTTTCCACTGACGTCTGCAAGAATGGTTAAAAGAGCTTTTTTTCTGGAACCTCGCTTGATGCAGATGGCTTCTACTGCCCACTCCTGGCATGTGTCTGTCAGGCTCCAGTCCATGCTGCGGTCCCTGAGCACATGCAATGCTGTGCTGAGCCTCTTGCAGCCTTTAATGTTGTGTCTCAGTTTTATTGGCTGTGAGGCCTTTCTTACAACTGTTATAATATTTTCTGATCATCACATTCCAAGTGATAGCTCAATTCAAAGGAACACCATTCCTGTCTTTTACACTGCCCACCTTTACTCACAGTGAATTTTTGCCCACCTTCACTCAGAGTGAGCAGCATTTTTACGGGAGAATTCACAGTTTACGGGAGAATTGACATTCACTGCTCTTTCACATAGTTTTATGAGTTCTTTTTTCTTAGTATATAAGCTCTGCACAATCTTGAAAGAAAAGTTGAGTAGTTTTCAGTTGTGTGATGTAGTTGTCCTTTGAGGGAACTGTTTATAAAAGCATGAGGACCTATCTTCTGGCCTCAGCCTCTTGCAACCTTGGCAGAGTTGCACTGACCTAACCATTGGTATTTGGGCTGAATCTCAGAAGTGCCCATATTCTATTTATAGCTGTTTGTTTTCACAAACAGAAGTTTTTAACTTGTATAAAATGAGATGTAGTAAGAAAATACTCAGGTATGCCATTAGCCATCCTTCCTGTTCTGTCCTCCTGTTCCGCCCTCCCCTCCAGAAAGTCAACATGGCCTCAGAGTAACAGCAGGAGAGAGATCATGGGTTTTAACCAATTGGGAACCAAGGTTAACTGCTTGGCAGGCAGCTCTGATCACCACTGCACCGTTAATACACTCCTGATGGGAGACAGACCCAAAAGGTCCCAGCTTCTGCCACAGTATCCCACTCTGGCTTCAGTTAGCTACCTGTGTAGACAAGTACTGGTCAGTACAAAGAAATATGACAGAAGTTTTCCCCACTCCCTGTTGAATTAAAATGCATTTTTAGAATGGGCTGCAAATGATCAGTTTGGGATAAATGTGGAACAGGACAATATTTGAAATACAGGTTATATGGTTAGGATAAATTATACGGTTAGGATAAAGAGTCAAATTCTACTTTCTTGGACTGCAGGGTAGGTGTGAAGAAGACAAGAAGACTTGATTAACACAGCAATGAATTGCTTACATGCAAAACATTTACTAGATGCTTCTTGAAATAAGAAAGATACAGTACAAAATCAGAAGACTGGACAAAGATGGAGAAAAAGCTAAGCTGGAGAAAAAGTACACACACACACACACACAGATATATACTTATCTCTTCTATCATACTTATCTACTACTTTAGTCCTTGCTACTTATTCCTTGCCATTCTACAGGCTGGTAAAACCCTATTGTTCATGTTTGTGTGACTGATGAATCATGTCACTGATTAAACATCATTCTGATAGGGACAATGGAAAAGTCACCAGTTATTTTGAAGGCTGAACATTGCATTTCTTTATATTCAGCTTGAACCATGGCAATGAATATTTCAAACTTCCCTGGTTTTCAAGATGAGAGCTAACAAACTCAAAAGACTCCGAGAGAGCAGCAGAGAGAGGTGTGTGTGCCATGGGGAACAACTAGCAAAAGAAACAGGGGTGAGGGAGAACATTTGCAGGCCAAACATGTTTCAGAAATCTTGAACTCTTTGCACCCAATGCCCTATACCGCTGTGCCTCTCCATCCCTGCCTCTACTTCAGGTACTGTAAATCATCTTCTCTTACAACAGGGGCTCTGTATGTCGTATCAAATTCTCTTTTCATCCTCTACAGCATCATTTACTATTCCTTATCTCAGCAACTCTCTCCCTCTGCTTGTTTCCTTCATATCTGAGTTCTGTGACCCTCACCTACAAGGCGTTTTATGTTCTCTACATCATTTCTTCTCAGTGTGAGGAATTGTGTGCCCCTATTCATTCATCCAAATCCCATTTTCCATCTGAATCTCCAGAAAAATGAAAAGAAGAAAAAAAAACCCTTGAACTTAAGGATAACAAGAACAGAATTTGCTAGGTATACTGGAGTTTTATGTAGTATTTGCTGCTTAAATATACAGTGAGACGCACTCTGAATATTTATGGTGAATTCTGTGGTATGGGCTATTATGGAAAGGATGTAGCTCCTACAGTACTTAACTGTTTTGGAAAAAGTTATCCCCTCTCTTCTGGGATACTTCCATACACAAAGGACTTTTTGTTGTGTGTGTGTGGTTTTTTTTCTTTTTCCTCAGTATTAAGCAGAGAAGCCAAATAAACTACTGAACCCTCCACAACGGGATAGCAAATCAGCTCCATGGAGAATCTAATCAACATCCTGTGGTCTTCCCTCAGCTGCAGGAGGATGAGGGAGTTTCAGTTACTATAGACCTTATCAGGGAAAGTGCCTATTGCCTGGTTTCTGATGCCAGGTAGATTACAGAGGGACAGGATAGCAAGTTCTTGCTTTTAACCAACCACATCCCTTTTTCAAGTTGGGCTCAGCAAGGGGGCACACTGTCTTTCTGTGTATAAGACCTGTAGATCCTCAAACTCCACACACAGATAAAATAAATTTTCAAAAATGTCCAAGTGATGTAGGAGCACAGGCCACAGTACTGTAAAAAGATTAAAGGCTCCTAAATCTCTTCTGGTGCTTTTGAAAATGTTGCCTGCTGTTGCTACTAATCACAGCAAGAGGAAGTGAGAAGAAAGATGGACTGTGAGTTAGGCCATGCCTGTGCTATTTCAAGGTTTTACAGCTGAAAGACAAGATCTTTGAAGCTAGTTTTTGAACTGGAGCAGGACTCCAGAGGGAGCACAGAGCACTGGTGTGAAGTGCTTTCTTTGGCATGTCCGACTCAAGACAAGTCTTAGGAACCAGTCACAGGTCCTGAGTGCCTTTTTGTGGTTAACTCCAGCATGAGAACGTATTGCTTGCAATAGTCTGACCTGAAGGCGATGAAAGCATGGTTTGCTCAGCCAAGTTCCACATCCAAATGTAAAGGGCACAATTTCCTGGCTAGTGTCAGATGAAATGAGGTGTTCCTGTTGTTGTTTTGGTTTCCTGATACAGAAAGAGCAATGGGAACTTTAGGACCACATAGCACTTCAGCTGCAGGAGGGCCAGTGCTTTCAACAGAGGTGAGACCACAGCTCCTGCAAGGTTCTTGGTTTCCCTCTTTTGCTGCAGTCAGTTGCTTTCTACAGACGATTTACTGGAACAGACTTCCTTATATCTGATTTCCAATATTCTTCAGACTACAGATAGCTAGAGAAAGTGTGGCCAGAGCATGGAAGAGATGGAAAACTAAGGCTGGTGGAAAGGTAGGCATCTACAGGGTGTGTTCTCCCAACTCATGGTCTGACACAACCAACAAACAGGAGGAGGGTGATGAGGGTCTGACAGGTTTCACAGCTAAAGGTCCTCATGGGAGAAGATCAAGAGAAACAGGAACTGCTTTTCTAGAGTTTCTTTATGGTGAACACTTTGACATGTCTTGAACAGTCAGCACCTGGTTTCACATTGCCCTGCTATGGAAAAGATACCTGCTTCTCTAGGCTGGATCATTCCTGTAAACTGGCTTTCTAGTATCAGCTTAGATGTCTCGCTTGCCCCTGAGGCCCTATAGCTTTTATAGGCTGCGTGTCATAGTTTCTGTGATAATGATTCATGTTTCAGCAGCTTTTCAAATAGCTGATTAGAGATTATTGTTGGCAGTTTTTCTCTGAAATGAGTTTCCTATGATTTTTGACGCTTAAAGAAAACAGTCACCACTCAAATGGTTGAGAGTCATTGCAAGCCAATACCAAAGGATTTGAAATTTGGCCCATTTTCAGCTTCCTTTCTTTTACCCACAGAGTTCAGAGTATTTTGTGAGGGTTTTCGCTCAGACCATACCAAATATGGAACACCTTATCGTCAACACACTAATATACATCTGCGGAGCTCTTGTGTTACCAGGGGAGATTCAAATGATATCCCCTTCCTTCTGGTTTCAGAAGAGCTGCCATGTTGAAAATGCTGACAAGCAGGGTGATTATTATGTATCTCTATTGATGTGTATTAGGAGAGAATGCAATCTGAAGGTGTTAGTTCTAGTGTTTTTAAGTTGTTTTATGAGCTCTTGATAGAAAGACATTTTCTGAATGTAGCTTAAAAGTAGTTTAAGTAGTTTTGTAGTTTTTTTTTTATGTCTGCAAAATCTGCAAATGCTATATGCACCCTTATTTACTTTGCAATTATCCTGTAAGAGTAATGCTTACCCTCTTGGCTGCATTTTTCAATGACTGTAATTCTTTTTTGGTAGGCTTCCCGGACAGTGAAAGATGCAGCCACACACTCTCAAAATGTAAATGGGCAACCACTGTCCTACTATGAGGCCTTGCTATTAGCTTGCTTTGTGGATGTTTGAGACAGCATTATGGGACCTGTCCTGAAGGCTTGATGATAGGGTGAGACTCAGAAGTTCCAGCCCTGAAAAGGGATCTTTACTCCGTTTGGAGAAGCTAATCCAGAAGGAAACAGGAAACAGAGGAGTTGGTCTAAGCACTGCTCCTACTGTGTCATGCAGTTGATCATATCTGTACCTCAATTTCTCCTTCTGTAAAACATGGGGCATATTATTTACCATCTTTTGTGAGTTACTTGGAGCTTGTGGATTGGCTACCAGCATATAGCAAGTAAATATTACTTTGTGCTGTGGGGTGAACATGGAAAAACTCTCCTTCTGTAAATGTGCATCAATTCTCCATAGACTGAAGAAGGAGGTACATGCTCACCCTGACTTATGCAGACTTTTCCTCTCAATGTCAGGGAAGACTCCCCAGACACATTAGATATAGCATCCATTTGGTATGCTCTTTTCTACACAGTGGCTATCAAAACCTATTTCTGCTCACCTGACAGTACCATTTTAAAATGAATAAGATTAAAGATTTTATATTCCAGAACAAACAATGGTAAAAGCTTTTACTGACCTATTGCCACTTGCCTGAGGACTTGGAAGCGAGCTACAAATTGCATGTCACTCAGTGAGCCGTTATAAATTCTGTATGCTCCTCCTTTCCAAATCCAAATGTTGATACAACTCCTGCGCTTTGACAGAGCCGGCTCTCTGCATCCTGAACAGGAAAAGGCAAAGCAAGGTATGAAAAATGTGCTGCTAGTAGGTGAGAGCTCTTGCTCACGCTGCTGACAGGAGCAGATGGCTTTGCAATGGGTTTCTGGTAGGGGGGAGCGGGAGTGCATCCTGTTGGTCCAATTTAGGAGGCAAAACTGAGTCTCGGCCAACCCCAGACTTTGCTCAACTGTTTGCTCCAGGAGAGTCTGTTGTGGATTTTCATATCTGCTCTGAGAGAAAGGAGGTCTCTCAGATGTCTTTTTCTAATGTAGTTGCCTCTCCTTTAGGACCTGGAACCCGCAAGGGGCCAAACTCCCCCAAGCCCCATTAGTTTCAGCAAGCACTCAACAACTACTGAGTGACCATTGCTTAGCAAGCCCAAGCCCCTGCTCGAATTTTGTTGTTTTCAGGCTCAAATGTATACTAGTCTTGTTTGGATTGTAAAAACTGGTGTCTTTTGGTTGATTTATTCTGATATACACCTATTGCCAATACATCACTCTTTGGATATGACTTTCTTGGGGTTTGTGACAGATATCTGTGCCCTGAAGGCAGCTGGAGGTGATGAGAAGTTTATTTTACTCCCTCACAAATGTGCCTGTGGTGCCTCTTTGCAGAAGAGTTCCACAGTAATGAAAATTTACTCAAAGTCCTTCTTGGGCTTTTGCATTTTTATTTTTAGCATGTTTCTTTCAAAACTGTGACTTCTGTGTCTGGTACATCTAGGACTTCAGTGGATTGGCTCTACTGCAATAAAACAACATGGGTTTCAAATATAGGTTGCTTTCATGGTATATCCAGAAGTAAGTCTTGCAACCGTAATTGCTGGTAGATCATTTTTCATTTTATTGATTTAATTTTTTAACAGTATCTCTGACTGTCAATGGGAACTTCTTTTTAGACTACTGGCTGTAAAACAAAATAATTTGCAATTTAATAAAACAGTAATAATTGAATGGTGATATATTCAGATGTGGCTGATGAGGTTTCAGGGTTATTTTCTCAGTGGAAGTACTAGAAGTCTGAATTTGTCATTTACTTCTTGTTTTAGAAGTTGTAGCCTCCCATCTAAGAATATGTAGCTTCTACACACAGAATCCAATAGAAATAACATACATCTTTTTAAAACAACATTCAGTAATAAATCCAGACCTCCGCTATTTTTAAGATATATGCAAAGCTTTGGTTCCAGCTACTCAAAAATCATTTAGAGACCAGGAACACAGGATCACATTCTATTGCTGTTCGTCAGAATGAGTTTATTTTTCTTCAACTCATGTCTTTTGAGGCTAGTTTGCAATCAGATAGAACTCAGTGTGAGAAAGAGCAGCAGAGCTGGATGGACTCTGAGTCATCTGGCACTTTGCAAAAATTGAAAAATTCCAGAGGCACCTGAAATCCTCACTGAAGACTGGTGGTCACCAGCAAATTATTATTATGGTTGTAACAGAAAATCTTGGCTTTAGTGGCCTTTTACTACTTTAACTAAGCAGTTACTTGCCAGTTTATTATTATTTTGGTACTTGATGGAAAAAGACTGTAGTTTTCCATGTTTCGTAAAGCTGAGTATACATTTATTGAATGAAAGCATTTATTAAATATACTGGGACAGATTCTCAACAGGCATTAAATAACTTACCTCTCTTTGCCAAGAACTCTTGCTTGTTATGTTTTATTATGCTGAGAACTGCGGGTTGCATAGGTGGAAGACAAAGGAAATGTGGCTTCACTAATGAAAAGCCAAATCACTGTATATCTCCTGGTACCATGGAGACCTGAACTCTGTTGGTTTGTATTGCCTGCACAGTTGCATCTATTTTACAAAATCATGAGCTGCGCAGAGAAGCTAAATGGAGAAACGGGGTATCCAAGTACACTAAGAAGAGAGCACTTAATTAAACTAGCGTGTGGCAGGTTCAAAACTACAAAAAACCGAACAAACAAATGAAAACTCAGAAGCTCTTTTTTTTTTCCTGTAACATATAGTCAAGTTGTGGAACTTTTTTTCCACAAGACACTGGGGATGTTAAACATTTGCACAGGTTTGAAAAACAATTGGACAAACTAATGGAAGAAAAAGTCATTAAGGTGAATTACTTCGGTAGATTTGGGGCCTACAAAGAGTAGACCAAACAAAAAGGGCTGAGGAGTAATATTGTTAGACAGTAACTTGAATAAAAATCACCAGCTGGCTCAAATCATGTCTTTTTGTTCATTTCTGAGTTTTTCCATCAGTTGTGGTCAACAGGCATTTGCCATAGCTCTAAAACTTATTGTTGCTTATGTATGTCCTCTGAAAACTTCCTGTTGTAAACAGGAACAAGGGAATAATTTGATATCATCCAGAATTAAAATCTTGTTCTAGGACTCATTCAAATGAATGGAAACTTCAGTGGGTGCTGTATTAAGAGAATGACAGTCTTCTACCTTAATTTAAATGTCCCATTTGTTTAATGAAACAAATCCAAGCAAATCAAAACATCTAGGGACAAATTCTGATGTTATTCACAGTGAGGTTACACAGATGTCACCAACAGGGCCTGTACTTTTTTATTACCTCCTTTCTCTTGTGCAGTAAATACTTTTTTTAAACGATTTGCCAGCCATACAGCACAATGCATTGCACTGCTTTGTCTATCAGCATTCAGATAAACTATTGCTACTGGCCAATTCCTGAGGATGATTATTCCATAGCATACATTAAGCCCCAAGAAAAGCAAGATAGTTTTGTGTGTGTGTGTGGAAACAGGCTTATATCCATCTCTGTAATAAGGCTTTAAAGTCTTGCAGAGCTAAAGAGTTCTCATGGAGAATCTGATACATAACATAAAGAAAACTTGACCCTTTCACTGTACCTTGAGTCTTGGGACTGAGCAGCTGTTGTGATCTTCACAGGATGCATGATATTCCAGCTCTGCGATAGAATGGAGGACAAATAAAACAGAAAGGGGAGGGATTAGATACTTTAGGTCCAAAAGGCATTAAACAGCCCTTGATAACTCCTGGGAACTATTTATTGATTCCTTCTACGCAATGCACATTCCCATTAAGTGATTTCATTTCCTTATTTCTCCTAATCACATCACTTGGTTTAGAAGCCTTTTGCTCTCTGAAACCTGGGGGTACATAGATAAGTTCGATTTCTCATGTGGATATACTTTTTATTACATGTGAAAAGTTGATACAGTAAAAGTAACTCCTTGGAGCCAGCAGGTCTGGAGCTTTCATCATTACGAGGCACTGCATCAAGGAAGCACCAGCGGGTTAATTGCTGCACTAGCCTCAGACTAAAGTGACTTTTTTCATGCCTGCAGTGGGCACCGATAAAGTCCTCGGAAGATGTGATTGCCTCTGAAAAGCATATTGCCATTTTAGAAATAGTACTGAGACTAATAATAATAAGGCAGTGAGGCTGTAATAGCCAAATCTGTGAAGATTAAATTTACCATTGTAATAACTAATACTGCAAATAAATAGAAAAATATGGACCAAGCTGTGGTATACCTCTAGGAGAGACTGGAGGAAGAGAGAGGGGCCATTGCTTTGATTTTTGCTTTGCAACTAAAGGACGAAGCTGAGCGAGGACTTTTAGTTTGGCAAAATGGGGGAAAAAAAAATTCCTTACATGGCTGACTTTTATATTTCAGTCTCATGGCCATTGCTTTTACTGTCCTCACCTTAAGGAGCTGCCAATGCCCCAGGCCTCTCACTGGCCAGTTCAACAGCATGTGGAATGCGGGAAAATTTCCACATCAGCCTCTGCTTCGCTGGGAGCCGGCGGAGCCACCTCGGCTGCTGCCCAGAGCAAAGCCAGGGAGACCAGTGTGGGGAGACCAGGGTCACAAGGCTATTCCCCATCACTGCTGTCAGCGGCAGGAAAACCCTGGCCACCACACGTTCCTCCTGGAGGTTTTTCAGCAGCTGAAGGCAGGACTCGCTGCGGCACATTCAGACCGAATATTGCACCGCTTACCTCTAAACCGGGGAAAAGAAATCTGCTGCTGCGCTGGAACAGGAGTGAAAAGAAAACAGAGATACAGAACACTGGGTATATTTCTACTGGCGCTGGCTGCTGGGCACAGTGTATCAGTAGCCTCTATTTCCCGAAAGGTCCTTCCTTTGCAGATATTTGCAGAAGCATCTGCAGCAAACTGGACTGCGCTTAAGTGAATGAAAAGTAAATCTATGAAACCATATTTCCATTCTTTGGGACACAGTAAAAGTGTCCCTGTTCCTTTCAGCACCTAAACTAGATGCATTCATCAGCTCATGAAAGGACATAGGCATATGGTTTAGGGAGACACATATTCAAAGGAAACAAAACTGTGTTCCGAATTAAATAAATATCCTCGTCATCATATATATTTTGAAGACTGGGCTAGTAGCAGTGTGAATCATTTTCATCTGTATGATAATGAGCCCTTTGGAAGACCTTTGCTTCCACAAGCTTTTGTGCTCTTTGCAGTGCAAATGCTTTGCCCTTGTTTAAAAAGGTATTGCTTTTCTCCAGGGCAGCTCCCAGCCACGGTCATACAGGTGGTTTCCTGCAGTTAACACATCGAAGTGTAGAATCATATGTCCTTTAACCCTTTAATCGTTAGTAAAAAACAGCAGTTCAGCACAGACAGGTGTAGAGTGTCCAAGGTTAGTCCCTTGCTGCTGTTCATCAGGGCTGGACTGAAGGGCAATGCCCGCTTCTCCTTTCAGATTTCCCATGCAGCTTACAAGGGGTAAGAACCTCTTTCATTGCAGCGAGCCTGCATAAGACTTAAGACACCATTTAATCCTGTTTAAGGGAGCTTAAATATTGCATGGGTCTAGGCTAACCTTCCTCACAAGGGGGGAATTTTCATCTACAAAGACTGTCTAATAAAAGAGCCACCATCTGTTCACCCATAGAAAAACAACCAGTAATGGGCACAGAAACCAATCTTTAACTTGAGTTGCAAAACACTCTGGATGCAAACCAAGAATGATCTGTGTTTTGTTTTAAATGAACAGAGTTTCTTTTTACTTATTACGCTACTTTATGATTCCATATAGACAGAAAGGATTAATTTCCCATTCATGCTCAGGGAGTACACACGCTAACAGCGGCTAGATGTAATTCGTCACCTGTTGAAATCCCATATGCATTGATAGGAAAATTAAATTCAATTTCCTTTCAAGTTTAAACATCTCTAAAGATATTCCTCAAACCAGGAAGGCCCTTAAGGAAGAGCTTCACCTTAAGCATGTGAGTACTTCTAGCAATGTCAAGTGCTCTTTTAGACTGGGGCTGTGATCCATAACAGATGTACACCTGCGCCTTGGAATGAGCGCCCGGCGAACATGGAAAAGTCAAGGCACCAGGGTATTAGAAACACACTTGATTATTGCTGAGGTCCTGTGATTTTGCTCCTGTCTGTGAGATTTTCAGCTAAAAAAAAAGAAAAAAAAAGAAAGAAAAAAACAGGGAAATTAGCTACAGAAAGGCAACATTTCAAAAGCACATAGTTCTCTTAGTCTCTCGAGGAAAATTTTACACAATCCTAGTTTCAAAATAATGTTAAGGTTGCAAAATTGAACAATCATAAAAGTCAGGAAATTTAAAAAGTTAGTATGTGTCCTTCAGTGCTAGCTAGGCAATAGCAAATATATGTAGTGGAAGAAGTTTATACACGAGATTTCTATGTTAAATGTAAGCTTTAAAGTATTCTTGTTGACCATGAATAAGCAACATAAACTATATCAGGTATTTAATATCTGTAAAAGGCATCTTAATCTTGAGAATTTTCTGGCTTTAAAATTCAGAGGGCTTGATTTTGAAATATAAAATATCACTGCTGGCTCTTTTCTTACTTTTGGGTGAAATTCACCACTGGGAAAGAATGGGAATTTCACCTGTGTTCTAATACAATTCTCACATCAGAATTCTTTTGTGATGTTTATGAAAGGCTATGATTTATACAGTTAGGGAACACTGACTTAATTTTGAGGGTTTTTTTTGTTTGAGAAGTAAAAACTTTTGTGGTAAAAAAAAGACCACAGTGCTTCCCCCTTGCTGGCAAGAGAATTAAACCTCCCAAAACAAATGTGTTCTACCTGAATTAATAATATGGAACTGCTCCGCAAAATGTTTAAAATACAGAATGATCTTTCCAGGCCAGATGTATGACTTTCTCAAATCTACGTGTCGTGGTTTAACTTACCGTGAAAACCTAAATACGATGTGATGGTAGTGTTTAGATAAGACAGATGTAGAGTGCAGTGCAGGCTTGCTATTGCAGAAATGCTGATCCTTATAAATGAGCTGTATTGCACTGTGGGATTTTCCTGGCTGACTCTTTCAAAACCCAGGCTAGATTGAATCATCACAGCTGGGGAGAAAATATCAAGAGTTAAACAACTACTTTATGAGAGTTGTAAGAGTGTGAAACTTTTAAGAAGTTAAATAATTACAGCACTCTGAGAGCTACAGGAAAGACGAATGAGTTTGTGTCTGATGGTCTTATTTATTCTAGTGTTGTACTGAAAGACAAATGGAAGTGTCAAAGATGTGGAGTGAATTTCACACCAGACCAAAGATACAGCCACCAAAACAAATACAGGTCTAAGTATGGCAATGAAAAGACTGACACATGCTCAGCTCAATGGAAGATCACACTTTGAACTCAGTGCTTCCGCAAATTTTTGTGTTACACTTAATGTCACAGGTATTGTGTATTAAGCCACGAGGATCTTGAGCTCTCTCTTACTCAGCTGTCAGCTTGTTTGCTAACAGCAAAAGACTTAAGCCAGTCTGGCAATAAAATACATCTCTCATTAGGATACTCAAGTGTGAAGATTGAAAATTTTACGTGAAATCTCCCCGAGTGTATTACAAGTCCCAAGTCAAGGCAAATACCTACGAGCAAAGAATATCTTTTCAGCAGGCTCAGTTCTGATGTATCCTCCCTTCTGCATGGATTTTTGCAGAACTGCTTTTCATTTACATCAACAAAAGTGTGCTCAGAAGTGGGCCTTAGGACTCGGTCACGCACAAGGAAAGGCAGCTGTGGAGCAGTACTGCAGGTTGGTTGTTGTGGAATTGGTCTTCTTGTGCCATCTGTATGATGCTGAGCAAGGGGGATCCTGGCTTGTAATAGAGTTTATAGGCACATCCACAGGGCCACCATATACCTGGTTTTCTCAGAAATACCTTATTGTACCCAATTGTCTGAGAAAAATGAGGAGGTTTGGCCATTTATTTGGGACTGCCCAAGGTCTGTCCCAAAGCCCACTCAGAGCAGCATCACCAACCAAGCAGCCAGGGGCCTGGCAAGCCGAACAGGCTGCACTTTGTGCATAGAATCACAGAATCATTATGGTTGGAAAAGACTTTTGAGATCTTTGAGTCCAACCATAAGCCATCGAGTCCCCACATGCCTGCTAAACCACATCCCTAAGCGCCTCATCTACACGATTCTTGAACAGTGCCAGCCACGGTGACTCCACCACTTCCCTGGGCAGCCTGTTCCAATGCTTCACCACTCTTTCCGTGTGGAAATTCTTCCTAACATCCAACCTGAACCTCCCCTCAACTTGAGGCCATTTCCTCTTGTCCTATTTTCAGAAGTCATTTTGGAGAAAAGATCAATTTTGTAGATCCTTTCGGCAGCACAGAAGACACCAAGGCGAGCATTCCTCTGCCCAGACCCACGGAGCTCCTGAGGCTCCGCACTTCCCAAAGGATGCAGGCAAAGCGTGCCACAAGTGTGCAGCCAGCTCCCGTGCCCCAGGTGGGCTGCACGTGCTGAGCGTGCGCCGGGGCCTGATGGGCACACGCACAGCGAGTTGACCCACCTGTGTTGGAGCCTCGGGGCTTGCTTTGGTTTGGGCATCATACACCAGCATAGCAGATAGACTGCTCAGGGACTGTGTACATAGATCTGCCCGGGCATCTTCCTCGGTGGAAGTAAGGGAACAAAAGTACAAAACAAATAAAATAAAAAAGTGAGCAGACTGCGAAGCCCCAAGCAACTGAAAACGGTTGGGATGGAAGCTCCCTGGGCCAAGAGCGGGACAGGCTGGTGAGGTGAAAAGCACATTGAATCAGTGTGCCCGTAAATCACTGGTGGCCTTCCCGCTGACTCCAGCCAGCTTAGATCGGGACCAGCAAATGGCATTTCCCTTCCCCCAGCTCTTCCCCTTCGTGACTGTTGAGTGAAGCACGGCAGCCCAGATCTTATTTCAGATTTCGCGCTGGTGCATATTTTCTCCCCTTAGATCTTTCAATAAGCGAGCCCCAGCCTCTCCACGCAGGATTGCTCTCGCACCCAGGCCGGTGTCCAGAGGCAGGGGGAGCGAGGGGAGGACCGGCTGCGCGTCTAGCCATCACTTCTGGAAGGCGAGAAAGAATCCAGGGAATGGGAGGAAAGCTGGAAAGGTACCGCCGTCTAAGAGGTTATGCTCTGTGATGGCAGTCTGGTAAATTTAACTTCAATCTTTAACAAAAAATGGTTCTGATATTAGGAAGGAGTTGCTGCAGCCACCACTGTGTCAAGGGGTAACACTGGCCAGGAGCAATAAACACAAGTGTTTAGTGATGAACAGATCTGTGCTAGACTGAAGAGCACAATCCCTTTTCCAGATCAGTTTATGTCATGGCTGAAGAGAAAATCTGTCCTGGGGCAAAGGCAATGTAAAATGCAATACATCATGCAACCTTACAACAAAAAATGAAATTAAATTGGGTTGAAAACTATTCTAAGCATTATTAAGTAACGTCAATAGCATGACAGTGCAGGGAAAAGGGGAAGAGAGAGTCAGCCTAGGTGTGACACGGATAATAGAAAAGGCATGATAGCTATCAAGAGATATTTACAGGACATATGCATTAAAGAGGTAATTTGTTTAGACTGATTCAAGGAAATATGGCTAGGAGAAAGAGTATGAGAATTTAGCTTGGCTCTCGGCGTGTGTTTTTAAACTGTGAAGTGTAGCAGACTGTAGAGGAGCCCCCGCCACAGGAAACGTGAGGAACTCCAAGGCTTGAGTCATTTCTGAAGGGTCCGGGCAAGATCGCCCAAGAATAACGCGAGGGGAGCGCTCGTGCCCCTGGCAGGCTCTGCAAGCACAGCCGTCGCTGGTCATAAATCGCAGCAACTTGGACGCAGAGGGCAGCGGGCGACGTGCACACGTGCGCGCCGGGGGAACAGCGCTCCGAGCCTCCACCTCCCCGGCACGCGGGAGCCAAACGCTGCGGCCGCGTAAATTGATGTAGCTCCACTCGCTTCCTTCCGCGGAGGGACGTCGATTTACACCAGCTAAGAGCCCGGCCCAAAGGCTTCTGCCGCTCGGGGTAATGGGGCGCCGTCATCTCCCCGCCTTCCCGGGTAACAAATGCTCTGTTTTAGCCATTAGGCTTTTGTAATCCGACTGGGCGGCGATTTATTTGCCAGCTAAGGGCAGGAGACAGGAATCCTCCAGGGCGCAGAACCCCCAGCCCGCTCTGCGTCACTGGGGCTGCAGCCTGCCCCGCAGATGTGGTGGCCTGTTAATCTGGAGGCCTGATAAAAGCTCAGGCTACACGCAGCATTCCCCTGGTGCCAGCGGATCGTGTTCCAAAAAAGCATATGGTTGTTTCAAACGCTAAGCTATGGGGAGATATTTTGATGTTGATTTGGCTACTTTCGTTCTGGAAGAAAAAGGTCCCCTAGGACGCTGGTACATGAACACGTAGAGTTCCAGTTCCCATGTTTCCTTATTTTACAGAAATTTGTTGCGTACCAATGCATAAGTCCTGCAAATTATCCCTCAGCAAACATGGAGGTGAACTCTTATCTTGCCTTTTCCCTGTGTATTAGCTTTCCAGCTATATTAAGTATAGAATAATGGTCTCACTGCAGTTCTTCGCTGCTTCAAACATTAATGAATTTACTCTCAATTTAAATTATTTCCAATTCACATGTGGAGAAGGAAAAAAGAAACAATCAGATAGGCTACTCGGTATTTAGAGCTTAACAAGTGAAGCCAGGCACCTGCCTTTCACGGTACTATTTGCTAGCACATTATGTGGTCTCTTTTCCTACTGAATTTGTTAATCATTATGCTTGTCACGCCTGGTACCCCCTGAAGACAAAAATGGATTCCATGATTTGCCCAACAGACCGCAGGAACTTTGTGGCTGAAGGTGGGTAAAATCTCCCTGACAGCAGCCTCGTCCATCCCCCTTCTCTGAATATAATCCATCACTCAGGGCTGAGTGAGGGATGGGCTGTAGAGAAGAAAAGGTATTTTATCATGCACATACACGTTACTTCATAATGTGTATGCAGAAGGAGCCAAATTAAGATCGCCCAGACAGTTCCAACACAGTTTCTTCCAAAGCCACAGTCAACACATAAGAGTCTATTATTTCCAACATCTTAAGCTTACTCATCTAGCAGTGTCCCATAGGCAAACAAACATCCTTTAGCTTCAGTAAAACAACTTCAGTGGAAGTAGAGACTTGCTATAAGAAATTATGGTTTAAAGTGTATAGCTGTTACAATGCTCTTTTAAGACATTAATCCCATCCTTTATTTATTATGATATTAAGTAGCCACACTGTATGAAGTACTTTTTGTAAATGTACCATTCATCATACCTTCCTCCATGTTATATGATACAGAGGTACCCCTACCACATCATGGATGTTTATTATCATTAAAACCAGCAACCTTAACTGCATTCAGCAAAAACTCAGAGCACATGAGCCACAAGTGGACCAAGCACAAGAGCTTTTGTTCATCTGCCACCAAATAACTATGCATGTCTCTTTCTGCCTGAAAACAATGATCTTTTTTATATAATCACAGCTTAGCTCTCAGATATTTTTGTCCTTTGTTTCTTATGGGCAGATTTTATGGTTGGACCTTGAGATTCGGTTACAGATGTGACAAATGATTTTAACTTTCCCAGTTCTTAGTCAGGGCTTAAGTAGGGACCGGACTACCTGATAGATTTGAACTCTTGAAGGCATCTCCAGCTGAGCACCCAAAACTCAAGCTACCCCAAACCACCAGGCTCTTCTAAAGCTCTGGTGCAGATGAACAGTTTTGGTGGTGCAGTTGTCATTCTACAGTTTGCGGATGCACAGATCAGTACACACAAGTTTGGAAACATATACATGCTTACACATAGCATTTCTGGAGAGAGTGCCTCATCTACTGACCCCATGCAAAACCTGCCTCACGGTGCAGTCCCAGTCTCCAGAGTCTGGCATCAGGCAACCCAAGACAAGGTGCCTTCCTGGAGCATGTTGGGGAGGGGACCAGCTACTCTCAGGCACCTCCAGCAGGCCCAGGAAGGTGGCACCAGCCCTCCTGGCCCTTCATCCCACTTGACATGTCAACCACTCCCTGCAGGACCCTATGGCTTGCTGGAGGATAGAGGTGATAGCAAGGGATACCGAGTCTCTTCAAGACTGTTTACAACCGAGATCAACAGAACAGAAACTGGTCGGGGGATAATGTATGACTGATCTCATGCAGAAGCAACAAAAAAGAAGAATGGAAAAAGCTCTGCCAGCTTGCAGCACCCTTAGAAAAACGATCCTATAAAAGCTATGCAAAAAGATCATGCTGGTGCGTGTGACAAGGATCCAGTCCTGGTAGGAGAAAGCAGTGAGATGGCACAAGACTGAGTAAAGACCAACAGCTCAACACATGGAAATTTCTGGAAGGTTTGTCAATCCGAAAAGGGGTTTATGCTCCTCTTGCACATCTGGCAGAGCTGCAGCTGTGCTATGGTGATCAGTGTCAGCTTTGCCTTAGGACTTAGTTCACAGAAGAGAGTAGGTGTTGGATCAGGGTTGGTTACAATGTGCCTTTCAAACTTTTATTGATTTCCTAATCTCTTCTTTAAAAAAAAAAAAAAAAAATTGCTGGGAACCCTGCAGGCCTTATTCCCCTTCAGATCTACCCACCCACATCCAATGTATGGAGGGATCTCTTCTTACTGACTGAAAAGTACCCACCAAACATTTCAGAAAAAGTCAGTGTTTGAGTGGCCCGGTGGTGAGGGGAAGTAGCCAGGCTTGCCATTTAGCAATGGGCAGCTGCCTTGCTGTCCTGCAAAGTGGGACATGCTTGTACCTTAAAGCTCTGATCTGGCCGGTGCTGAGACGTATGCCCCACTTCACGAATTCAGACTACGTAGGATTAAAAAGGATCAAACAAGCATGTGAAATGAGCATATACACTTAAGGGCTCCAGAAAGCAGAATTTATTCTCATCACTTTGCACCTCAGAGACTGAAATTGTGAAATTCTAAGAGTTTTTGAGGAAATTTGAGATTTTGAGTAAAGGATTTGAGGATGTGAAGTGAAAACTTTGCAAGGTAAGTAAGGATACACTGTAGAAATAAAGAAATCACTGAATTAAAATTCATTGGCAGAACCTTCTGCAACCCGGGGATGAGGCACCACAGCCGTAATCTGCATGAGAAGAAGCATTTCACAGATCTGGAGAAAGGGTTTGGAGAGAACAGAAGTAAAAGGATAAGAATGATATGGGTGGGGGAACAGTAAAAGGAGAAACAATGAAAGAGACAGCAGTAAAGCATGCATCTGTTATTTAATCCTGGGTAAATACTCAGATTAGTGACACTGTTTTCTACCCCTTAATTAGGGCTTAATTTGGAGACATGTCTCAGAAGGCTACCACAGCTGTGGTAGAGCCCAGTGTAACGTGCCACCATGGATCAATCCCAGCTATAGCTGTTCTTATATCACACCAGCCCTAGACAAAACAAAAGTTTATATGGAAAGGTTGGTTTTCCAACCCTTGTGCCCATAAAAATAGAGCCAGCATGAGCTGGCAGAACAAGGAAATTCAAATGTTTCATAGTCTCTCTACACAAATTTTCACATTACTTTACAACTGTGACGTGCTCGGATGGAATATGCCATGAAGACTAAACATGCATCTGACCTGCTCTTTTCATGGTCCAATTATGGGGTCTTAACACTGGGATCCATCACTTGGTGTATGCCAGCAAAATACCAATGCTAATCAAACCAGGTCTGCTGCACGGGTTCAGCTTGGAGCCAGCACTGAGTTTCTTGCCAGTCTAGGCCAAATTGCACCGAGTGGATGTAGACAAAACAATGTGTCTGAGATGACCGGCTTGGAGGAGAACCCATGAGATCTGCCAGTGTTGCTTGTGTCGGTACTGGCGGGGTGCAGGCAGACACCCCTGTGGCTAATGGGGGCACCAGGGAATGAGCACCGCATGCAGCAGCAGGGCCAGCAGGGCTCTGCCAGAGCAAGCAAGAGGTTGAGATGAGACGTCCAAACTGCCAACTTAGTCTGAGTAGGCGGTTCCTGTCCGCCAAGGCGACTGGGTGCAGGGCAGTAACACCACTGTCTCCCTACAGGAGTGAGAAGTCTTTTAGTAGCCTTCTCCTTCGCTGCCAGCGAGAGCTGCCTTCTCTGCCACCTCCTCAAGCTGCCTCTGGCTCTCTCACTGCCCAGCTCAGCTCAGTCCAATGCTGGCCTGTGTTCTCTGAAAGAACAATAGCAAACACCATCCATGCAGGAAGGTGGCTTGGTTTGGTTCTTGTGTTTTAACTCACAAGAAACACTCAACCAGCCGCTCACCTGATACTGCGGTAATAGTCTTGTTCCTGACGCCACCGCTTAGGAAGGTGTAAGGTGAGGTATTGTAACAAGGCCATTGATGTTCTTAGAGATAAATGTGTTGAGTTATTGTTGTTTTTGCCGCTTAAGTAAAGAGCAGAAGATTGTTCTGCAGCAATTAAAGCATTACTGAATGCCAGGGGCAGCTGGCATCCACTAAGAAAGGTACATGGAAAACATGATGTCAAGCAAGTACAGCTAATTAACACCCAGTTTCCCAAATTAGAAGGCTTTTAATAGCTAATGTTTAAAAATAGCACCTTAATGATATCTAAAAATAGCTGCTGCCAAGCCCCAGAGTATTCAGACCTCCATTAAAATGGAAGTCCATTTCCTGTGAAGGGTGGTGTAAATCACGTTTACCTTTTATATGCTGTTCTCTCTGGGATTAGCTGCAAAGCCTAATGCCTGACCTTGAAAGCCTATTTGCTTACAAGAGTAACCTAGAGCACTGCTCTGAATGGTGTGCAATGCATAGGTATAATGCATGGACTAAGGAATTGGGCAGAGCATAGTCTTGGGCTCCTCGTCTTTGCAGACATACATGGGGAAAAATATCAAGGGAGAGATGGCGGAGTTTGAGGAGACCTGGGATTTATTTGAAAGATGGTGCTCTGGTTAGGACCTGGGATGGGGTCACAGGAGGCCCTGGTTCCATTTCCCATTCAGTTGCAGATTTCCCGTGGGACCTGGATAAATTTCCCACTCTCTTGCGGTGCCTCAAATGTCCATATAGTTCTCCCAGGACCTGGAGCAATATCATAAAAATAAATTCTCCTAAGTATGTGCCATGCTTAGATGCTACAATAGCTTCACGGGAAACAAGCTATAACGTAAAAAGGGAAATACTGTTTATTTTCCCTTATGCTTACTATATGAGCCAAAACCAAATACACTGAAAGGCAGAAGCTGAAGCACTCTCGAGCTCTTACATAAGCAAGTGGTGAGAACAGAAATCCTAGGTTTGGTACTGCTGGAGATATCCTATTTGGTTGCTCCTGGCTGTGCTCCTCTACACAATGCTTGTCTTAAACATATGAACCTTTGTATCAAATACCCTGTGATAGCTGTGATGAACAGAAAGAAATCTGCAGTGGGATCTTCCCTGGCAGAATCCAGAGAGATTCAATGGCATGTACCTGGAGCAATGATTTCTGATATCAAAATTTCTGCATTTTTCTGGCTATTTGCAAATTATTTTGAATAGCGCATAAAACAGCTTATTTTCGTCTGAGCATATGTACAGAGTATCTGAAAGGCCACGGAGCCCCAAAGCAGTAAAATGCCTCCTAAAAGTAGCCAAGCTAAAGCAAAACCAGCCCTTGTTATTTCTCTTGCCTTGCAGTCAAAGGGCCTGGTACTTCTCCACAGATCCTGTCCAATATTGCATTCCTTCCCACCCTATATGTCTGTGCATAGCAGACACACTCCGAACAAATGAAAAAGAATGTGTGTAAGTACGAGTTTGTCTTCCGCTCTCTATTGCTGCCCTGCCCAGCCTAAATAATCCCTGTATTTTTTTTTCCCTTTGGAACAACATCCAAGGCAGATTCTGAGTTGTTCTGGCAAGAGACATCCCATATTCATGTTATGCAGGGATCAGCGAATGCCATGATGTCATCTGAAGACCAAAATCAGCGCTGATACTCACCTCCAGCAGTCCTGCCTCGTTAGTGAGGCAGGGGGAATGCAAGCCAGCCTTCGCTTTTGTCACTCTGCGTTATTTTGCTTTCTAATGGTCTTCATTAGTTTTGCCAGATGCTTTTCTTCCCTTTGCCTTCTAAAGCCCAGTCCTGCAAACACTTAGGCTTTCTCTTAATCACATGCGTTCAGCACATGCATAGCTCTTTGCAAGATCGGAGCCTGAATTTGTTCCTGTTCCTGAATTCCAAGTTGGATTTTGATGCAACAGTTATTTTATATATTAAAATATCAGGTTTCTGCCCACACACATAATGCGTGATGTATAACAGACCTTGCAAGGCAGCCGTTGGAAAAGATCACTTATACTGCGATTTATACAGGAGGAAGAGTTCCTATTCCTTGTTTTTCCGCTAGAATTTATACGCAATGAAACTGTGAAGGTGTTGCTCCTCAGAAGCTCCACGATGTACATCTGGTTTCACATGCTGTCATTTAGCCCACAACCTCAAATCATAAACCGAAACTCTGTAGAGGCTAATGAAAATTATTCCCCTTTGAGTTGCTTTATTAAAACGCAACCTCAAAAAATACTGGCATTTCAGGAAAGCAACTTTAATCCAATACTTGTTATCCTCTTCCACAGGTTTTAAATCACTCTCTTTGCTCCCTAGCTTGAGCAAATACAACCTTATTGTTTTTGTAGTCCTGCTATGACCTTCTGGGAATGTTTTCATCATGTAAAGCAACCTGCAGTCCCCTACTTTATAAATCTCATTCATTCCAAGTGTTAACACTAGCTAATTCTCTGCTTTAGAAAGGAAATCATGTTTGTTTTTTTGAAGAGTCTGCTGGGAAGGAGAATATTTGAATTTGGAATATTTTTCCTTTTCCATTTCATAAGTTTTGGTGAGATTGCTTCCCAGCGGGCAGCAGAAGACTGTTTATATAAGCGAAGAGGGAAGCTTGCTTTCCCATTACTTCCACAAAAAACACGATTAGCAGCGATAACTATGCTAATTACTGCACTCGCTGCTCGTGGAAAGCACCTCACTGGCTAGGGCAGCAGCACATTTGGGCGATCATTAACTTCTTTTTCCCTCAATTACCTTTTATTAGGGGAGCGGAAGGTGTCAAAGTAAAACAGCTGCATCTCTTCCAAGAAAAGCCCGGGCTTTCCAAAGGAATTTAGATGGAGGCACTTTCTTAGGAAGAGGAAGCAGGGAAAGCGTCACCATGGCCAACATGGCCCTCCAGCTGCTCGGCTTCTTCCTCAGCCTCCTGGGCCTGCTGGGGACACTCATGGCCACGCTGCTGCCGCACTGGCGGCGTGCAGCACGCACGGGCACCACCATCCTCACGGCGGTGGCCTATGCAAGAGGCCTCTGGATGGAGTGCGTGTGGTACAGCACCGGCGTCTACCAGTGCCAAGGGCACCGCTCCGAGCTGGCGCTGCCACCGGACCTGCGCGCTGCCCGCGCCTTGATGGTAGCCTCATGCGCCCTGTCCATGCTGGGGTGCGCCCTGGCCGCCGTGGGCATGGACTGCACGCGCTGCGCCGCTGGCACCGGCGCCAAGAGGCCGGCGGCCCTGGCCGCGGGGCTCGCCTTCGCCTCGGCCGGCCTCCTCTGCCTGCTGCCCGTCGCCTGGACCACGGCCAACGTGGTGGCCGACTTCTACAGCCCGACGGCGCCCGGTGGCATCAAGTACAACATGGGGCAAGCCATCTACCTCGGCTTCGCTGCCGCCACGCTCAGTGTGCTGGGCGGCGTGCTGCTCTGCGCCGCGAGCTGCCCAGCGGCGCCCGACCCACCGCGGCCCCGCGGGGCTGCCGCCTCCAGCGCGCCACAAGCCGCCTACAAGGGAGGCCACGCGTCCTCGCGGGCATCCGCTTCCCACAGCGGCTACAGATTAAGGGACTACGTGTGAGTTCCCGTTGGCTGGCGCATGGCTGTGCCGTCGCTCCTGTGTCGGCATAAAGCACCGCGGAGTGGGTGGCTTTCCGCTCGCCACGCGAAGCTCGCTGCTGCTGGCGTCGTCCTCCCTCACCATGGCAGGCGAGCGCGCGGGCGCAGCCCTGCTCGCTCCGAACAGCACGTGCCGGGGAGGTGTGTGTGGGTTATAGTATGGTTTAGCCAGTATTTGATATTGTACTGCAATGTTTTGACCTTATCAAAATAAAATTTCAGGGCACTGTCAGAAACAAAAAAGATTCATTTGACAGAAACAAAACGGCTCCAGCAGCAGGTTTCTACAGATGTCTGCGATATGGCAAAAATAGACTTTTGACTTTATGCTGTCGCTAAAACTGGAGGGGAAAAAAAAAAGAGATCAGGATATTTCACAGAATGAACACTTGGCTCTTCAATTAACTCTGCATAGCGACTTCAGCATCCTCTACAGTCCACATATGATGTTCAAAAAGGATTTTGATAAGCCTATCCCCCCAAATCAAGTCATCAAAAGTGCTAATTTCCTCAACTTAGTCCTGCCATCTTTTGTGTGAGGTCCTAATGGAAAGTGCATTAATCAGAACCTTTCTGCTCTTTGTGGTGGGATTTGCAGAAATGCCGCTGTGTCAGGCCTGGTAGCGTCTGTGCCAGAGGAGTTTGCACACCAGGACTGTTGCTGGCCCAGAGAAGTATAAAATGAAGATACTTGCTGCTAAAATCCTGACAAAATCCAACTGTTCTAAAGCGTAATCAGAAACAATTAAAAAAAAAGAAAAAAAGAAAGCTTAACCATTTTGTTTACAGTCAAGTCCAATATGCTGATAGTACAAAGCGTCACACACCGAAACAGAAAACTCATGAGATTTCTGGTAAGCCCAGAGAGCAGTAGGTCCCTCTCGAGCAACATATGGACCAATCAAATGATATTTAATAGGGTTAAAAAAAATACTGCCAACAACTGTGAGGCAACTACTGTTGGTATACTTCATTTGGCAAAAAGCCTGTTTGCAATTATATTATCATCTGGCAGCACCTCCAGAGCTCGGATTCTGTCAACATTCCCGCTGTTCTTACTCTGAACCTTCTTTTCTGTGGCTGGTCGCCTAGACTTTTTTTTATTTATGCTGGCTTGAAATGTGACAGGGTATTTTTCACCATCAGTGCAAGTTAATATTGTTGGTACTTATAAAAAAACAAAATGGCAAATAAAAAAACAAAATGGCAAAGAAATTTGCTGAGAGCAACAACAAAAAGAATTTGGGGTTGGGCTCCAGCATTTGGCTGGTAAAAAGTGACTTAGTCTCTCCAGAATACCTTTTTTTTTCAGGTCTTTAAAGGCAGATGTTTTTTCCTCAATTATTCTTTTTGTTCTATTTTTAGATGAGCTCCTTCATATACATGGGCAGTATATTCTATTTTATAAACCGTAGGTACTACGTGCGATATGAAGCAAAAATTTCTACAGGGATTTTGCTAACACTGCAGACATCTTAAGTAACAGATGCTGTGATGCAAGGAATGGGCAGAAACTCCTCTATTCAATGGCTTCTTAATAAAGATGGAGTTGAATTGTTCATAGTCCCTATAGACATTCGGGAATGCCTGTTAGGGTGAAAAGAAGCCTAATAAAGGCTAGAGTTTTTTTTTCCCCCCTGTATTAATATTACAATAGGTCTAGCCAAGTGATTATGGTATCAACTTTGAAGAAGGCTTTTGGACAGCCATGAATGCTGCAGCAGAAGACCAAGGCCAGGAAATGGGCTCGTGTGTCATTATGTAGCATGTTTGCTCTGTACTGATAAATTATTTCACTTGCCAAGATGCTTGTGCGGTGGGAATACTTATGTGTAGTGCTATTCTTGCTTCATGAATCCCCAGCCAAACAGAATACGTGACAGTAGTAAGAACGGCTTATAAAGTCCTGGCAAAATTACCTGGAAGTGCTCTGATGTCAATAAAGAGAGTGAAATGGTTTATTTCACAGCGTGCTACGGGCCAGCGGATCTCATTCCATGCTAACATTGAGGACTTTTCTTCCTTATTTTCTTAAGCTCCCACTTAAAACAGAAGTCAAAGCCATTCTAGCAAGGCTAAAGGTCTGGCTGCAGCAAACACAGACAATCCTTCGTGGCGATACCCTGGCCTCCCCTTGTGCTCTGAAGCACATCTCAGCTGCGCGTGGGGTCTCCAAGACCTTAACTGAGGTGTCCGTCCTTCACCGAGTAATCCCTTGGCCATCAGGGGGATCGAAAGACTGAAGAGTATCAAGGAAAATGACCGAGTTTCCTGAAACACTGAGATACTGTTTGTGGAAATGTGTACTTTGGACAGCTTCTAACTCGGCAGCAGGGGAAACCAGGCCGAGCAGCGACCGAGGGTTGGCACATGCCTCAATCTGTCTGCATGTGTTTGCTGTTTTATTTTTTTTTTCAGAGGCCCATCGAAGCAGATTTTTTTTTAATTAAATAAACACAATTTGCTTGGCCTCCCCCTTGCCAGAGCTGAAGCACCACAGCATGGAGGTACTGTGGAGGCAGGTGAGGAAGGGGCCTGGGATGGGGAGCCCCAGGCAGGCAGGCAGAAATTGCTTTGAGCAGCATGAGCAACACGAGGGCGTGTGCTCCTCTGTTGTAGCACAGAGGCATCATGGTTAGGCTGCATTTTGATATTGCTCTTGAGAGACTAGGGACTAACCCACAGGGCTGGAGGCTCTTAGGGTTGGGATAGAGCTGGGTGCGGAGTGGCTGGCAGCTTCAGAGGCAGCAGGGTGCTCTTTTGAAGTCACCCCAAACCTGGAGCCTAGTGAGGGGACTGACCCCTGCCTCTTAAATCAGCAGCCCCTCTTAGGGCTGGTGGGGATCTCAAGGAAAGAAGAAGTTTTAGTTGCCTCAGAGACTGGTACCTGAAATGGAATAATAGACTGGTAGAAGAAAATGTGATCCTCAGTTATTACTGAGCTGTGTGGGATTATAATGTGTGGGAGTCCCCTTGTATTCTTAATTCACCCATGCTCTCCATTTCCAGGAAAGGGGTTTGACCAACAGGAAGTGCAAAGAGATGGATCTAATGGTGTTAAGGTTAGGTTGGAGACAAACAAGAACCCTCTTCAGATCCCATGTAGGTGGCAGAGTGACCTACATTTTGGCTGGAAGTACAGGAATACATCAGTTTTAAGCCCTGAAGAAAGTGTTATGATCATCATGTCTACCGTTCTCCACAGCACAGGCTGAAAAACCATGATGTTGGAGGGACACCTAATCCACCAGAGGCTGCTCGGGCTGGAATACCCGCTGGATCTGGAGTGCATTTGGCAGACTACTTGTGGGAAGCAGCTCATGCCCCTGATAACCTGAACCACAGGTTTCAAATATGGCTTATGCCTGTGCCCACGAGGCTAAGCTGCCACAAGAGTTAGCAAATTGACTTAACATTTCAGTGCCACTGGAAAGCTGGGATTCCATTTCCCTCGCTGTTGCTCCCTTGTCCTGGCTCCCAGCCATGGGTTTCTGTGGCTCACTTTGCACAGCCAGAGCAGTCTGTGGACCAGCTCTCTCATTAGAAAGACAGAATACAAATCCACCAAAGAATGGAGGCATTTTCTGCCACTATCGTTAGCTCACCCAGCTCGCAGACGGGTCTAAGGAGAGGCCGAGCTGGAAAAGGGACGTTACAGAAGGTTTAAGAGCTGCAGGAAGGCAGATTAAGGATGGGCAGCTTGCGGGGAGCCGTTTTCCGCCTTTCGTCAGGGGACAGTCAGTCAACGGCCCAGCAGGGCTGCCCACAAAACCAGTGCCTGAGACATGCCGTGTTGTTCGCTGTCATTAAACCCGACAAGCTGCAGAGCCACTGGGCAGAAAGTCCTGGAAATTTTTTGCTCTTTTTTCCTCCCCACAATGTCTAGCTCGAGTGACAGAGTAAGGTGAATGATAAACCATAATAAACAGTAACCCATTTCTTTACGAAATGTGCTTGAGTGAACTCATAATAAGGTGAGGAATTTTTAACTAAATTCAGTAAGAAGAAGTTCTGCTAACCTAAGGCAGAAGTTATCAAAACACTTCTACAGTGAACTGGTAATTAAAGTTTTTCACATCAGTGCATCCAGGTTACTGGAAATTCTCTGTCCACCTGTAAATACCAGCTCCTGTTTTACTGATTACTTTGTTGTGTGTCCAACAAGATGGTTTGTGGAGAAATAAATAAGGGAGGTAGGGAAAGGCAGTATATTTCATTAGGTTCAGAAGCTGCTTAAACACAGGGTGAAAACATACCCTTTTTTTCCTTAGCTGATCTACTAAAAGATATTATGTCTTCTGCATGCCTGCCTTTGCTGCCCATTTTAGGAGAAATATCCTTTTATTTTACTTTATTTTATTTTATTTTATTTTATTTTATTTTATTTTATTTTATTTATTTATTTTAAGAAATCTTTCTTCCAGCTTAGTCCACATGTTCCAATTATCCTCAGTTTCTTTCAGCACTTACGCTGCACCTGGTCATGCCCATTCCTAGGTTAATTCAGATACTTTCCCCTTCTTCTGCTAAGGGCATCAGAAGACATGCCTGAACCTAACAACTCAAGGTCCTGCCCAAGCATAAATCAGAACAGCTTCCCCGAAGTCACTTTATCCCACTTTTTCCATTCTCCACCTTCCCGGGGAGGAGGTCTAACCAAGAAATCCTTCAACAAGAAAACTACTAATTTTGTATGGCAGAACTTTCCATCAATTCAGACGTTTAAATGGGTCCAAAATAATCCACAAAGAAGACAGGCATGATATAGTGACCTCCCTCATTTTTCCTTTGAAGAAGCCTTCCAGGGGTAAAAAAAAAAAAGTCGTTAATGTTATTTTCTGCTTTAAGTACGAAGAAAAACCATTCATTTCATTAGCTCATACCTAAAACATCTTTGGTAAGCAGACTGCTAGAAAGAGAAGTGAATAAAAAGAGTGAATCAATGTGCAGATTTGATCTGTTAAGAGCATATGTATATACTCTATATACACATACAGATATATAAAACGGTGAATTTCTGGCTCCATTGACTTTAATGAGGTCAGAATTTCACCCATAAGCTTGTTATTAATGTCAATACTTCCAAGTCTATTATAGAGCTTTTAACTAAAAGGCCTCCAGAGCAAAGAGAATCAAAGTCACGAGAGTTTGGCCCACGTGAACAAGGTGCCAAGGTGAGACCTGCCACGGCCACTTCGCAAAGTGCTCCATATTGAGCCAAGCAGCTGGCCCTGGTGGCAGGGACGAGTGAGTCCTCCCCTCCGCTTCAGTCAAGGACAATCAATTTTGTTTTTAAAATGTCATAATCGCCGATATTGATCAGCAGTCCCTAATGGGGGTGCTCGGGAAGCCATACCGGCCTGTGTTATTGCTCCTTTCCCAGCAATTCAAGCTCAATTAGGCTGCCTTGCTAATGCATGGCAGCTTCATTTAATCGCTCGTGGGCCAGCGATGTGAGAAAAGGGCAAGCTGACAGAGTAATCCCACACTTAGGCTTTGCCGGGAGCTGCCGACTCGCTTTATTTGTTCAATTTTTAAAAGGCTAAGCACTTGTTACATGGAAGACAGAGAAGAATAAAAGTCAAGAAGATCTAATAAGTCTTGGGGAACAGTTAGAAATCAATTCTTGAGCAATGACTTTGAGGTATTTTAGGTATTTGGAAAATAAAGTGGATTTTGAAGCGGAGGTGCTGATGGGGAGCATTTGTCCCTCGAAAGTGCCAAAACTGAGCAAATCTCTTCTCACACATCATAGTTACATATCACACATCTTCTCGCAGTTACATCCTAGGAAAAACTCCTTATTCACTGGTTGGCTGTCCGTGATGACAGCATGCCAGAAGCGACTTCTAAAGGAAGCTGGTACTGAGCTGGACATACAGGCTTAGGGTTGCTTGTGTAATGTTTAACTTGTGTTAGTTAGTTGAGAGGGAAAAGAGAGACAAATAACTGTTAAGCCCCTAAGACCTGCAATCTCTGACGGCAGTGTGCATGCACCTTGCATTTCCCATAGCAGACTAGTTGCGAACTGGAGAAATGCCCTGTGAGACCCGAATCACCCGGTGCAGGCAGTTCCTCTCAGGGCCTCTGCATCTAGGCCAACAATTCAAGTCCAAAGGAAGAAAAATGCAGGTATGAGAGGTGAGGGAGAGACACCTCCAGGATGGCTCCACCATGCCCTTCTTATAGCTGGACTCTGTGTCACCAGCCTCCTTCCCTCTCCCCAGCTGTTTAGGATCCTGGGAAGGGGATCCTTGCGTGACTGTGAGTCCTGGATTTTCAGCTCCAAAACTTCATGCATATCTTGGGAATCTAAAGAGGGACGTGTGCCTGGCTATACAAAGCTGACTGATGTTGCATTTTATTTTTGTTTCTTTCTAATCTTGTTATTGTAAACTGAGATCTTTCTAATCAGATGTTTTCCTGACACTTAGGGGAGGAGAAGCAAGGGGAATCAAACAAATTTCGGATGCCCCATGGCCTTGGAGGTAATGGCTCTGCACGAGGGACAGTTTTGTCTCTCTGGAGAGAGCTGTGGCCCAGGCCGTGGGTTGGTGGGTACAGCCAAGCAGAGGCTTTTTGCAGACAGCATAAATCTGGCTGCTGCTGGCTACAGCCTTTGGAGTAACATTAACCCCAGCAGCATACCTATACAGACATCCCTAGAAGAGGCCGGCAGCAGTAGCTCCTCGCTCTAGCCCCAGAGCAGCTCCGCTGTGTCTTCTCATTCCTCTGCAGAGCTGTGCCCCGTGCCACGTCTACCCGAATCATGGTAATAGGAGAGCAGTAAAGGGATGACAGGAAAATAAACTCACTTCTCCACAGGGGATATGGTTGCTTGCCTCTGTCTTTCCATTTTGCATCTGCCTGTGGATTTCTTTAAGCTTTTCATTTCCTAGCCACGATGGGCCTCTCTCTTGCTCCCTCAGCGCCAGTCTCTCCAGGGTGCTCAGCTTACGAGTTTACTTTCCTATTGGTTTCAGTCTGCTGAGAACTGTGCAGGTGACTGAATTTATAGCGAAGAAAACTGAAACCACCCAAGACGGACAGAGAAAAGGAAAGTTGTGGACTTCACTCTGGGCTTTTTGGTCGATGAGGCAGAAAAGTTTCCAGCATACCTATAAAGACGTATAATTGTTAGTGCATGAAGATCGTCAGATGGCAAAATGCTTGCAGAGTCCACGACAAATGCTCTGTTATTCATAACTACCATATTTGAATAGAATATTATTTGAACACTGCAAGGTAATAGATTTAATACAGATGGCTCTAATAAAATAACTTGTAGGAAGAGGAATACAGGAGAGAGCTACTTTGTACAGCACCTTAAAGCAGACAAGAACAATGTTGTTTATTCATCTGAACATTTTAACTGTGATACTCTTGCTCAGCCAGACTGGTGATCTGGAATGCATTTAAGGCACAATTCTGCAACATTACGGTCAACAGAATTTTGGCCAGAACTTGTTGGGCCAAATATTAATTGCTTCTAAAAAATGTTCTAATGAAAAGTAAAGGGTAATTTTTTGAGAAAAAATATTAACACTTTTTTGATTTTTGCCAGAAAATGGGAAACAACAAAACTATATTTCTTTTCTTTTTACACCCAGTTGTTGTTAACGGCCAAGCAAATGAATCCTTTGTGGTCATCTGCTTTCTATTCCTATTTTAGCAGCCCCAAACAAAGTGTTTTTCATTAGTCTTTTGACACTGAACACTTGAAGTAAAAAAGAACACCCACAGACACTTGAAAAACTCTCCAAAAGCTGTTTTATCATTTTTAAGTTCTTATATATGCAAATATATTTTACTAGCTCCAGTTTTCACATTTGAAATTAATGAAGCTCTATTAAGCCTATGGATGCTTCACAAAATTTATTTAGATTTATGACTACATGCACTTAAATACAAATCTGTGAAATGACCATGTTATGGGCATGGATTGCAAGTTATTTTGGTGCTGCAGGTAACTAAAGACAGGCCCCTTTAGATGTCGGGAATGCAAACCCAGATGCTGCACTGCCCCACACCCCAGATTTTCTTCACCCGCACTTCTGTTTTGAGTATATTTTAGTTTTAAAAGTTACATTACCCAGCTATTTCAATATAGCAAAGTAAAGAGAAAATTCATAACTCAAGTAACATGATCACTGATGTCTATGGGCCATATGCCAGAAACACTAAGACCAATAATACACAATTTAAACTTAACTACAATTGGTTATTAGCATAATAAATATACACACATGTACCTGGTGAAATCC
Source organism: Tinamus guttatus (assembly GCF_059628265.1). NCBI lineage: Eukaryota > Metazoa > Chordata > Aves > Tinamiformes > Tinamidae > Tinamus > Tinamus guttatus. The sequence goes on from NW_028288547.1 coordinate 36,195, forward strand.
TTCTGAAATTAAGAATGACACTGTAAATGCAGCCCACTTGTAAAAACACTCAGTAGTAAGAACCAGCATGGACCAGAGCAGGAAAAAAAGTGTCACATAATTCATTACATGTGATCAAATTAGCAAACCTTTGAACAGCAGGAATTAGTAAAGGGGGGAACTTACTCCTATTCAGAGAGCCAGAAAAGGCCCAAGGCATCCCCTGAGTCCTGCCTGGGCACACGCAGCAGAGCCACGGTCTTTTATACAGCACTGGGCTAGCGAGGAGGCTCCACGCATCTCCCCACGTCTTCCTCCCCCACCTTCCTCCCGCTGCCCACACACCTCCTCCAGGGTCAGACATGTGCCCTATCATGGAGAAACTACCTGAAGCTGAGCATGGAATCATAGAATCACTATGGCTGGAACAGACCTTCAAGATCATCCAGTCCAAACATAAACTCTTCACCACCAGGCCTGCTAAACCATGCCCCTACACACCTCATGCACAGGTTACTTGAACACTGCCAGGTACAGTGACTCCACCACTTCCCTGGGCAGCCTGTTTCAATGCTCTACCGCTCTTTCCATGTATGTTTTTTTCTAATATGTAACCTGAACCTTCTCTAATGGATGTTTCCTTGAAAGTATTCAGATAAAGAAGTGATGTGGCCGTGACTCAGCTCTCACAGGTGACTCAATGAAGGGTGCTCGTGTCTTAATTTAGAAGTCTCAAGAACTGGCTGGATGTGGTGCTCTGAATATTGGCCATCCTCCACGAAAGTCATTGCTAAATGTGTCTGAAAAAAATGTCTTCCCAAATGAATGCCATCCCTGTCATTACACCTATAAACCCGAGTATGTTCTTGATGGGCCTCCACAGTATAAGCAAAAGTTACTGACTGTTCACAGCAATGGGACCACTGCCACAAAAGCTGTAGTAATCTTCTCAGTACTTGCCGCAGAAATGAAACTTCAAGACAATGAATCTGTTGTGTAGGCTTGCTAAGAAAAAAAAAAATCATTCTAAACGAAAAACCAAAGCTCAGTATTCTCCTGGCAATGTCTGTATGTTGCATTGTATTTTTTTAAAGTAATTGTCAGTGATCTGATGCACCAGGTTTTGCAACACGTGCTCCTGTTTAATTGAATGCCTGGTTTTATGTGCATTTACAAAGGCACTGTATTGATTTACAATCAATAAGTTTGGTATTATCTTCTTTGGTACTTTATCACAAGTCCTTCATAGGTGAAAGAATATGCAATGTACCATTTTGTGTAAAGGTTGCAATACCTTCAAGGTTTTCTTTTGAAATCCCGTCCCCCCAGTATCAAAACAAATGCAAAAAAAAAGGTTAGTGGAAAAAATCAGTTACTACATTTTATTGGATTGAAAGAATATGGTTTTAAGATTTTGCTTCAATATTTCAGTGTTTGTATCATTCTAGATTATTCACACAAGCATAATAAATAATGTAGAAGTTATTTTATTTATTTATTTATTTTTTAATAATGAAACACCAAAGACAAGGTGAAGTTTTCCTTGCGAAGAGGTAGAGAATCAGTGTCTGCAGAAGAGCAAACCATCTGGAAAAAACTCGCACTTAAAATTAAAATGATGTTTCCAGCCATCAGAGAATGAATACCTGGAACAGTCTTATGATATGAGTAGTGGGGGCAAGCAGTCAAGTAGTTATTAAAACAGTGTGTGGTCAGGTAATGAAAGGGGCAATGGCTTGTTGCTTCCTTGGACTACAAGGAGATGCACTAAAAGAACCAGAAGAATCCTTCAGGTTTCCTCATCTGACAATGAAGTAAATATGAACTCGATGGACTATCAAAAAGCCTTCCAAATAGAGAAAAAAAGAATTATTTTTTTCTTCGGAAATGAATTGTCCCAGGAGTGATTTGACAGAAGGTCATGACTAATGAATGGATTTGATAGGTGATGGGATACTAAATGAGCAGCGGGGAGCAGGACATGTAGATGGAAATCAGACTGCTGTAAAGCAAAGGTGGGCCCAACACGGGCAAACTATTTTACAGAGTAGTGCCTAGGCTTGTTTCTGCACTTCACAGTGCTGAGTTCAGTAGCTGTTTCTTCCCATTTTAACTGAACAAACATGAAAGCTGCTAACCAGTATATGATTTCTGTTTATCACACAATATGCCTACAAGAAATTAAAGACAGAGAAAGAAAAAAAAAACAGTTAAATAACACATAGAAGAATCAATGCTGTCATTAATATAAAATGGGTAATCAAACATACAAAGTGATCAAAATAGCTACAAAAAAGCACCTGTAGGAGTTACCCCTTGCCCCCACCATCAACTGCTGTGAAATATTAATCTATATCTGAAAAAAAAAAAAGGTAAAAAAAAGCCCCTATCCAGTCGTCTGAGATATGTGAAGGAATAATTTCCACTGAAAATGTGAAGGAAGAATTCAGCAAGATCTTTTATCATCTGCTCAAACCTGGGAAAATGCAATGAAAAAGGTGAAGCAACTGGTAGGACACATCATTCTAAATATCCTTCACAAAGATGCAACATTATAATTTTAAATACCAACACACAAGTTGTTCAGTCTTTCCTCCTAATCAAATATTTTCTTGTACCCATAGCTGAGTAATAAAAGTCATATTTACATCTAACCACCATAAGTATGTTGAAATGTTTACTGAGCATGGGAAAGGCATAAACATAGCACACATTGCACAGCAAGCAATTCAACAAAGCAAATTTGCAGAAGCCATAGAAGGCACTATTTGACAAGCTACTGACAAAAATATTGCCATGGGTTTGGTAAAACTTTGGCTGGATCTACTTAACAGAATAATGGACTAGATAAGAAAAAAGTTATAAAAGATATTCAAAGAATCCATGGAAGCATCTATTTACTTAGCCAACATGGCTGAAATCAGACAGAAAGAGCTTGAGTACCAAAAGAAAGAGGAGACAAAAAAGTGGTAGTTGGAACGCAATATCAAGTTCCTTTCCTATCTTCAGACTTTTGCAATGGAATATCCAAATTGCTGATCCAAATCTCTGACAAAGAAGCAACACCATTCTTTGCCTTACTGCAGTCAAAACTGTCTTAAAAAATAACCTTGTCATCTTTGCATATGGTTAATCTGAACAGTGTGCTGTTCTAAAGAATGTGGTCGTTACAAGCACTTTAGATAACAAAACTGCTATGCAGATTAAAGTAAATCTTTAATTGCACAAGTGCTTGCCTATTCTCTTTGTAGCTATATTACTAAAAAGTAGTACTGTGAGCACTGAAGCAATCTCCAAGAAATCAAGAAAGGACATTCACTTGTATTGGACATTAATCGAAAGCTTAAGTTGCTTAAATTTGTTTTCATTGTTTGGAGGAGGAGAGATATGTATTTCAACATCATCAGGTTGCTCTCTTCAATATAGGTTTTTAAACAGAACACTCATAAAAATTTCATTATTTCAATACTTTGCTCACAGAATCAATTCTAGTGTAGTTAACATCAGATAAAATTATATTAGATTTGGGTTACATCATGCAAGCGAAGTTACGATGAGCTAAGTCCTGTAACTCTTGGAAGAAAGTTGAGAAGGAAGAACTTGGAAGTGGGGACAGCTTAGCAAACCATTTTCCTTTCAGTAATTTAGTGATGACCTCATCTCTCTAGTGATTCACCCGAGCACTGTCAGCCCAGTGAGTCTGTTTCACAATAGTGACTATTTCCTGTAGCTTTATGGAATTGTTATTTATTCCCTCCTCAATGAGGGAATGCCATCAGTTTGTAGCTATATAGGCTATAGGAGCTGCCAGCAGCAGAAAGGCAGGAGTGGGGAAAAGGCATTCCCAGTAATATCAAGAAGCTCATTTGGCAACTTGAACATGTAACAAATGCTGGGCTCCCTCATCCATGTTCATGCATAACTCTTGGCATCGTCATCTGACAAATGTCCCATCAAAAATGATGTTCGCCCTACCTGCACAGTGAAACTATTGGATCAGGCAATCTTTGTGATTCTGTTTGGCCTTTGGAGTCTGGATGAAATCCAGGCTTAGCTTCTCATTTGGGATGGCTCGGCGCTTAGCTGCATTGCAGCTCCTGTGTCCAGTAACACAACTTGAGCACTGGACGAGAGTGCAACTACCAGTCTCTGGAGCCCAGTAATGACGCCTCAGATTTCTCTTACAGTTTTCACTTACCCTTTACCATAAGCCCAAAGAAATCAGGAGTCGTCTGGCTTTTAGCTTGTGACTTCATTGCAGAAGCTGTATGGCAGATATATGAAAGTTGACACATAAAACCAGAAATTGGCTTTGCATAGAATTTCTGATGGCATCATTGTTTCAAAAGCCAAAACAGGAGAATATCGGTCATTAGAGAAGCTCACACTTAATGAACACAAGACCTTTCAAATTAGTCCTCTCTTCCCCTGGAGGTCTAACAGTCTCTCAACTTGGCAGTACTGTAAGAACTTCTGACACAATCTGCTAAAATGTCTTCTCCTCTTTTTCCTCCTCCTGTCTAAACTTTTGTCCATTTCTCCTGCAAGACGTTTTTGAAATCATTTTTTGGCCACCTGGATTCCCTTTTATTTTTTTCCTGCCGCAAATTTCATCACTTCCTGAAAGGTATGGAAAAAAAAGAACAGCCCTTTTCAGTACCAGGCAACACCTCAATTTGTCAAAGTTCAGTTGCAATAACTTAGCTATCCTCCGGCCACCTCTAGCACGGCAGGCATGTGCTGCATGCTTTGTAAGCAAGATGAATACATGCTCAGTGTGGCTCAAGATAGAGATTAGCCAGAGGAACAAGTTTACTCTAACTACTGAATATCACCCTATAAATTGTACAGTCAGAGATCCCAAAACTTCATGGCTAAGTTGCACTTCTGAAGTAAACTGCTCATTCTGCCTAAATAATTAACTAAATTTTCACCTTCAGAGTCTCAAGGATATCACAGGGTCACCTCACAGCGTTCAGAGATCAAGATGTGAGCTCATGCTTCTGCATCTTGCAAACAACTGGAAGTATCACTAGCTACTGAAGAAAGCACAAAAAACCTACTGATTTTACCAGCTAAACTTCTAATTAGGCAACGTAGGTCACAGAAGACAAGCACAAGAAAATGGATTCTAAAAGTCAATCTTGTAATTCATTCCCTTCTGATTTCCCTAGCTCCTCTGCACATTCTTGCTCTGATTTGTCATGCTGGCTCAGTTTAAATGCTCATCTGAGAAAGACCGATGCTGTTTGCAGAGTGTTTTAACATATTGGCTGAAAACTCATTTCCCATACTGATTATTACTATTTTTGATCCATCTTTAGCAATCAGACACAAATCAAATACAGGACCTACACACTCAATCCAAACACACCAATCTATATGAAGACACAGAAATGTCTGCAAACTCAATGAGAAAGAATATCTGTCATTCCAAGCTTTCCCAATTCAGTTTTTGAAATGATAAAGAATTTTCTGGGACAGTCATAATTTTTAAATAAAACATGATAGTAATATAGTAGAGATAAAATAATTGATGTTGAAAGGGAAATATATTCAAATTGATCTAGGGCTAATATGAGTATTTGATGCTTTATTACTGACACATATATTAAAGAACAAACATGTTGAAAATGTAAGTATGACCTAGAATAAATCATATGGTTGATTTCCACGCTTCCAAGTGCTAGCCACTGCATTTTAAATCACCATCAAACACCGACAATTCTAAGAAAAATATGATGTGACGTTCCATGTTCATTTGGGGTCTTCATTCACCATTCGCTAGACAATTCATTCTTGTCTTCCCATGCAATGGTTTGTTATTATTGTCACATCATTAGTTACATGACAAATTCTTTAAAGGCAGATTTTTTTTGCTTTCTTTTTGCAAAAAAAGAACCTAATTTAGATTTTTTTTCTTTTGCCAGTGAAACACCTATCGTACATGTTGCATCACAACTTTCTTTTTCCTGGGATGAACAGCAGGCATGCATTTTGCAATGTCAGTCAAATAAAAAGAAGTTTGAAAAAAGCAACATTTGAGGTCAGATGCTGAAGCTGGTTGGGTCAGAAAACATCATTCCAAAGTTATGGATTAACCAGCGCTGCATTTTAACAGATTTTTTGACCTGTCTTTCCACTTTGGAAAATTGTACTACACTTTCCTTCTGGTAGAGGTTTGCAGCTGGCTCCTCTGGCTCCTTTTCTTCAACAAAAGTAAACTGTACAGTTGATGCAGAGAGAGTGAAGGAAGTCATCATTGTCATTAAACTATTAATATGTGATACACATCCACCAAGGGTTAAGGGGTGCCTAATAGAATTGATAGAGCTGGCATTTTAAAGTGTTTCTTCTGCAGAAGTCAGTACACAGAAATTCAATCTGTTTTCTGCACACTGTGATTGACCAATTTGGCAATGTAGTTCAGTTGCTGAAGAGTGAAGCAGAGGTATCCTATCTTTTCTCTAAGAGCAAAACTCAACATAAGCAGAACTGAAATTATTAAAGGAAGCCTGGGTAAGAAGACTGTTCTGTGCTCTCTTTTCTGGTGCTTCAACAAAAAGAGACTCAATTTAACAAGCATAGCTTTTTTTTTTTTTTTTACACCATGGATAGCTCTCTCTTTTTGCAAATAAACATCTGCAAAATACAGAACATATCTTACGCTTCTTGGTAATATGTCTCCAATTCACTGGCACTGCACCCTCACATCTGGATTTGTCTGTGGGCTTCCAAACACTTTTGTGAGTCAAGGGACATAAAACTTTGCCAAACGCGCTCAGCCATCGCTCCAACAGCTATAACTGCTCTTATAGTGGATAGCGGGGAATAAAAATCTTGCTGAGTGGATCTAATTGAGCGGATCTAAAATGATAACAACTGAATGGTGATCTCAAATCAGATAAACTTTTAAGAAATCCTGTTGAGTGGATTGCCACCTCAGTAGCAGAGAGCCCCTATGTGCCACCCAACAAGGGGCTTCAGCATCCAGGTCAGGATGCTGAACTGGATCATATTAATAAATGCCTAATGGCTGCTACATCTGTACACAGTCTCTGCACTATCAGCATTTATTTCATGCCTCTGGAAAATCCTACAAGATACCTAGAGTATGGAAAGTATTATCCTGTCCTGCAGCATCTAGAGAGATATTTATGTGGCCCACATCACATCACTGGCAGTCTCACAAGCACTGATGGATTTAGCTGCACGGCACCCTCAGGAGGGATGGAAGGATTGTTACCCTGACTTTTTTTTTGTAATATATATATATATATATAATGAGTCCTGAGCAAAGGGAGGAATTAGATGGACACGTCAAGTTCACTAGAGAGGCTTTAAAAAGTGATCGCCCAGCTGGGCGTGAGCTGGTGACACTCATGTCCAGCCCTGCAATGACTTGTGAGCGAAGGGGCCTGTCTGAGCCCCATCCTCGGCCCATGCAGCCCAAGACCCCAAGCTGCCTGTCAACAGCCCCCGCCAGGCCCCGCACACGTCGCAGACCCAGGCGCTGGTCGACCTCCACAACTCGTTTCCGAGTCCAGGAAACGCTCCCAAGCCTGTGACGGAGGCAGGAATCTGTATCCCAGCTTGCTGCCATCTACCAGGAGCCTCCTCCCTACAAAAATGGGTATTTCGGCAGAGGATGGGCTGGATTATCTGCCTCATCTGATTTAACTTCGAAATACTCAATGGCAGCCAACTCCAACTCACGTTTCATCTGCATGCATGTGGAAAAAGCCACCTACAGCTCCCCGTAGGTTAATCACAAAATCCCAAAGGACGTAGCCAATAGCTCCTTTCCTATTTAAATGCAGTCTGAATTGGGTATTAACTACCTGCTGTGTTTGGCAGATCTCTTATTCCTAAAATAAATAGCTGTATGAAAAGTCATAAACTCTATATTGGACTTTTTCATTAAAAAAAAAATCAAAGTAATGTCAGGATTTTAGCGGCCTCACTTATTGCAGTAAATCTGGCTTCCACAGCTGTTCATGTTGTACTGTGTGCTACAGCCAAGTGTAGCTGCAGTCCAACATTTCCTTCTTAAGGTATCCCTTACCCAGAGCAAAGCCAAGTGAATTTTGGACGGGACTAGTGTGCTAGAAATTATGGATGTGCTCTTATTAGAGCAGGTTGCATGTTTTCCATTAAATATTCATTCAAATAGCAATCCAGCAAAATGTTTGTCAAGATGATAGTTACTTTGGCTAAGAGAACACATTTTTCTCTCAGTCTCCACCAAAACTGGGCTGTATTTATCACATCTAGAATCTAAGGCCATTAGTGAAGATCTTGCTTAGACTCGGCTGAGCTCCTTCACTGGTGCCAGATCCTGTTCTCCTATTTTATAGCTGTACCATTTCAGAAACTACTTGGTTCTCACTAGGGACAATCCTTTTACAGGTTCCATGCAGCTCATAAAGGCAGAAAAAGAAGGAAAAAATAATAATTAAAAAAAAGGAAAAAAAAAAAGAAGGAAAAAGAAAAGGAAAAGGAAGTAGCATTTTTTCCTCCTGCCTGCTAAAACTCTGCTTGTGTTGAGCTGAAACCCTTAAGAAAGGCTCACAAAGGGATCTCATTTCAGTGTCACGGCTCTCACTGCACCAAGGTCACCTCCACTTCACACCTCCCTAGTGCTGTCGCTGTCATCACGACTCCTTTGCTGCATCTTTCTCCGTCCTGCTCTCTCCCATCACCTGCTGCCTGTGCAGACTTTCCCGTGTGCAATTTTCCAGTCATGGAAGTACCTCTGTTTTCCTGGCCACAGGTGTCTTTCTCCTGTCCTGTCTTTGTGCTGGGGACACTAAAAGCTTTGCTTGACAGGCATTTGGTTGACAGAAAGCCCTGCAGCAGCTCCGTGGGCTTGCAGGAGTCTCCCCCCAGGCCACGCAGCTGATGGGGTAGGTACCAAGTCTTCTCCGTGCTTTAACACAGAGAACAGAAATACACTTATGGCATGGCACATGGCGGTATCGGCTCTATAAGGCTTATGGGAAACCTTGGCTTGTAAAAAAAATATACGTCCTCAGTTATATATAAAATACCCTTTTTCTCCCTTTTTGCTATTCTCCCATTTTAAACCTAAAGCATGGTTGCAGCGTCATCCGCATGTGTGGTGGAGCGCGTTGGCGATTACGCCGTGTCACGGACCGAGTAGCATTGCTGGCCGCTGGTTTCCTCAAGTCAGGGAAGTCAACATGGGCTAAATACACAGCAGGTATCGTGTATATAAAGTGAAAAATCGTGAAAGAAAGATTTCCCCTAAAAACAGAGAACTTCAGTATTCAAGAAGAATTGCATACTTTACTCTGAATCAAAACCAGAGCTAGCAAGTTTTTTTAAATAACTATCAAAGTTAAAGATTAGCAATATTGCCATCATGTGGCTGCTACGAGTAAAATGCTCAGGCACGATCTTGAATTTATTAAGTGCCAGAAAGCTGATCGTCTCTTCTGAATTCTGCTGTTAACATTAAGAAACAGTATTTTTTAAAGAAGTCATTTGTAACTATTATACAATTATCTCTGTGCTACAATAATGATTTGTGCAGAAAGAACACGTGTAAAATAGATAAGGTTATATTAGCCCTTTGATTATGACCCTTATCCTCATGGGTTTATAGCTCATACTTAATGATCCACTCCAAAATTAATCTCAAATTAAATTGGAACATGTAAAAAATTAGAGAAAATCATCTCTTAGTGCAGATAGTAGTAAGGTAGAAGAAAGGAAAAGCAGGTATCTTAGAAACCCTTCTGGATTCAAAATGGCTTGTAAATAAAGTTCTAGCATCCAAACCACCAAATTACTTTACCTTATGACTGCTACGATCATTTATTATTTTCAGTACAAAGTCTGCACATTTTTTCAGCATGTTGGTTTTGGGGAAGGGGGAGTACCTGCCCCTCTGCTCTTTGCACTGCCACTACAAGCCCTTCTGCACCCACTGAAAAAATAGGCGCAAAGGGACTTTCACAGCCTGTGTCAGAAGAGTTGGGTTTTGTTTGTGATGCAGAAATATTAATAAATATAATATTAAGATTATTGAATGGAATGCAGAAATATTAAATATACATGTATATATGTGTGTGTGTGCATATATTTATATATACACACTCTAGCTACCAGAAAGGAGGCTGGGTCCTGTTGGCTCCTGACAGGAGTTAATAAGAACACCATGTTTCAGACTTGCAGTTTTTGTAAAAATAGAAAGTATGAATACACTTGACAATTCTCCCAGATTCCTGCGGACTTACAATGCCATTTTGAAAATGGCTCTCCTATTTCTGGGAAGCTGCAAGTGAAAGAGAAACGACTCTCCATTTACTACCAGCATCTATTCCAGCAACCTTTTTGTTTTTGCTAGACATTTGCAAAATAGTGTAATTACCTCCATTGAAGAACAATATCAAGCTATAAAATGTAGTTGTTTTTACACATATACACTCTTCCAATACTGATCATTCACCACTCTAAAAGATCTATTGCAATATCAGTAACTCACCTTTGATTACTGTACTGTCTGTCCTAAATTACTGACATTTGTATCCAGACAAAATACTGCTGGCATAAGGCGGTTTTATATTATTATTGAATATGCTAGAAACACTAATTTAGTTTGTTACTGGCTCCAAACATTACCGTTTTGTAATAATTTATCTTACAGCAGTGATATTGTATTTTTATAGGGTCAAAACTCAAGTTTAATGTGCTGGAGCTGAGAGCCAATGTATTCTCCTTCTCTTTTGTCTGCTTGCAGACTAAATCCATACCTCCTTTCCTGCCCCACTCTTTATTTTTAAGTATATCCAGCTGGAGCAAACCCAATGGTGCCAGAAAACGGGGAAATTAAAGCATCCATGAGGCTGCAGCAGCTTCTAGCATGTAGGAGGCTGCACACAGAAATTTAGTTTGGAGTATAATTTTATAGTAGTCCAATTAATGAAGCTAAGAAGATGATATAGAGAGCCATTTCAATCAGGCCCTATTTTCATTTCCCTTGGCAAACAAGGTTAGGAATGGCTTATTCCAATGTTGCTAAAGTCAAAACAAGAACATCCGCCCATTTCTTTAACTTACTTTGTCTGCCTAAGTTCACAGCAGAAGTTTACACCTGAGCAAAACCTGACAGCACTTGTCAGCATCCTTGCTGTGCCTGAGAAGCACATCAAGTCGGGAAGAAACTGTGTAAGAACATCAGAGAAACAAGCCCTGTCTCAGGTCGGGCTGACTGTGATTTCCTCTTTGCACTCATAGGCGCACAGGGAGCACTGAGAGATTTGGGTCTGCTACAAAACACTCCCTGCCATTTGCTCTGCCTGTTCATTCAAGAGCTTTTCCTTCTTCTCTCAGAAATGTGAAGGAATGAGAGTGCAGTTAGCAGCCTAAAACCCCTATGGCTATTTCCCCTTGCTCCAAACAGGAGTATAAAATTAGAGGAAGACACCCAGCGGTGTTCCTCGTTTGCCAAAGGAGATTAGAAATACAGCATCTCCTATGAGTGCCCAAACATACGTGTACATTAATAAAAATCATGATAGCAGGGGTTAAGGGACTTCCCATTTATGACACACAGTGATTGATCCACAAGGTGATGCAGAAGTGAACCAGCAGAACAGCCCCTATTTCCCTATCATTCTTCACATTAAAACGCACTGGCTCTTTGTTTGTGGAAGCTTTTAAATGCTGACAAAATACGAACGCTGAGCACATTAGTCTTCCACCTCCACTTATGAGCTCTTAGCACTGCTGAAAGTCAGGCCCTTCTAGGATACGTTTGGGAATGACCTCCCTACAGTTTCTAATATGTTTGCAATACCGATCTGTCTGCAGAAATTCCACAAGGAAATTTGCTACTGTCATGCAGCCGTGATGTAGAGCGTTTCAATGGCAACAGACAAATCATTTATAGCAGCAGGGAGAAAAATGAGTGGTGTGAAAAGCAGAAAGCTTTAATACAGCAAATTCTGTTTAGTGTATAAACAGGTAATTCCAACCTGTCTCTTCTCCCTCGTTTATCAGCAGCAGCAGAGAAACACAAATAAAACACAAATATAAGTTACCATGTTAAGCCTGTTCTCCTCCAGAAGAAATGAAGTTAATGTCAGCATATAGTGTGCGTGTGTACTACAACGTGGACTCCCTTTGGAATCCATAGGCAAATATCTGCCACATTTTGACAAAAAAAAAGGTAGTAACTATAGAATGTATTCATATAGGCAGCTGGACAGGGGAGAAAAAAATAGTATCAACAGTTAGGAAGCATGATGTCTAATTATCTAAAAATTATACATTATTCATCAGAAACTCTTTCCAGGAAAAAGTTGTGAATACCGTCCCCCGTATCTAAAAAAATGCAAAATCTATTTGAAAATACTAGTGCTATTGACCATATGAAGTATATGAAACAAGACCTCATTAGTCCAGTGGCTCACAGAGGCATTGGGGTTTTAAAGGTGATATGTCTGCCTACCTTTTTCTTTAGGAGCAAAGGCTTCTTGTGGTTCTAGCTAGCAATAGCTCAACCACATTAAAAAAAAAAAAAAAAAGGGAGAGAGAGATTTTACTGGCTGGGCAGCACTGGTATGATGGTGATATACAGTGAAGGCACCAAAAAGTTACATTGCCATGTGGGAGTAAAAACCTTAGCGAGGGAGCAGCTTGCTCTTGCAGGCAGCACACGTTCCAGGCACGGGGATTCCTGGCATCCCGCCCTGGCGCCTGCCCCGCTCCAGGGCCCCTCCGTGCTGGGTGCCAGCACTGCCTGGGTGCCGCCGTCTCCACTTCCTTGTCACGGGCGGGAAGGCAAACAGCGTAGCAGGAAGCCCTTTAAATGGGAGCGGGACAGGCAAGCGGTGGTAGAGGCGACAGCATTCCCTGTGCACTGCTATTGACAGGACATTATAAAGCGTCTTTTGTAAGGAAATGAACCTCATCTTCTTAGAAGGAAGCTTGTGGGATCAACAAAACCAATTCTGCTTGGTGACAATATACCCTTGCGATATAGATTTATTTACAGCTTGTGTTTTATCTTGGCCGTTGCCTGCTGCCCTTTTCCCCGTAGCTGGTGGAGGGGGAGTCCTGCGGAACAGTGACATCCAGCGGTCACCCCGCGATTTCACACAGCATCCCAGACTGGTTGAGGTTGGAAGGGACCTCCAGCGATCATCTAGTCCAACCCCCCTGCACACACAGGGTCACCTAGAGCACGTGGCACAGGGTGGCATCCAGGTGGGTTTGAAGATCTCCAGAGAAGGAGACTCCACAATCACCCCGGGCAGCCTGTTCCAGGGCTCTGTCACCCTCCACAGTGTGAGGAGTTCTTCCTCACACGGAGATTAAGCTTCCTGTGTTCGTTTCTTTTCACTTTTTTTACACAGAGGCCTCATGCCTTGGGCTTCTGCCGCCTGCACTTGTTCAAAGATCCATCAAACTCTTTGCAGTCAATTGATCATTCACCAAAAAAATGGAAAGAAAGGTATATGACTTACAGCAGGGAGCAGACTGTGTTTCTGACACGAGCAAGTGCTTACCCACGTTGCAGATGTTTAAAATGAGAAAATTCGCAGAATGGGGGCTTTCAGGCTGCAAATGCGAAGGATATCCTAGTCCCCAGAAACGTGAAGTAAAGGGCAAATCCCCTCAACTAGGGGGTCGTTTATTTCTCAGTTTAAGCGCAATGTGCATGCCTAGGCTCCTAGCGACCTCTTGCAGGAAGGATCTCCCAAGAGGGGGCGAGTCGAGAGGACTGCGAGGCGTTAACAAGTGAGCGAGCTGCCCAGAGCCCACAGCCTGCACGTAATAGCCAGGAAGCTCAATGGCAGAGAAGCAGCTTCCCTTGTACAGTGCAAGAAAAGCAGGAGCGGGACACGGGCACACAAGGTTGCCTCTGGTTTCCAGCTGCACCCACAAGGCTGTTGCCTGAGGAAGAAGGCCCAAAAGGCGGCCCTACTGCTCAAGGTGCTTTAGGTCAGTGCAAACTCTGGTGCTCTTCCCAAGTGATTGCTCTGCCGGTCAGTGACTCAGTCCTTTGACTAGAGACGGCTGCAGAACACAAGGCGGTAGATTATTTTGACCTTTTTTTCCTTATTTATCTCCTCCTCATGACATACAGCTCCTTGGAAACCTACTGGAAGCTCATCACTGAACCAGAAACTGAAGCAGACACCAGAGCAATAGCAGTTTGTATTTCAGTAGCACTTGTCTCTTTGGTAAAACAGACAAGTTAACAATCGTGCACACGCCTGTGTGGGGAGAACCCTAGAGAAGGGCTTCCTGAACTGAAGATGGCTGCTTGAGACTGGAGATGTTCACATACAGTTGTGGCTACGCCAGCACCAACTAGAACATAGATGGATATATGGATAATTTGCCTTATGGGACAGAGGAACTGACCTCAAGGCCTGCAGCAGGAGGAAGACAGGTCAGGACACCCCCAAGTCCCCATCCATTTAACAAAAAACATATTGCCCCCCGGATTACTGATCTTTCAGGGTATGTGGTCTATAGGATATTGACATATGGTGGTACTGAAGGATTTCACTGGAGCAGGGTCTACACACCCCAAATAGAGAGCTCCACCATTCCCGGAGCAGTGATATTGCTGCCTCTCCCCCGAGTCTTCAACTCCCGCCTCTAACTGCTGCAAGACCTTGGATAGTATGAGCAGAGGGATGGTTCTTGGGTTGGAAATGATCCTCATCCTGAGCAAACGGGATGAGTTCAGACTCAACCGCTCTGAGTTCAGAGCTCCCATAAGGTAGGAAGGAAGAGAAAAAGCAGCACAAAAGCAAGTTGTTGTCACCTGAATAAATAAATACAGTATGAAATAAAGATGAATGCTTAGTAATTAATTGTACCTGAAGCCCCCTGAGACCAGGTAGGCCATTTACAAAAACATAATACATCCAACAGAAGGGGTATTTATGCTGAAATACACCATGTAAAAGAAAAAAAAAATCTAAACATCAGGATAACATTCACAATTATCATTTAGAATTGTACATTTGAAATCAAAGGATCATTTGCAGGCACAAAACCAGACATCCCAAAAAAAGATGAAATACCAGTACCTTTATAGCTCAAGCTGGACATAAAGTAAAATAGCCTGACCAGCAATGCTACAATTATCTGCAGCATTAACTATCACTTATTTTTTTTTTTGAAAGAGGTTTTAGATGTGACTTTGCTTGGCAATAAATTCTTTATAGCTCTTACTATAAAAAACCCATATTTGGTAAATTTGATAAAACCCAGATCCACCCTTATCTCAATGGCTTAAAGCAAAGATGTAATTAGTTTCCTATAATTTTTTTTTTTTTTGCTGAAATTTGCTTGTAGGCTTCAATTGTTTGATATTGTGTTTCTAACACAGGTAATTATTAATACTTCATCTCCTTGTGAAAATTTTACAATTTTTATTTCTAAAACATTTTTATTTCCCCTTTTCTAAAGTATTTGTCCAAATTCTTAGAAACAGACAAAAAAAAGTTGCACATTTTTAAAATAACCAGATGTATGGAAGAATGGAAGGTAGAGAACTTTAATGTGAATCACAACTTTTCTCTCCTGCATGCTTTGCAACTTCAAATGATAGAAGTGTATGCTTTATCACATGCCATTTAAACTTATTTATGCCATCATCAGAAAGAACAACTATTTATCTTTCAAGAGCCACCCTAAATAAGTACATAATGCTAGAAAAAAAAATAATGAATCGGACACGTTTAGAACACTGGGGTCACACACTCTACTTCTGGAGTCACAGCCCACATACCGTAAAAAGTTAAATGGGGTTTTCAGATGTTTTGGTCTCCTTGTTTTCAAGCTGCTAGATTCAGTTTAATTACATAGGAAGCATTAAACACTAAAATATATGAACTCTTAGAAGTGTAATATGCACTGGATTTTTATTATACTTCATTGGCTAAGGGAGTTAGATTTGGACAAAAAAAAATCAGTACTTCACATGTATACATTCAGCTTTTGCTGCCTCAAAAATAATTCATGTCTGCATTTTTTTTTATATGGAGACTAAACAATTAAGAGTGGTTTTCCACTGTTTTATGCTTGTAACCAGGCTTCAGGGTTCATTGATTTCTATTTCAGTCGTAATAGTGATAGTGCATCTGCTGCATTCAGAGCATGTGAACAGCAGCTTTTATCCACATGTACTGCGGGGCATGAATTATTTTTCATATTGCTAAATGTACAAGCCAAGCTGCCTAAAAGAAAGTTCATTTGTTTACTTTTTTTTTTCTTAAACCACAAAAAAATCATTATGAATGCATTCAAGTCCTTAGGAAAAATTTAATCTTTTGCCAGACAGGCTCCAGGAAGACATAATGTTTAAAAACACCAGTTTAGTGACTTTGATGGAGATGCTTATGTTATTGTGGAGCTTTTCAATTCCCAGGATCCCTCCATTTCCTTAAACTGTGGCATTTCTTGAAAGAGAACACCGTCTTCAAAAAGTAGAGCTGCACTTAAAGTCATTTCCTGACTGTCTTCTCTTCTGCAAAGCTCCATTCCTGAAGCCTCTGCCTTCCACTGCCAGCTTCTTACTTCTCAGCTCTATGCCAAATATGCATATGGTACTTCCACCAGGAATTGAAGATTTAACATTTGCAAGAAGAAATGCAATCTCAGATATGGCTGCTGTGCCTTCAGACTGTGAAGAGTTTACTAAAAGTTTAGCTTTTATTTGTTTGAATCGCAGCTCATTTGATCTTCAGGAGGTGTAGAAAGAGACATTTCTTCAGTTCTAGGGCGTTTAGATGCGGGGGGAAGACTGTCATCAGATGGTAAAGGCCTCTCTGAAATAGGCAGATATGAAAATTATTCAAGTCAAGAGAAGATAGATTTAAAAAAAGTAAATTTGTTTGCAAAATTCACAAATAATTCACTCTCAAAGAGAAAAAAAGGTTTGAGAAAGTTTAGCATCTGGTACAACAGCACACTTTGAGTACAATGGCAGAAACTGCCCTTAAAAAACTACTTGCATGACCTGGAAGCCTTCAAGCTAATTTATATTTTTAGTGTTCAATTGCCAGCTAACACACCCATTCCTGTGAAACTGTACTGACACATGGTCACATGAGGAGCTGCAACGCAGTGCTTGACACACAGCACACTCCCCAAGGCACCGTCCATACGCAGCCAGAGGAGGGGAAGCTTTACATTCCTGGGTTTGTGCTTCATTCAAGAGTTTTGTATTTATCAGATTACACTAAAATTCATAATAGATTATACCAGAAATTATAAAAAAAAAATCAGTTAAAATCTTTGCTGAGGCTAATGATCTCACAGGCTTACCATGTTCCTGTTCTGAGGAAGGAGGTATCGAAATGGTATCTGTGTGTTTCGAGGCTGGAATATCTGTCTTTACTGGAATCAAGTTTATTCTCCTAAAAACAAACAAAGAAAAACAAAAGAACAGAAACAGTTCAACTGCTTTAAAGACACCACATCCACAAATACTTTATTTCTTTAGATTATAATCATTTACACTTGTATGTAGTTTTACTACAGTTTGAATAGGTATTTTTAAAGTGCTTTAAATATACTATTCAACTTTTTCCACTAGCAAGTATTTTTATGTATGTGGTACGTAAAACACAACTCCTGATACTCACTTGCTGAACACATAACACTGGTCAAACTTTCTTAAAGTTAAGACTGGCTGCAGGGCCAAGGGTTTCATACTGCTTCTTGGCAGCTAGTAGGGCTTCCAGCTCCACTGGAAGAGCCTGCTGTCCCTCTCTGCTGGCCTTGCACTTCTGTAGAAGTCTTGGGGTTTGCAAGGGTAGCAGACAGCCACCTCAGCTCATGTTAAAAGTTTGTTCTCTTCTGCCTTCATGGGATTCTCTGTCTGTCTCTCTGTGTCTGTCTCATGAGAGGGTGGGTGCTCTCACTGCTGCGTGCTCTCAGAAACAAAACAAAAGATGAGTTACTTCCATCAGTTTCCTTCTTCACCTACCGACCATCACTTTCAACTAGCTATACCTTTGGACATGTTAGTTTGAAGACAGATGAAACAGAGGTATGCAGAAAAAAATCATTCTATAACTATCTTCTACTGAGAATTTTTCTCATAGTTGCTGATAAGATCGAGCATTCTCCTCTTCTCACCACTTCTTCCCTAGCCGCCTATTAACTAATATATTCCTGCAA
Source organism: Tinamus guttatus (assembly GCF_059628265.1). Taxonomy (NCBI): domain Eukaryota; kingdom Metazoa; phylum Chordata; class Aves; order Tinamiformes; family Tinamidae; genus Tinamus; species Tinamus guttatus. The sequence continues at coordinate 54,351 of NW_028288547.1, forward strand.
AAAAGTCAAATAAACTCCTTCAATTTCATAATAGCCTTGTTTTCTTGAAAAGATTACATATGGATCTCAAATTGCATAGCTGTCTCGTCAGTGTTGCATACTAGCAACTCAGGATCTTATATTGCAGGTTGTGTGACTGCCAATATATGGATTACACACTGCCTATGTATGGATAACTGCCAACATATGGAAGATCTAGATGTTTTTAGAAACATCTAGATGCTCCCCTAACCCCCTTTTATTAAGCAGCATGTGCAGCCCTGAACACTTCAGAATGGACACGGTTGAAATCTACAGGCACCATCTTTATTCAGAAAATGCAGCCTCAAGGTAGATGGCTGTTGCTACCCTCTGCACAAGGCATAAAGGTCGTTACCTGTGTTTCTACCTCACGTTTAAGGCAGGACTACAGGAGTTGTACATTTAGGAAACATTTTGACCTTCCAGTTGTCGTACAACTAGAACACAAAGTTCCATCTCAAGACAGCTACTACCAATACACAAGGCAGGGAATTTATGTTCAAGCCTCAAGCCTTTAAATGTAGCACAAGCACAGCTTGTCTTGGCCTTCATATTTATGACTGCAAACGGCAATATAAATCTCACCTTGGCGTCTTGCTCCACGCTTGTAAAGTGTTGAGAGTAATCCTCCTGGGCTGGTTTCCTTTAGCACTCTGGCTGGCTGGCTGGCTGGTTTTCCTCTCGTCTGAGGATGAAGCTGGAATGTTTTTTATGCCAACAGGTGTGGAAGGCAAGTCCTTACTGGCAACTGTGGGTGTTCTAGTTTGGAGAGCGGGAGTGCTGGCATCAGTGGTCTTGCCAGGAAGAGTCCCCTCTGTCAGCCTAGAGCCTGGGGAAATGACTTTGTGTGACTGGCTCTTCTTCACTTTCTTCTCTGTTGTGCTGGGAGTCCTGACACTTATCTGTGGCTTCTCCTTCAGTGGTATTCCCAGTTCATCCTTCTCGAAGGTAACAAATGAACAGTATCCATCCGTGGAAGAAATAGCAAGGAAGGCTCCATCGCTGGACCTGTTGAGATTTTCTTTTCCATTCAGAGGAAGGCAAAAATTGTTCTCCCCTACCTGCCCCACTATCTCTAACCCAAGCTGTACCTGCCTTTTCTTCCTCCCTTTCCAACTGAGCCCAAATAAGACTCAGGCAGCTGAAAGACATCCAATTCAAATGACAAGATACTCATGTCTGCCCTCTGTGTCTGAGTTACTTTCTGGCCTTGACTGAGATCAGCCATAACCTGCTGCTGCCAAAACCTGCACGCATGTGAGCTAGCACAAAGCAGGGTTCATTTGTAAGCATATAAATCTTTAATCGGTTTCTGAAATAGTGTTGAACTCTGCTCATTCAGACCCGGCAGGGCAGTTTGGCCGTGCTCCTTGCGCTGAGCAGAGGCAGTCACTGTAGTGACTATGTGACTGGGTGCTTGCTGCTCACTTCACCAAGGAATGTTGATCACTGATTGGAAACAGATGACTTTCTATTCTCTTCTGCTCCCCTCTTCCTGATAAACAACAGCCTTCAAAGTATCTGAGCATCAGATGTAACTCCCGAAACAGAGGCTTGCACACAGCGCTCAGCTCAGGTAACTGGCAAGGAAGGCTTGAGGGTGGAAGCACAGTCCAGTGGAGGAATAGTATCCTGACTGTAAGACTTGGGGTCTGATTTTCAGCTCCATTTCAGACTGCCCACTTCAGACCACACTGACCACAATCTCAGATACAAGGACCAAGCACAATTGTGCATATAAAGCAGTAATTGGCTAGGACACAGGTGCCTGAACTTAAAGGAGTGAACTTCAAAACCTGCAGTTAACTTGGTTAGAGTAGCCCAGCCTGGACAGTAAGTACTTCTCATGGGCACCAAGTGCCATATTAGCTTTCATACAAATAACCCAGTTGTGGGCAAAAGGGCTGCTTGTCCTTAGGGCCTTTGGGCCTTCGCTCCCTGGCTGATAAAACCCCTGCAATTTTTGTACAACAGCAACAAGAAGTGGCTTGCTGTTTAGATACTGTCATGACAGTGACCAAATGCATGCCATAAATGAAACAGAAAAAGAAAGCAAGACATCAGAGCAGAGCTTTAACATGTAAAGAGGACATTCCCCTCCTCAGCAGCAAAACCGTAGCAAATCTTAAGAATCTACCAGTTACCTACCATGAAATGTCACTCAGGGTATGGTAATGTATGTTTGAAACATAACCAAATGGAAACAACTGCTGAGTATCATAAAAAAGCACAGAATCTTCTGAAGCAACAGCAAACACCAATCGATAGGGCAGATTAAATAGAGCAGAGGCTGATTTCTGACTGATTTCATCTAGAATGCAAAGAAACAAAACAGGCTGATCATTCTCTTTTGATATACTTTAAATCAAAGACATCATAAATTTAGACCACTACATTATATTCTGTATGATCTATTCAAAACAGTAGCTTTAATTCATTTTTTTGTGGTGTCCGAGCTACCAGTTAACCTTTTTTTCCAAGTTCAATCACAAGCTAACTGCTAGCTAGCGGCTTTCAGCCATTACTACTATACAGAGCCTATTCACTTCCACGATGATTACAGAAGATACACACATAATGTTAGTGTAAGGTACAACAAATTTCTAGACTATCGCAGATATTGCCTTTTCCAGGAATGTGCTGCAGAAAATTCAAAACACTCCTCTCAGAGGAGCTACAGAGACCTATAACACTCATCTCCTTACCTTCAACACAGCATGGCAACAGACCTACAATTTATGATACAAATACAGGACACCTACAGAACAGAATTTCTATATCCTCTAGGGAATACCACCAAGTGTCCCTTAAAGAAAGAGCCTTCATTTCACTCATCTGGGAATGAGCAAAGCTCTGTCTTTGCACCAGAGTTAAGATTAGTCTTGTTTAAAAAAAACACATATACAAACTCTTGTCCCCACTCAACCCCCCCACAAACTCTTGTGAGCCCACTTGGGCTCAACAATAAGGCTGGATTTCAGTCTCCAGCTAAAGTCTCACACAACTTCAAACAATCCTTCCCTCCTCAGAATTCCTGTTCTGGCCAGTAACACCAGTCTGGCCTCCTTGAATAAACACCAACAGTTGTTGTAAACTACACCGACTCTGGGGTGCTTCTGTAATGTGAGTAGCTGAATCAAGAAGAAAAAAAAAATCACTAGGTTTCTCCTTTAGTGCAAAACTTAAGTTATTTTCTTTTACTCATGCAAAATGTTTTGTTTTCTGTAGCCTAAGAGGCCAAATTTATCTTCTATACCAAAATTTACTCATAAGACTCTTAAAGTGAATTTATGGTCTTAAAATTAGGAGGAACTTTCCAAGATGCAGTACAACACTATTTTAATGGCTAGGGTGCAAAATAGTATGACCTCCAACTAAACAGACAGATTGTCCTTTTCACATATTTGCTGTAAAAGTTGATCCCCTGGAGGATTACAGTACCTTTATTAAGGGCACGTCTCAACTCGAAGTATACTGGGCAGCACCGAACAGCAAGAGTTGCCTTTCCAGGGCAGGGCAGGTGACCCATGGGCCTTTTATGAAAGAAACAGTATTTCAGAGAACATTCGATATTTGAAATATATATTTTTTAAAAAATAAAAAATATTTTGATCTTATTTAACTTTACCTTTTGAGATTGTTTCTGGAGAAAACATATGTGGTGTTTGTCACATTTTCTCCTGATTCAACACAGCCAGCTGAGAAAATAAAGGTTACAACATTACTCATCAATTCAAACAAGTACCAAGCATATATTTCATGTTCATAAACATTTTATTTCTTGGGAATTAGTCTTTCATTACTTGGGCAATAGTTGTGTGATCTGAACACAAAAAGGCATTCCAAATATTTATTTAGTGCTGTTTGTGTTTCCCTTATAGATTTCCCCCTCAAAGCTTCTTTTTGATATTGCCAGACACCTATAAAAGCCGTGCTTATATGGGCAAACTGATCCCCTCCTTGCAGTATTATTTTTACTAGGACTGCAGAACTTTTTCAGAGCAGGGATACAAATGAAGAGAGACAAGTCAAAAGAAACCACTCATTATTCTCCAATTCTATTTTACTAGAGCTACATTATTGCAATTTATATACGTTTCTGTTAAGAAAAATGCCATAGGCAATTTTTAGCACAGAAGAAAGTTGAAGTTCTGGACTGTTAATGAAAGGGGATTGTGGAGTCTTTCTCAGTAAGAACATGATGACTGACTGACTGAATGTCATGATTCATACAAACAGGAGCCCCTTAGCAGATCTGAAAGCAATCATAATGCACACGCAAAGGAGGATGCAATAGACTAAAGGCAAGTTACAGCACATGTCTTCCTTTCACCTACCTGGAACGAGCAAGGAGGAGCCATCAGGAGTAAAACTCAGTCTGCGGAAAAATGACTTCATGCTGTCATCATGAAACATCCGATAGCTCCTGGCCTGTAATGTTGAAAATGTGATTGTGAGAAGTACCATGAACATCACAGGTGGAATTCAAGTGAGAAAAAATCACCTGGTTGTATAATCAAACCTGATAGAACTTTTAAAATAAAAGCTAAGTAGATTAAAAACCATGACTCCTTCAAACTCATTTTGAGCTATAAATTTTGTACAGCTAAGGAGAATATATCCAGAAAACAGCACTTGATCCCTTGTCAGCTACTAATCAAAACACTCCAAGAGCAGTCATATTAAAGCAGGAATGAAAAAGTAGTAATAACCTAAAGAACAAGATTATTTAATAGCCAGTCTAAAAGCCTGTTCCTTGGGTATTTAACTCCAGTGTTAGAGATTTAAAGAGGTAATTCTATAATGGCAAAGAGATTTCCCAAGCCCATTCTTTAGCCCGCATAAAAATGTTTCTACCAAAACAAACAAACAAACAACAACAAAACAGAAAGCTATAACTGTCTTTGGAAGTGTTGTTTTTACCTATCATTTACAATTACCTTGGAAAGAAAGCTTTTCATCTGCCCTCTTACGAGTAGAGAGAATTTTCTAAATTTTCACTAATTCATATTTTCCTAAAAATTAGGCTACCTTTTTGGAGATTTCATGCTGCTCAATAAAACATTAATGCAATATATGTGTTATATCAAATTCAGAAATAATCTCACAGCTACTGCTTGACAGATACATTTGAAGGCCCATATTAATTTGCACAGTTTAAAAATGCTTAAAAAAAAAAAAGGTAATCAAAGCTGTACTTTTATCCAGATGAACTTGCAAGAGATCCACAGCAGTTGGCTGTTCTTTGTTAGTCTCCTGTATAATGCTAGAGAAAACCTGAAGAGAAGGTCTCTTCACACAAGCACAGAGATGAGACAAACATAAAACTATTCACCAAAGAGTATCTGAACTGAAAATATTTGCCCCAGAGGTTCACAGAATAGAGTAGTTCTCAAAACAGCAGACCCACGTTACCCAATACCATAAGTAGCAGAACAACATACCTCTCCTTCAACTCCTGCCCCAGAAGGCATCTTGGTAACATTAAATGCTACACGTTTGGTTTGTGAGTTGTATACACGCAGGACCCTACGTGATGGAGAACACAGTTAGCTATAAATATATTGCTTGCTTTCATAGAATCATAGAATGCTTAAGGTTGGAAGGGACCCCTAGAGGTCATCTAGTCCAAACCCCCTGCACACGCAGGGTCACCTAGAGCACGTGGCACAGGACTGCGTCCAAGCGGGTTTTGAAGATCTCCAGAGAAGGAGACTCCACAGCCTCTCTGGGCAGCCTGTTCCAGGGCTCTGTCACCCTCACTGTTAAGAAATTTTTCCTTAAGTTCATGCGGAACTTTTGGTGCTTCAGTTTGTGGCCGTTACCCCTAGTTCTGTCAGTGGCCACCACTGAAAAGAGGCTGGCCCCATTCTCCTCACTCCCTCCCTTGAGCTACTTATAGACACTGATCAGGTCCCCTCTCAGCCTTCTCTTCTCCAGGCTGAACAGGCCCAGCTCCCTCAGCCTCTCCTCATAGGGCAGATGTTCCAGGCCCCTGATCATCCTTGTAGCCCTGCGCTGGACTCTCTCCAGCAGCTCCACATCCCTCTTGTACTGGGGAGCCCAGAACTGGACACAATGCTCCAGATGCGGCCTCACCAGGGCTGAGTAGAGGGGCAGGATCACCTCCCTCGACCTGCTGGAGACGCTCTTCTTAATGCACCCCAGGACCCCATTGGCCTTCTTGGCCACGAGGGCACACTGCTGCCTCATGGTCAACTTGTCAATTTGGTCAACATAGTCAACTTGCTTTCACCCCAAGATTTGCACAGAGCTGCAACACCTCTCTTTGCAGTTGTGACTGCCACATATAAATGATGATCACATGTTTATTTTAACTCCGTTCATCCAAGACCACCAGAGAAGACATGCCCTTATGCCTAATAATCTGCAGATTACAGGTAATGATTTGACTCAGAAAAGTTTGTGAAGTACCAGTGCACACATTCATGGAGGAATGAAGGAATTAAAGGGCAGTGAACAGCCTGGGCATTCCCAATTATAGAATAGTGGCTGGATCTGTTCCTGAGTACTCACCCCAGAGACAATTAACTGCACTTCTAACCTTCATGGAGGCTATAATAAATTAAAGCTGGAGTATAACTCAATACTGAGAAGGCTTGAACTCTCCTGACTTCACCAGAAAGTAGCCTAGGCCAATCCAGCCACTGGTACCACTATCCCCTCCATTTTACCAGCTCTTAAACTCATCAAATCCTTTATCAAATATGCTGGTTCACTAGGATGGCAGAGAACTAACCTAACACAAAAACCAGAGCTTTCTGCTGATTTAATGTGCTGAAACAACTCCACACAGAGTCTTGGACAGAGCTAGGAGGCGAAAGTAGAAACTGAAGCTGTAGCAAACTGCAGGCAATTTGAGGCTTTCACGGCAGTACAGGTACTTTAAGTGAAGCCATGCATCACACCACAAGCTGACCTGCCAAATGGGTGAAGGGGTCTCCGTGCCCCCGGGCTGTTTAGTGCCCACTCCTGGCACTGACCCTGACTCTTACTGGACTCCTGTTGAGCCTCTGCTACCTGCTAATCTTGCAGAAAAGAGACTGCAAGATGTGCAGGTAGGAAACTTCCCCTCTTCAGATTAGACTGTACTCCAGCTTGTAACTTCACTCCAAGAAAAACTTGTGCATCTTTCCATCACTTGCGTTTCACTACTGCTTATTTTAATAAAAGCACACAAATTTCACACAACCAATTACCTGAAAACAGAGGCTCATAATGACCTAGCCACCATTTATTTACCTTTTTCTGAGCCTATTGCAAATCTTAAATCAAAATTATTTTTCCACTATTGCAGCAATTTTCTCTGCAAAGGGTGCCAGACGACATTTCTTAGCCAGCTGCGAACCACTTCAGAGCAGCACACATGCCCTAAACAGTTTAAGCTGAACTGCAAAGTTCTGACAAGGGCCAAGTTTATGAAGTGTGTGTGTTTGCTTTCCCAATGACTTCACTTATAAAGCTGTTGAGGATGGAAGGAACAAGAGGGCAGAAGGAAGATATCAACAGAGAAAAAATAAAAACATTTTCACTATTTTCTTAACCTCTTTTCTTTCTCTGTAAAAGCATACTGAAAAGGATGAACTTATCAGGTCCCTAGCAATCAGCTAACACAGCATTCTGTTAAGATATGTTTGACATCTCTAATGGCCAATACCATGAAAATTCATTTCCTGAAGAAAACTTTATGCAAAAAGTTGCATAAACTAGTTTCTTGCTTAGAGAGACATTCAATCATTTACCATGAGATTAACTAAATTATCATTTTACTTTTTACACCAGCCATTTCACAGAACAATTTGAATACCATTAAAAGAAAAATCACATTCACTCCATGCACTTTTCCTTAATTAAACCTCAAGAAGAAGCAGTAAGACAAAACACAGACCAGTAACTCACCTATCACAACTCAGGGTTGCAATGTACTGGCCTAGAGGATCCCAGGTGATTCCTTGAACATAACTCTTGTGTTCATTTAATATTGAAACCTTTTGTCCTGAAATTACAAACAGTTTTCAGATATTAAATTCAATGCTTTTTTTTTTCAGAAATACAAAAAAACAAACCTGCAAAGCACTTCAGAATGCACATAAAACACTGTTTGAAACATACAAACTGGTAATATCAGACTACCACTGGTAGTACCTGACATCAATGATTGAAATAGTTGCTTTATTTCTAGAATCACTGTAAATTTGAACACAGCTTGTTCCCTACAAAGTAACTTAGATAAACAAGTTGAGGTGTTAAAATGATGATTATAAGTGTTTAAAAAAAAAAAAAGAGTATATTTCAAAACCAAGGTCTACAGGTCTAGATTACTGCTCAAAAACTAACTCGATTTGGCTAGATACAAAGCCAGAAATTCCAGCATTAGAGCATAACCTTCAGCTTGGGCTGGATAGCCAGGCTCTCTGTCTATGCTTGTAGAAACTCACTAACTCTGTTGAGGAGAACACACTCCACACATACTGTCTGATGACTTACATAAGGACAGTTTTCAGAAATAATTCTGAGGCAGAATCACCTCATGATCTCCCACTTATTGCAGAGTACTGACTGCCCTGAACTGGTCCAACAAAGCTTTTCTAGCTGGGCTTTCCCTGGAGGACATGGGCAATCCCACTGATCCACAGATTAGCATGAACACAAGTGCCTTGCTGTATGCAGTCCCCAAACTGTCTCACCTTGCAAAATGGGGCCAGCATCCTATACTAGCTTTCTGCTTTAGACACAGGTAGTTATCTGACATCAGTAAGGTTTTATTTGTTTAGGAGTGAAAAGGGACGCGCAGGAGTACCATACAACCTGCTTGTGTGGCAGCTTGAGGAGAAAAAAAAAAAAAGTCCAAATATTCCAAATATTAGTTTTTGAGTAGTCTGAGTTGAAGAGAATACTTATATGCAAATTTTGCCAACTTGGGGTTATCTTTGTGTGCCTGGGTATCTGCATCACAATCCCAGAAGTCTGGCAATTAAATGGATTGTTCAATAGTCAAAGATGGCACTTATCAAAATAGTTAAAAGCGACACTTGCAGCAAGATTGAAGTCATAGACAATAAACTTACACTTAGCATTTACCTTTATTGACATCCCACATTATAGCTGTGTTATCTACAGAGGCCGATGCCATGTAATTTCCATCTGAGGTCCAACAAATATCGTATACATCTTCTAAGTGACCTCTAGGAGCCAGCACAAAAGAAAGCAATTATTAATTATAAAATGAACAGCTACATGTGTAAATAAGAATTCTGTATACTTTTAGGTCAAAAAAACAGAGAGAAAGATCAGGTATTATAAAAGTAAAACAAAAAGGCATTACTCAGTTTCTTTTTTTCTTTCAAAAACAAACACCAACAAAAAACACTTCTGTATTCAGGAGGGGCTGGAACAAAAAAGCACATTCTGCTTCTACCCAAAATATCACTACCTTTTAAACACTTCATTTTTCACAATGAAAGCCATGCATTTAAAGTAGCTTACAAATTTACTTCTAAAGATACGCAGGTGAACATTTTCATGCTTCATACAAGACAGGACATAGAAGACTGCACCACCAAAGTAATTAAAAAGCTATTCAAGAAAACTTTCTTATTTATAAGCTTCATAAAAAATAATAAACAGAAATATGTATACACGGAGTGTCCACCAAAAAAAATGCCCTTCAGCTTCCAAACTCACTCACCTCTTGCAACCTTCTGCTGAGAGCAAGACCCGCAGACAGCTGAATTCCAACTGTCAGCAGCAGTTGGATGCCTTAGTCACTATGAACTCCCACTGACACTAACTTAGTTTTATCAGGCACGGTGTGTGCATTTTATCCTTGTACAGCTTGAAACAAAAGCTGTATAATATACTGTATTTTCAACTGTAACAAGAATAGCTAGGGCAAAAGTGGAGGGCTTAGCTTCACAACTACTGTCTGGAAAAGCCACATAAATCATTTCATCTACCAGAACTTTTTGCTTTAATACTAATCACAATTTCTACACTATTATATTACATATTATTCTATGCTGTTCTGTACGATAAAATCAGTACATAAAACTTCATATTTATTTTATATATCTCTGTGCAAAGCTCTAAATTTAAGTTTCCTAAACTCAGGAAACTATTTCAGAGCACAAATGCCAAATCTTCTGCTTAACCCAGAAGTTTGAGGTTGGTACTGTATCAAAAGTTAAAGACCACAGAAGGATGAATACTGGAAAAAGTAAACTTTTAAGAGCAGTGAATTTCTTCATATACTGAACAGAAGCCCATACAAGGTAATAAAAGGTACTGTGTAATCAAAACAAACAAACAAGCAAAAAATAACCAGACTCATAAAAGTTGAAGCTACCTTAACGTTTTAACAACTGTCCAGTTCTCCTTGTTGAGTTGAGCTTCATCTTCATCCTGGAAAACTAATGGTTCCAATTCTTTGCTGTCATTCAGCTTCCACAATAAAATCACAGCATCTATAGAAGAAATTACACGAATGCTTTGTTAATGTATTACATTTGGTTTAATATTACCTCGCAAAAAACACATGAAAAGCAGATAGTTTTTTTAAACAGTGAGGAATAGACCCTGGACCACTTTTCTCCTCCAGTGTGAGCTATTGATTTTAGGTTGATGTCCTGGCCAACACTTTGAGTGGTTCATCTGCCCTGTGAGGAAAGGCTGAGAGAGCTGGGCCTGTTCAGCCTGAAGAAGAAAAGGCTAATCAGTGTATGCAAATACCCCAAGGGAGGGAGTGAGGAGGATGGTGCCGGCCTCTTTTCAGTGGTGGCCACCGACAGAACTAGAGGTAATGGCCATAAACTGAAACACCAAAAGTTCCACAGGAACTTAAGGAAAAATTTCTTAACAGTGAGGGTGATGGAGCACTGGAACAGGTTGCCAAGAGAGGTTGTGGAGTCTCCTTCTCTGGAGATCTTCCAAACCCGCTTGGACACAGTCCTGTGCCATGTGCTCTAGGTGACCCTGCGTGTGCAGGGGGGTTGGACTAGATGATCTCTAGAGGTCCCTTCCAACCTTAACGATTCTGAGTCTATGAGTCTGAGTCTTATTTTTTATATTAAAGTGATCTAATAAAGAGTGGTATCTCCAGCACGGGAGTCACTTAGCTTTCAATCTGCTTTTTGTTTTGAGCTGGACATATTTCTCTTTGGACTTTTGAAAAATTTCCACTGAGACACGTAACACCCAACTCCACCTCATGAAGCACACCCCTACCTAAAGCTGCCCTTACTGGGACTGAAGAACCCTCTGAAGTGCTCAAGAAACAGGCCTAAATTTACAAGCTGTTAGACAGCCTTCCAGTATGACACTAGATAATCCATTCAATCCTCCCATCTGGGAAATTTGGATAGTAGTTCTTTCATTTCAAGGAAAACAGAGCCTTTCAGACAGACAGTGACAGTAAGTTACTTAGCAATTGCATGGCATGCATTTACTAATGACAACTGGAGCACATGCGCGGAGCACATGCGCAAGTGCAGAAGTGGGGAAGAGGGTATGTGGGAGAGAGGTATGAACGAGTGTCCACGCTCATTTTTCCCCACTAGATGCACGGCTGTAGCAGCTTCTCCATATTAGTTTCCTTACGTGTTATTCACTCACCATCTCCCCCGGAGGCCAGGATCTCACCACTGGGAGAGAAGCGCACAACGTTTACTGCCTTCGTATGGCGGGCCAGATTGGACAGGAATTCCACAATTGCTTTTCCATCTGGTCCTTTCTCCACTTTCCATATCTAGTTACAGATAGTTTCCAGAAACAATATGGAAGATAAGCTGATATGCTATATATGCCCTGCTTCAGTTATTCACAAATATATTCTTGCAGCAGTTATTTTGAACTCATCCAAAACCACCCAAGATAAAGTTGCAGTGGCACCACAAGTTTCTTCTCTACAAGCTGTAACTGTAACTACATCACAATGTTTCTTTGGTTCTGCTGGAATATATTACTGAATATTTCCAATAAATAAATAGACACACACATAACATGACTCTATCTGCTTTCAGTGCTTTCATTTCATTTGACAAACACATACATACATAGCAATTCAGAATTATAGACATAACAATATGTTGTCAACAAATCGGCTAAGCACAGGTAGAAACAATCTGAAATAGTGCTCTCTACACCAGAAAAAAATAGTTCTCTTTAGAAATCTGATCAAGCAGAAGAGTTTTGCAGCACATTTTGAAGGTGAAAGGATTTTGAGAAGGTTTTAGCAAGAAATATTTTTTATCAGATATTAAGAACAATTCCAGTTTTCCATTGATCACAACCACAACATTATGACAGGTCAGAGTTGCTCTTGCATGTACTTGAGTTCAGAAAATAACAAAGGGAACTACCAAGCAATGGAGCAGCTTAAATAAAGACCTCTGTATTTTTTTTCCAGCTTTTCTTCCTTATGCAATAGTCCTCTAAATAAAGCAGAAGCAGCAGCTGCTTTTTATGTCAAAGAACACTGAATATTTTCTCGTCATAGAACATAGATAAACATGACTTAAGTATATATTCAGAAGCTTATACATAGTCGTCTCTGAAAAGCACAAACTGTCAGGTAAGTAGGCAATTTGCCAATAAGGATGGAAAACGTTTTGGCTGAAGCTACTGGAATAAAAACCTGATTTTTAATGACACCTTTGTCCCACTTATCATTTGCAGAACAGAGAGGCCTTTAGATTAGCCACGTGAATAAGTCAGGCAGAAGCTTATCCCAGAGCACTGCACATGCACTAAAACCCCAATAATGTATTTTTCACTTTTTTCTTTAAACATCAGATGATAGAAGCCTGACAGAATGTAAGCAATGCTGACTGATAATTGAAGTGTAAAACTGTCATGAGAAGACACACAGACACATACTTGCATACACAGCAGACAGATACATTTGCACACACACATAAATTTACACAGACACAGCAGAAAACCTGCATGAATTCTTTGTACTGTAGCTCACTACAGAGGAGTACAGGGAGGTTCCTGTGTTGGAATGTAACTTAATGTATTTCTCTGAAAACAAAATTCTACCTCACCAGTCCACTGATCTTATTTAAAGAGGCAATGAACATGCAGATAAAAAGAATGCAGTTTACTCAGCATACTCAATGTCTTCCGAAGCTTTCCAACTAAGGCTATTAAAAGGCTTTTAGAGAAACTGACTGACCACTGAATGAGAGGGACAGACTTTGCATTAAAAAGAATTTAGAAAAATAGTAAACAAAGACTTGATTTTGCAAAGGTGAACCTTGCAGTAACTTCCTTTTGGGCCTGTGCTATTCAATACCTTTACGGGTAATTTTCAGAAGGAACAAACAGCAGATTAACGAAGTTTGCTAACACCAATCCAACATTACATTACATTGCATCTGAAGCCAAATGAAAAGATCACAAGACTTTGTACGGCTGAGTGGCCACTGATAACAGACCTGATGAAATTCAAGAGTGATGAACACAGAGGAATTAAAAATGGTTGCTTCTTACTAATCCATCAGACTGTACTGTAAATTAGCAGTTATGATTCACGACTGCCAGTAAGCAGTGCAGGTAATTTCCTGAAAAATGTCATCTCAGCACTCAGCAGCAAAGACAGTAAACCAGGTCATTCTGTACCTACTAGTACAATTCCTCATACCCTTTCCCTAAACATGACCAGAGTGACACTTTTTATTACTAACTCCTAAAGCACAAAATGTAAAAAAACAAAACCAAAAACAAACAAACAAAAAAACCCCACTAATCACAGACCAACTGAAATTAAGTTACAACAGGCCAGCCAGAAGACCGATTTTAAAAATCAGCAAGTTCTTACTCTTGCTCAATTGATTTACTACTTATCAAGCTTTCCAGAGAGAGGGGAAAAAAAAAAAGAGCTGTTTCTCAATAATAATCATGTTACCAGTTAAGAACACATCATCATATCACCTCACATAGTAAGCTGCTCAGTGTTGTGCATGCTGAAAGAGAAGCCTGAGAGGCAGGAACTCACGCGAACAGCGGTGTCCACGCCAGCTGAGGCGAGTCGATTGATCTTCTCATCCATCCCATGCTGAAAGTCTAAGCTATAAACGGGCTCCTTGTTATGCCACGCTATTTCACATGTAATGACCTTCATGCTTGTTAAAGAAAACAGAGAAAATATTGGATAAACCAGAGTTTCTTATAACAGGGCAATCAAAGCCAGTGCAGATTTCACAAGCACCACAGACAGATCCCATAAAAAAGAATTGACTACAGAAAAGGGAGGAACGACAAAATTACTGGAAAACATCTTCAAATGCCACGATTTATTAAAGTTACTGCTTGGGAATCCTGTACGGAGGGCGATAACGTGTGCCTCCCACCTCAATTAAATGCCGCGACAAGAGCGGAGAGTAAGGTTACAACACACAGCTGCAACAACGCTCAAGTACCACCCGGGGGTAGATAGATAGATTCATTTATCCGCCACCTCCCCCCACCAACCCCTTTCCCCCAACGGCCGTTAACGGCCAGCGCCTACCTGAGCGCACGGCCCGTTACGGGGCTCGCGCTTCCCGCGCCCTCGCCCGCCTTTCCCGCCGCGCGCCGACTGCGCCTGCGCGCCGCGCGCCCCAGCCCCTCCCGCGGCGGCAGCGCCCCCTGGCGGCGCGGGGGGCCAGGGGGAGGCGGCCCCCGCCGCCGGCGGTTGGCGAGCGGCGGTTGGACCCCAACGGCCGCCGCGCGGCGCGGCTGCTGCCGCAGGAGAAGCGGCTCCCAGCGCAGCACGCGGGGCTTGCTCTGCCCGCGCCCATCTTCGTTTACATCAGTATTTTCATAGCACCTGCTGTCCTTATATGCTAGCAAGCCGTTTTGCCAACGTGTGCCTTAGATTCTGAATCTGCAATATGCATCCCCTAGGGAGGTAGCAAAGCACAATGGAAAAAGCAACAATTTCAGGCTCTCCCAATAAACACCGTGATAGCAGTGCAACACCTTAATATGAATCGAAGCTCTGGGGATCGTGAAGGCACCTGAAAAGCTACTTGAGAACTAAACACCAGTGACAATTCTCAATTTTATGGCGGTTAGAACTGGGCACACTTCAATCTTTACTCACTCACTGAGTGGAACCCTTTACACAAGAAAAGGTTCAACCTGAAGTTAACAAGATGTGAAGAGACAAGCATTATTTGTTTGCTCTATTTCACATACAAATATACAGCACCTGGGATCTTTAGAATACAGTAGCTATTTTGGAATGCATTTGCCACAGGAAATAAATGCATTGAGCATTTTTACTTTAGAACAAGCTGTAAGTTGGTAATGTGGGGCTTAGTTGAGAAAATGGCTTCTCTGTTTCCATGGGGATAGTACAGCAGAGCCAACTGACTCCCATTCAGGTGTTTTAAATCTTGCCCCAATTCCTCTACTCCCTACCAAGTAAACAAGTAAACACAGCACACCCATCATAATAGAGCAGAGCACTGCCTTAAGATGTTCTTACATTTAGACTAGTCAAATACCAAATAATGCTCCAAGTGCAAACCTTTTCATCAAAAGAAAAATACAGAAACTAGCTTCTTTCTACACCCTTTACAACTATAATCCTTCTAGCCTTTTTTTCATACTATCTTACAGAGCATCTAAGAGCTGTGAGCTCTCTCCTAGCCCCCTTTAGATGACAGCATCAGGGCAGCAGCAGGTGCAGCAGCAAGAGAGATGCTCAGTTCTCTCAGACCCAAGTACCTTGTCTCAGGAATCCAGCATCTTTGTGCCTGGCCCAATTCTCTAAGGAAGTCTTCAAAAACAGAAGAGCCCCAAAGCCTGGTCAGCAGCCATCTCTTCACCAGGTAACAACATTTCCTGTATGAAACAGTTTGAAATAATAGAGAATACAGACCAAGCAAGAAGGACAAATCAGTTCCGTAGCATGAGTTGTTTACTTAAGTTCTCCACTCAAAAACTGAAACAAGTGTCCCCTTAGGCTCAATATTTAAAATAAACCAGAACTATCAGCCATTCTGCATAGTGTTTATTTAGAAACAAAAACATTGCATCTGATCACATACAAGTTTTGATCCAGCAAACTGAGATTTATATAATTTTTTTTTTTTTTTTACAAAAAATACATTTTAACAAGTAAATAAAAACCATTTCCATTAGTCCACTGTTCTTCAAAGTGTAAATGTACAGTGTAAATTTTCCATTTTCAATATAGACATATGCTATATTTTACCAGTCATCTCTAATAAAATCAACTACAGAATCTGATGAAACAATAAATAATAAATTGAAAAACTACACACCAATAAATGGAAAATATAAACTTTTTAAAAGTCATACAAACAGTTATATTACACCCACCTCTTCAAAATCAAACATTCAATTTAGCCATTATAAAGTACAACAGTATTGTGTTATCCTTATTGGCATAGTAAGAGAATAGACAGAATCTTAAAATTGAAATAGTCTCAGCCTCCATTGAAAGAAACTGAAAGGAACACAGTCCAATTCAATCAGGGCAGTAACAGTGCAAGAGCCTTTATATATATGTTAAAACAAAAACAACAACAAAACTCAAAAATGCTTCCCAGGATTATACATGAAGGTTGTTTCATGATTAAAAGGAAAACAAAAACAAAGCCTTTTTATGTTTCTTGATTACTATTTGCATGTGTTACTGTTTGTGAATACCATCACAGATGAAAGGAGGATATATTGCCTTTGCCAGCCCTCTTCTCTTTCCTGCTAACTTCAGAAAAAAAGAACATGCAATTGGCTGAGGAGATACTGTCACTGCTTTAACATTTTCTCTCAGTACCATTTTTTTCAAAAGGTTTTGCCTGAGTATTAGAGCATACCACAAGTGGCTTAAGAATCACAATAAAACCAATTAACAAAGAGTCACCTAGTTTGCCTTTAATAAAAGCTGTCTAAACTTTAAGACAACATAAACAAGTTGCATTTGAACATTTTCAGCTTTAGCTCACTTCGAAGTCATTCAAACCACAGATAAGAAAACGTATGTCCTTTCAAATTACTTCTGTTTTGAGTAATTAAAATCCTCAATTTGGGAACCTCAGGCATTCATAGACAGCATGGTGCTCTCTGTTTCAGAAACTAAGGTTCCCATCAATCTCACCACCATTCCATCCTAGCCTGAAAGACTCCTGATTATGTTTAACACTGCAACAATTTGTGTTGGGAGGACATGTAGCAAATACCTCCTAGGCATTTGCCAACGTGGCAGAACTTCTGGTTCAACACTGCTTTTCTGGGAAAATGACTTTATGTCTTGAGAAGTAGTATTTCGAGGCAAAGCAGAGGTCCCTAGGAATGCTGCCTAGCTTTGTGTACGTTGTCCCATTGTGCTCTCTTCAATGGGCCACCAGGATAACTTCCACTCCACCAGCTGCCACTGCCTTGGAAGAAAGCTGGGAACAGCCCATAGGTAGCATGTGGAAACAGACTGTTGAGCCCACATACAGGTTTGTATTTGGATTGGTGAAAAAACATTGCTGTGTTCAATGGGAAATACAAGGTACAACTGTACATCCTCCTGCCTGCAGTTACACAGAAGCAGATATTTAGGCCTAGGAAACAACCACCACCTGGCAGCAAGGACAGAATACAAACAGGCATGTGGTTCCCAACACTGAAGAGGCTGAAATATCCTTGGCACATTCCATGAATTTGTTTATGCTGCAGAACTATCTATGGATGACATTCTTGAATGACAACAAGTGCCTGTGACTTCCAAAAACTCTAAAGGAAGACAGAGATCATCAATTCTCAGGATAAAGCCCTTAAAGGTCTTTCGTTTTTTGGTAGAACAACACAATATTACCAATATGGCCACAATTTTTATCTACTAGTTAGCTTTCTATCTTATTAATGCAACATACAACATTGCTAATAGCAAAGAAACAATACTGTAGTTTACAATAACAATATTGAGGTTTGTTCTGAGAAGGAAATAAAGGAAGGTATTTTTCTTTCTTTAAACATATTCCACTGCTTATTATTTTGGAGGAAGAAAATAATGGCAAGTATTAATGCTTATTTAAGATCCAAAGTCAACCAAAAGGCTTCTGTAGAAAACTATTAAGATTCCTAATAATAAAAATATTTGCAAAATTTAATTACAAATACATTTTAAAAGCAAAATTCTTAATTAAGTACATCAGGTTAGTCATATCGGTATTATTCCTTTAAGAGGAAGTTAACATAACACCCACTGCATCTGTGGGAACAACTAAACATACAGAGTATATACAGTTATTGATCAAGTGATGTCAAATATATAAAGCAAAGAGGCAGTATTTACAATTTGGAACCTACACTAAGGTTATAATGGAAGATGAAGCAGGAGTCTGCTAATACCTTGAAGTATTAAGTACTACTGATTTCATGCATTTGTTCTACAACTTGTCCTAAAATCTCATCTACTACATCAATATCATAATTTACTTGCTGCAAGTCTAGATCAGGCATGATTGTAGTCAAAAGTTGTCCAACATTCACTCGAAGGGAGCGTAGTTTCAGGCTGCAAGAAAATAATGAAGTATGTTTAGATGTTGATCATGTTCAAATACAGAATAATTTAACTTCACAAATAGCTTTATTTTCCAAACTGGAAAAGCTTACATCAGTTAACAGAAGTGATGCAGTTAAAGCTACTGTGAGATAATTTCACAACCCACCAATTGTTCATAGCTGAGCCTCTCAAGTTTTAGTTTTGAAGGTTTATAATTCCTTAACTTTAAACAAATACTTGAGAGGCCAAGAGACAAACTAAACTCCCCTTTTCCTCAGCATGGATTACAAATATTTTTTAAAATCTTCAAGTTAGTGAAGAAGCACTGGCACAATCCTTTATCCCCCACCACTTTGTTTGTTTAGTGTCAACAACACTAACACCAGTGCCTTTATACATTTAGAAGCACAACTCATACCACCTGTGGGGAACAAGAGAAAAACGATCAGCAGGAAGGCAAGAAAGTAGAGTCTGTCCAAAAGCTTGAAAAATGTAAAGAGCAAGTAAGGTAGGAGCTACAGCACAAGGAAGTTACTATTTGTCTTTTTGCTTTCTCCCTTGGTTCTGCTACTCTGTCCTCTTCCTGGTCAAATTGCTTCTAGATCATCCATCCCTTCTGGAGTATTTCCTTCCACCATCACATCCCTTACAGCCTGCAGCAGCTGATCTTCACAGTGCCATCATTCCCAATAGCACCTGTGAGTGGCCTCCATCACAAGCAGCACATGTATTTGCCAATTATTTTGGGACAGACACATCAGAAGCCATAGAGAGAAGATGAAACACTGCTAGATGAAGGGGAGACTGAATCACAGAATGAATTAGATGGAAAGGGGTCTGTGGAGGTCATCCTGTCAGTTCCTCCTGTCTCCCTCAACACACCTTCTGGGCAGGGCTCCATCAGGTTGCTCAGGACCTTGCAGAGTTCTGAAAACCTCCACGAATGGAGATGCCACAGTCTCTCTGGACTCCCATTCCAGGGCCTGATTACCCTCCCTGTGAACACTTTTTCCCCCCCATCAAATCTAAGCAGAGTCTCTGCTGTGTCCATAATGGAGAGTCAGGCTCCCTCTACTCCCTCCCATTAGGCAGCTGAAGCAGCCTCTTCAGCCTTGGCTTAAGGCTATTTCCCTCAGCTTCCCATTTTACACCATGTGAACCAGCCCCTCTCCAGCTTGGCACTCCATCCTCTGAACTTGTTGCCATAGCCCAATGTCTTTCTCATATCAGGGTACCCAAAACTGTGCATACTGCTTTGTATTTGGTCTCACACAGGCCTAGGCAGAGGGGAAGAGTCACTTCCTTAAACCTCTTGCCGAGACAGCCCAGCACGCAGCGAGCCCTCGCCACCGCAGCGCGCTCTACGGACTCACGTCCGACTCGCAGCGCGCGAGCGCCCTCAGGGCCTCCTCTTGCAAAGCTGCTCTCCGCTGAGCTGCCTCCAGCCTGCACAGCTGCTTGGGGCACTTCCAACCCGGGCGCAGAACTCTGCCATTGCCTCTAGTTTCCAGAAGTTTTCTTTCAGCTCACTTCTCCAGCTTGCCGCAACAGGCACCCTTCCCTCCAGCACACCAAGGGCTCCTTCCAATCTGGTACCATCATGAAGTTGCTGGGTTGACCTTACCCCATCATCTAGGTCACTAAGTCATCATCTAGGCACTAGAGGTATTTGCCAGTACTGGCCCCAGTAGGGGCCCTGACAGACGTCAGTAATACCTGGCTGCCAGATGGCCTTTATGTTATTGTTCAGAGCCATTTATGCGCTGAAGTTCAGCCAGTTTTCCAGCCCACCTATTGAAACCATACCTCATATAATCGGCTATAGGGATACTACGGTGGACCATGCTGAAGGCTTTGTTAAAAATGAAGGTCTCCCCTCATCCGCAAGGCCTGTCATCTCATCGCAGAAGGCAATCAGGCTGCAGAGGTACAATTTGCCCTTGGTGAATCCATGCAGGTTGTTCCTAGGCACTGTGCCATCCATCATGCGGCTGGACAATGCTTCCAAGGGGATTTGCTCCACGGTCTTCGAGGTTACCCTGAACAGCTTGTAGATCTTCCATTCTGCTCTTCTTGAATATGGTGCTTTTCCCAGGCACCAGGGATCTGAATTGCTTGCCACAACCTTTAAAGGTGTCATTGCACAGCCAATTTGCTACGAACTTGGTCAGCTGCCTCTTATGCATTTTACCTGGTCCCAAGGACTTTGGCATGTTCCAGTGTGCTTAAATGCTCCGTAGGCTCAGTCTCAGTCTTCCTACAGGTAATACTTCAGTCCCTCACACTACTACTAGGTTCAGAGATCTGTGAAACCAGGGGGCAAATATTACCAGTAAAAAGTAAGCTAAAGATAATGAGTGCTCAAGTCATTTCCATGTCCTTTGTCGCTATGGCTCCTGCCCAATAAGCAACAG
This sequence comes from Tinamus guttatus, assembly GCF_059628265.1. NCBI lineage: Eukaryota > Metazoa > Chordata > Aves > Tinamiformes > Tinamidae > Tinamus > Tinamus guttatus. The sequence continues at coordinate 75,312 of NW_028288547.1, forward strand.
GACCACATTTTTCTTACTTTCCCTTTTGCTTCTGCTGTGCTCACTGGAGCCTTCTGGCTGCCTTTCACAACTCTTACTAGTTCTAACTCCAGCTGACCTCCGGCCTTCATCTCCATCCTACCTGCCTAGGCAGTGCCTTTATATTTCACCTGAGTAGCTCACACTGTTTCTGTCTCACGTGTGTACTTCCGTGTGTTTGATTATTAAGCAGGAGCAACAAGCTCCCAGTGTGCAAGTTTAAACACTCATTTAGTTCAAAGATTTACTGTGAACACAACTTAGCTTCAAAGTGATAGCTGAGCAATCCTAAGTGCTTAAAGGTTGTATCACTTATAAAAAGCAAAAGTTTTTCAGCAGAGTACTAGTTGTCATGCAAGAAAAGCAGAATGCAAAAGTGAAGTTCATCTACACAGAATAAGCTACTGATCCCCCTCTCTTCTTCCCTCCTCCCTCCCTATTCTGCAAGTCACATCCAAAAATCATCGTGTAACATTTTTGATATTCTAAAAAATGCCAGTATGGCATTTAGTTATGTAATGGCCAATCCTGATTGCACAGATAGATTTTTTTTTTTTATTTAAGTCAGTTTATAAAAAGATGAAATGATGAATTTTGAGTTTGGGGGTCATAAAAGGCAGTAGAAAATAATTCCAAGCACCACATTTTATTTTGTAATTATCACACATGGCCTTTGTCAAGGTTTTTCAGATAAAATCAGCCAGCCAAAATCTTGCTTGATCTAGTCTAGAAAGAACAAAAGCGATACCTTTCTCCATCAGAAAAATTTACCGAGTCTTCTACATTACTGGTTGTAGAATCATTTGCGTGTGCAACTGCTTGGGGAATTGAAGCTTTTAACTGTGCGACTTCTGCTTTGAGCTCTTCACACTGACAGGCAAGTTGATTTTTTTCCACTTCTAGTAGTTCAACCTATCAAGCAAATCAAAATAACTAGTTTTATACAAATAAAATCATAGTAAGTGTGACAAAAATTTAAAGTATTCAGCTTTATTAACAAAGTTAACAAGTTTGACATACTACTTTATTTAAGGCATGGCAACACATTCAAACTGCTTTAAAATAACCAGACATCAGCTGAACCACTCTGTGCACGCTTCACTCAGGCTGAATCAGATGAATCTGTCTCAGGGTGGCTTGTTTCTATCTATGGAAGCAAAACAAGTTCTTACGTGAATTCAGTAATCCCTCTCCCTTTTAGGTGCCTTGATTAGATGATAGACCAAATTTCACCATGTGATACATCATGTATTATTAGAACAGCCATAAAACATTCATTTAACAAGAGAAACATACCTCACTTTTATATCTGTCTCTCTCAATGCTGCATTTGTCCAGTTGCCTGAAAACATCATCCAGCTGCACAGCGATTTCGTCCACCTCATTCTTATTTCCACCCTCAGCACAGCTGGTGCACTCAGTTTTTAAGGTCTGCAGAGTACTGCATTGCTCCTTCAGTTTTGCTATTTCTTCTAAGGCCTGTTCATACAGAACAGTCACTTCACCCAAACTTCTCTCGTGAACATTTCCTTCTTCAAATGGAAGAATCGTCTCAGTTGACTGATGGCACATTTCTTTTTTCACATACTTATTATTCATTTCTAGTATCATTTGCTCCAGTGATTCCACTTGACTGGTTAACACTTCACACTTGTTTTGGTATGTTTCTTTTTCTTTGTTTACTAAGTGCAGCTGATTTTTCAGTTCACTCAGGGCATTTCCAACATTCGCAGATGTCTCAGAAGCATCTGGTACATTCTGCGGTTCCGTTTCCATTTCTGACCTGGGCACTGGAATAGCCATATCATCTTCCACCTCTTCCTTTTTAACGACTAATTTGGGGAGCTCAGTCTGTGTCGCTGAAGTCAACTGGTCACTTTTTGATTCTGAAGCGGTTGCACTACAAGGTTCTCTGACGTTGCACTCCTCTTCCTGCTTCCCTTCCTGATCCAAATTAATACATTCAGCTTTTATGACAGGAACGTCGGAATCTGCTGAAGGTTTTGGAGTACTGCTCTCCTCTAAAATGATGACATCTTCATCATCATCATCACCACCACCACCATCAGTGTGACTACTGAATGTTTCAGTTAACCGGGGTGTCTTTAAAGTCACAGATGTCAAACAATTCTGTGCCCTTCGTTTAAGACTGAGGAAAAAAAAACATTAAACTGATTACTGGACTTGTTCAAGTCAACTAATTTGTTTTAAACTATGAGTATGTATTTTCTCCATAATCACTGAGCAGCTAGAAAGAGATGCGTCTCACGTAATACCTTGAGATCAGTAGTCAGTCCTCTAAAAACAGTGGCTGACATCCACACAGTAGATTTTTTTTTCCTTATCACAGACACTGAATCTCTTTCAAACTAATGTGTTAAAGTAACAGTTCACCTGTAATAGCGGTCAAGGAAAACATACTACAGAGTGAAGCTAGCATAGAATCTCTTCTTAAACTTGGGCAAACCCATTAGATTCTCTTGACAGTACACAGCATTTTTGATACATTCACTTCAGCATTTCACAGTGTTTTTAAGATACCATTAGCTGATGTGCTCCTATACTACCAAAAGTGACATTTCTCTTATGGCAGCAACAGCCTAAAGATAGGTCTACACTCAACAATGTACTTCTCATTAGCAAATTATTAATTTTAGAGATAAATAGGAGTCTAGTTTCTATAGGTTTACTAACCTGTTATCAGAATCTGCTGAAGATACTGATCTATTTGAAACAAGTAGAGGTCTTTTGACAGAAGCATTTGATGTTTCTGGTAAAACTGATCTTGGAGGAACAGTTTCCTTTCCACTCACAGCTGAGAATGTTTTAAAGTCTTTACTTGAAGAAACTGGAGTTTTTAAAAACATTTCGTTACAGAGCTGTAAGACAAAATTGGAAATGGAAAAAAAAGAGACAGGTATTCGTAAATAATTCAGAACAAATTTAAATAGCTCTGCCAACTATCTGAAAAAAAATTATACTGACATTTCTGCTGTATATTGCGAGGATTGTCCAAAAAACAAACTTCTTTTTTTTTTTTTCCCCCCCCAATAAAAAAGGACTAACTGGGCTCCTTGTTGCAAACTCCAGTCTTATTAGCTTAGTTGTCACCAAGAGGCCTACTAAAGTGTGTCCGTGTTTTCTCCGATACATCCTTTCCATGATGGCTTATGGCATACACCAAAAATTCACACAAGTTATTGGATGGTAACAAGTTTTGTACCATAATTACTGACTTTTGGCAAGTTTCTCAGAGACTTAAAGCACTGTACGCACCAGCAGCACACATCTCCCCCTACAGTGTTACTGTCATGGGAAAGCAGCTTTCTAATTTTACAAGCCTTTCTCCAGAACCAGATATTTTAAAGTACCATGAAGAACCTGGGGAGGAGCTTTCCTTGAGCTGTTCTGTATCTCTAGGTCTGTCCAAAATAAGGGATAATCATTTCTGTCATAGCTGATCATACCTAATTGTTTGTCCAAAATGAATGCTTCTTACCTTTTACAGATGACCTTTCTACTTATCTATAAAACCAATGGCAGAGAAATAAAAGCAAATGAAATAAACAGATTAAAACATAATGCGCAAAACTTTTGTTCCAGAAACCTAGCAATCTGATGTGAACAAGTTATTTTGGAAGCAACTTAAGCTATATCACACTCAGGAAATTTGATTCCAAATTACAATCAACATTCTCTGAACTAAACCACTCTGACTTGCATCTTTATTTCAGGAGAATCTGAGGGCCTCCTTGCAAAACAAGCTCTCAAAGTACAGTACTACAAACTTCTCCTTACCCTCCTTTTATTCTTATTTTTTCCTTTTCTAAGGTTAATTTTACATCTTTCTCTACGAGAAATGCACTTTTAGTAATTAGATGTCATGTCATAAGAAAGAAAGAAAGAAAAAAAAAAAAAACACACCACCAGCAACAAAAAAACCAGTGATTGACACTTTTTCTAGTATTATTTTGACTTCTCTGAGGGCTTTTGCCCCTTGCACTTTTTCCTATAGGAGGCACCTGCCACCATCAGGCAGCAAAGATGTGGCCTTTGGTTTACTGTACAGCCGTCAAAACAGTCTGTGCATCAAGACAGTTGACCGTGAGCTGAAGAAAACCGTACCCCAGGCTGGACTCTTTGCATACACTGCCTAGTCACATTCATGAAAGTTACCTGGTGGCTGTACTCCAGTCGTTTCTTCAGTTTTTCCCTGTCTCTACACAGTAGCAAGAAAAAGAGAAGTTAAATTCAAAATGCAAATTATTCATACAAACTAACCAACCCAATGAAAGCAAACACAGTAGTCTTCGTCTTGCCTAGACACATAAAAATCACTGAATAACTGAGGTTGGAAGGGACCTTTGGAGATCCTCTAGTCCAATCCTTCTGCACAAGCAGGGTCACTTACTGCATATGGCACAGCATCACACCTAGGCAGGTTCTGAGTACTGTCAAAGGAGGAGACTTTGCAGCCTCTCTGGGCAACCTGTTCCAGTGCCCTGTAGCTCTGATAGATATATTATGTTTTCCTGACTGAAAATTACCACACATGTATAGCTTAATGTTAGCTTAACTACAGACACAGATTCATTCAAAAATTGTAATAAAAATGTACTAGTAAGTGAACCAACATTTAGGTATAAATGGCCAAGACGTTCTCTTTCCAAATACCTTAGTTAAGAACCTTCTTACTCTTATGTAAATGTCTGAAGGTATTCAGCTTTTTCCACATCAGCCTTGAAAATACACATTTCTTAGACAAGGGCTCCTAACAACTCTGGTAATTTGCTTCTCTGTAATATCCAAAACTATCCTCATAATCCCTTAGAGGTTTGAAATATTGCTTCTCTGAGAACGGTACCTGAACATCAGCTTACTAGCTGTTAAATGCTAAGAGTTCCTTTTAGCTATGACTTTCATAATACTGATTTAAGAAAGCAAAAGAACATGAGTTAGAGATAAACTTGAAAAAACCTCTGGAATGTCAACACACTAACAACAGAAAGAAAGAACAATCCTATTCATCTGTTCCCTGCTATGATCAGATTTAGATTTTAGGAAACTATCTTGTGACTAGATACTCCCAGAATGGTTGCAACCCTTTGCAAAGGTTTGTTGAAAGGGTGGTTAATTTTTATGTTCAGATTCCAGTGTAGACACACAACACTCACGTACTTACTTTTTTTTGTAAGTTTTTTCGTAAGTAGGATGTATTACATCATCATCTTCAGGTTCTTCTGGCACATTACAATTCCTGATTTAAAGAAAAAAATAACAAGAAAGAGCACAACATATGTGCTAGCACCAAGCAATTACAAATTAAAAATCAAAATTTATATATTTATCCAAGTTTAATTTTACCGGAATTGTGGGTCAGGATTCAGAGAGCAGTACCACTTATCTGGCAAATGCTCTATTCCATCTGGCAGCTTCCGCCATTTCAGACATCCATCACACTGCACCCAGGTCTGGTCAGGCTGCTTTCTGTAATGAAAAGAAAATATCAGAACTTTCATATGAAAACATTATTTTCATGAACTAGTGTAGAACAGTAGTAAAACTATATAAAGTTCCTCTATTTAAAAATGATACTTACTGTATCTCCTCAACAGGCAAAGATAAGGGATATTCTTCATTTTTCTTTGTTTTCATTTCATTCCAGTAATCATTAAGTTTTTCTCCTAGTGCTGCTATTGTAAGTCTAAAAAAAATAAAATAAGTATATATACATATACACTTGCACAACAGTTTGATTTTTAGGGTTTTCTAAAAGCAAAAAGGTAGACATTGTTGGAAGTCATGTTTTTTCAAAGGGTTACTAGAAATAGGACTCGGGGAACATACAAGTGCATATTTTTTTTTCCAACTGCGGTCAAGAGCGCGCGACTCAACGCTGTGGGGTTATTATGCCCATCATTGTGGCGTGCTGGCTGCGTAACCAGAACGTGGGAGTCAGTCCCACACCTGCACTCACCCCCCACCACTCGAACAAGTGCTTGTGCAGCGAACTAACCTGGCCTATAAAGTTTTAATCTAGGTCTCCTCCGAGCCCAGGGCATGAATTCTGGTGCCAGAACAAGAAAGTGAAGCAAGGGCAGAAATGAAGAGCAAAGCACAGATTGGTTTATTTCTCTTCTGGAGAAGGGAAAGGGGCAGGTTATCTTTAACTGATCATGAAATTACAGCAGTATTTTCACGTTTCTAAATTGGGCTGGGAAAGTATCTTTTTTGAAATCCTGCAGTGTTCCTTCTACAAAGACCTCTGAAAGAAAAGATCTTTCAAGTACAGTATTTCTACGCCCACATTGCAAGTGTTTTTAGAAAGAAACAAATAAAGCATTGAGCGCTCACTGTGCCAGCCTGTGGGAACACGGCACCAAGGCTGGATAACACAAATGACTCTACAGCATTCCTCATCCCTCCCCTCTGCCAGGGGAACCCTTAGCGCAGCCGTGCGGGAAATAGCTTAGGGAACACTTTAATTGGGAAAAAACAAACACCAACAACAAGCAACAAGAATTGTTTTCTAGTTAAACTGACTCTCTGATCTGCTTTACTGTGTTTTCTGAACCACAGCTCAGACAGCAGCACTGTGGCAGAAACCTCGGTGCTACCTGAACCTGGCAGTACCATGGCAGCTATCCCTGCCAAAAAAGGCCACCAGCTGAAGGGCAGAACATACAGCCTGAAGAGGCAGAGACTTCTCCTGCCAAAGTCTACCCCACCTATGTCTGCAATTCAATACCCAGCATGTACAAGTGCACACTGAAAATAAAGTGCGGGGAAAACAGAGAATTGTCTTCTTGTTGTCATGAGACAAGGGATAAGCAACACAGCAAGGAGCTATTCTCACAGTCCGCATCCACATTTTCTCTAAGCATCTCCATTCAAATTGCTTAGGTAACTCACTCCAACCTTTCATTGCCCCAAAAGTCTCTCCTTTCCTTCTTAAAGCCAGCACAACTAATTCAAAGCAGGCGAGCAAGAACAAGCTACCAGACTGAGATTCACCACGCTTGAAAATAATTTTCTTTGATTATTTTTCAAGTCAGGGTAAACCTTCCATCTTGTTCACTGTGACTACACAAAACACTGCACTAGGTACTGATTAAAAGGATGTTGCAAATACGTGAAAGAGTGGCAACTCCGAGTTAGAAATAATGACTGGAACCAAGCTGTGTCCCAAATGCCAGCTGCCTTGAGCTTGTGTGGTGTTTTACATGCTCTATCAGATAGGAAAGGACTTCAGGACAGTCAAGCTCAGTCAGTGTTAGTAGGGACACCGAAAAAAGGGTTCCAAAATATCCAAAACCACTTTTGTAAGAGCTCAGATTATATATATATATATTTATATACACGTATATATACACACATATATATTCACACACACAAATATATTATAAAAAAACCACAGTGCGGGATTCATCTCTAAAAATTGTAAATATCTGCTACCCAAGTCCACATATTCTCTGCATGATGAACGCAATGAGACGAGTACAGATACAACCCCAAAGAGAAGGTGGGCATGCAGATTAATGATAGGATGTTAGGCATCAGTGACTACTACTTACAAAACAAACAAAAACAAACAAGAAAAACAAAAATCTTTGCAGACAGATATTTCACAGTGAAAAACACTATTCAATACAAATTCTACGTAAAATACATATTCACCTGTACTCATTTGTGTAGTCGAAGTCTTGCTTGTTATGAGTTGGCTTTAGAAAGTTGCATTCGATAATCCCAACTACACCAACGCCCATATTGTTTGCCTGTAAGAAATTAAAATATGCATATTCTCTACTAAAACTGCAGGAGTTTGCCAGGAGTATTACAAAATGTATACACTAAATAGAAAGAAAGAGGAAAAAAAAAGCATATGGACTATGATTCTTATCTCTAAAGAGACTCTCAAGAAAATCCTCCAGAATTAAAACAAACAAATGAACCAAAGAAACTTATTTTTGCTCTAAAAGATACACTTATGCCTGCATTTTATGCATTAAACTTGGTATCAAAAGGAAAGTATTAAACAACTGCATACAATTTAGCAACTTTTAGTTGACACACAAACTAAGAAAAAAAAAAAAAAAAGTTTTATGAAAGCACCCTAGCTCTTTTTTTCCTTAAATCACCATGTGAATGAAAATGATTTTTATATATGCAAACATTTTTTCGGCTTTAAATTCCTACCTTTAACTGACAGCCAACTCTTTCATAAGCTTTGATGAGTCTATTTTTATGGTACATCATTATTCCATAGTGGTCTTTGTTTTTGCAGTTAAATCCAAAAGTAATTCTTACTGTTTTAGCCTGTTTCTAGAGCTTAAGGAAAAATCTGGTTAATCATAGGTAATACAAAAGAATTATTTACTCTGATCTGAATTATTTATTCTGATCTGGGTCTCAATGTTTTTTACACTGAGATGATTCATTTCCTCATTAAAAATAAAAGTAAATAAATAAATAAAACAGCAACATACCCAATAAAATACAGACAGCTTACACACAAACTCCCATCACTCCATTTGGAGGGAAATAATGCACATAAAAAGGATACATTCAAAAATTTTGGCCTATATATATCACGCTCAATAAATGCGAGGCTTTTGGAAACCAGCTGCGTTTTCACTTTTTGTCCTCGTAGAATAATCTGCATTCTTGGCTTCAGATACAAAATACTGCAGTAAGCCTACAAAATACGAAGAAATTTCTATTATTCAAACAAATAAGATATGAATAGTTTACAAAACAGATGTTTAGGAAGACAAGTTCAGGTTTTGACTAAAATGTTGTAAAGGCTCTCCCTATTGAGGGCTTAAAAACTTCAAGACACACCTTAAAATAAGAAATGAAAGCAAAAACATTACCTTTGTTGCAAGCTACCGCATTGTTAACCTATCTTCTTATAAGCATGGCAAATATTCTATAGATTTTAATTTATACTTCATTTATGATCATATTTATAGCTTCTGATATTTGAAGTATATTTATGGCTCTAATGAGTCTTAGGATAACTGCAAGATTTAGCTCAGCTAGAGCAACACTTCTGAGTATCATCCAGAGAGTTCACAACTCTGAAGAGCCCTCAAAGATTACGGATCGGTAGCGAATACAGTGGTCTTAACTGGCCTACAGTCATAGCCAAGGTTTTTCTGTGTGCAGATATGCAAAGTAGTTGCTTCCAATTCGTTGTCCTCTTCTTAAAACCTAGAAAAGACATTTTACCAGCCAAAAGCTGTCTGTTTTAAAGAGCCACGTGAGCATAACATCGGTACTACATGCATTTATGCCTGTACTACAAATGGAGTGTTTACTTTGCTTTACAATCGTACACACACCTGTTTTAATTTTTGAAGTTATTCAGTGCATTTCCATCTTGCTCCATAGAGGATTAGTGATGTCGACATTTAACAGCAAAAGTTATTTGCAAGATCATATTAAAAAAGAACCCAAACAAAAAACCCCGCTGATTTTCTCCTGGAGAAACATGAAAAGTTTATGCGAGTCCACAAAAACATTCCACTCCCAGTTTTCATTAAATGTTGACATATTTCCCTGACATGACAATTCTACACTCCAGTTTCCTGTTCTCAACCATACTTTGTTATACTAAACCAAAACTGAATATACCCCAGCTTCATTAAAAAAGAAAAAATAAAATTGAAAATGATATACATACTCGTAACGAGTAGTCACTTTCTGGAACAATCTGGTCCATTCTCTCTTGTTTTTTGTAGCCTCTTTTTCCTGTTTCATCCAAGTCTTCTGGAATTCTGATGTCGTATTTATCTTTCTCAAAATCAAACTCTGTTTTTTCATTTTTATCTCTAAGAAGTAAAGTTTAAAGAAAAAAGTTAGCTACAAAACTAACTCTAGAAAGATATTGAGGAGCCCAAAGGACATCAAAGATACAGGAGAAAGGGAATTTCTTTGATTTATACAGTGTTTTTCCTCACAGTTATTCTAAAATTCACATCAATATGTTCATCAGATTCTTTTGGATACCTGAGAAATACAAGAGAAGTGACAGCACATAAGACATTCATAAATTCTACCTTAATTCTAATTCTGCTCCCCTGGGCAGTTCCTGCAAGCTGGGCAAGGGGGAGGGAAGAGAAAGTGCAGAAGGGAAATGAGGAGCCGCTGCTGCTGCTCCTGCAGCAACTGCTGCTAAAAACAAACAAATGCCATGGACCAGCCGGCCTACCAAAAAAGCCACAATGACCAGCAACAGGCAATTCCAAGCCAGGAAAGGACTGGAAATTTTTACTCCTGAAACAATCCCATGGAAGCAAGCAGATAAAGAGAAATCAAAGTAAATGTATGCAGTTATGCTTGTTTTATGGCAACCAAACAGTCGAATACTACCTTAGAAAGGACCAGGTGTCACCAGGGGGACAGAGCTGACTCAAAGATAAAAAGTCAGTCATGTTTGGTTGTACACACATACATTTTTGTTTGAATTTTGTCCTCATAACTTCTGCATAGGTCTCAGGTAACCGATTTCCAATTCATCTCTTAATTTTCCTTTCGACAAAGTGACAATATCTCAGTATCTTATCAAAGCAAAGGCCCTTACATTCTCCTTCCTGCTGCTTTTACACTACTTTACCTGAGAGATTAGCAATACTTAAAGCCATACTACGGTACTGCCATCATATGAGCTTCCTCCCTGCAGTTCCTGGAATCACACTACCAAAACCTTGTACACTTGCATAGCAGAACAGGTAACACAAGACAAATCAGTGAGATGAGAGGCTGGGCCTTCGCTTACCTTCTAAGATTCCAAATGATAATTCTTGTTCCCCTTTTCCCCATGATAGCATCCAGTTCTGCCAACAACTTCTCTTCAGTAGAAAATAGAGAATGTGTTAAGATGGCCTTCAGGTTGTTTTTGGATTCCACTAGATTGCTTATCTGTCGTAACCATCACGTTAAAGAGGATAACTTCTAGTGAAGTACGCTTTCAGGAGACAGATGAACTCCCACAACAGTATCCTGTACTCCTTATGGGCTCTCTCAGCTCCTGCAAACTTGGGAGTTTTAACAAACTACAGCTCTCCTCTCATCTTACAATATAATTAGAGCACTTGTAAGACTAGACAAGATTTTCTTCAAGGATCTTAATATCCAAGCTTTGCACATACACACTTAACATTTCATTCAGAAATCAAAGGATATGTTGGTTGTTGAACGTCACTATGGGAACCATGACGTGTTCTGCCTTCGTGACTTCAAGGTAAGTCTGGGACAACAGGCCCACACTCATTGTTTCCCCATTCTTAGTGAAGACTATGGCATCTTTTCCAAGGCGCATGGACCCTGATTTAAAGCCATTTCCATACAGCCCCACTGGAACACGGCCATTCATCACAGATTTCTCACTGAAGCCAAAGCTGAAACACAAGAGAATATTGGAAGAGGGTAAAAAAGCCCCATAAAATATATAGAAAAAAAAAACCCCACACACACATGCAAGACTAATATCAAAATAGACTTGAGTTAATCTCTTTGAGAAATTGGTGACTAATGTACAATTAAGCAACATACAGTTAGACAGATCCTGAGAATTACAGCTGTAATATTGCTAAAACACATCACAACAATTAAAATTAAAAGTAAATATCACTTAAGTATAGATCAGAAATATCACCTGTACAGAATTATGCAATAAGCATTTTTAAAGGATTATAATATTTATTATTGGGCTTCATAATAAATACTCAGAAGGGGCCCCTGGCAGAAAAGTTTATGCATTTTCTAAAAAATGACAGAAAAAGAAAAATCTACACATTTGTCATTAATAACTAGATATTACACTCAAAGTAAACCAGATAGCTAAGTGGATTTAGCATGCAAGCAATTAATTATATTTTACAGAAAAAGATAACAGATTGAATTCAAACTTGCTCAAGTTTAAACCCAGCGCTTATCTGGAGGCCAAGGAATCCCACTAGTACTAGAAGAACAACTCGACACCATCCTCTTAGCTAACCAAAGAAACAGAACCTGCATATAAATCAATTCAAACCCTTTAGACTATTCAAAAGGTAGAAAAAAGTTATCCGTCCCAGAATTTTTTTTTAAATAATTTCTATTTTCCCTTCACCTCTGATAAACTAAAAAAAAAAAACAAACAAACAAAAAAAAACACCTCACTTCTTAGCTCCTCTAAAGGCACTGCATAAAGTTTTGCAGCATAACACGGCACAGAAAACTAAATGCTAATATGGGAATGGGAATGCTAATAGGAAGGATAAAATGAAATTAGGGGAAAAAACACACTGACAAAGCAGTATCAAAGTTGTGCTAACATCTGCCTGTTATAGTATTGGGTCATTATTTACGTTTGAAAGTTCTAAGGTAAATTTAGGAGCTTAGTAATTTATATAAGAGGAAAAGGAAGAAGCTGAGCAACAATACATAGAAGTTATAAGAAAAAAATTAAAAGTTATCCACCTTAGCATTTTGTGCAGCTTCTCCGAGTTCATACCATTTCCGTTATCGGTGAACGTCAAGCATATATTGTCATTTATCACCGTTTTGTCTATCCATATCTGTTTAGCACTCACATCAGGATCATAAGCATTATCTAAAATAAATGAATAAATAACAAAAATAAAAGGAAATAATCAAGAGAATTGCTCAACTTCAGCAATTTAAGTGTGAACATATTTTAAAATGCTTAATTCCAGTGAAGATCCCAGATAGAAAATTTTACAAAGTTATTTAAATGCATATACAGCACATAATAGGACCCTCTCAGGAACACACAGATAATCGATCTACTTACTTTTAGTCTTGCAACACGACCATGCAACTATATGGAACAGTTGTTCCTAACTCTAGGATGCTACACTTGCCCATATATTTCTTTGGTGCACATGGTGGCTTAACTAGCTCTCTAATCACGAGCTCTCAGTTTTGCATTTGCACAAAAAAACAGTTACTAGTCAGGGTAACCAGTTATGAGGTGGTCTGATAAAGCTCAAAATTTGCCACCATTTTTCAGCTTCTTAATCAGACGTGCAACTTAACAGGAGAAGTTTTGTGCTGTGAGAGAAATTTTTCTCTGATTAGTCATACAATATTAGTCAGTTTGGCACAGGAACAAAAAACCCACAGATTTTAATAGATGTGGTAAAAAAAACTTTAAGTCTCCTCAAATCCTATCCTTTTTATAATAGACAGCCCTGAAATAGAGCATTAAGATGAAAGAGCTGCCTCATAAGCAGGCAACCCTCACCTAAATATACCACAAAAATTTCTACAGATATTAGAGACGATAGCAATCTCCTGGCAAAAACTGAGATTGTGATGACTGGTTCAAACATGAAAACAGGAAACAAAATCTACAGGAGTTTCTACTTTCATTTCCTTACTGCCCAGGGGCTGCTGCAACACTCACTTTCTCACAGCCACCCGAACACCTCTTCTGATTGCCCCTAAGTGGATAGGCTACTGGCAACAGTATAGATCATGGCAAATCACAAATATATACAGCAGCAAAAATATCTTGCCTGCTATGAGCCTTTTTAATTGGGAAATCAGATTTGAAATGCTGAAATACCTCGGATAATCAACCTCGAAATGCCAAAAAACAAAGAAACCCCAGAAAACAACACCACCACCAACACAAACAAACACACTCCTCCCCTGCTTGCCCCTCGCCTCCATTCCAGACAGTTCTCCAAACCTGAAATTTTGATTCCATGGAGCCAGGAAGTCAGAGGAAAAAAAATATATATATATATTGCGGCTCTGCTACCACTTCATTTCTATATTAGCAAAGTTTTTTCAACCAAACCACATCCTTACTTTGAGGAACCAGCTACAGAAAGCATACTAAACATTCTGTAAGTCAGAAATCAAACAACTCTGTGAGGATATCCAGTTAACAGACAATAAATACGCAGCAATAAATTAAACTGACAAATAAACCCTAATAAAAAAGCAGATGACAGATGATAAAGACCTGAGCTATTAAAGCACTGATGACCATTAAGAGACCACTAAAAGAAGACTCAAGTGTAACTTTGAAGATGTTCAATCACAAACTTTGTAACCTAAAAGAACAAAGTAATATTTAACAGGAGTTCTCAAAGAAAGAGCAAATGGGATGCTTGAGGATACTGTCATAGCATCCAAAACTTACTATGGGATGTTTCAAGGAAACATCAAAGTGAGGAAAAGGGAGAGGAAAAGGTATGGGACAACAGAAGCAAGAATAGACAGGTTACAGTGTGCAAGCTGGCTGCATGTTAACCAGTATGTTTGCACAGTTGGTTCCTGTGCCTGACTACTGCATTTGTTGCACCTTCTTAAAGACCTGCAAGCTCTCTACTCTGAGCAGGTGTCTGCATCAGTTCACTCAGACAAATCCAAGTCTGTAAAGAGGACGTAGGAGGAAACCAGAAAGATCCAAGGTCTGGGCCACACACTGATCAAAACAGAAGCAAAACAAGAACTACACACACACGGGTCCGGACACAGGTACTGCAGGTATCCAAGTCTTGGCAAAACACCCAAAAAGATGACTGTGCATGCAAGTTGAGTATGTGACGGTACGTGTATGCTCCACTAGTGAGCTTCAACCCCGAGCAGCCAGCAAGCAAGAACAGCATCGGCTCTTCCAGGCTGTACACATTCTGAGAGCCGTTCATGTTTATCCAAGTGCTTGCAAAGTCGCTGTCTTCCAGTCTGTGACAATCTGTTTGTGGTCAGCTGTGCCTATATTATTTGTAGAAGTGTTTGCAGATCCTTGGAATCTGTACTTGGCCTTAAATGTTGGCTGGACTTGGAAGCCTCCTGCCTTGTGCTTTTCCCATCTGGAGAACTAGGAGAGGAGGGATTCACATGATCCTACAGTCCCCTAGATTTAGGAATTCTTTATAAACTGCATAAAAACAAACCACTAAATCCTGGAAAGCCTCCTACAACAGATATCAGAAATTAAATGCTGTTAAAGAATAAAGTCAATCTGTTGACTTTATTCTGACTGAAAGACTGAAAAAAAGAAGTAAAAATTAATAGCAACAACAGGATCAACTCCTTCCCTTACTTTTTCTGTTTTAATAATGCTTTTCCTTTGGGTAACATTGCCATCAAGTACTCAAGCAAACTACCGATCTACATACCTATGAGTTCTGCAACTGCACTGAAAGGCCAGGTGTGACTGGTAGAGTTGGTGTGCAAGAATTTTGGACAGAGCTGAAATAAAACAGAAATAACAACATTAGTTTATGGTCTTCAACCATCGCAAGCCAGAAAACAGCTCCTTGAACAAAGTAACATTCAAGTTACAGCTTTTTGATAATTTTGTATAAAGTAATTAAACCTACTGTTAGGTACTGGCACACTGATAACTTTTAATGGGAAAATTACTAAAGATGTTTAAAACAACAGAATGATAAAAAACTCAGCCCAGTATCACGGCTTGTTTCTAACATGGGTTATGCAGTCATCCTATCCATCCAGGTGCTTCTTTATCATTACAGAAATCTAAGGAACTATTGTCACATACTAATGCTGGAGATAACAGAAAGGTATCACAGTTACAGTTCAAATCTAGCAGCAGAAACACAAGCTCTCAAGTGTTGAAAATATACATCTCATGCCACGAGTATGAGATTTAATCAAAAAAAACTGAAGGGCACCCAGTGACTTCCAGGCTACAGTCATGGTTCTTTCTGTCTATATTGATCAAAATCTCCCATTATTGGCACCTGTCAGATTCTCTCAACTAGTGGCTTGTGCCCTTCCCAAATCATCAGTGAGAATAAAATGTATGAGCCTGATCACATGCAACCAGAGGAAGGTAGCCACCACTAGGATAAGTATTTTATTTTGCATGTTGTCATCTAATGGGACACATCTTATAGATGCCAGTGACAAAAGCATTCTCAATTCTTTTGTAAGCTTGAATTTGTATATATTCATCTGGAAATCTAGAAAAAACAGAAATAAGCATCCATATAGCATAAGGATTTGATGGTGCAACTTCTGGGGAAGTTTATTTGCTGAAACTGATATAGATGGATGTGCATTACCCTGAATATATCATAATTATACTTTTATGGGGCTTTTAATGCACACATACTGCATATACACTTATACCTTGCCAACATAGTTATGCTGATGACATAAAAAGCAATATATACGAATACATGGCAACACTGGAAATAATTCATGTACAGCGCAGTTTTATTGGAAAACATAATATAACGCATAATATTATATATAAACCAGAAAATGTACACCCCCCTCCCCCAAAAAAAAAACCTTTACCGATCAACTATACCGACAACTGCTTTCGTAGACAGATCTAAACAGAAATGAGGAATCATTTCATGTCTCCAAGTTCACTTATCAGAGAAAAGAATAATGCTACAACCAAATCAAGCACGGTAGGCAAGGGATCACAGCAAGGGTAAGGCAGAAGCAACCTTAGGTCAGGGTAAGTTGTTCAGAAAATGCATCCTCATTCTACGGTCATCAGACCACAAGACAACAAGTTCAGGTTGCAACTCAATCCCTATATTAAGGCACAGAATATGTATGACTATAAAACCAGGTAGCAATGAAGAACATAGTGTAAAAACTCCAGTTTCATAAAATCTGCTAAATTGAATCTGCCCAAATCACAACGTTCATTCCAAATGCATAACAGTTATTTACAAACAATTCAGAATCCAAGAAGAAAAAGACATCAAGGCATTTACTGGAAACCGCACTACTCCATATGGTGGCACACCATTAAAGGGAACTCTTGTTTTCTTCCCCCACCATACAGTGGCTCAGGAGATCTCAAGGTCCTGCCTGTACTGGAGCATTCCTTCCACTTGAACCTTTCACACTGCTCACAGCCTTTACTCTTTTCTTCCTAAGCCTTATGACCAACTTGGCAAGAAAAAAAAAAAGTTTGTTTTTTTTCCTCCATCCAAAAATCCATCCTTTACATAGTAGTTAAGAAAAAAGAGAATAGTGATAGACATTCAACATCTGCTCAACCCTCTGCTAACAGTTCTTTGCAGCTAGTCAGGGAAAGGCTTCAGTTGCACAAGAGGCAGACTGGGCACTCCGGGTTCACTACTAGCTTTAGCATAAGATTTAGGAAAGAGCCCTGTGGGGGTAGTTTTGGAAAGGCACATAAAACTGTGAACCTTCTCTGACCAAGCAATGCCAGTAAAGGAAAAATCCTCATTTCCAACACAGATTTAAAACAAAAAAAAAACAAAAAACAAAACAAACCAAAAAAAAAAACCAAAAAAAAAAAAAAGATAAACATTATTTTTCCAGGGAAGCCAAGTGCACATATGCATAGCAAGCAGATGACTTCCTGGGTTGCCTATATAACCCAAGGCTTCTCCATCCGCCCTTTTACTGCTGCGGGCTACACTGGACTAATGCTGGCAGGAATACTATCTAAAACCTCTTCTATAAACAAACATGGGAATCATGTTGATCATTCTGGATCCATGTTTCAAATGATAAGGTTTTGGAAGGGCTGAAAGATGTTGCACAGAGCTGCTGGAACTTGATTTTGGGCTCTGATCTCTACCTGAGCAAAAGAGAAGAGAGAAATCTCTCACATTCCACACAAGTCTTCCTCACAACACACAGGACCATTCGCTAACAGAAAGCGGTAAAACAAAGACAGCACCAAGCAGGATTGAAAATGGGGGAAGAGTGACTTCCCAGTTTGCCTCAGAGCACACTCAGTTGTCTGCACAGCCACAAGGAAACTGCATTTCATCATGAATGTTTGAAGCCAGTGCTGTCCCCTTCCCTGCCTCAGCTATGCTTCAGCCAGCTCACAAACTGTACCTGTTCGTGCCTGATGGAAGAACAGAATGGCTAAGGTTAAGAAAGGGTTAATGTCAGGGAGAACAATCCCTTTTTAGTATGTTAGCAGGACTGCAGCAGAGAATCCAAAGCCAATCATATTGCTCACTGGACCTAGAGTATTTTATTAGTATGAGGTTTTGGATTTGCAGCTTCATTTTTTCCCCCGGAGAACAAGTCCAGCAAAACCCCTTTTGAGTATACAGCTTACCTCTCCCTTCCTTCAAACTAATCCTATAGTTTGTATTATTAAAAGACGCAGCAACACTAATAGAAACATATTCTACACCTGTAACCGCCAGTTATCTAAAAACAAAGCAGCTTGTGTCTTATTGGAGGAAGATCTCACTGTCACTCTCCTTCGGTAGTTGTTTTTCTGCCTTCCTTCTGCTCCGAGCGCTGTCACAGTCCTTGTCCTTCCACCCTTTCTGAACTGTTCTCAGGCCACAGTCTGGCCAGGATTTATTTCTGTGGCAGCGACAGTGCCAGCTCCAGCAGCGACAATCCCATCTGGCTGCTTGTTTCTTGACATGCTCCTCTTCCCTCCTCTCTGCCAGCCACGCTAGCACTGGTACGTGACTGAGTAATGAACCACATAAGGGAGATGATCCAAATTAAAAATACATTTTTTTTTAAATCTTATTTTTAACATGCATCAGTTCTATGATCTGTCTCATGCAACTGTGCAAAAAATCTACCCAAGCAACAGAAGGAAACAAATGTAAGGGTGGGACTTAGTTACCAGGCCTGTTCAAAATATCTATGCTGTTCATACATGTTCCTAAATCTAATGCAAACAGTTTGGCGAAATGCAACTGTATTTCCAAAGAACAGCTGCTGACAGAAAAGACTGGGGCCATGACTGTCTGCCCTGGAAAGCTGAGCCTCTTCACTGTGGAAGATGACCTGTTTGAGCACTCTATCAGCTGCTTCATTTCTTTATTCAAAAAACTACAGAGAAGCACAGCTTCGACTGCAAACAGACATTTTTCAATTATAACGAAACAACAACAACAACACTGTATCCTAAAAGCCTAAAAATAATTCATAAAGTTACCAGTAGCACCTATTTTAGTTTAGGTTTCTCATCTGTAGGAAGTCAGCTTGTCAAGGAGATTTCAATTTGAGATCAGTTTTAACCACTTTAAACACTTAACACGTTGTTTCAGAGAAACTGTGAAGAGAAGTGGAGATGAAACACCTATGAGAGCTACAGGACATACATAAAACTATAGGTTCTGAACTTCAGGTGGTTGATAGGTAAAGCCTGTGATGGTGGGAGCCTAAGTCGGTCAGTTCTGAATATATACCAGCACACATTTGTCACTCCAACCTTTGGGAAGGTTCTCAACTGCCGTGAGGCAGGTTTTTTCCACTATTCCGTTCCAAGTTTTAAAATAAGCAGTAGGGTTCTGAACCGGGGTGCTTTTAACTATAAACGTCACTTAAAGACATACATGGCAAAAGCCAGAAAGACCTTCAAAACGAAACCAGATTTAAAAACCGCGGACTCGAAGCGCCCAGCAATGCTGTATTGAAAACGACAACAAAACACACGCAGGGGCGGTTTGAACACCTCCCCGCGCCGCATCACCGCGCGCAGGGAAGCGCCCGCCCGGAGCACGGGGCGACACGCGGCGATAGCGAAAGCGAAAGGCGGGAGGCGGCTGCCGACCCCCGCCGGGCGCCTTCCCGCCGCTGCCGACCCCCGCCGGGCGCCGAGCGGCACGGAGGGCCCCCGGCCGCTCCGCTCACGACTCCCGCAAAACAAAAACAGAAACCGCGGAAACTCCCGAGCGCCGCCCGCCGCGTCCCGTCCCGTCCCGTCCCGGCGCCGCGGGGCAGAGGCCGCAGCGCGGAGGGCTCGGCAGCGCGCAGCGCTGCCGCACAGCCTGGAGTTATGTCACCCCCGCAGAGCCGCGGCGGGCCCGGCTCCCTCCCCCGCAGCTCCCCGTACCGAACGCGGCGCCGCCCGCGCTCCCTCCCTGGCCCGCCCCGGCGCCGCTCACCGCGCTCAGCCGGATCCCGCCCTGTGTTTTCGCCGCCATCTTTTGTGCCGCAGCGAGCGCCGGGGCGGGAGAACGGGAGAGCCGCCGCCGCCACTTCCGCCTCGCCCCCCTCCCCGGCTCGCGCGCGCTTCCGGCGCGAGGCGCAACCGGCCCCGCGGTTGCGGGGCGGGGCGGGGCCGCGGTTGCGTCGGGCGGGGGCGGGGCCGCGGCGCGGGCCGGGCGGGGCGGGCGCAGCCTCCTGCCCGCCCAGGGGCCGGGGCTCGGCGGGAGGGCGGACGCGCAAGGGCAGCCCCCGAGCGCCGTTGTAGACGAGTAACCGCCCTGGCTAACGCTGAGGGGGGCTGCTGCCCGCCACTGTTGGCCTAAGCGTGGCTAAACGAGCCCGGCTGCCAGCGCCAGGCTGCAAGGTGGGAACCGAAGGTTTAATCAGATGGGGTTGCGGCTCCCTGCTAACCTGAGCGCTTGCATAACGCGTTCGCGTCAGCGGCCTGCACAGCGCCCTGCCCCGGGCTCTCTGCTGTGTTTGTCCGAGGTCAGATTCCAGGACCCTTTGCAACAGGTAACCAGTCCTCACCACTGGTTGTCCTACTAAGAAAAAAAATAATGGGTGAAGTAGGGACGTAGTTTTATTCGTGTGAAGGGTGAGCACTGTGCCTGTCAAACTGCATACAAGCAATACGCAGTCCTGCTCTGTCACATGCAGGAGGAAGGGAAGCCTGAAATCGTTACTTCATGTCCTGTTTGCTCACTGAACAAAATTCCCGTGGTATTTCATCACAGTTACTGCAGTACTTGCAGACATTGTGAGCACAGCCTCATGGTTACTTACCTTAAGTCCAGACTTAATTCTTTTGCTGGAGGACTTGAAAAAAAAAAAAAACCCAACATCTTGACATGCATTTCTAGTTGGAAAGGTCCCCACTGTCCATTACAGCAAGCTCTACATCAACTCCCCCTTTCCTTTTGTATAATTACATAATTCTTCATTATATAATCTCAGAAGGAGCTACTATTCTGATGGAGGACAGATAGAAAGAAAAGTGATATAGATATACTTGGCAAGAGAAACAGTTCAAGCTAAAAGATAGGCCTGAGTTACAGTAATTCAGGATGACTGAAAGGGTACAGGCCACTTAATCATGCCCAAAGAGCAGCTTTCAACATACCCTGGGCAAAATGAATCTCTTCCCCTGCTCTCTTTTAACAGAAAACTTCTTTTTTTTTGGTCCATTCTTCTGTTTTCCCTTTAATCAGCTTAATCAAACTTAATGCCTCAGGAAGAATTCAATTTCTTTCTCCCCCCTACCCCCCCAATATATTACCTGCAGGTCTGCTACAGTATTTTCCAGCAGAGGAGGTACCTCTTACTCGAGTATTTTCAAAGTATTTTTAAAACACACAGTGTAAGAGTAACAGCTTTTGAGGTAGAAGGTGTATAGCACTATTATAAAGACATCCTAAGATAGCAAAGAGAAGATGTAATCCGAAAGGCAGTTTTCGCATCAAGGTTTTGGAACTATCCTTCTCTAGCCCTGTGGTATGGAAAACAACATTCACAGGAATGTTCCCATTGCCCGGGAATGGCAGTGCTTTGGGGACATTCTCCTTGAACATATAAAAACACACAGTGTGAAGTTTAGGAACCTCTGTGGGGCAGAGAACATGTTACGAAACCTCCTGGGAGAGGCAGTGGCTGGACGTGCTCTGCCTTTGCCTCCAAAGAGGCCATCGCTGTGTGTCAGGGATGGAGCTCCTGCTGCCGCTTCCTTCGTCTGCTCCCTGCACGGCCTGGAAGCGCCTCCCGAGAGCCCAGGAGCGGGATCCGCGGGTGGAAAGTTTGGAAATAAGAACGACATGTGAAGCAGAAGAGGCTGGGCTTGTGTTACAGGAGTCGGGAGGTGGTGGCGCAATCGTGTCTTAGCAGAGGGCCTGGCCTCACACAGAGCCCCTGCTGCCGGCATCCAAATTAAAGTTGCTCCATCAGCAACAAAGGCAGTTTGAAAAAAATGACAGGTGCATTTGAAGAGGTATTTCAAAATAAAATTTAATATTAGAAGAATTACATTCAAATTTAACATAGAATACATATAACCATTACTTAATGCTCTGCATTTGAAGTTCTGCTGTTCTTTGGCAGTTATCTTAGAGTAGATACAACTATCTTTTTTGCTGCAGGAAAATTAAACTCTTAACTATCTAACTACTTTTCCTTCTGTGTGTCATGCTATGTTGCTATGATATCCCAAAGCTTAAGTATCCCAATGAGAAAGCTGAGCTGGGTTATTCTGAAAACAAGCAACAAACACCACCACAAAGTGCAGTATTTTCTCTCCAAGTTTTGATACCGAGTTCTGTGTTAAAGTTTTTCAGATTTATCTTCGCTTAAGTTATACTGCTTCAGCAGTACCAGTGTCAGAGAAGTACAACCTGCCTCCTTTGTGTGGATTTAACAGCAGCAGAGTAAGATTTAGAATGGTTATCGTTAGGTTTTAGATAAAGAATAAAGTTAGACTGGTAGCAATACCTTTAGGCCCGTGTAACAGCACCCTGTCCTTATCTCTCTTCCAAAGTAAAAGAATATTTTAGCTAAAGCCCCTTCCTTCTTGTTCCCTCCTTCTTTTTGTAAGTATGAAAGATCTGCTTATAGACTATTTGTTAAAGAACTTAACACTCACTGCTTTAGTGAAATAATTCTGCAGGTCTCAAATATCTGCTGCCTTTAAACACAATGATCTGCAGAACCACAGAACAAAGGCAGAAGTGTATACAGAAGTTAAAAATTTAGAAGCGCATGGTATTTCTGTAGAAGGTAAGACACTCTTGTGTAGGTTCTGCTTTTAAAGTTTGTCACCAGGGCTAGGAGGAAAGAGTAAAGAGTAGGTGACTGGCACCCGACTCTCCCATGGGAGCATAGGCAGTCTCAACGGCACGTTCCCCTTCAAATGGAAAAGGGACAAAACCTTCAATAAAAGATACTGATTTACCAGCTTTTGTTAGATGAAGTTAAGCAAAGACACAGGTTTATGGAACCTTATAGAACAAGGTTAAATGAAATGCTTGGTGGCAAAAAAAAAAAAAAAAAAGTTGTAGATTTTAACAACCCATTTGACAGAATATTATTTTTGAGAAGTCCCCAGGTATGGGATGCAAACACTGGAACATTGAAAGTAAAACTACCAAGTCATCCTGAGTATTCCCTTTAAAAATTGATTTTACATAAGTTAAAAAAAGATTTTAATTGTATCTCACTCCAATTTTAAACTAATGCTTAAAAAGGATAGTTTTGCACTTGTGCTCATTCCAACAGCATTGAAGATTGTTAATAAATTAACAAATGCAAATATAATACATTCCTAATGACTAATCAATATTACACTTCAATCTATCACTTGCCTTAATTGTATAAATACACACTATTTAACTTCAGCATAAATCTATAAGTGACAATTCACCAGTCAGCATTACAGTATTATCACAGTAAAGCATGTTGTTCAATGTTTCATTATTTTAAGTTTACAATCCACATATTTGCAGGTTGAAACACTGCAGAGCATAGTAGCTTCCTGTGTTTCTGAACGAGTTCTGAAAAAACTCCCCTGACTTCACTGCCTAGTGACAACAAATGAATTTATTGTCAATGACATTCATTTTATGTGTCTCTTTTAAGCTTGGAGGAAAAAAAAAAAAAAAAAAAAAAAGGATGAAATCCAATACTCAGCACACCAGCTCCGTTGTTTCAAGTAACACAAGTAGCAGGTACCAGTCTGCAGGTTATTTCGCACAAAACCCATGTCTCCAGGAGCAAAGGTGTTTAAGTAAATAAGCAGACAGGTGGTTAACAGGAGAGCAAGCTCTTCACCATTAAAAATGCAGTAAGCGTCCCCTGAGACAAATCAGCATTGCTAGTTCAGTCAGAAAATCCACCAAATAAGAAAATTCAAGAGAGCTCACTTCTACAGATAAAAAAAAAAAAAGCACTCTCCCAAATTTTTCCCTGTACTACTGTAAGTAGTACTTAAAAACTTAAAATATTACTTAAAGTACTACTTAAGTAGTACAGTAGTTCTTAACGAACTAATCAGTTTTCTACATCCTGGATGGTGGCAGCAGTGCAGTTCCAAAAAAGTTGCACCTTGAACTTTAATGCAGTCTTGGGACTGTGAATGACTTAATGCTTGTGAAACCTAGAAGCAGCCAAACATATTTTTCTATATTTTTTAAAAAACAATAAAATAAATGCTTTAAAAAATGCAATTTTATTTTAGTTTGAATTGGGCTGTTTGTATACAGAAATTTATATTTTTACAGGATTAGCTTTGTTTAGTTCACATTTCTGAAATGCAGAGTGAACCTAGTTACTGAAAGAACATAGTTCTTTCATTTAAAAATTGAACTATAATATTTTTAGCCAATTATTAACATAAGAAAACATTAAATGGTGCAGGTTACAAAATGTTAGTGCATAGGTTTGTCTTTTATGCAGGAATCACTAATCTTGAAAGACGCTACTATAATACAGAACAGATTACGAATATGGTAAGTCTGCAGTTATTTGCACAATGCTCAAACTTATAAAACATCTATCTGAAATTTAAATGGTACCTTTACAAGTTAACAACTTAAGTTTTGTAATAAAAAGAAGTAAGAAAAAAATAAAGGTGCAGCAGGAGTGGGCTTTAATGGCAGAAAATGGCTTTTCTGCAAACTGATTGTACACTGACACGTAAATTAGCTTTATCTTAATTTTACTTTCCAAAGAGTTCCAAAAGCAGTTTAGAATACTCATATGAGAAGCTACTGGATAAACAGTACAGGTCCTACCTTTACCAAGTCAAAAATATTCTTCTTTTGTTTACAACAAAAACTCTACTCTTGTATTTGATTTCATGTGTATAATTACAGTAACTATACGATAAATTATCTCTAAACTGTATTCTTTTTTTCCTCCCAGAGAAGCTGAAGAGAAGAATCCTTGCCTTTTAATACCATTGGGAAGCCTGGATTATTGGAGCGTACTCCACAAATGCAAAACTGAGAAGGAAAAAAAAAAAAAAAAAAAAAAAAAAAAAAAAAAAAAAAAGAACTGCAAGAGTTTCACCTCCTTGAGTAATGTTCTACCTTTGTTTCACAGCTTATTCAACACAAATAAAACATTTGCCATGGTGCTTAACTTTCCATGTTTTCAAGAAAGTCACATTCAACACTGTCTTCAAGTTGTTGCAAGATCTTTATGCCATTATTGCCAAAGTAGTCCACAGGGGGAGAGGCAGAAGCATGGCAATTCTGGGACTCGCTCCCCTTTGCTGTAAACACGCAACACAGAGTCTTGAAGAAGGGTACCAGCTGGGTGATGCTAGATATAGAGCGGATGTCCAAAAGAGGAAATTTGGGCCTTTTGGAAGTTCTCTCATTAGTATTGTTCGTTTCCTGTGAGCATACAAAGCAAGAGTTTGCATTAGGACACCATGTCCTTCTACTACATATACTTCATTTGAACTCTCTACTAGAGGCTTGCTTTCATGCTAAGAGATTGTAGCCTACAATTCTACCATCACAGCAAGTGTATAGTTGGTATACCAAGTTATTTCCATATTTAGATTCGAGTTTCCATTAAAAGAAAGTCTCACAAGTTCAGAAGACTGCAAATTTGCACTAGCCATAAAAATCAGAATGACACATCCAACAACAGAATATTGAGACTACGGATAGCCTATAATTATAGTGCTGTATGGGACAAACAGTTTCGCACCTGGTGCTTACGGTCAGATTTAAGGAAGCAACGGGTAACTACCACTTCATAACCATAAGCAATTGGCAATTTGGCATCTTCAAAATACATGTGTGCAAGCAGACAGACCATTTTTAAAAGCCTGATGAATCTTCATATTTAAAACGTCTTGCCTACCTTACTGCTCTAAGAAAGTGGTAAGATCTTAAATTAATAAATTCCATACAAGTTAAGTATGATCTAAGTGAAGCATTCTTTTTTTTTTTACCCCATATTTCTTCTTTAGCAGATCCATGATTCTTAAAATGTGCGGTCTGCATTCTTGATGATTTTCCATCAGATGAGAATTCACAGTACACGCTTCTGTGTCAATCTCTGGGACAAACGCCCATTTGTACCTGAAACAAATGGATTACATTATTAAGAATATAGAAGGAAGAATTAATTTCTTGGATCATATATAGTTTAGCAGAGCAGTAGTTTATTTACAGTAACTAGCTGTCATAACTTGCTGCCTCCAAAGTCAAACTTAATGTTCAGGAAGTTACTCTCATGACAGCACTTAAAGGCTGTTGACTCCAAAAATGCCCAACCGTGTGTTTAAGGGAAAACAAAGATCACTGGGTCTGTGCCCTTCTTACTTGGGAGAACTGGGAGAAGAGAAATGCCTAGTGATGACATTTATATCTCCTTACACTAACATTTCAACATTGTTTCTACAAGAACAGATGTTGATATTAGGACAAATGCAACTTGTATATTTGAAAAACAATGTAGTGCAAATTTATTATAGAAAAAAATAGATATGGAATTACTTTAAAAACCAGTAACAAACTCTAGAACAGATAGGCACCTGAGGACTTACATCTGAAATAACTGCATCCTGTCGGGTGGAAATGAAAGTGCTGTATCCAAAAATTTACAAGCTGATAAATACAAGGACAGTTCATTCTGCTGTATGTCAGAAAGTGAGGAACCACTGCCATCAGCTGACACTTTCTGTCTGCTTATTTTGCTGTTGCTCCTGTGTTACAGTCAAGAAATGCACTATTAAAACATATAAATCGCAGAATTACAGAACACTGGAGGTTGAAAGTGATCTCTGGCGATCAAGTCCAACCCCACTGCTTAAGAAGGATCATGCAGAACATGTTGCCCAGAACTGCATCCAGGTGGGTTTTAAGTACGTCCATGACATCCTACACCCTCTTTGGGCAAACTGTTCCAATGTTCAACCACCCTCACAGCAAAATAGTTCTTTCTCATGTTCAGATGGAACTTCCCATGTTTGTGACTGTTGTCTTTCATCCTACCACTGGACACTGCTGAAAAGAGTACAGCTCCATCATCTTTACATCCTCCCTTCAGAAATGTATATGCACCAATATGATTCCCTCTTGATTTTCTTTCTCCAGGCTAAACAGTCTACTGTCCACTAAGTGTTTTTTATGCAAGAGAAAGGGAATGTACCTGTGCACATAAAAAGCTTTATTTTTTGGTCTATATTAGCACTGAGATTAATATAAAAGGCTAATATCAGTAACACAACTAAGAAAAATGAAAAAAAGAAATATTGTAAAATAATAAAATGTTAATGTAACATTTTTCTATTTTTGTATGCAGCAAGTATCCATGCTTAGAACATATTATTTTAGCTGCTGAAAAGAATTCCAAACTAAGATTCATCAGTGCCAGAAATATGCAAGCGCAATTAGTAAAAGCTGTCATCTCTCCCCATACTAGAAAATGCAAACATTGCAGCAAGAGAACAAGCACAATCAGTACTAGCTTTCACAAGTTCTTTACAAGATAAATGGCAATTCTTACTTTGGTGGTTCCTCTTCCTCTGTTAAATCTTCTTCCAGCTGTAGAAACGTCTGAATCTTTAAGTAAATAATTTATGGGGACATTAAAATGTTCATACAACTCAAGCACAAAACCATGTTTCATATAGTATGAGGAACCAGTTCACACTATGGCTTGCAAGAAGTTAAGAAGTCATGCAATAACAACAAAAATAAATGAAGATACTTCTTAATGAAAACATTAATTATTTTCCCAAATTATCAAAGTAATGTAAAGCTATGAAAACACTTCCTTTTTCAAATAGGGTGCAAAGGGAGGGAAAAAAATCCACACTAATTAGTTTTGAGTTACTTATTCCTTACCAATTCCGTTACCATAATTGGCCACAGCGAGGTTAGATGCTGAGGAGAAATCCTTAACAAAAGAACTCTGAAGAAGAGAAACATCTGTGCTGCAACTATGGAAGTTTGTCCAACACGAAGGTTCTCGGTCAGTCGTTCTGAAATGAAGATTAAAAAAGTATTATTTTCCTGAACAGGCATTGTTTCGTGAAATCAAAAATTTAGAAGATAGCAAAATAAAATTTGTGTTTGTGACGGATATGCTCCTTCCCCAGCTCATCCTGACTTCTCACACGTAGCCCTGTTCAGGTGCTAACTACCACATTATCTGATCCTGGTAGTTGCCTCCCTGATTTCTTCCCCCCACCCAGACACCAACCGTCAATAACAGTCCTGATGGCCCTATCCTGATGGGGAGATAAGGCTAATTGTGAGTACACCCAACAGTCATTTCTGAATTGAAAGAATGACTATCAGTCAATCATCTTATCCCATAAATACGGAGACAGCCCAAGAGCCCATTGAGCTCTCCTTGCTTGGCAGCGGGCTGCACGCCGGCATCTCCCCTTGAGCAGGGACGCCTCTCAAGGATACTCCTCGAGGTTAAGAGATCCTTCCCACTGCAGATTCGTGGTAAGTGACTATAGCGCGCCTTTCTCTTTTTGAACTTGTAAACCTTCTTTGTAACTGTGCACAAATCCCTTAGACATAAACCGTTGACCAGGTCTGGGACTAGGACTCGATCCAGCCGCACCCAGACTCCTCTCAGAAGGAGTTTGGAAAGCAAGGGGGTCCAGTCTGAACCTCGTGACCCAACGGGAGGGTGTCCTTGATAATTCTGTGTGTATCTTGAACCTCCATGCAGTAACTAATAAGTGACCTTGCCATAGAATCTCGTGAAACCATTGTCATTACCAATAAAACCTATTCCTGTTTCTTTCCCACGAGTGAAGCGCATTGTGTCACTCACCCCCCCCACCACCACTCGTTCTGTGACAGTGTTTTAGCATTGGTTTTGGGCTCAGCCCCTTCCATTAAAACAAATTTCCTTTCAGTTAAGGAAAAACAAACATGAAGACATAGTGGTTATATGTTGGATGTATTCTTGTTATTTTGTCAAAATTGACATTTAAGAACAGCAAGAACAGTCAATGACAGTGGTTGGAAGCTTGTCACAAATAATCCCATTTCCAAGTTCTAACCTAAAGGCTCTGGGCCCCAGATTCCTCTCTCTCTTAATGACATTATACACGTGAATTCTAACACAGAGTCCAGCATCATAACTTCTGGTGAAAATTTTCAAAAAACGGAAGTATTTGCTGGAAATAGGTGACATTTTTTCCTATGCAATTTATGTATTTGTTACATACACAAAGAGGAAGTTTAAAAAAAATAAAATAAAAATCCTTACCTTGTATTAATGGAAGGTAGAGATGATACTGATCAATCTCCCCACTAAAAACAGCAAAAGCCTGTCGCTTTAGCAACATTGCTTTTTGCTCAAAACTTGGGTATAGTTTTAATGCGCTGCTCTGCATATCTGTAACAGACAGGAAATATTTTCATCACAATTATTTTCACCACAAATCACAAGTAGTCATCTGTGGTACATAAGAAATAACTATCATGCTTTGAAGTCCTTTAAAAAGAAAAACTCCGGTGAAGTCTATCACATAGAATAACAGAATCAGTGTTGATTTAGATCTCCTCACGCCAGCAGGAAAATAAGATGAAAGAAGCACTGCAACTCCAGTGAGGTTGTCCAGTGTTAAAGACTCTGTTCTCCACCTGTATGTGTGCAAGTCTTCAGTCACATAAATCCATACATGGATGATATCAAAACTCTAAGACTTGTTGAGGAAAAGCAGCTGAGATCTTTGGCAAGTTTTGTTAAAAAATATAGTTATTAAAAAAGAAAAATGGAACAAATTAGTCTTGCTTTGCATTCCTGCAGCCATTCTTTTAAAAGATCTGAATAAGAGACTGAAGCACAGTCTTTCTTTTACAGCTCCAAGCAAACTTAATAGCCCGAGACTGCCCTAGGCTTGCTGTGCTGGTGCACCACGTTCCTACAGCTCTGTGCCCTAACACAGGCAGGTACAAAGCCAGCCAAATTGTCTCAACTGTTGCTGCAGCAATTAAAAATTACAACAAAAATATACACTTACAAAAGCCCAACGTGGCATTTATGGAGAGAAAATAATTATGACTTTTTTAGACTGTTCTGAAATATTACAGATAGTTTAGCATAGGCTTTAGTTATGAATATAGTTAGCAATATAATTACAGATGTGGCATAGTTTGTAGTTTATTGATATCTTAGCATTTTAAAAGCTCCAAGGGAAATGAATTTCAAATTAACATAGAAATAAGTTAGTTGATACTCACTCATCAAATCTTTGAACATTGTCTTCTCATGTGTTAGAAGATGATCAACAATGGATCTCCAACTGAGTAAAATACAAAAGGACAGAGATAGCCAGCTAGATTCATCGCAGATAGATTATCACCAGATTACCACATAAAAGATTTTGGTCAAGCATTTGGGCAAAGGCTTTCTTTGTAAATTCAAAATAAAAAAATCAGAGTACTGTAATCTTATATCTTACTGAGTACATGAAGTGTCCATTTGGAAAAATGCTGGGTCCATATACAGCTCAAGAACTTCTTTTTTCCAGGCTCGCTTGGTATAGGCATATCCACTCAATGAGCTGAGCAACTGAGCACCAGCACGAAAGCTTGGAACGTTGTAGGCACTGCAGAAAAAGAACAATGGTGATATAAATATGTTAAACATTACTATGTTAATTAATTCCTGTTACTTCCAACTCAGTAATAGACTATGCTCAAAACTCACTGCAGTAAGAGTTCAGTAGATGTGCTCTTCCATTTCCAGCATGCCTCGTTTGAAGAATTAATTTCAAAGTTAAATATATTGCAGCACAGCATTGCCTGTATCCACTATAGATGTGGTACAAAACTTCCTGAAAAATTTCTTACAAGCTTTTGCATCTTTGTCAGCAGGTCCCTCTATAAGGCACCACACTGTAGATTCGTCTGTCACTCCTGTGTATGCAGTCTCACATACAAGATCTAGTACTGCTGCTTCTCTTATTGTTCCTCTCTATACCCTATTTTACTTTTCAGATTCCAGGCTTGGGAGAAGAACTAAGACTAGCAGGAAGGTGTTGTCCTTGACACATAGGAAGGACAGCAGCAGATGCACAAACCTGGATGAGAAGGGGTGCTGTTGAAACTGTCCTGAGACAGCACCATGCCTCCACACAAGATTACACAGGCCCCTGCATGCTCAAGAGGAAAGCTACTGCCCTTTTTTTTGGCATCCTGTAACTCAAATCCTGCCAGTGTGGCAAGTGCAGAAGCACACAGATGGCCACATAGGTTAGTTTCTATTTTTAATAACTGCTGAGAAGCAGATGTGACAGAATCATCTAGGCCACCAGTGGGGGAATTGCTGATGGGGACTCCACATTCCTTTCCAATGCCCGTCCTAGGGTGGTTATGGCTGCAAGGGCTGCTGGCCTTGCCAGGGCAACACTAGAGAACCAACAACGGAGAGCTGTTGGCATCTCGTCAACTTCAGCAGGACTGCCGATGACCATGTTTTTCGGAAGAGCCAGTCTCTCGGGTCAAAAGGAATAGCGTTATCTTCTTTAAAGAAAAAGAAAACAAAACACCACTACACACCCAAAATCTGTTTAAATCGCTATTTAAGCATTGCAGAAGCTGCCACTTATCCCCGGCATCAGTTCACAAGGCCACGTCTTGACAGTGATGGCACCCACGCCAGTTTTAATCAGGCCATCTCCACACACGGGGCAGATGTGGAATGAGTAGCTCGCAGTGGCTGGGGGCTGGCAGGCCCGGCACAGCAGCTGGATGCCAGCAGTCCCGGGAAGCATTTCCATGGTGGCTGTGCTGCGTACAGGGTTCTCCTCTGTGCCTGCTGCAAGTGCTGGCACACTGACTGCAAGCCTGGCATGGGATACGTCCCAGCCACCATGGGTGAAAAACATGTCATACATGAAGAGCTGACAATACCCTCTCTTTCTCTTCCTGAGCTGTGGGTGATGCTCTCGACCTTTGGTATAAACTGGTCCATTCAGGAAAACATAGCAGCTAGGAAAAGGGAAGCAATAATGGCTACCATAGCAGCAGCACAACTCAGGAGAATAGGGCTGGCAAGGACCAGGCCAGGTCGCTTGCTGCCACTTTGCAGAGAGCTGCTGCAGAAAGAAGGATGTGCTTTCGAGCTTATCCGTGAGCAGCAGCTAGGAGAAATGTGAGGGAAACATGAGATGACCAGCCGACAAGACCCTGCAGAATAGAAAGTAAAATTTCATGGCAAAGAAACTTTTTCCACTCTCTCCCTCTCCTGCCACTATTGGAAAAGTGCTATGCTGCACAGCTGCCAGAGAAGATCACTCATCTACTGCTATGCTTCTAGCTAAAACCGAGACAGGGCTTTGGGAGGGCCTGCAACCTTCCCACTTCACAATGGGGTCTTGCAACCTGTCCAGCGCCTTGATACCCCATCCTATAGCCTGGGGCCCATTCCCCAACATAGATACCAAGACAAGCCTTAAGGAAAGGCCAAAAATCTGAATAGAAGGAGCATCCGTAGCTCAACAGGAGCTGGGCAGCACAAAGATCAAACAACAAAACACTTCAGTTTCTGGAGGAATCACAGTTCATACCTTATAAGAATGGAAACAGGGAAGCAGCAGAAGGAATAACAGTTACGTTCTCTTGCGGGCCAGCAGAGTGCATAGGAAGACAAAATTAACAAGTCTGGCTAATGCAGCACAACCCAAGGACAAGAGAGGCCCTTGCAGCCTCCATATCGACCTTGTGAGGAGCCTCTTGACACCTCACCCTACTAAACTGATCGGTTCATGTGGACAGGGGCTCTGCTGAGTGCCTGCACACGAGCCATGAAAGGTGCCGAGGTTGCTCTCAGCACCAAGGAAGCAAAGCTGCTTCTTCCAGCAAGGTGCCCAGCAGTTACAGGCAGGGAGTCCCCGTGGACCAGACCTCCTGTGGGGGCGGCCAGTCTCACTTCTTCAGAGCCTCCTGCTCCTGAGTGTTGCTCACCTGGTGTCAAGTGGGCCATGTCTGCCCTGCTGAGCACCCTGTAGGAGCCTTTCTACTACATTTTTATTATCTTCCTCCCTCTGCAAGGCTAATTTGGCCTTTGGGTGCTCCAAAACAGTCCCTTGGGGTATACATTGCCTCCTGCCCACAGCTATGTGGGAACAAGTTGGAGGGATACCCACGGCAACTCCCTCCTCACAGGAAGAGACAAGAATAAACCCAACATTTTCCAAGTGTCTGAAGATGCATGACTGGGGCCTTCCTCCTCCTAGCTTCCATTTTTTCCTCAAGGAGCACAGGAAAAGGTCTTTGAGCACTGACAGGAGTGTCAGTGTGCTCCGAATGTGCTCCAGACTGTGCCCAGACTGAAGGCCTGTGCTCCAGGGGGTGCACACTACGCTATGGGAGCCTTCTGCACTGTCAAATCAAAGCCTCACAGGTATCACTGTATCACTGCTGCTCACTGCAAGTCGTTGGTGATACCCTGAGCTTATTTGTATGCAAAGGAAAAATGAGCTTCACCACAAACTCTGTCCTCAGCTGCTCCTCAGTTACCAACTGCTTTGTGTTCAGAACAAACAGCAGCTCTTTAATCTGCTCCAGTGGCTGCAAGGAAGAACTGGGGCATTGCAGCCACTGCCCTGGCTATGACTGCAACTAACTCATTTGGGGAAGGAAAGGGACTAGCAGCTGGTTCTTATTACAGAAGCCCAGGAGGGAGTTTTATTATGACAAAGCTGCTGTACACACAGCTGACCCAATGCCTGGCTGAGACATCCACACAGACAGCATGTGCAGTTTCTGTCAAGTGATTGATACATGGAAAACTTCTCACATTTCAAGGTCCCATGACAAAACAGCCCTTGTGGTCAAAGTGGTGATGTACACAGTTTCTCTCTTTCGAGAGAAAAAAAAAAAAAAAACACTCATTTTTGGATAAAATTAAGGTATTTATCAAATAAGAGAATTAACTCACAAAACTACTATAAAAACAAGTGTTGAGAAACTGTACATATACCTTGTTTTAAACTGACAGTTGTGTTCAGGCCAGTTCTGGGATAGAAAGGGGTCCATGGATGAGAAGCATCCCTAGATTTGTCCCTGCTCAGATCTCCCCGTGTGGTCCAGGGCCAGCACACACTCCTCTAGATTCCACTGCACAATGATCCTCAGACTTGAGATCAAACAGGCTGCAAATTTCTCTACTTGAAGATTTCTCCTAGTTCTCTGTAACAGGCACTGTGGTGCTCATCCTGGCTTTCATTCAGATTGTTAACAAACTCTTGGCCACTTCCACAATGCCTTTCTTTCCTTGTTGCACTTCTTTCCCAGGAAGCATAAAAGGTAGGTGTCAAAATGCCAGAAATTGAAAAGCAACGATAGTAAAGGGCAATGAAAGCAGTAGTATTCATCAGGGGAGAAAAGAAACAAGGGCTGGTGAAGCTGGGAGGGAGTGTCAGAAGAGTGGAAGGATAAGGAAAGAGAAGCAGACAGGCAGGTATCAAATGCATGGAAGAACTGAGGGCCTGCAGTGGAGGGCAAGCTTACTTGGCCCACAGCACAAGAACGGCTTCAGGAGGTCCCAAGTTTGAGTAACTTCTAAGGGCTCATGTGAGGTAGCTACACTCCAGTCCTCCTCATTGCAGCATGGTCAGGAACTAGTAAGCCCTGCTGAATCACCTCTGCAGAGGAGCTTCTGCCCTGGTTCTCTCCAAATGATTTTAGTCTGAGGAACAAAACTTGAAGAACTGAATCAGCCTTTTACAAATGGAGATAATTCAGAGGATTCACTTCACAAAACAAAACAAAAACAAAACAAACAAACAAAAAAACCACACCACACCACACACACTACTGCTCTGATGCATCACTAACGGAAACACAACCATCAAGTATTATCCTGAATTCTGACCATCTATTAAAGAAGCCAGAAAAAGACTCTAAAAGCATAAAACCACAACTCATTTATAGGGACTCTGTCATGCTTTAAAGTCCAACAGCTCTGTCTCTGTACCAAAATGCAGATTCAAAATGGATAGTTAGCCCTCTCACTTGAGGCTGCAGCACTGACAAGTCTCTACACACAAACTGTAATTTAGGAACTCAACTCTATTTCAGGGCAGTTCTGCAATGTTCAATAGGGCAGAGTTGACAGATCACTCTGACAGATGGCTCTTAGGTGTTTACGTTGAAAAGAGATCTGGTATTTTTAGCATTAACTTCCTGGATATGCTACATACTTTCCCCAAAGGAAAGGTTACTGTGAGGAATGCCCCATCACTCGGGATGCAAGATCACAGACAACTAAGGCAAAAGAACACAACTTGCAGTAAGCTGACAGTCTGAGCAACTTCACACCTGAGTACCTTTTCAGAGCATTTATTACAGCTCTTAAGAGTAAGGAGTTCTCATTACCTGTTCCTGGAGCTGGAAGGTATATTTGTGGGCAAAAAAGACGGGGAGGACAGAGTTATCCCAGAAGTTTATTTTAGCCTACTGTGCCTAGTTTCCTAGATCTTCTACAGTGAGAGAGAAGCTCTACCGGAGTGTGATTCTGCATTTTTCTCTGTGCATAGGATTTAACAGGGTTAAGGCTCGTAAAGAAAGTTTCCCTTACTTGGGGGAAGTGATTATTTTCTAGACTAAAAGGTCATCTTTATGTATAGGAAGGGGAGAACATGCTTATTTATCCCATATAGTTAATGACCAAATTAGAAAGTTATTTATGAGGTTTGCATCATATAGGTTGGCCTGTCTCCCACACTAACAGTTCCCCTTAATTACTAAACAACCATGAACAGAAGAAAAAGTGAAATCTTGACAGTGTTCTCAAAAATTAGGCTTAAGAAATAATTCAGAGAGATAAACCACCTGTGGTTGCGTAGATAGGGAAATACGTAATAAAGCAAACGTGAAATCAATGGCACAGCTTTCTCCTTCTCATCGCTCCGGTAAACCATGTCCAAGAGGGAAGCAAGAACCTTAAAAGTAAAAAGAATCTCATTAAACCTACAATAGTTATTTCAGACAAAAGGTTAGAGCATGCTACATTTCAGCATGTGTTCAGTTATGTGTGCAAAGAATGTCTCACTCAAGATTTAAATTCTCACTAAATCTAACGGAAAAATCGAATGTATTCCCTTACTCAACAATAGCAATCACTATCAACCCTGTGGATGAGAGCAGCAACTACACATCTGGTTACTTACTTCTGCAAGGAGTGAAAGGGCTTGGACACTGTATATTGAGGGAGCAGAGGCAGAAACCATTGAGGATGGTGTCATTGATGTATCTACAAGAGGCAAAATCATTTAGTTTGCACTTCAGACAAAACATATCTAAACTTTGTTGTTTGCTAGTTTTCTTCCTAAATAGAATTGTTATTTGCCCACTGGTATTACAATGAAGTGTTTCTGGGGATCTTACTAGGATGACATACATGGAGAAATACAAGACCTGGGTGAGGTATTGCATGCATCTGCAGTACATTTTCCTCTGTATTATACACAATTTGCAGATATTTATTAATCCTGCTCTAGGCTGGCTCTGTTAGTGGAGGACAAAGCATATTTTTCATTTTACTTTTCATCTAGATTACTTCTTTCTCACAAAGACTGCATACTGTCTAACACCTTATAACTTTACAGTGAATTTAAGTGGCACATAGTAGCAGCAAATCAGACAAAACCATGTTACCATTCATGTCTTCAAAGTTGAACTCATCTGGTAAAATCTGAGGTTGAGCTTTCACTTCTAAATTTCGGCTAAGCCAGCTAGTCTGTTCCAGAGAAGAACCAGCAATGGTTCCTACAGCCTCCAAGATTTTTTGGGTCACATCCTGTAATATAACCACACAATCTGGCATCAGAAAAAAAGCTATCATCACTTGGTCAATCCAGTAAAATCACTTTTACATTGAACTTGGCAGGATCTTTAAAAGCAGGCACTTTTATCTATATCTTAGAAACATAAATACACCTCTGATCTGTGTTCTCCAGAGTTCTCTTCAAATGAAAGTGGACAAGACAATACAAATCAGAAGAAAAAAAAACTATAGGAGATTTAAAGAAAACATATGGAGATTTTAATTATAATTTTGCACACAAGCAATCATATATATTCAGTGTAATCGGACTGATGCTGGATAGCTAATATATTATTTATAAACTGCCACCTGTCAAGGGCGACATCTGACTGGTTCAACCCTTCAGATATGGCATACATTGTTTTGAACACTGATTGTTTCCAGATAATCTGCCTTTTCTTCCAGCTATCTGGCTTTTTCTTCCTTTTATTCTTGGAGACAACTAAGTCAGAATGCTCAATTTTATTTTTTGGGGAATTCATTTGACTATATTTCAGTCTTTCTATAAGTGTAAGGTAAAACATGGCATCAAACTATATGCAGAACTTCATATTTCAAGACATTGTCTTCTCAGTGATATTAAAAACTGGTCACTCTATGGAAAGGAAGTCCTAAGCATTCAGCTAAAAACATAAGTCATTTGTGAAGAGAGTGCAAGATGGCAAAACAGTCATTTTGTTGTCATTGTCATTTTACTGGCCTATCTCTGAAGCAGAAGTAGAGATCTATTTGCTCTGTAGGCAAACAAAATTTCCGTAACACTATCTCACCTCACTACATTATGTTGACTCAGTCAATACTGCATGCATGTGGGTAGTGCTTAAACTGTTCAGGTGACAGTATGATCAGTACAGGAAGAGAATCCTGTTCTCCACCCCTTCTTTACATAAAGAGTGAGCTGATAGTTATTTACATTGCCAAGTCCAGCTATCAGCTTTAAGGATAACTAAAGTAGTCTAGTACTTACATATGTACTCACGATACATTGCATTATAATTCAAACTGAGAAAAATCATAAAAATACCCAGAGAAAAAGAGTTTTGAACACTTCACGGCTACCACTGACATGTTTTTGGCAAAAAATTTGTTAGAGACATTCCATAAATATGAGAGTGAAATATGAGAGATTTGATGTAACTGCCCTGAGCCACAACATTTAGATGCTCATTCACATGCTCTTCAAGTAGAGGTGAATTCTGACACTAGGTATGGATCACACCATCTCCACTTTTACTTGGATGTACAATACTGAATTAATGAACTAAAAGAAAGAGGCATATATGGATACACTGTACCTGCAAGTCTTTTTGGTCTTTTTTGTTTTCTAGAGTAGGTGTTCTAGTCACAAAGTCATTCAGAATACTGTGGGAAAATAATTCACTCCAAGTTAGTAACTGGACAGTTCTACTCGATGTACCTTCTAAACTTTATTCTCTCAGAAGCTGTACCTGAGAAGTAAGAAGTGTCCAGGAGGAGCCAAATTCAACTGTGC
Organism: Tinamus guttatus; assembly: GCF_059628265.1. Classification (NCBI taxonomy): domain Eukaryota; kingdom Metazoa; phylum Chordata; class Aves; order Tinamiformes; family Tinamidae; genus Tinamus; species Tinamus guttatus. Next base: position 113,536 of record NW_028288547.1, read on the forward strand.
AGACTCCTTCAGAAGCCCTAATAAGGGCTGGAAGTTCTCCTGCAAGGCTGAGATAGGCAGTCTACAAAAATAAAATAAATAAAATTAAATAAATAATTTAAAAAAAGAAAAAAAAAAGAAAAAAAAAAAGGAAGTCTGAAATTAAGGTTCAAGGACTTCCTCCCCACCCCAAACATACACACAAAACCCAGAAGATCCCCAACCCACACTTAGTGACCCCGAAAGCTTCCAAAAGTCTAGTGTTTTAGATCATACCCCTTCCTATTTGATCCAGCAGTGTGGTAAATATCTGGCAGCAGAGGCAATATGCTACATTAGTACATGCTAGCAGCATGTGCGATACGTCAACCAGCACTGTCAAAGGGTGGGTCTTCACGAGGAACAAAAGGAATAAGCTTAGCTAGTCCCTCCAGTGCATGCTAGCTTACTTTTTATCTCCCTAGTTTCTTGCATTCCATAAATAGTAGTGCAGGCCAATTACACAAAGAGAAGTTTTGATCCAAGGACTATTGTGGAGACTAATCCTACACTCCCAGTGCAGATTCTATTCACAGCAATTCTACTGTATCCTTCTGCTAAATCTTACTTGCAGTCTTCTCATTCTCTACCCATTCCTCTGGCAACACAGAGTGGATAAGGGGAGACAAATGTTGTGAGAACCTATATAAGTGTCTTGTTAATGAGAAACTGCTTGAAGTATATTGCTCACTACAGGTATGAAACGAGACTTTCAGACTTGCATTATCAACCGATCAATAGAACATAATGATCCAGCCTTGTTATTTTGTGCCTATCTGCCACTTAGTAATGAAGTGGCAATAACCACTTCCAATATAAAGGTGTTCTATGCCACAGCACCACAAAGATCAAAGTGAAACTAAAAGAGTAATACTGTTACCCTAACATTTAGCATAAAATAGGAAGTCCTTTTCTATAAGGATTGAATTACCTTTGAATGAAAGCATAACTGAACTGCAGCATGGGAATATCTACAAGAGAAGATTTCTGAAAGAGAAAAACAAGAATGCAATTATACACCTTCAATAGTTATTGGGTACTTGTGTTAGATGGAGAAGCCTAGGTGCCATTTGTACTCCCAACTATGATGGGCAACCAAGTATGATTCAACCATCCATACAGCAGTATGAGAGGGAGTTCAGAGATTTTAAACAGAGGACCTACTTCAGAAGCAATCACATTACTTCTCAATATGCGGTAGAGGGTTTTCAGAGCTAAAGGAGCTCCTACAAGGGCATGCATGGCAGCAAAAGTGCCTTCCCTGAAAGCCAGTCAGAAAATAGGAGAGTCAATGTGGAAGCGTTTCTAACAATTGATCTAAGGGCAAGAAGATAGAAAGGTGTCACTGAACTTCACATTTGCAGTAGCTTTATGAAGCTTTGCCATCTTATTCTGTACTGGAGAACTCCACAACTATTCATTACCAGCAACTTCTCTAGGAAGATATTCTGAAGCACTCACTTATTTTGAATTGATCTGAACACAGAAGCCTACATTCTAGAAAACATATTTTATTAGGGAACAAAAATGAAGCATACTTTTTAAAAATACCTCTCCTTCTCATGCTATTTAAAAGACCCTTCAAAATAAAACCAGAATAGAATACATGTAGAAAATTGAGTTATCTTGGCAGTTACCTCTTCGCCTTTGATTTGTGATGGTTTCTTGACTACTTCTTTGACTAGGTGTAATATAGTGTCTATTTTCAATGTGTTAAGTGCACATATCAAGTCCACAAGAATAAGCTGAGATGCACTAGGCACTGGAAGAATCTGACAAAAGAAGCAAACACACCCATATGCCCCGTGAGATGCTGCCAGGCAAAACATGTAGTCGAAAAACTTTTTGGTTTGAAACCCTGAAAGCTTTTCCAGTGACTAATCAAATATCAACACTTAAGCAAAACTTATGTGAGACAAGTTAAATGAACTATGCAATGTATCAGGACCTTCTCCAATGCCTCCAAAGTGATTTCTGCATGCCCAAGTGAAAGCGCAAGAGAAAGTCTCCTACTCAGGAACTATGTTCAGTTACAGGGAATACTATGCCTTAAATTTTCCCCCAGAACTTAAGCTGATTCAATATTATAGTTCGTACTAATTTAAAAGAGTGACTATTAGTGTTGGACTTGAATTTTTTTATTTGATTACTTCTATTCGTTTATTTATAGATTTATGTATTAATATGAACACTTTAGATTCTTCAGTGGCTTGCCTTTGTCACTTGCAAAGAAGTTAAGAACAAGATTGGAGTTTAGAATTGCTCATTCACTTTTACACTGAAAAAATAAGCCTACAGTTCTTCAGTGTCACCTTTATTTTACTTTGACTCCTATGAGGTTTCTTGCTGTTCCATACTGCTGCAATTGCTGCCATCAACTGCATTCCAAGCTGTGCTGTCAGTGGGTGCAGGAAGTCCAATATTTTAGCTTTTAATGTCTACAGAGAGGAAGAAAAAAAAAAAGATTTGTCATTGCTAAACTTAGCTTTTGCCTTACGAAGCTCCATTTCTAAAGATATTCTGAAAGAGAACAGCAGCAGAAGAATTTCTTTACAGGTCAGGCTACATTTAAGAATTTGCTCTTAAGTTAGTGTCTTCCTTACAGAAGGTAGCCACACACTTTGTAAAACAGACTGCAAACAGGAAAAACTAATTTCTTGCGGTATATTCTCTGTCCTCTCCAAATGTTTTTCCCCCACTATATTTTATCAATATCTAAATGGAAAAAAGGAAGAATTTAGTATTTTTATTCCAGCAGATGTTTAAAAATGTAACATTTAGATTGAGTAATATGCATTCCACTTAAATGAGTGAAGAAAGCTGTTCTGCAACAAAGTTAAAAATAAATAAATAAAAAATTTAGTACTTCTTTTCCTAAAGTATAAAAATAATTGAAACATCCTTGCTTTTACAATTTGCTATGTGTTTCAATACATTTTGATGCCTTTGCTAAGGATTACAGTTCGTAGATTAAAAGACCAAATTAAAAGACCAAATTAAAAGACACCAACTATTACTCATATGCTTAATGGCTCTGAGACAGCTTTCTTATGGAAAAGTAATTTAATTATTTCACTAGGAATCAAGAAAAAAAATGATACCCACAAAATCATATATAGTAATCTAAAAGCAAGCACTGGCAATGGGTCATTAACAATAATTTTCTCTCCACTGACTTTAAATGAAGATATTAAGTTCCACGAATTGAGTAAATTAAGTAACCAAAAAAAAAAAAATCAAAAAGACAAATTGCTACTTGTATGGCAACGTCATTCACAAAAAGCAAAACTTTCATATGTGGGAACCACAGTTCTGCTCAGTTGTGCATTAGTGCCTGCTGGAGGTGCAGATAACTCAGGAGAGGCTGGCTCTACAGCAGCCATTAGCAGTAGCAACACCAAACAGGTCAGCTAGAGGTCCAGATGGGCAGAGGGAACAACACAAATCTGCTTTGTCGGCAGCTACTGCACAACTCTGTAGCTCTTCTAAGAGTTCCCCAAAACTTTGTGCCATAATATTGCTTTGAGGATAGCAAAACTATTCCTATGAACTCTATGTAAAAAGCCCAGGTGAAAGAAGGGATGGTAAAGACGAAGAGAAATACAGAAGTTTAAAAGAACTCCTACCTTGGTTGCTTTAAAGTAGACTGAAGAGGAGCCCTTAGTTGTCCCAAAGAAGTCAGTTGGCCTTTTTTGAGTGTCTTCCCTTTTTATAATGCTCCAAAGAAGAGACATTGTGTTAATGATACGAGGCAATTCTTCTAAAATGGCATTCCTTGCATTTCTCAGATTTGTAGGTTCACCTACACATGACGACTAGAAAAACAAAAATATGATTATTAAAATACTTTATATAATGTCTTGCAGAGTCATTGCTCCTTTTCTGTAGTTATGAAAATCTTTTGTAAAAACAGCTTTAAAAGTAATTCATCCAATTGTTCTATTTCTGAGTTATACTGCTACTATCAGAATTTTTTATTTACTATCTTCGCATAAAGCAACTCAGTTTGCTGAGAAATTGTATATTAGGATATCATCCTCCTCTTATGTCACTGGTACAAAAGAAGTAGAGAAATAATATTTCAACGTCTGCCTGACTTGAAAGAAAACAGAAGTCACTTATTGACAGAGCAACTATAAAGAAGCTGCACAAGACTAATATTTGTGTGATCATCTTAAACTTCTTCTGCCTAAAACGAACCTTTCTTGCTTCAAATACAAAATTAAGTTCTGTCCCGCTCCTTTATATGTTCACTTACTTCTCTTCTTTGGTATGCAATTAACTTTTCTAGGGTTACCTTTCTCACACCAACTCCCCCTCACTACTTATATTCACCTCTGAGCCATACACACTGCATGCACACTGATGAACTCATGCCAAGTTGCTCAGTGAGTGGTGGGCACTGAGCAGTTACCTTTTTAGTTTGATTAGGGTGATCCAAAAGGCAGAAGTGACCAATGGTTGTCAGACCTTCCAAAAGGGTTAATGGGTAATCAGGTGTAACATTTTCTCTTTTAGACGTTAAGCTTTGGAGGATAAAATACATAAATAAATAAAAAGCTTAACAGGGCAAGTATCTCCAGTAGAGACCTGCTTCAATAGTTAAAGGAATGTTGAAAAGACCAGACACCAATACTAAACCAGACAATTCTGAAACTGTGCTTGGATAAACACATTTCCTTGTCTAGATCTTTTATAATATTACCCTGCACCTTGCCAGAAATCTTTGACATCCTTTCCCCCCCCCTCCCCCCCATACTCCTTTTCCTTACTGCCTGTACTGGAGACTAATACTATATTTTTCTTCTTCAGAGTCTCTCATCAGTAGGTCCTCAAAAACTCCAAGTCTTTTCAAAACCAGGAACTTCTTTTCCCCTGGATGGCAGACAGAAGGAGACAGTAAGCATTCTTGCTACTGATCCCTTTTCCTTCCTCATTCAACTGCAATGAGCTTTGCTGCAAAAACACTCCCTCCACCTCAGTCTAGGGCAAGAGACAGAGATCAAACTCTGGGAGGCACAGTACTAAAAAGAGTAAGTTAATGGGTATTACTCTGTAACAAGGGGTAATATAAATAAATAAATAACGGATCTCACACTGCAGACTCTTACCTTGCTGATGGTTTCACAGATGACTTCACAGTTTCATTTTCATACTGTTTGACAAGATCATCCAGGTTTTTACAAATCTGTACAACAAATGGTGCCACAGTCCAGCCTAAGGATTTCCCAAAATAGGGCAAGGAACATGTGACTAAGCCTACCCACGTGGGATGCATCCCATAGCCATACTCTGGTTGGAGGCCTCTAACAACGGCAGAAACAAATAATCCCTGTGAAGTTATTGGGTGTGGATAGACGTATTGCATTGCGCCGATGGCCTGCTGGAAATTAAGAGCCTGCTGCCATTCTTTAAAGAGGTCTGACTGATTCTCCTGCTCCTCGTGAGTCTGTCCAAGATGGTGCTCCAAAACTATCAAAACCTGCAAAAGCTTCAGCAACTCAATCTGGAGTGGGTGTTCGCTCCATATTTGATCATGCCCAAAGTTGACTAGGCTCTCTTCAAAGAGATCTTCTTCAGGAACATTATTAACTGCATCTGCCATAAGTAGTTCATATCGTTTTTGGCTTGTGTACATAGATGCAGATAAAGAAAGAAGAACAAACTCTTGAATTTTGCATCTTCCCAGCAAATTGTGTATGAACTCTAGATTCCTATTCTCCGCAGACTTTGCTATGACACTCAGCTGAGTCATCATTCGAATCAAGACTTCCACACTTTTTACCTGAACCTCTCTGTTGCCAAGCACATCTCTGTGGGTGACCTTCAGGTAGCATGGATAATACGAGCGCAGAAAACTCAAACAGAGGTAAGTAAGCAGTTCTATTAGGAGAGAATGGGGACACATGGAGGGGGACTGAGTCTGAAGCTTGCCATAAAAACTTTGTCCTACAAGGGCTTCCTGATGGCGAGCGAGAAGATTGTAAATAAGATTCAAATGTGCTGTGGAGCTGGTATCCATGCTAGTACTAGCTACAGCATCAATAAATTCTTTAGGGTTTGTTTTGAGTACTGCCTCCAGAACAGAAAAAGCATACAGTACCCTCCTGGAATCATAAGGCTGCAAATACAACAGCATGTGTTTGAACAAAGCCTCAATCATCTCCTGCTTTTCCTTCTGCTGCTTGAGCAACCTGGAATGGGTAATTTCCTGGAGCTCCAAGTCCACCTCTTCATCACTTGACAAAGATTCTGATGCCTGAGTCCTCTCAGAGTCAGCACGCGCAAGACTTAGTGCTACATTGGATTTGGAGCTTTCGGGGAGGAAAGCATTGAAGGAACTTGCATGCTTTGGTTTATCCTTGCAATCCACTGCAGCACTATCATGTTCCTCATTGCTCACTTCTTGCAACTCCAGAGAAGGAGAAAAAGAGGATGTATTTTCACTATCGTGGCCTGTGCTGGTATCAGCTGATTCTGTGTGCTCACTATTATCTTGGTCACCGTCTGCCTCGTGTGAAGCTACTGGATTACAAGAGGTACCATTTTCAGATTCTTCAGTTTTTAACCGAGGCTTCTCTGGATCTTTTTCCACTTCTGCCCAAATAGCTTCTCTGTCCACAGTAGTAAACTGGCTCAGTGGAAAGTTTTCCTCAGAATTGCTCTCCAATGCACCAACAGACTCTTTCAAAGAGAACTTACTCTTGCGAAGCCAATCATATATGTCTTCTGGAAGAAAAAAAAACCCCAAACATTCATAAAAGTTAGAACTGGCCATTACACACAACATGCTCTAAACTGAATAAACCAGTTAAAGGAAAAGAATACCAATAACAGATCTGCCCTATTTTGTTATTAGTGTAATGAATAAGGAAAAAAAAAAAAAAAAACCACAACCAAACAAAACACACACACACACACACACCCCACACACATGAAACCAGACCTACAACAACAAACTTTTCTGAAAGAAAAAAAAAATCAGTAGTACAACAATATTAACCTACTTTAATTGTAATAGATTAGGATCAAAGCACAAAACCTTGGCTTTTTGAAATAATGCGTGCAGAATGTCTCATATCCTCATCACTTCCAGCAATTTCCAACATAAATAGATTGCCAGCTGGCACAGGACAGTGCACTCAGAGGACACCCTAGCTCCATACCTATCCTAGTCTCCTGACATTTCCCCACATTTCCTCTGTCACACCACTTGTCTGTTTCATACTTGTGTCATCACCACCTGTGGCTCACAAGAATTTTCATTATGGGTCTTAAAACAGACATTTACCTTCCACCTGCCAAATGTAGTCCCTCAGGACAAGTATGCTCTACCACATCCTATAGGTAGATGGAGGTCACCTTCAAATGCAAAGTTTTCCCCTTGCTTCTACATCCTAGCTCTGGGATGTCTCAAGTCACATGCCACAAAGACTCAGCTCTCCCCTTGATTCAACGAGGACCTCCTTTGGCCAAAGGCTTTTAATTTTCAGAATTTAACAAAATCATATTTTTAACGGAGTGTGCCCCGAACTGCAAGATGTACCTCAATCTCTCCAACTATTTTTGCTAATGATTCCCTCACTAAGAGGCATATAAAGAAATGCGAGAAATAAAGAAATCTGGCACACGGGTACATGGTGGAATAAGACAGTACAGAGAAAAATAAAATTTGCCTGTCCATCCTGTCTATGCAAATAGTTTCTGGCCTGAAATCTCCAAACTGCTCCTGAATTTGGTTTATTTGGAGACCTAGAGTTTGGAGAAGGGATCATGTGAACAGTGAACATGCATGCAGTGTGGATCAACTGGGGAAGAGGATGAGAAGTATGGGGAAAAGACCTCAAAGCAAAGCAGGGGCCACTCCAAACCTACAGTGCAGGTGCAGCTGCTGTGACAGAATATGGTCCTTAGGCCTTGAGCTAGCATGACTTGCTCCTGAACTCTGTTTTAAGCGTCACTAAAGATACTTGGATGAAAAGAAATCTAGAAAGTGCTGCAAGACAACTCATTTTATCGGAATGCCATCTCCAGGGAGTGTTCAGGAGCATGTCGTGCTACATCAGCACTTGCAGCTTCAGTCTAAGAACAGCATTACCTGCTGAATTTTTCTGTTTGATGCAGTGGATGGAGGTGCGCTGTGTCTTTGGATGAAGCAGCAGCAGCAGGACTGGTTCAAGGATCCGTGCGACATCATTAAGGGAGAGAGCACGGATCAGCCAGCCCTGCGCTGCGGCACCAATTGCTGCATCAGAGCAATTGAGACTGTCCAGTACCACAAACAGAGACCTGAGTGGAGAAATCAGAACGAGGAAGTACAATTGGAAGTCCTGAAAAGGTTAATGCAAACAACAAAATAGGGGCAGGGAACAGACACAGGTGCATGCTATAATGCTATAATGATGCTCTTTTAATGTGTGTTCAAACAAGCACTGGCCAATGGCTTATCTTCACTAACAATAACTTGATTATGCCCAGCATTTTCTTGAGTTGAATTCAAGTATTCATGCATTTATAAAAGGAAGGCCGTACACATATTTACAATTGAGAACAAGAGCATATTTTTAAGTTTTCCACATGTTTAGAAAGGTCTTTAATGCTTTGGCCCCATTTTACACAAAGGCTACAATCTTGCAGCTAAAGTCATTCAAGTCTAAAATATAGAATTTTTTGAGTGCAGATAGCTGGTTCTAGTTTCATTTTCTATGGAAAAATCGAATCTAATCCATCAAGAGGGAAAAATGCCAACTATGAAGAAACCTGTCAGTACACAGACTACTCTTTATATATGATATTGTTTATACTCTTACAGGAAGTTCCTTCAGACAAGAAATAAAGGGATTAAGTGTGCCATGTGCACTGAGCAGTCAAAGTCAGTAAATCACGGATTTAAAAGATTTTAATTTTGATCATGTAGCTAGAAACAGAATAACAGAGCCAAGCATAATATGACAAAACACATACACACAAGCTTAAGCAAATAGAAATGGAAAATACCTATCAAAGGATCGATTGTGAGAAGTCACTCTGCTGCCCTGGATCTCTCTGGTCAGATGCCACATGACAGAGAATCTGAACAGTGCTTCCAACCTCGTCCCCTTTTCATGAAAACAAAACAGGGTGTTTTTGCAGCATTTATCACTGAATCAAGCATTAGTCATTTTTAACAATAGTCAATGTATAGACTAGTAATCTCTCTTGCGTAGATTGAAAACGTTTCTCTATTTCGCAGCACAGTAAAACAAAAAAAGTCACATGTCCATGAAGGCCAGACCAAAACCTACCACTTAAAATGCTTGTAACAAACAGAAAAAGATATACCGCTATTTCAAAAAAAAAGTCAGCACCCTTGTGTATAAACATTTTAGTCTTGGTTTGGAGCTAAGGAGACTTAAAAGTTAGATGACCAATGGGAAGAGACTGCTACATCAAGCAGTACTTGGTATTGATAATTTTGCTTGAAAAGTGTGAACAGATTAACATTTTTTTAAGGTTCAAAATTACAAGAGCGAATATATGAAGATAATACTTAAGACTAAAAATACTGTTGCAAATTTTATTGTGAAAGGCATTTATTACAAATAAAACGTAAGTTATGAAAGAACTGTTATTAAAGTGGGGAAGTAATACAAATAAGAACCTGCTCACTTTAAACATAGCCTAGCCATTGTAAGAGCTACTAAATAAGAGACAAAGGGATCACATGAGTGTGAACCAGACTGGAAGCCAACTGGGGACAGTCTGGGAAGCTTTGTGACACCCAAATAGTGATGAAGGAGCTTTGGAGAATACAGGACTTACTTTATCATGATCCAAAAGTGCATGGCAGATAATGTCCTCGCAGATATTTGCTGATGGTGCCAAGCAGTGGAGCCTGTAGAACAGCTCCACACAGGCAATATGATGCTCCCGTGTCTCTTTGTTCAGCTGATTCCAGAGCACACAAGCTATTCTCTAGGGCACAATAACAACAACAAACAAAATAGCAGTCAGATGCGCCACTGACTTAAAAAGCTTTCCATTGCATGAGTACTGAAAGGGTTTTCCAAATCTTCCTAGTTTAGCAAAGAGCAAGAAATCAGGTCATAAACTCAGACCTAAAGAATGAAGCATTCCTACCCAGGAATTACAGGTAATTCAGGTATACATCCACCGAAAGTTGAGGAAAGCATTTTTGCTTCTATTTTCATTCTATGATTTTCTGGGTCAAAACTTAACAGGTGATGCATGTGTAGCTGGAAGAACAGAAACCAAACCAAACATGGGACCCACCCTCACACCAGCACTAAACTCAGTAAACGGTCAGGATAAGGAAAACATCTTTGAAATGGATAACGTTAAGACAAAAAGGAAGCAATGTTTTCAATACCTTCCACCCACAAACAATTTCTCTCATCTGAAAACTTAAAGGTATACCAAAGTTTTCCAGTACGAAGCTTTCAGACTGACAAAACCTAACCCTTCAAGTCAAAAATCAACTCTCCTCCCCCAAGAATTTGAGCACAAACCCAACTGGCCATTTGAAAATTAGTGTCTTTTGTATATCCTGCTGTAGAGCACATGAATATGAGAACAACTGCTCTGAAGTGCTTATGGGGAAAAAAAATGTCAAAGGCAGAGCATTGTAAAGAGACATTCCCCAAATATTTAGCATGGTAACGACTGCTTCCCTCCCAAAATAAAGTGCATTTGGGTAGCAAAGGCAAAACAACAAAAAAACGTTGCTACCTGATAGAAATCTGTTTTCTCCGAGATGAGCTTTAGAACTCCTGGGGCGATGGGAGGAAGGGTGACCATTTGTAGCTTTCCAAAGAAGGGGTTGTGGCCAGAGACTTTGTACCTCTTAATTCTGTCTTCTATCACAAGCGCCAGGGACTGGGAATGGTTGATCACCTCCAGCAGTGTGGAGATGGACACATTTTGGACGTAGCAGTCATTTACGCAGCAGCAAATCGTCATTAAGGACTTTAGCCACAAAGGGAAGCTGGCATCACCACCTCAGAAGATAAGTGAGAAAAACATTCTGGAATAATCTAAAGGTTACGGTTATGTTTCCAAAATTTCTTCAAGCAACCTTATGGGAGTGAAAGACAAAACCAAGTGCCTGAATGCAGCTGTGCTTCTACCACAAAAATTCCTTACTTCAGAAGGACTCTCTTCAAAACAAGTTATACTCTTCAGACAACACCCTATTACTCCTAGCAGAAGGTTCTTGTGGGACCTTTACTGGCCATATTGAAGGCACTGCAAATACACACACAGAACAACCCACAGTATCAAGCAGATCGGTCACCTGTGCAGCTAATCAGCATAACAGCACTGTACCAACGAAGACAGCAGAAATCCATAGAAAGGTAAGAAAGAGAATTCAAGTTTTTTTTTCCCCACTCCCATTCATTGCAAACCTATCCTGTCAACCAGCCTTCAGGCAAATAACTGCTAAAGTTAATAGACTTGAATTGCCAGAACAAATAGGCTTCCAATCGCACAGATTATTCTTGTGTGTCAACTCACAACCAACTCATTTCAGCTCAAAGGATTAGGAAAGAGCTGTATTGCTTCTGTTTCAGGCTCCAGATAGCCCTCTGTCTGCAACCCTTCTCCCTCTGTTACAAATGGAGTGTATTTCCCCAAACTCCTGAACCTTACCACAAGCTCCTCCACTAGCAGGAAAGGAGGGAAAGGACCAGAGGGCCTTTTCATCCCTCCAACTGCAAGTTTTGTAGTGAAAAAAATTCAAAAGAAAGCAAATTTAAAGTTGTGAAAAATCTTTTCTAAGTCAAAAGACAAAAAAATAAACCACCAGTTTTGAATTCACATACAGCTTTTCTTCAGCCTGAAAGGTACTTCTGTTGGCCCCATTACACCTCTTGCAAATGACTCAGCTCATACTGCTATTTGCATCCTCGAATGATGATGTTGTCCAGTGAAAGACAACTTTTTCTTACCAGGAATCTGAAATAGAGAGATATACAACTGTTCCATCTCCTCTTCTGAAAGGTACACTGGGAATGTGGTACAATCCAGCAAAAGATGACAAGCTGCAGCAAAAGCTTCCTTGCAGTCTCCTCTAAGGGGCCCTAGCACAAGCATCACTTGCTCCAAGTCCCACTCTTCTTCCTCCTTTTCCTTTTTGCGGTCAGAAGAAATGGGATTTGAACTCTTCTGTTTGAATGGTGATCCTCGAACTGAGAACAAGTCTGAAAGCATTTGTTTAAACTGAGGTACGGTGATTTGCCTGGCCTCCCATGGGCTCTTTTTCTTACTAGCACTTTCAGGCAATCTGTAGCCATTCTCCTTTTTCTCTCTTGCACCCAGATGCATTGCAAATATGCTTTCATTATTTGCCTCTTGTAACTGCACCCCAAAAATATATTTACTGGAAAACTTGGCAACCAGCTCTTGCACGCAATGCAAAGTCTTCTGAATGCTGCCCCCTTTTTTCCAGACATCATCTCTCTCAAGGGTCACTGTTGGCAGCCCCAAGTGTTGAGACAGCTCTGGCGAAGAGGCACTTAGACCAATCCCGCTGTCTTCTGACTTCAGGGGAGCAAACGGAGTCTCATCCTCTTCCTGCAGCACAGACTTAGTCTCCAAGGTTATGTCCCCATCTTCCTTTTTCACCGGACTCTGAAACAGAAACATAACCCTTAATGAATATGGCACTGCAGAGGTCATTTTAAAGTATGTAAAACTATAGCAGACACGGGGGAACAATAATAAGGAGGAAAAAAAAAAAAAAAAAAAAGCCTGGATCCAGATTACTTTTAGCAATAACCATATGTCATTTTGTAAGTAGTTCAACTGCATTTAAACCTAATGTTTGTATAGTCCTCATGCCTTGACTCAAACGCCAGGGTATCTGTATCATCAGATGTGCAGCAAGTGAAAGCGCTGCCTTAAAACCAGTCCACTGTTAGGACAATATCGTTTATGCTTGATTATTTCTGACCGGATGCATTTATTTATTCATTCTACTGAAAACCTTGGGAAAGCTGGAAACCTCATTCCCTGTCACAGTCTTCTGCACCCAAACTACATTATTATTACAATGTACAATTATCCTAAATGCTCATATGACTGGAAGCCTCAAAGACCTCAACAGCTGTAAAGCAGGGCTTGATCTGGGAAGTTTAATCTTTTGCGACTACCTTCTGCAGGCTGCCTTTTCTACACCAAAGAAATGACACTCTTTTCAAGAGGCAGGACTACAGTCCCAGTTTTGAACAAGACTAATTTATTTGAGCTATTGTGACAGTGAAGGATATAGAATTTGATTCACTGTAAAATTTACAAGACACAGAAGAGCTCTGATGGGGGATACACATATTATTGCCATAATCTAGGTATAATTTAGAACAGGAGACTTAGAATTTTAAAATAAAATATGCCACTAATAATTATAAACATCTGTAAATAGATGAGAAACACTTACCCCATTTCCACTGCCTGTCTCAATGTCCAAATAGGAAGGTGGCATTTGCACCTTGCTCAACACCTTAAAGCAAGTCTTTAAGGCATGAGTGAGTTCTGGTAAACCTAGTATTTCCATGTTTTCAAGGAGAGACTGTACCATATAACAAAGCATCTGTGGAAGATACTGAGTCTGCACTTCTGAGTAGAGTTCCTAAAACAAATAAGCATCGTTTGAAATGGTTAAGTATTGTACTAGATATTTCATTATTAGTCAATGTTGCTAGGCAGCTGAGTAAGGAGTGAAAAACAGTTCATCAATGGTTAAGTTGTACAAACTTGCTTCAGAATTATTCTTTCTTTCTTCATTCTATATGATTAGCACCGAACCACACTCTAAAAATCCTAGCATACTCAATCAGCTACTAAAAGACAAAAAATACCCCCAGAAAATTATTTGCCTAAGGAGGCAAAACTAAGATTGTTTTACAAAATCACCATATTTTAAAAGGCAACCAATTTTATTTTGCTAGGCAATTGCAAGAATCGTGGTGTATGAGCAAGCACATGAAGTTTGCTGAACATGTCATGCACATGCGCATTTATGACAATTTACCTATTTCCATTTTGGGTAGTCACAATATGAATTTCTTGGGTTTTAATATCTAATATTTTGAAGCAGTTAACTTGAGGTTGCCTTACCAAAGGAATCACGTCAAGCAGAAACATCAACAGTGTGCAGAGTTCTGAAACCGTCGGAGGAGCGCTAACGTTTTCAAGAGGATATCTCATCTTTGTGGATTTGTTTCTGGCATTGAGAGACATTATTTTGTAAGCATTTTTCTGTTGAAATTCTTATTGCAAAACAACATCAGCCAGCTCAACACCGAACAGCTAGGACCTCTGAAGTAAAATGGGTTCCTAATACATTCTATCAAAAACACTTAAACTACTGTTTGTACATAAAATGCTACAGGGATTGTAATTTTCCACTTGAATTTCTATAGACAGTCTTACTACTTTGAAGTATAATACTAATGCTGATATTTTGAGAGAGACAAATAGAGATACTTTTTTTTTTCCTCTCTCTTCTTTCATTCTTCCTTGAAAACATTTATTTTTCAAAGGAAGAAAAAAAAAATACCTCCCTTCCCCCCATCCCTCGCTTCCCACTTCTCCCCTTCAGTAATTATTTTTTTGTTCGTTCTCATGCAATTGTTTACCTATTTGCGTTCTTGAATTATTTTAGGATGCAATAAACATATCTAACATATATCATGACCCCACCACTATTTTTACCCGCTACAGAAGTTTCTCTATAGTTTTACAGACAGCTCTTAGGCAGCACTTTTTTGTGCACTGTCATTTGATAAGTCACCTGAAACAATCTTCAAAGCATCTGGTCATGTAATCCCAAAGAAAATCTGTGCTCAAGGATGTGATCAACAAATTGACTGTTTTCACAATTTCTGAAGCATTTTTATTCTCTTTAATTGCACTGTGAGAGCAGAAAAAAGAAATGTCAATGACTCTTCTAGCAGTATGCATACTACAGTATTATCTGTCCCATTGAAAAAAATTACCTTATTTCATAGGATTAAAAACATGGAATCATTTTAATTCAAGGACTAAATCATCTATGGGTACTAAATTTTGAGCATCTTTCTCCAAGACAAAAGAAAGATAATCTTTAACTTTCAAAATCTGAAGTTCCTAGGAGCTGTGCTACCAAACTGATTTATAAATCTAATATGAATGGATTTATCAATGATAGGCAGCAATTTTCACTCTCTACCAAATTAGATATCAATATGTGGTGCAGATATCAAATGTGGTGGGGAAATACACAGAAAGTCATAGAAAAAAGGAAGTTAAGCCTGCTAAAAGCTTCACTTCCCTTAAACTGGTTAGATTTTATAAAGTCATCCTTTATTAAAAAGGATACAGTTTCAGTTAGCAGTTGAAAACCTGTAGTTATACCTTGTAAGGATGTTCCCACTTTGATTGTAGCTAAGTTTGAGATCAGAACCAAGTGCCTCTCTGCAGTAGGAATAAAAGGCTCTAATCACCTCAAGGAACAAATCCCCAACCACTTGTGGCCCTACATTTGAGAGAGAAGGAAAGAAAAATAACATAAAAAAATCAGTAATTACACCAAAGTGATTGGAAGGCTATTCAGTGGCAACTTTTTAGACTTAAATGAGAGATAACTAAAATGAAATCACATGAATACTAAATCAGGGAAAGAATGCTTACTTTCTATGTCAGATATTAAAAACACCTTAGTTTAATATTAAATACTTAGTTAAATAAAACTTTACAATTTAAATTTTGCAACTGCTCATTTTATAGCTTCAAGGCATTATTTGGAAAGCAATAGCATTGCTTCTATATTAAGACTTTAGACATTACAATTAAACCGATAATGGCTTAGTCACACCTCAGCCATTTACAAACTGGCATACATGTGGTAAACCTGCAGCTGACCTACCAAAAATAACCACCAGGTCTGGATGCAGGAAGGAAAACAAGGAGAAGGTTTCCCAGTTTGCGTTTAACTTATCACCCTGGTTAATTTTTTGGAGAAACAGAAGCTGGAAAAGTCAGCAATTAAGCAAGTTCGGGTGTGTAAATATACTATAAATAGATATCAAAGTTAATTTTCAAGGGTCAGCACTGCTTATTCTTATCTGCAATTGCATATAAATGGACATGTATCCTTTTGAATTATATCTACAGCTGAAAGAGGCAGTAGTACCTCTGCCTTAGAAATAGATTAACAACTGCTTTGACTGCTTCTGCTCAGATAGCATTTATTTGTTAGATAAATAAAACCGAATCCTGAATTTTCCTGGGAGTGCAATGATAATCCTTTAACAGGAGATGTATTTAGAAGGACTTTCCTGATCCATGATAGAACATGGTCTTGCCGCATGTGGAGCCTGCAAAACCAATTTCTACTAGAGCATTTAGCATTGATTACACTTGTACATATCAGCTTTGGTCAATGGTAAAATCCGGCCCTCCTCCAAGCCATACTTGCCAGAAGTCACAAGCAATGCTTTTTTTTTTTTTTTTATATAAAAAAGAAGACCCCTTTCTGTGTAAGGTTCTTGCAAAGTACCATTAAATCCCCCAAATCCATCATGTCACTTTTGCCATTTTTATTATTGTTGCTGTTTTGTAAACACAGCCATAAAACGAGAACTTGCCCTTTAAGGAAACAGCTGGCAGGACCTCACCCCTCGTGGAGCTGGAGACTTCATGGTACACAACACAGGACAGGCATGTGACAGCCCCAGAAAGAGGAGGAAGTTCTTCACTGCTTAGTCATGCAGTCTCAAACTACAGCTCTTAGAGCAGCACTGGGTCAGCGCAGGCCTGCAGGGCCACTGACACAAGCGCTCCCACCTCCTCACACCCATAACAGGCCTCTTCTTGCTGAAGCAAATGCAGGTTAAGTGGCTCTGCCCATTTCAGCAGCAGCAACACCATGAGCTGCCTCTGTGACTACAGTGTCTAGAAAAGCATCATGGTCACAAGAGTCTGATGCAAGCGTACAGGAAGCCTGCAAGCACAGCCAAGAGCTGGAGACAAACCCAAGAAAGCACTAGTAGTTTTCTCAAGATAGAAGATAAATGAGGAAAAAAAAATGCCAATCGGAATAATTAGAAAACAAACTCCAAGGAATGAACTGAGTAGAATATTGATAACCCTGATAAATATAACCCCGATTGCAGTTCTGGGCGCAGAAGTCATCCTCACTGGGATGCACCCCTGCTACACAGGGCAGCGTCACCTGCAGGATGTTAGCTACGGAGGCAACTCATCTTCACAACTCAGGCTGGACCCTGCTCTGAACTGGTGTCACACTTTTTGGAATGACAGGAAGGAAAACAGGCGCACTGCACAGTAACATATCACACACATACATATATTCAGAATTAGGAAGAACTCTGCCTGCTGTTGCCCGAGTCCTGCTTCCAAAGGTAATGTAAGGTCATCATTATGGCAGCCTTCAGCAGCTGCAACAGAAGTGACAAATAATGTTACCTATTTCAGGTTTGTCAAGGAGACTGATTAAGATGCGGAAAGGTTTCAAATAAGCTTGATGTCGTTCCTCCATATCAGACTCTGAGAACTTCTGATGCAATATTTCAACCAAACTCTATTAAAAAAGAAAATGTCTAAATGTTACATGAAAAAAAAAATACTGCCATTTTATTAACAGCTGAAGTGTTCCCAAGCTTGATTCTTTTCTTTAGTACAAGCTACAAGACAACTTCTATTATCCACACTTGTCAGACAAATCAAAGACCTCTCCTAAAATACACGCAAGAATAGAACTTATTTGGAAAAACATTGTTAAATAATTCAGGCAGTCCTTCAGTTATGCAACTCTTTAGTTTCACAGGATTCTGCTTATATTGAAAGCACCTATAACAACTGGGCAGGCGCAGCACAGAACACCTTTACATAGATTAAAGTATAACCAGCAAAAGGTTCCATCTTTGAAGCTCTGAAGGACAACCAAACACAGCATACAGTGGACAACCAGACACAGTTTGCTCTGAAGTTTAAAAATATCATAACTCTATTTATATAAAATGAATACTGACCTCAACTAAAAGATCTTTGGAGTATTTTCCAAAGAAATAAGTAGCTGGGTCTTCAGAATTTGTAGAGTCTGGAGCAAATGTATCCCCTTTAATATCAGAACCTACAAATTAATAAAAGGTATCATTACTACAGAGAAACACCACATTTCCAGAGCACAATTTAATATCAACTATACAAACACCGAAGTCACACTGCACATTTTACTTTTAAAAACCCTTTGGAATTTTAACCTGTATAGATTTAAAATATTTTGTTCTAATGTTCTGCTTGAAACCAACTCACATATTGCCCAGAGACAGTTTGAGGCATTCAATTTGAATTGAAACCAAGCTCAGATCCAGGAATAGAGCTCAGATCCAGCCCTAACCTTCATGCAACTACATGGTTGCAACTTACCACATCACTTCTTTGATACTGCTGGAGAAAGGCAGATAGGGGGAAGCTCCTTCACAGCCTCTCCTTGACACTTAAACCCCTCTGGGTATCTTTAAAACACTACCAGTTTTTGAAGAGCGGGGATAATATTGCTTCCCACTGTATTCATACCAGTTAGTCACTTCAGAATGAACCACAAAGGGGACTAGAATTGATCCATCAGATTTGATCCTGTAATTCAGGATAATGGAATGAATTTAACCTCTGAAGAGAAGACCTATTTGCCAAATGAATGTATAATTTTATTAGACCAATGCTTCATAAATGGCAACTAAACAATGCTTTCTATTTTATCATTATCGTTCAACTGCTGAAAAAGCATACTGCATTTTTAAGCACTGAATTTTTCTAGGATATCTAGTATAGTGAATGTCACTGTAAGTTGTACAGTACCTAGCAACCATGCATACAATCTTCTGTTGAGTGACATGTCTCTCCTCAGCAGGGTCTGTGTAGCTGATGACAGAATATAAACTAAATCAGTCCTGTGCAACGGGATAGCACTTTCATTGCAGTCCTAGGAGGAAGAGAAAAGAAACTGAGCTGTTTACAAGCACTGGAACATGTCAAATGGGTGACAAACTTTTTAAACTGGATTATTAGTGTTTTGAAAGAAAAAGAGGCATGAAGCCCAATAAACTTTTGTATGCCAGAAATCTCAAGAAAGGGAATCTCACAGAGTTATGTGATTATCATCACAAATAAGGGAGAACCATGATTAAGCTAAAAATACTGAAGACTTCATTATGCTATACCTGACGTTAGGAAACAGTGGGGAAAATCTAGAGTTTCAAGCAGAATTTGTTTTCCTAGCCTCTTATGAAAATACTGTAGTTCAGTGCAGGGGAATTCTGTATTTTTTTCTGTGTGCAGTGTCTCGGGCCCGAATACTTCAAGCATATTGCAGATATGAAACATGCTCTGTCAACACACAGCTGCATTTGAAACATTCTGAGGGTGTAATTAGCTTAGCTCTAAAGAGTTTCAGAAACAGTCTCTGCTGCTACTAAAAATGATGGGGAAAAAACACCCACATCCATTCACTGGTTTTGAAGGTACAAGATTCCAGTAAGAGAAGTGGGAGCTAGACAGGGTTCACAAAAGACACCTTTCCACAAAGCACGCTTGTCACAAATGAAAATAGTCCCCTTACCAAGGCTGCATAAAATGGGAAGAAGAAGAGAATCACTTCCAGAGTGTTTCTTTGGACAAGGACATTTGAATCCAATACTGATACACACAAAGACTTGATCTATAAAAGGAGAAGAAAGCACAGTGCTGTTTTACTTAATGTTAACTATGAACTATGCTCACTATAAATAACCACAAGGAACAGGAGACAAGTCAAACCTGATCCCTGATCACACAAGATTTTTTTTTTTGTCAAGAGTATAATCACTCACACACACACCTTCCTCTCTTCAGAACAAACTTAAAAATGTTTTCGTGGAATACTCTTAAAGTATCATTCATAATTACATAGTACTCTGTTTTGTAACAATATAGAGTGTCACAATGTGACATCACTAGCTGTCAGACAGAATGTGATGTCTTACAAAATACAGATATTATTTATACCAGCATTACAATTATTCCATCACTGAAATTAAATATAAAATACCACCTAATGCAGTTTTCATTTGACTGAGGAGGAGGAGGTGGTAGCTGTGGGGGAAAAGATACTATGTTTCAGAATTCTCTTGAGATTACCGAAATACTTTAAAATCATAGTGGGCAAAGCCTCCTAATGCTGTTTTGAAATAATGTCAGAAGGTGCCTGTAGTTGGAAAAATATTTCAAGAAATACCTTAAATGCAAAAAAAAAAAAAAAAAAAAAAAAGGCAGAATAGGTAAAGGAGATATTAGAGTTATTCTCTGATTTACAACACAGTTGATCCTTTAAAGCTTCGTGCAGTTGGTGATTAACAAAAAATGCAGACACTTCCAAAGATTGACATTCTGCAGGCTGATCATAATCTGCATGGGAGGATTTCTGCTGTACTTAGGTAACCATAAAGTAACCACATTAAATTGTTCTGAAGTGTGGACATTTCCCAGCCTCTCTTACTCTCACCCAGAAAGAGTGTAAAAGGGCATGATCTAATTTAATACAGAAAAGGCACAACGCGCTCGCATAGCTAAGACTATCCCCCGGGGGCACAGTGAACTTACTGTGAGCTTGTAGTCAGTGCCGAGCATGTAGCTCTGCTGCTTTCCAGACTGCTCTCGGTTGATGTGACTGACTACAAAGAGAGAAGCAGGCAGCCTGATGGATGGGCTGACGAGAACACTGCCCCAAAGGGCTCCATAGAACACTTCCTTGCCCATTAATAAGGAGAGCTTCACAAGCAAAGCATCTGTTCTGTATGGAAAAATATTTAATATGAGAAAATGCATTCTTGTTAATTCAATTTTACATTATAAAACTGCACATAGGCAATGAGTACTCTAGATCACAGAATCAGTTTCCTTTTTGCATTATCAGTATTGCCCTTGTCACACAAAGATGGTCAGCATTTGCTTGCACAAAAGAAAGAACCCACACACCTCAATTCTTTCCCACTGCGCATGCTCACTAAAATAAAGTTGAGATAAGTGTGTTCCTGAATTGGAAATAATTTAAGCTGACTCTGGATTTTGAAAGTCAATGTACTGTCTGGAAATTGGAAAATATTCTGCATGCTCATACTTACAAATCAATGGATTCAATTTTTTAGTCAGCAAATGAATAAAAATGAGACAAAATGACACTGGCACATAGGACTGGTACACTGAAATTAAAGGCAATTACACTAGAGGAATGAGGGCACATTCTCTGCTTTGGCAACTCTTCTCAGTACTCTAGTATTTTATTATGTACAGGAATTGAAATCTTGCAGGAGGAATGGAGAAGTTGGAGCAGACAGGGGAAGTTCAGTATGGCAAGTGGAAGAAAAGAGAATTGATGTTATTTTCCCATCTCCTTATAAAAGTAGCCATCAAGGCTTTTTTTTTTTTTTTGCTTCAGTTTTGTGTGTATACATGTGTTTAAGCATGAGAAGGAAAGAGTGTCTTGGCTGGAGCATGATCTGCACTAGTACTCCTGCCATTTCTAGGGACAGGGGAGGTGCATTAGGGCTAACCCAAAACATTAGAGATTCTGAAAACTCTCAAAAGAGAGTTCCCTATGCAGCAGTTCAGCAACTATTTTAAGCAGAGAAACATTTTGATCAAACCTACAGTGGTTTAGTTTTACAAGATCTTTATGAAACAGAATAAAGTTAAGGAAGCAACCACACTTCCAGATCTCAACTATAATCATACTGAATGTTATTCTCAGTACCACCATGTGCATCCAAAATTGAGATACTTTTTCCACAAAGATGATGGAAGAATTGTCTCTTGCCAAAGTTTCCACGCCTGAGGGTAACCGTGCAACATAGAATGACCAGAAAGATAAGAGTTCAGCCGTTCTGTTTTTTTATTACAATATATAAATCATCTGGTGACAGGGCAGTGGTTTGAGAAGTACAGGTAGTTACTTAAGAGTCTAAAGAGCCTCTAAATATATTTTTCACTCCCTTCTCTCAACAGATTTATTTTTAAGCTCTTTTTTCCCCCTATTCTCTCATCTGGAAATGAAGACAGAAGGGAAAAGGAGTTTTCTACCTTAGTATTACTCCTTGTACCTTTCAGAGATTCATCATCCTTCCACCTGTAGAAGTCATTATGAAGCCCTCTCTTTACACAGATGGTCAACAGACCTTTCTTGAGAATTTCATAGAAGAGTAATAAAAAGGTATGGTGTCTATGAGTTTTAAATTGGCATTAGTTCTTACCTGTCATAAATTTCTGATCCTTCTTCCAACCCAGGCAGCAGTCCAATTACAAAGGCTTGAAGACCAGGTAGGAGAGACTTTTGGAGAGGAAGAAAATATTTCTCATACAAACCAAGGAGAACAGGTCTCACTGACATTGCTGCATTTGCCAGCAGAGGAAACAAACCAGAGCTATTAAAAATAAAGACGACAAGAAAAAGAAGTTATTTACCTAATTTTAAAACACGCTGTGAAAAACAATAATCTTTTTAAAAGAAGCTTACCTGTACAAGAATAAGTCCTTGGCGAGCCATTTCGTCCCAATAATTTTAAAGATTATTTCATAGGTTTCTAGAGCCTTTAAGTGTACTCCACTAGGCAGTGCTGGGTGCAAACACTGAGATAATCTTTTACTGATGATCAGACGTCTTGGCAATAGTGAATACTTCAGGTTACTCTGAAGAGCCTATGTAAGAAAGGAGATGAGACTGAACAGCTGCAACATGAGAAATGATGTCAAGTATGACTGCATTTCAAATGTTTCCTTCTAGCAAACAGAAAAACTACATAGTGTACCAAGAATTTTCTTTCCTAAATATCATTTGTTATTCACGAACAACTCGAAAGAGTCAAGTTATACTTTCCTTAGAGACTACAAATTAAAGCCAAAGAGGGTGCTCAGGAAAAGTACAGAAGATTTCTCTCCTATATATATAAAGGGAAGCCAGGAAGAAAAATGTCTTTGCTTTTAAAGACTGCAAATAAAGAAATAATTTAATTACTAACTTTTTCCTGTAAACTTTTATTTTACTTATAGCTGAAGTAAACAAGTAGCCCTCTCCTCCTAAGCAGAGGCAATTAGATTGAACAATGATATGGAACAATTCTGTGTGGCCATGTTCAATAAGCTTTAGCTATGGCCCTTGCACTGATGTGTAAGATCTTTAGAACAGGAACTAATCAAGCATTGCAGCTAGGCCAACTCCCTGGAAAAACAAATTGTACAGCCTTTTCCTTTGAACTACACATGCAGTTTATTAGGTCAATTAAATATTTCTCTTCAATTCAGAAATAGACTATTAAAGAAAGAGGTTGCAAGTAAATACCACTTCACCCTTTGATCACTGCCTGCAAACAAGTGTTTCGCGGTAGATTGACATCCGGGATATTTTCAGGATTGGGCAAATTCCTTCCTCCCTCAAAGATTAAGCAGTGTTTTTATTATATATAATGCTTCTAAACTGGAAGTTTCTTCTCTTATGCCTGAGAAAGGGCATCACAATTCAAGAAACAAGTAGCACATACCCTTAGGACTTTTCAATCTGAGGGCATGAGAAGCTTGAATCTGGGGGGCTACCATTTCGTGTTTCTCCTATATGCTGCTCTGTTTAAGTTCAGTGACCGGTTTTTAGCAAACAGGTTTTAGTAAAGAAACTTCATGAAAGAAGGAAAAAGCTGCAAGTTCGTAACAGGGAACAGAAACATTACACCATACTGAAATACTATGGCAGCAGAGGTACCTTAAGAACCAATTAATTTCCCTTCCTCCTCCTGCCACTGTAAGCATGGAATCTGTATTTTAAAAGTCTTAAAATAATTCAAATCTCTCAAGCATAAAGATAACTCCATAAATACAACCTGCCTTAGTTTCATATGTGGAATGTTGCTTTCTTGGATTAGAAAGTCTGTAGCACTTTGAAGACTGCTCGAAAACTGGACTTTACAACACGGTATTTATATTGGTTGGTATATAAATATCTACACCCTTGGCATACATAGAAAAACATGTCAGCTGTCAATATTTTGCCTGGATCTTAAGATCAAGCAAATATTTTAATATTCTATCAGTTAAATTTTAAATATCAACTAGCTGAGGGAAAAAAAGTGCCTGTTTATTACATCAGGAGCAGTCAGATCTATTATAGAAATAATATCTTTTTCTAGGAGGCATCTCACTTGACTTAGTTTACCTCCTAAGGATGTAAAGTAAGGCTCCTTCAACAAATGAAAACTTTCCCACCCCAAACATCAGTGATAAATACGGAAAACACCCAGTCAGAAGGGGAAGGAAACAAACCATGCAGCCACTTCAAGAGCTGAATAGCTGATATTCAGGGATCTCTCGATGTTAAGTATTTCCCTTGTGTAACACTGAAATCTGTATATATCCAAATTTCAGGGGATAAGAACAATGCAGAAAAAGACCACATTTTCACACTGCTTCTCTGAAAGAATTAGAAGACATCTCTGTATAATACCTAAGATTTAAAGAGATTTATTGTGATTTATAGCTAACTTTCCTAACAAATTCTCCCTTTCTGCATCAAGTTTAAAGTTTAACTTGCGTAACTCCTGAAAGGGATGAATACTGAATGATTTTATAATGTAGTAGGTTCATAGCTAGCTCATGAAAAGCTCATTTTCCTCAACTTCCCTGACCAGAAAACCTTTTCATCTAACTCTCCTCTTTCTTTAGTGATAAGGCAACACACAGAAAACACATCGTTTCCCACTATAGCCATAAGTTTGCAAATAGCCTAGACTTACTTCATCCTGAGAACTAGTAGAACATCCTATGCTTAGTGGACAAAGTTAGATACACTTATGTGTAAGTTTAGATATTTATGCTTAGTGAACAGCTTGCCTAAAATAGAAGTTTAATGAATACATTGTTCTGCTTCTCAAATGCCATGCATTCTCCATAAAGTAAATATTTTGCTTTTATGAAAAAGAGAATACTGTATAGGCAATTTTTGCTTAAAACATTCTGAACAACTAAATTTAACTTTAAGAAGTCTATGCTATTTTATTGCACCATCAGAGAACAGTTTGATAATCTACAAAGATTTTTTGTTTTTGGAAGTCAACTAAATACTTGTACACATAATCATAATTCTAGAGAAAAATGCAGTATAGCCCTCAATTTATAAAACTCCTTACAATTACGCATTACTGTAATTCTTGCATTAGACAACAGTGGTTGTGGCAGGACAAGGGAGAAGGAGAGCCCACGATTCATTTTCCTCTGAGGAACAAATACAAATATCTTAAACAAAGCTCGAGCTTCCATAAAGCCGGCATCATGAAGTTCTCACTTCTGTCAAGTGAGAAAAGCAAACTGGAGCTGGAGTCATATCCAACTTAACAGCTGAAACTACTAAACCATTAGTTATATATAGAAAGAAACCCACTCCTGGTTTTATCACTATAATGTATCCCCAGTGCTGCACACTGCGTTTATGCATTGGGTGTGGTAATGTTCCGTAAAGCAATTAGAATCAAAGGCTTCCTTCTCCAAGAAGGCCTGTCTGCAACAGATGGCAAGTGCTGTCTTTACCAACAGTCTTCACAGAGACACAGCTATACTCGTAGTTTAAGACGACTACTCCTCTGCTGTCAAGACGGAAGACATTGTAATATTAAGTGCTACTACTGAAATAAAAGTTGTGTAGCTCCAAGACTTTCAGATTTCCTCACCCTTCTACTCCTAACAGGTCCTAAGTTGTCATTATATTAAACTTCAAGCTTTTGATACAAGTAAAGGCTATGGAAACAAAAAAGTAACATTCCCATTTTTTTACTGAAAGTCAAACAAAAAAAAATGCCTTGAAGTTGCAGACTGAAGACTAAAATGTAGTATTGCAAGAAATGAGAAATTGTCTATTTACACACTTGTGTTATATCCAACGACAAAAGGCAATGTAAAGGATTTTTTAGAACAAATGTTGCTATTATTATTGAGCAAGTCAACCATGCTGTAAGCATGAAATAAGTCTGTCTATACTAACTAATTTTCAAAGCTCATAATATTTTGTTTTCACAGAAAACAGTAATTATAACAGTAACTGAGAGTCATTACAGAAGCTTCCATGCAAGCTCCATGTCAATGATATTCAACAACTGTTAAAAATAGTTTATATAGCTATTTCAATATTCATGATAAAATTATGTCCATTATTCTTGTCAAAAAGATACAGTCTTCTTGATGCATGCAGATTAAGTATGCCTTCAAACAGGGGAATTTAAACATTCACCCTCCAAAATCCAGTAAGATTTTGTGCTCTTCTGCAAATCAGTAAGTTTTACAGACTGTTTTGAAAATCTTCTTTGCTAGCTTCCTTACAAAAGCAGGCTGCAGAATCTAGTCTTCACTATTGTTCAGTGTGCCCTTTGGCAAGCAGTGGTACTTACCTATTGTTTTCTTGCATCTTGACATTTAAAAGGCCTAGAAAGATGCATGCCTATGATCTAGATAAAAAGCATTCAGAAAAAAAACATGCAATTGGATTTTCATACCTTCAGGCAATCAAGAGGCTTGCAAAATGTCCTGAAGGCCCCTCTACATGATTGCATGCTATGTACTCTACATAGAAGATATGAAAGTTATGTAGAAAGCATCTGTTTCACTGACAAATCCACACATTCTGAACCATCATCTATTTTTAAGTTTAAAAAGTAGGAAAAAAAACAGCAATTTCTTCTATCAAAAGACTCTGCATAGTTGTATCCTATCCAACATCAAAACAGGCTAGCAAATTCTGTAACAGCACAATCACACCTGGGCACAAAGACTACAGCAAATGACTACTGAATTTTGGATGCAGCAATTTGTAGTGAGTGTCTGAAAAACCTTAGGCATAACACAGTATTTTCAAAAAATTATATATATATATATATATATATATGCATTTATATATAGGTGTATGTGTGTGTGTATATATATATATATATATGTAGGTTTGGGGGTGCAGCTACCAAATGAATTGTTTACCTTAACTCGCACTAAGACTCAACAGAAAACACAGAAAGAGATTCACAACTATGATATGAATAGGTTTCACAGTAAAGCTGAAATTCTTCTGTAAACATTAACATCCATATTTGTCTTCTCTTTAAGGTCACCTGTTCCCATCTGGCCACTTATATCCTTCTCTCATCTAAAATCATTTATAAATACTACTTTCTGATGCTTCCCTTTCACTGTGATGATGCATAATACACACACACAAACTATACTGATTAGCGAATTGTAGCATAAACTAGCAACTTCTGCTGACTTGAGCTTTTGTAGGAACCAAGTGTGAACAAGCATGAAGGCTGGAGAGATGCTGATTTTTTTTTTTTTTTTTAACAAGTCCGTTCAGGACACTACAGAGGAGAGTCACCTCCCCTAACCTTAGGGGTCTGGCTCATGGGCAAATTGCACTGCTTTAGCTCAGGCTTGCTCTGAAGCCAGTAAGGGCTATATGCGAACCTAGAACAGGATTCATCTGATCTACTTTAAATGTCTGCTCTAGGATGAGATGAGTCACAGAAAGAACCCTTTTGTCTCCTTCCCTGCCTAGAAAGTCAAAGTCAAAGTTGCCCATACCAAAGACACCTAACATTAGGGAAGACTCATTTCCCTTAAGTGACAAAGTAATCTTTTATCTATAAACCAGCCACCGTTTGTTTAATCATTCAGATGAAAATTAGTTTCTCTATTGCATGTGTGCTTCTAAAAGCCATAATGAAACAGCTGTTTGACTGTGGGTTTTAAAACTGTGGAAGCAACAGAGGAACTAGGAAAACAGAACCTTCAGTTTAACCTTGTGGTTGAGTAGCAATAGAGAGACACAGCAGAGCTGTCTCGTTTCCCCCGAAGTAATACCAGCAAGAGATCTAAAACCACTTGCGTCAGGTAAGGCTAAACAGTTACATTGCCTCACAGCAGCAAAAATCTGAAGCTTGGATCTAGGTTAGCTCCCTTTATTCTTTTTCCCTGACCTATAAACATGGAAAACTCATACTATTTCTTCCAATCCTTGTACTGAAAGGGTAAAACCAGAAAGATTCTGTGGAAATAGTTTTATAAGCATATATTAACTTGTAATGTTCATTATTGCAAAATATCAGTGAAGCATGCTTGTAGGAGCAAAAGCCTGAGAAAATACTACAAGTGTATAAGCAAGAACACCCACAGTTAAGGAGAACAGTACATAAATCCTGAAGGGATTTTAAGAGGGATATTATAGGCTTCTTCCATACTACTCCAGAAACATGACAAGTTCATCTCAGATTTCTTGTCTTTCTTTTCTTCTTCTCTCTCCTCCTGCTTATTCAGCATTTCACACTTGCTTAGCAATAGATATCACTTGCTTAGTAAGAGACATCATTAAACATCAGTTAATGACACCCAGCTTTCTGAATATGGTATCGTGCAGTGTTAAAATACATTCTAAACAATATATTTTAATTACTGAGATACTGTTGATCTCCTCCCTCCTACTCATTCTCTCCCTGTTCTTTCATTTATCCTCAGATGACAAAAGCTGACTGCAGCAGAAGTTAGACAGGCTCATGTTAGCAAAATACTGAAAACAAACAGAACTCAACAGCAATGTTTATGCTTTAGGGTATATGAGACCAGGGAATCATAGGAGTTAAGAGCCCAGCTATTGCCAACTTATTTCACAATCCTCCGTTTGTGGAATATTCCTCTGAATTATCTGACATCACTCTTATTTTCAGATAACAGACAGAAGCAGATGAACACAGAGGATGATTTGTTCTACAAATTCTTATGCTTCTAAGAAGATTAAGTCCATAAAATACCACAACAGATGGACTGACATAGCAACTAAAAGCTTTTCTGTTTCCACTATGCGGCCACGTATTTTGGCAGTTCTATACCTGAGTTTCAGATAGACATTAACCAGTCACAGTGCATATTCTTGGTCAAGGGTAAATAATAATAATGAAAGTCTACTTGCCACTAGCGAGTATCATCTCACTCTCAAATGAAAAAAATAAAATAAGGAAGCATTCTGAAGGCCTCAAATTATCATCATGGGCCACAGTTTGTACCTATCATCAGGGACCAGGGAGAAACAGTGAAGGCAGAAACTCGTAATTCCTACTGCCCTACTAACATCCAGCTTCTCTCCTTTCAACTTCAGTTTGCATTCTCCTTCCCACAGGAAACTCTGAAGAATTAAGGTTTAGCAGCCACATCAAGTCATGCAAGGTATCCATCTGGTAACTACGAGTATGTTCTTATGAACGCTGATAGAGCTCCTCTCATACTATTTCCTAGATGTCTATAACTATTCTCCCATATATGCTCATAAAGAGCTTTAAGAGACTGAATGGGAGACAAATAGCACACGCCCTGTTTCTAGAGCAAGAGGAGAGTATTTATTTAGCTGCTTTAGACTGACTTTAACTACCAACCTGAGGTTTTTGTTGCTTAGGGGATTAAAAACAGATTTAAGCAGATTTAATTGTTGGTTTTACCAGAACTTATCACATTC
The DNA here is from genome assembly GCF_059628265.1 of Tinamus guttatus. Lineage (NCBI taxonomy): Eukaryota > Metazoa > Chordata > Aves > Tinamiformes > Tinamidae > Tinamus > Tinamus guttatus. Next base: position 143,111 of record NW_028288547.1, read on the forward strand.
ATATAAAGGCACTGACTTAGTTACTTCCTTAACATTCCCTTTGCTAGCTGGTATTTTTCTCTTCTACACTACTTGGCTGATTTTTCACCTGTGCCAAGTACTGCAATTTACAAAAAAAAACAAAACAAAACAAAAAAAAACTTTATTTTCATTTGTTTTTGTCATACTATACCTTATTGAGTTTTCCAAGGGAAGATATAAGGTCTGCCCATTCACTTGATGATTCAAAGTTTCTCAAAGCTTTCTCAATTGCCGAAGAATAATTTCTATATCTGTAATCACCAGATAACTCCTGCTCCTCTGGATCCATCTTAGGTTCTCATAGCAAGGTAAAACTTCCTGGTAAACTAAGACACACGTAGAGTTATGAATGCTTAATAAATGCTTAAGTTCCAACAGAGGTAAGTTATTACAAGAGTGCAATATATGTGAAGAAATACTACAGGATCACAATAAACAAGTCATTTGATCGAATTTCAAAATGGAGTTAAAAATAGCTTTACAGACATGACTCCAACTCCACATTGCCTGTTTTTGTGGTTTGGTAGTCACATTCTCCTGTTTATGAAACATGCTTTTTCTTCCATGCATGTGGAACTCCCTGGAACAAGGGAGAGCAAACTATAAGGTCTCATTATCAACAGTCAAAGGCTGACAAGGACTTAGGAAGAAGTAAATGCTTTTCATATCCTTTCAAAACACTGTAGAGATGAAAAATCATCTGTAACAGTAGAATTTGAAACATTTCATATTAAAGCACAAGTTTTCAGAGGAATCCCATTAAAGGCCTCTCAGCCCACGGCAGAAGCTCTCAGAAGTCTGTATCTGTACTTGTCAAGCAGGTGCTTGAATTGTTTTCTTCCTTTACTTCACCAAAGGTATCAGTACTTCTTATAGGGAAGAAAACAAGTCTTACAGACCTGATTTTCTTTTGTCTGCAATGCACCTAAACTAAAACAAAACAAAACCCCAACATTTAAACTGCTTTAGAGCAGTAGGAAACAGGCCTGGTTGCGTTTTAAGTACTGGAAATCACACCTGCACTCTTATGCTACTTACGATACCTCTTCTCTCATAAGCTAGTTTCAAAATATTCTTTTACACAGATGCACAGGTCTACGAACTCCAAGTTATAGCAACTTGTGCTGCATCACTGAGACAGTAAAATCAATCCTATAACACCAATATTTTATGTTTCTAAAAAAGATTTTGTTTTGCATTTTGTTTCTTACAGTTGGGACACAAAAATAAGTCTATAAGTCCTTATATAAAGCAGCATTTTTAGAAAGAGCTCACCTCTCTCAGTTTCTAAGAAAATATCACCAACTGACTATTTATATATCCTCCATTAACTTCAAAACATAGCAATAACTACATCAGGACAAGGTTTTAGGAGCAAACTGGATGCAGTCAGAAAAGGAGAGTGAATTTAATGGCAGTTTTAAGCCATCTGCATTCCTTGATTGCAGGATTCATTTGTTGCTGGTATAAGCACTGGATGGTGTCCAGCCTACCATCACTCTATGAAGTGTATTGATTAAAAAAAAAAAAAAAATCAGCCTAGGCCTGATGGCATTTTATGTTTTGGGTTCAGGGTTTTTCTGGTGCCACAGGAAGCATTTCAAAACTTTCATCCAGACATATGCAGTACCTCATAGCAGAGAGAGAGGAGGAAAAAAAACACCCACTTGCAGAATAGACCCTTCCTCTGAGATACAGATAGCCCTAGTCCAGTAAGCTTAAGGAAGCCAACTCTCCCGCTTGCTTAACAAACTGTCAAACTTGCTATACACTCTCAGCGAAATAACTAGCAATCCATTGTAAATATTGCCCTAAAGCAGGCAGAGCAAGAAACTGAACTCTTATTTCCCTCATCTCACACGAGGACCTCAACCACTGGACTATTGGATTGTGTTTGTTTGCCTTAGATCAATGGTGCTAGGAAGTATCCTAATAGCTCTCTGCCAGGTTAAGAGCACTGCTATTTTATTAAGAGGTTTGAGGTTTGTCCAGATCAATTTAGTTTAGGTGCTTTGCTAACAGCAAGACAAACTTAAATATGTAAGTGTATATCGGCAAAGCCACCTATACAACAGGAAGGGCACCTAGATACTCCAAATACTGCATAAAAACCATATCCTAAAGTGTTCCAATGCCATTTGGGCTTGATCTGTGCACGTAAAGTCTAACTGGATTCCTGGGGGTAAGGTTTCTGTATCAGAGCATTGCACCCCCTGTTTTTGTTTTTGCTGTCGCAGGGGAACAAAACAAAACACCATGCAGCATTCAAAAAAAAAAAAATCAACAGTAAGAAAACAGCTCCCTTGGTCCAATTCTTAAGAAGTGATGTCGTGAAAAAATGGGTGAACAGCAGCTTCGCATCCAGAGGAGCCGCGCTGGATTTTAACAGCTTAGGTACACAAGCATCAATACCCATTATGCGGCTAGATATCAGCAGCTTTTAAATAAATAAATAAATAAATCGTAATTGGAAACAAACCAACAAAAAGCAGTTATTTTCTCTCCCCTGACCTTCCGGAGCCTCTTCCCACGCCTATATGGGCATCTCCCCAGCGCGCCGAGCCGCTGAGTCCCGCTGCCCTCCCTTGCCCGGCCCGTCAGAGCCCCCCGCGCCGGGACCCGCCGCTGCTCCGCTCACCTGCGGCGCGGTTCACCGCGGCCCCTGCGCCTCCTCCCTCCCTCCCTTCCTCCTTCGCAGGGGGCCCCAACGGCCGCGGGCAGCGCCCCCACCCCGCGCACCTCAGCGGCTCCCGGGCGCGGCGGCGGCTCCGCGGCGACGTGTCCGAGGGGGGGGGGGGGGGGGGGGGGCGGGTCCGCGGTCGCTATGGCAACACGAGGGCGCGAGCGCCCCGCCCGCTCCAGCCGGCGCCCGGGAGATACCATTGGGACGGGACGGGCGGGGGGGGAGCGCAGACACGCGGGGGAGGCCTCACCGGGTGTCCCCGCGCGGCGGCGGCTCCGGCCTTCTTCCCCCGCTGCCGAGGCGCTGCCGAGGCGCGGGAGGGACCGGGGAAGGAGCCGCCGCGCCCGTGGCGAGCGCCGCAGCCCGCGGGCGCCGCCCCCCGCGGGGCAATGGTGCGGCCCAACGGCTTGGCCCGCCGCCGAGGCGCCCCCTGGCGGTGGCGTCGCAGTGCCGCGGTCGCGGGCGGGAGCCCTCGGCTCTCCCGCCTGACAAGAATTTATATAATGTGGAAAGAAAAAATATGTTTTGAAGTAGAGAGGCTTGTGAACTTACATAACTTCAGCTTTTTCCTTTTTTTTTTTTTTTTGTTGTTGTTCTTTGCAGGCAGCTCCGGTAGTTCGGGGTGGCTGAAAAAAATAAAGAAACCCTCTGCACCCTGTCTTCCTCTCACCTTTTTTGGATCCTCAAGATGAGAGAGCAGAGGGTGGCTTTTCGGGTTGGTGATGTTTCATCAGTCATCTCCAGAAAATTATACGTTGACCTGCTCTCTTATTTTCTTGAGATCGTCTGTCTTTTCCCTTGCTAGCCAGGTTTTAGTAGTGTGATTTGTCACGCTGTTCTTTTAGCAAATAAAAGCTGCTGCCTGTAGTGACCAGCTGGTGGGGCTGCCTCATGCTCACCTCAGACAGGTCGAAAGGAGACGTGAAGCCAAGGCAGGCGCCTGCGAGTTGTCCCTTCACCCTCCAGCCGTGCATACCCAGAGCTGGAGCCAGTACCCAGGATAAAGCTTCCAGTGCTGGTCTGACTCCACCTAATGTTACCTTCCTATACAATCCTAGAAATTACTCACAAGCTTTTACATAGCCTGCGTGGCTATTGCAGGTTCCAGCCATTTGGGAAGTCAGTGTGTGCCCAAGGTCAGCATGTGCTCATGACGTCATATAAATCCAGAGAAGTGCGTGTGACACTTTTGTGCAATGTGCATGGCAAAATATGAAAACATTTTTCAGTGATTTACATCGTGTATGATCTTAGTCTTAAAAATCGAATCTTTATAAAGAGTGTGGCATTAAAGCAATCTGGGTCTTCAGTTTTAGTTGGGGCTTCCTCCTGATGCAACACATTGAACGTTTAAATATAGTGTTTCCCGTTGTTTAGATGTGAAAGTAATTACATTCAGTACGATGGGCATGACCTTAGTTTATATCTTTAAATTGCAATGTGATCACTTTTAAGTTTCAGTTTATAAATTTTAGTTTCATATAATTTTCAAAGACAGCAAAGAACTCGGATGCTTAATGGTGTCTAACAAGTGATGTGCATGTCCGTCCTAAAATATAGCATGTTGTTTAAGATACTTTTCTAATTAATTTCTGGGGGTCTGCTCTCTTTTTAGAAGTTGTTCTTGTCTTCCAGACTGTCTATTATTTGACTGTACCGGGTGTATATGGATGCATAATATATTCATGTCATTATGATTTCCACCTAACTTTTCAATCCACTTGCTGTTTTTACAACATGGCAGAGGTCTTCTAGAATTTCAAAGATATAGGCAGCCAGGTAGAAGAGAGAGATCCTGCTAGTCTCCCACTGAGGAACAGTGGCAGCACCACGTCAGTCGGTAGTAGGCATTGGAGACTCCTCAGTGAGAGATACCACAGAAGAGCTCGGCTGGTGGTAAGCTGTGTTGAAACCATGCGCCAAAACCAGGCAACCTCCAGACCAGTCAACTTGTTTAACTCTGGTGCTCATGAATCTGCTGCTTGATACATCATCTAAAAAATAACTCAGAATCTTTTTTTTTTTTTAATCAGAATTTATGCTAATTGAAAGTATGCTTATAATACCAAGCATTGAGGACTTCATACCAGGAATTAGCCCGGTTTGCTACATGCACCACTGCAGCACTGCCAGGATCCCAAGGGCATCCTAGTCCTTGGAATTGGATCAAGCAGTAGATTTATTTATGCAGTTACCTCTGGAGATGGCCTGGCTACATTACAATTAATGAGCGTTCACATCACCTTTCATGTGAGATAGATATAAATGCGTTTGTTTCTCACTAGAAAAGTCTATTTTATCTACTACAATGGTGTAGCACTTGTCAGATTTTTTTTTTAAGAAATATCCCTCCTATTTTCCAGTGTTAAATTTCTACCATGAAAGTGTACAACATTTACATTAGTTACATTAGTACTGAAATGTACTGCTTTCGTTCGGGTACTATTTGTTCAGAGATATCAGTGCTGTGAATAGCCAACCTTGTGAAGCAGTGTGTAGACAATAAAAACTGGCCTCCAAGGCTAGAACTTGGTCCAGCTGGCAGTTTCATTTACTGTCCACTCCAAAATGAAGTCTTCCCAGAATAAAAAGGAAAACTGAAAAAAAAAAATCCAATGTAAAATACCATTGTTTCTGCTACTCTTTTTTTTCATTGTTTGAGATTAAACGTTAAAAAGGGCTGATGTGAGATGAGGTTTCAGTTGTGTTTTGTATTTAAATGTTTCAAGTAATACTGAATGGCCATATTATCTAATTTTCTAATTAGATACCTAATTTATAGATACCTAAACTCCACAGCATTAAAAGTCAGGCACTGCCTGTATGTTGGGTGGTCCTACTTTAAGTGCTGGCTTCAATTAAAATTATCTATGGATGTAAATAAATTTGCAGGGTTCTTGTCATCTTTGTCACGCATGTAGAAAAACAATGAAATAGACCATTTAAGAAGAACAATAGTTGTTAACTTATCTATATTTTCTGCGCATTTCGGTTAAGTTGACCTCAGAGCCTGCAGGTGCCCGTGTGGAGCAGTTTTAAAGGGCTGAATGCGCCGCACTCCATCTTGCTGCCCTCTTTACTGCTGGGACCATATGGTGACAGAAGCACGGTGCTCACTGCAGGGCAGCCTGATAGAAACCATCTGGCTCTGATCCACTTCCAACGCTGGAGGGTTTAGAGCAGACCAGTTGCCTTCCTGCTTGCTCCCATACTTTTGATCACTGGCTTTCCCAAGCATGGCTCTGCAGAACAGCACACTCAGATCCCTGCACTCCTCCTTGAGAAAGCCCTGTAGGCCCTGCTGTTTCTATCCAAACGATGCAGGGGCAGACACTGCTTCCATTCCCAGTGTTTTGCTGCTGAGGCCTGACCACATCACACACAAGCTTTGGCATCCCAAAGAAACGGCCTCCCCTGAGCTCTCACAATTGTGAATCCACTTCCCTTATTGTCTAAAATCATCACAGCTACTGCACTGCCAGACATTTTCTTTGGCTAATAAATTCCAAAATGAAAATGGTAGTGATATCCTCGATAAAGAAAAGCAGTAAATCATGTAAAGGGTTTACGGAATAGAACAGACTGTTATTACTTCATCTCTTCCCTAAGACTTTCCTTAAACTTTATACAATACCTGTTCTGCAAGAGTGCCAGAATCTGGAAGCAACAAAACACTGCAGACAGAAAGGACATGGGACAGAAGCAAGGAGGCAGCTTTTAAAACAGAACCAACCAAGCCACATGGCAGAACAATACAAGCCCTGTCCAGCAACGCAGCCTGCCTACCGTGCAGCCTGCACAGCCCATTCCCTGTCCTGTTCCCTGCCTTCTGCACTCCACAAACAGCTATGCCCTACTGCGAGCCAGGAACAGCCCCAGCATCATTTCCAGCTTCCAGACTTTCAATCCAGACTTCTGTGAAAGTCTGGAGAGGGGTTCGGTTGGGAAGTTCATGCATGCAGACTACAAGTACACACGGCTTTTGAAATTTAGTGACCCAAACAGTGTTTCAAATATGAAGAAGTAGGTTTCATTTTCCACTGATGAATTACATCTTTTAAAATAGCATACAAACTACTACTAAACCAGAACAACTCAGTTTTATTTTGCCAAGGTATCAGTAACTACACGTAGAAGAGCAAATCAAAACCATGCTCTGTTCTGCTGTACATCAGACCAGTAGCCAAGTTTCTACTGATGTGTTTGCTTTTGGAGCTATGATACTGCAAGCAGTCTGCTTGTAGTACATAAAATGCCTAAAAAGCTTTAGGCAGGGATTATGTAATTGATATCACTTGTCCTTAAATTTTGGGCACCAGTAAGACTTTTTTTTCCCTCATTGAAAATAGCTTAACATGAGAGCTCCAGGGCAGTGCTCATCCACCTCTTTGCTAGCTGTGGGATAGTTCTGCCATCTTAATAAAAACAATAGCTACTCTATCCTTAAAAAGATCAGCTAATAATCACCCCTTTGTGCTGTGTTGATTACTTATATATATATATATAATATACAATGCTTTTTGACCTAAGGATCCCTGAACACAGAAACCAATGAAAACCACAGTTGACCTCACTACTCTGGCATCATCTCTTGATTGTTGGTTAAGAATTAACAGCCTTTTACCAAAATGACAGATTTATGTGCAATTGTTTCCTGCTCCTCCACCAACTCCCAGCCCAAGGAAGAGGGTAGCAGCCTCCTCTTGCAGAGGGCAGGTTGTGGAGAGGAGCAAGCTGCCTGACTGGAGCCTGGCAGTGGCTGAAGCCTGCTCAGTTCCTGCTCCCTGCTGCAGCCCAAGGCCACTGTCTTCAGCACTTTCAGCTGAAGCCCTGGCTAGTTAATGCTCCTCCTTGCCTCACGCTTATGTGTAATACCAGCTTTCACTAAAAGAGAGACAAAAAAGGATAAGGCCTTCTCAACAAACCCAATGTTTGCAGATAAAAGTATGAAAGGAAGACACAGCCTTACTTTAAGCCATATTCCCTGCTGAGCTCATAATCTGCAACCCTGGAGTTGGTGACATTGCAAGCCAGGATGTCAGTTTTGAACCCTGCTCTTCTATAGCTTGTCACTGCTTGATGGGTCAGCAAACTCTTAAAATGGTACAGGACTAAATGAATTTAACTGTCATTCAACACATCAGAAATCCCATGGAGAAGTGGGCCTAAACATATTTAGGCTAAGTACACTGAGCCACAACTTTTTTAAAACAAAACAAAAAACAAACAAACAAAAAAACACAAACACATGGAAACATGGAAAGACACTTTGATTTCACTAGTGTTCCACAGAGATACAGGCATATATCTGATCTCCTGCCCAAGGAACAACTTGAAATTCTCTGGTAGCCTGTCAAGGTTAATAACTTGAAATGCAGCCATTGAAATTTAGAACAAAAAGCAAAGTTTGGTGTGGTCCATATCATTGCTTTCCCTGCTTATGTTTTTGCATGAGTACTAAAACATTCACAGTTCACTTTCTCTACTACATGGGCAGCACTTAATCCAGATTTTTAATACAGAAACTTTCAATTCTGAAATAAATGAACTGCAAGTCTTAGAATAGTTCAGTAAAATAGTTTGTAGTTAAATTTCTCTTTATATATTCTGAACATCATGCATTCCAGCAACAAATCTAGGTACAGAAAATGTAGAGATATGTTCAAACAAACATTACAGGTTTAGTATTAGGATAAGCCAGTTGTACAAATGTAAAATAGCAAGCAATGTTTTTATATACACTTGTTTATATAGACATCAATAAAGTCAATACATTATTTATTCTGTTAATGATACATCATTGATATTTTTGCTTTTACCTAATTCTATTTTGCAATAGTAAGGAGTGTCTATAAAGCAATGATCCTGTTCTAGTCTTATCAACCTTCTCCCAAATTGGTCAGACTGTAGCAAAGTGAGAAATCTCCAACACTTAAGACAAAACCCCTAACCTGCCCCCCCCTCCAAAAAAAAAAAAAAAAAAGGCAAATATTGTCCCCAAAAAGATGTATTGAACTGAAAAAGAGTAAGGCAATTGCCTCCTCCTCCCAACTCCGCATCAGATGTAGGCTGTTTCAAAGGAGTGAGAGAAGGGCTATCCATGATTTAATCAAGAATAAATTCAGGTAAAACAAGGTCAAGTGCATCTACATTAGGGCAACACCCCATTAATTCATATGACTTGGGCTGCAGCATCCACAAATTGGATTTCTGGCAGCATTGCCAATAGACACACTGTGTCCCAGACACTGCTGCGCGCTGGGAAGCGTGCCCTCATGTGGTTCTGATCCTGGAGAAGTAGCAAACCTAGCCCTCACCACAATGACAACTGCCCTGGGGCTGCTGTGGCAGGACGAGACTGCACTGGGTTAGCTGCCCAGCCAAGACCCTGCCCAGCCAAGACAGTCTAAGCCACGCTGACGCTACTACTTGTACGTGGCTCCACACATAAGCTCACCAGGATCGAACAGTTTTGTCACTAACAAACTGGCCATGAGGACGATCAGCATCTGCAGGCAAAAGCGCCAAGTAAACTGGGGTCTCAGCCCCTTCATCTGGTGATTTAGGGGCTTTAGGACCTGCCATGTCTGTTCTCACCCACCCTGGACAGCAGGCATTGATAAGGATGTGGTCACCTTTCCTTTTCTCATTTATCATCCGTGCTTGAATCCTGGACAAGACTGTGACACCAATTTTGGACACCCCATAGGCAGTATTTGGCCAGCCCTCCTTCTTATGTGTGTTGTTCTTGGTATCTTCCACAAATTTGGTCATGAGCTTCACTAACTCTTCCTCGGTGATTGTGTCACTGCGAAACTTCTGCTGAAGCTCTTTGCTGCAATTTGCCAGGGATGAGATACTTGCAACACTAGAGACATTCACCACTCTGCCTGATAAAAGAAGAGACAGAAGAGTAATTGATCACTTTACACACTCTAAACAAGCTAGGGCACTGAAGTGAGCTTGTTGAACATTTATATAGTCACTACTTATGGGCCTACCCATAAAACATTTCACATGGACTGTTTTGCAGAGCCTCTGGAAGATCACAGTTCACTGAATGTCAAATATTTCCAGTGAATTCCAATGCAAAAGGTAATTTAAGGAGCAAAACTGCAAAATCTCTCTATCAAAGAGAAGGTGTGCTTCCATGAAATATCCTTTTGCAGTCTACAGGCATATTTATAGTACTAAATGGTTTTCTCAGTAACAGCTGCTAGACTTTAAATACAATCTTGACTTTCTGGTGCGAAAGCTTTCTCACTTTTGCAGAAGTCTGAATAAAGTGCTACAAGAACGTACCCCAAAAGGCAGAAGAATACAGAATTCAGCAAAAGTAGTCTGGGTACTAAAGCAGAGAGCCCATCAGCTTGGATGCTGACTACCTGCTGATTTACAGATCTTGGCATGCAAACTGCAGTGTACTATCCATCTCGCACCATTTTAGCACAGACGGGTCTATCAGCTGGTCAGTAAACTACTACTCTTCTCTACAACTGTTACACTGCTAATTTTAATACAATTTAAACATTAACACAGACTATATTTTATGTAGAGCAGCAAAAACTTATACATACATATGCATGCAAAGATCTGTTAATCACAAGTCTTGAAAATACTTGCATTAAAAACAAAGAAAACCCCAATCTTTAAACTTAACTGGGGCTTTGAACAAAATATCCCTCTCAAATTATCTGAGATATATCAGCAGGAATCCAGGGCATTTCAGTGCTCCAAGGTTAGGAAAACAGCAGCATTCTGTGTAAGACTGTAGTCTGACCAATACAGATTATTTGCATATTGCTAGCACCTTCTGCTAGCATACTGATACTTATCAATAACACATCTATTGATACTTGCAAACGCTAAATGCAAGCCAGAGGCCACAACTCTAGACATAAACCAACAAGCCTGCAGAGCAGGTTTCTACAGTAGCTATGAGAACAAAAATGTCACATCAAACTCAAGTGATAGAAATTCTATTTTTAGGTATTTCCTTATGTTACCTGCATCCTCAAAATGTCCTTTCTTAACTAAGAACTCTTTATGTAGACAGATGTCATAGATAGAACACAGAAAAGTTTCCTACTTCTTCTTAAGGGTGCCATAAGAATTCCACTCCAGAACAGAAGAACGGGACTGGACAAAAAGCAGACTTCCATATATACACACATATATGTACATACACAAGAGAGAACATTTGCAATAAGAAATCCCACAAACTATTTTCTTATCTACAATGTACCAAGGTATCTCTTACGGGACAGTATACTTCTGAGATAGCAAAATCCTGTCCTATATAATGAGCAGCAAAGTTCACATAAAATCTTCTCTACGGTAAGTAGAGAAACTTCTCTACGGTAAGCGTAACCGAACACTTACCATAAGGCTTCACAAGAGGCAACAATTCTGTACAAACATTCCTGGTTCCAAAAAAGTTAGTCTTCAGTGTAACCTCTGCTTGGACTGCAAACGGAGCAGGATCAAGAACTTTTTGTAAGAGATGGCAACAAGGAAAGGAAGGGGAAAAAAAAAAAGAAAACTGTTAAAATACTGTTTGGAAAGAAGTTACAGAACTACTGAAAACCAAAAGTTTATCTTAGTTCTTTATTTTTTATTAATTAGAAAAATGACACTTGAGCAATTGAAATATACGGACAAAAAAATCACTATCATTTTTAATGAAAAATCTAGCTATGTAAAACTATTTTAATTACAGGCCAGTGATGTTTTTACCTCTTCTTAGCTGAAGATTTTAACCTGGGCAGGGAGAGAAGGGGAAAATCAGATGCAGAGGCAAGATTTTGTGCAGTCTGAAGGAAAAAAAAAAAAAAAACAAGCAAACAAAAAAAAAACACAAAGAAAAACAGACACACACAAAACATACACAAAGCAGTAAACATGTTCCATAATTCATCTCCCTGAGCTGGCAGGACTGTGCTGACAACAGTGAAAGAGCAGGCACTAGTGGCTAGGAAAGAGAAGGGAGCTGACTGAGGCCAGTGTAATTGGACCACAGAACTGCACTGATTTCACAAGACAACACTGACAGCTTACCAACATCAAAAGCAGGGCAGGATGTGCCATCAACTGACAAACTGGCTCAGCAAGAAAGCCATATGCCAAGGCTCCTCCACGATAAGGGTAAAGCAAGAGCTACAAAGTGACAGGATTGCTCTTCATCTGCTACAGATTCAATCTGTGCGATGATAAAGGCCACCTGCATAGATTAGACAGGTCTCCACTTGTCTGAACATATCTCAGTCCTGCATCAACTTGGGAAAGAAAAAAAAAAAAAAAAAAAAGCAATGACAGGTCATTCAGTATTCAATTTAATTGTGTTTTTACTGCAAAACACAGCTTTAATTACCAACTTGTCTACTCTCTTGAGCAACAGGCAGTCCATCAAAGGCTGCAACACCTTGCATTTAAACCTGAGACATAGACCAGGTCATGATCTACTTATTGCAAGAGCTACAACAGCTGAAGGGACAAAAAAACCTAAACCTCAGACAATACTGAACTCCTGCTTTCACACCCACTCAGCAACATATATGCCTCCCTACAACCCAAAGACCTGCTCATTTGTCTAACCAGATATATTGCTTATAACATCTCACTGATCTGATCTCCCTAGGCTTAGGGAGCATTAGGACAGTTTTGACAGCTTCGCTCAAAAAGCAATCCCAAGCACATCCCCATTTTGGGCAGGAGCTTTTTTGCTGGCCTAAGGATTTTGCTGGGTTATACGTACAGCAGCAGAAATACAATAAGCTGACAATTTAATGACAAATGTAATGTCAGTAATAACATACTACAATAAAGAAAGAAAAGCATGAAGTCTGAGATGCAAGCACAAACTTGGGAAGGCAGAAAGCAAACCTGGATAGAAATGCGAATCTTAGAAGCTAGAGTGAAAGCCAGAGAATAAGATAAGCAACACAGCCAGCTGTATGTAAGCCCTTCAGCCTTAGTGCTAGATACTTAATGCAGTACTAGTTACAACTGGCTCTTCTTTCACCTTCTTAACTGTATCACCTACTGCTGACAAACAGCAAGATGTCAGTCTGAAGAAAGTCTAAGCTAAACACCTGCAGGTAACTTCCAAATAGAAAAATCTATGATGTTGTAAAGGAAGCAACAAGACCTCCACTGCTCACCATACTTCACTTGTCTATCTGTTCAATTCCTACCCAAGAGGAAGTCAGCCAGTTACTAAAGCTTCACAGAGGAGCTCTTGCAAACCCCGCTGCAGCAACTGCAGGAGTTTCTCTTTCAGCTGTCCAGGGATTCAACTGCTGGTGACGGCCCAGTCTTGCTCAAACTCACTGCCACAAGCAGGCTGAGCTAGGGCCCTGATACAAATCAAATACTGGCCTGAGCGCCTGCAGGTTTTTGGAAGCATATGCTTAAACAGCTATACAATCTCTTCGCTACTGCTGCAAGGTTTTAGCATCTCACTGTCACAAGCTCATCTTAAGAGCTCAACTATGTTAAGAGTTCGGCTCTCTAGGGCCTACCTTTAACATTTGTGTATGGTGCTTTGCAGCAAGACTACTGAGTGACTGAAATTAGGAGCGGCTGCACTTCAAACACACAAAGAGCTCCATTTTTAGCACTGTGTGGGGCTTGATCCACATTACCCGCGAGACCTCCCTAGTTCATGCTATAATTCATATCCTAGTTGGAGATCAGGCAAAGAAATTCAAAACAAAACAAACAAATGAAAAAGTTTCCATCTACCCCTCTCTGAATATATGAGAAGAATAAATTTCCACTGACACAGAAATGAATTGTTAATTGGTCATGCTCAAGATCTGCTCCCTCTGGAGCTAACACGATTCTCCACTTGTTTTTGGGACCACCTCTGAGGCAAATGCACTCTTCTACCTCACAGTTGTTGTGCCTCCCTTACTTTCTCAACCTTCTTTTCTGCTAGAGAATGAAGTAGTTAATTCTTACTCAGGACTGTGGCTCAGCAGGATTTAGGTTAACTGCTTTGCTGGTAACTGAATGGCCTAAGGAAGTCAAAGATAGGTTAAAATGTTAAGAAAACAGAGGCCTGAAGGTTCTTTTTTTAACAGCTGTAATCCTTGAGCAACACAGTAGCCAGGAGGCTTGCAGAAAAGTAAAAGGGCTGGGCAGAAGAGAGAAGACATAAATCCCAGAGGAGCATGGCTGATATTTGTGCAGATGAGTTCCCATGGGCCTAGCGAAACTCACTGGCACAGAGGCAATAAACCCAACCCTGCACATATGCTGACTGTGCACCTAAATTATTTTCATGCTAGGTACACAAAGCAATTGCCACCATCCAGGGAAACATTTTCACATGCACGTTTGGATCATGAGATGCTAACGGAAGAGACACTTGACCTCACCCTCTTGCTCTGCTTGAGAAGGCATGCAACCTGTCCAGGCAAAAAGATAGTATGCCACTGGCACAAATGATCCGCATAAGAAATTTCAGAAAATCTTTCATGCCTCTATTATCTTTCTTCACACAACTTTATAGTACATAGAACCTTCCCAGACAATCAGCTTCTTACCTTTGAAAGCAATCCCTGCATTGTTAACCAGCACATTCAGCCCTCCGTATTTCTCCTTAAGGAAGTCACGGAGAGCTCTGATGCTCTGCAGATCATCGATATCCAATTGGTGGAAGAAAGGATGCAGCCCTTCCTCCTGCAGCTTTGCCATGGCTGCCTGCCCTCTGCCAGGGTCTCGAGCTGTCAGGTACACATCCCCCTGGAACTGCTTGCAGAGAGCCCGCACGATTGCAAATCCAATCCCTTTGTTAGCCCCTGTCACCACGGCCACCGGGGTGCTGGACATTTTCTCTGAACGTATGCTAAAGTTAGACTAACTGTAATAGAAATGAAGAAAATTTCACCTTGTATTAGGCAAAGGTAGAGGTTTGATAAAGGATTAAAATGTTTTCCTAAAGTTACTATTTAGAATTCCATTTTGAATTATATTAGGGGGTAGGGAAGGGGCCTCAGAAAAGCAGAGGAGTGGCCTAAACCCCAAGTGCCAGGTAAGAGATTTAGTTTTAGCATTTCCAGAAGGAAACAGTGGTGCGTGTATCGACTACAGGATTCTTTCTCCTTAAGATTTCTTGCTTTAACCACAATACACACTTAATAAAATTGCTATTTTTCTCACAGAGGTGGCATGCTTAAAGAAGTTTTGTTTTCCCCATAACAAACAAACAAGTAAACCATTGTTTTGTTCACTTTCGACTCAACTCCCCCCTCCAGATTAGTTTGTAGTCAGCCACGAGCAGGCGGGTGCGAGCAAGAAGCCTTAAGCAGCTGGGAAAGGCACACGTGAAAGCTACGAGGCCGGGCAACGCCTGCCCTGCTACCGAACAGCCTCACCAAAGCAGCCTCCCTCTCCCTCTCCCTTCCCGGCTCGCCATGACGTCCCGATTTCGTCGCAAACTGACACGCTTTACTTTCTCCCAGCTCCCCGGCGCCCGTTTTCCTTCTTAACGGGCAAGACCCAGCTAAGCCCAGGGGGCTCCGACAGCTGATGGGCTCCGCGACCGGGGGACCAACCGACCGACCGACAGATTCTTCCCTCCCATGGCCGCAAAGGCAGGGCCGTGTGTGGGGGTGACAGGGACCCCACCCACCTGCAGCCCTACGCAGCCCCGGCCGCCCCACAACCCCGGAGGAGGCGACGAACCCACCGGCCACAGGCGGGAGAGCGCAGCTAAGATGGCGCCCGCAGAGCCCCCGCCCCCCGCGGGGCGGGCAACGGTCGGGGGCGGGAAACGGCCGCCGCCGCCGGGGGACAACGGCTGGGAGCGGAGGGCGCTGCGTCCGGGTGGGCCGCGCTCGGCGGGGAACCGCCTTGCCGAGGCTCCATCTCTTACCGCTCCGGCGTCGTCTTGGCTTCCTTCAGTCGGAGGTGGCCCTGCCTTGGGAGGAAGGTTCGTCACTGTGTGGCGTGGCGAGGCTGACGCGCTATTTATAGGCTTTGAGTTTGACCCGTGCGATGCTCGGAGTGGCTGTATATGCCTTTTTTTTCCTATTCTTCTTTTTTTCTTTCTTTTTTTTTTGCTGATCTCATGCTGCAGTGGCAAAATGGTATCTTTTTTGCTGATCCTATGCCCGTTTCTTGCCATGCTGGTTGTAGCCGGTAACGCTGGCTCCTCCTGGTGAGCCCTGGCGATGCAGTGAGAGGCCTTGTCCGGGGACGCTAAAACGTCCTGCTTTCCTGTGCAGTTCCCCCCTTTGGCACCCACGTACACATTGAATGAACACGAGTCATGTTTGACTACCTGAGCTGCAGTGTTATTGTAGCAGATGATACTGGGTTTTGTGATCATGTATGCGTGGGCTTTGGTGTTTTGCACATAGACCCCATTTTGTCCCCATTCTGCTATACTTGTTAGAAGAAATAGACTACAGAGGCTGCATATGCCAGTTAATTTTCAAAAACTGTAGTACATTCTCTGTTTGAAAAATGCCTTAATTCTGTGTACATAAACACCACTATTTCTTTTCCTGTAGAGGACTATGGCCAAGATGATGGTAAAACCTTCTTTTCTTCCTTCACCTCATCATTCACCTTCGTTTAAAGGCTTGCTTATAGAATATTTTCTAACCTTTAAAGAACAGTGTGTGTAATAGTAACATTTTAAATAGGTAGCAATCTGATTTCTATAGCTGAGATTTTTTTTTTTAATTCAGGTTGCCTAGATAAGGCAAAACTTGCTTCTTAATATGAAGAAAAACAGAGGTCGAACAGGTCGAAAGAGAAGAAGGAAACACTTGCAGAGTTTTATGAATGGAGGTAAAATCCCCAGAAGCAAAGCGAAATAATAAAATAATCAATTGCTTGTCCAGATGCATGTTTGTCAAATATATTTGTGTTCTGAAAATAACATTTATCAATGCCAGCTTTCTCTGTACAAAGATTTTTGTCATCAATAAACAGTCCCTACTGGGGCATGTGAATAGTGTGAGCTCTATTTTCTGGCTAATGGGAAGTACTACGTTATTCTTAAATTCCTTGGCCCTGGAGTGTGCTGAGTAAGTCCTACAGTCCCAGTTTCCAGAGGCTTAGAACTTAGCAAGCTAATGAGAGGGGAGCCTTTTTACTGTCCTGCTGTGTTACGCTAAAAAGCCCAAAACATGTGTTTTCTGGACATACAATAACGTTTTCCGACTTCTTTTGTTTTTCCCTTAGAATGATATTTTATAGCAATAATTAACTTTTTTTTTAACTTTTAAGTGAACAGTAGTCACAAGCTGGAATACATTAAACTAAAGAAGTGGCTGAAAGACAGAGGATTTGAGGACAGTAATTTAAGGCCAGCAGAGTTCTGGGGTAATGTTTTAATTTTTTGGTGATATATATTGTTGTTTCTTCTAAAGATATCAGATTCTTACTTTTTTTAAATCTCCTACTTGGATGTCTTTTGTTGCTGTTACTCTTTCAAACAAAAAGCACAGGAATATTGTTAAATGTGAATGAGAAGATATGTCAAAGTACTGTAAACTGTTTTTTGTATGAAGATAGTCTTGTGTAAAGCTTCAGGATGAGAATCTGCTAAAAGAACATGCAGACCTGTGCAGAATTCTTTGTAAAAATTGAGGTTTCAAATGTTAATGACAGTTATCTGGAAGGAAATAGTATCTCTTAACTATTTTCACATTTAGAACCAAACCTTGTTAACATTTCTTCATCCTTTTTTTTTTCTTTGCATGTCAGTCAACAGATCTTTGATATCTAACGAATAAGTAAATTGCTGTAGAGATGGGATTCATTTAGTAAGGATGACACATGGCACTTTACAAAAAAGATAAATGTCCTTACATTTTCTCCCTGTATTTCCTCCTGTATTTCAAAAACTTTTGTAGTATTATATTTAAGGAGAGTAGAGAAGATAGTATGAGTCAGGCAAACAGTGAATAGAAACTGTAAGGTACAGTTAAAGCTAAAGCCTGAAGTTATAGCAGGTGACGAAGGGTGTGTTTAAAGAAAAAGTGGGGAAAAAGGTGACCAATCTGTTAAATTGGACAGCAAGTGTTGTTGGGGGTATTGGAAAAATGGGTTTCCCAGGATTCTGAAAAGTAGCAGAAAAGTAAAAAGCGATTTAAAGAATAAAGTAATGAGCTGTTATCTGGAACAACTCATAAGTGGCTTTTATGATTTGATAGAGGTAAATATACCCTTCTAGAGTTTGCCTTGCAGGCATGTTAATTTCTGCAGCTTATTATAGTCTTCTGTATTTTACTATAAGCCTTCTCTTTGTTTCTTCTTCTTCAGATACAGGAAGAGGACTGATGACAACAAAAACCCTTCAGGTTTGTAATGTTCACTCTTTCTGCAAGAGCTTCTGTGAGGTCTCTGGGATGTTGTGGCATTTGCAACAAGGAAAGGGCTTTGGGATCTCTGTGATAGATGTAGCTTTATCATTTAATACCAGAATTTGCAGTTACAATCTGTTAAACGATCCTGTGTGCTTTGAAGGCTTGTATAAAGTCACTTCTGTCCTCTCTACAACAATTTATCATTCAGTTTCTTGTTACAGTTTAAGGCAATCAGTGACACCAGATATCTGATATCAGAAGGTGCAGTGCTAGGAGGGTGGAGTGAATGAAATGCGAGCTTATCTGAGCTTGAACCAGATAGGGAAACTCAGGTGTTGAATGGGAAGACTACTGGCTTGATCTGTGCCCTCTTCCTATGAGGCTGGACACATGGCTCAAGGCAGACAGGAAAGCTATTTACATAGACACAGGCTTGGTGAACAAGGACAAGATAAACATGACCTTTAATATCTTCCTATACTGGTGTGCTGATAGATGTCTGGGTAAGATCTGTTCTACAATATATCTTTGTGCGAAAATGATGGTGATGCTGAGTGACTTGGTGACTCTGTGAACAGCTAACTCTACCAGTGACAATTCATACTGACTGCAGCCATCCTCCTTTCCTGGACTGAGGCTGTCTTAAAACCATCCAGTTTCTATCAAGTTGGATATCACATCCTTTTGCTTCTTGACATTAGTATGTTTTCAAAAATCATGTACTAAAAGAGCCAGTTGCATTTAACATTAACTATTTTTTTGTATGTGTGCTATTTGTTTTCTATATGTATTTTTTTCCCTCATAGGCAGGGGAACTGGTTATCTCATTGCCTGAAAAATGCTTGCTCACTACAGCTACTGTCCTTAGTAGCTCCTTAGGAGAATACATTAAAAAGTAAGTGAAAAAGTGACATTTCTGACAGGAAAATAAAACAAGACTTTCTCAGTTGGCCTTTCCTGTGGGTTGCTCTTTGGCAGATGAATCACCTTAAGTGGAGGTAGGATTTTAAACTGCACATCTTAACTTTCAGGAGTATTTCTTATCTTTCATGTGCGTGGAATGCTCGAATAAGAAAGATTTGGACATCTACCAGTCCATTTTAGCTAGGAAGAGTTGGAGAGAGGGTTGAACTTGGCCTGCTGCTAAGGCCTGCCAGGAACAAAATGACTTCAGCCATTTGTGAATGATTTATTGGGAATCTTTGAATGCACTTCGATAAGAGAAGGGATTAAAAAGAGGTTAAAAAGCACTTGCATGAATACATTCTTTTAAAAAGTTCAGAACAAAGGCCTGTATTGGACAATGAGTACTTGTTTGCTATCTTTAAAAAAAGGAACAAAAAAAAGTAATGAACCTAAAATTGCTGCTACAAGCCAGCTTTTATAGTTTCTCAATAAAATGAACTCAAAAGTCCCTTTGAAATCATCAAAAGGATTTAAAGGTGAACTACAAATAAGTTTAAAGTAAAAGCTATTTGTAACGTTTAAAAGTACTAGAAAAGAGAGAAAATATTATTGCAGCCGTTTTTGTCTTACCTCTGTGTATCCTCTCTATTGGTAATTTTATTTTGTTTTTTAATAGATGGAAGCCTCCTGTATCTCCCTTGCTTGCACTGTGCACATTTTTAATAGCAGAGAAGCATGCTGCTGATAAATCTCTGTGGAAGCCCTATCTTGACGTTTTGCCCAAGACGTACACTTGTCCTGTTTGTATGGAGCAAGAAGTAGTCAGCCTTCTTCCTGAACCTTTAAGAAAGAAGGCTTGGGAGCAGAGAACCACGGTCCACGAGTTGTATGTGTCTTCCAAAGCTTTTTTTTCATCCCTGAAGCCATTGTTTGCTGAGAACATAGAGACTGTTTTTAATTACAGCACCCTAGAGTGGGCTTGGTGCACTGTTAATACCAGAACAGTATACATGAAACATACACAGAGGGAATGTTTCTCTCTTGAGCCAGATGTTTATGCTTTGGCACCATATTTAGATCTACTAAACCACAGCCCAAGCGTTCAGGTAAGAGACTAAAAATAGACCATTTCTTTATTTGTAAATGCACTGACTCTGTACAATATTCATGTATGTGATGGATTAAGTGGGAGTTCAGTGGGAGATGGCAGAGTCTGTCTGGAGGATGCCAGCAGGCTGGGAGTTTGTATATACCCTGGAACTTGTTATTCAGGCTGGGATAGCTGAATAATAATGGTTCAAAGATTTTAGTTCAATTAGTGAAGCAGAGATATGGGGACAACACCCAATGGCTGGGTGAGATTTGCTGCAATATAGCTAGGAAGAATTTTAATAACTCACCTCTGTTTTCCCAAAAGGCTCATGTCCTATGACAAATCACAAGACTTACATAGTCCTTTTGACTCTGGGCTCAGAGCAGCTGAGGAGAATGAGTAGCTGCTCAGCTGAGGAGTACAGAGCAGGGACTGTCTGTCAGCACAGATCTAGGATAGCACAAAAGTGGCCAGCTCTGCATTGTTGTTTGTGTATCTGGGGTTTCTGTCTACAGGTGGTTGGTGAATCTTGCAGACGAAAATTTTGATGTTTGTTCCCCATATTTGTATTTATAGAGTAATACTAGTGTGGAATCCTTCAAATCAGTTGCCTGTTCAGACATCTGCAACACTAGATATTTGCATCCTTTTTTATAGTATTAGAGAAGAGATCCATACAGTTGATCTGTAATGATCAAGGTCTAACTACCTTGTTTCTCCTCTCTTTTTGCCGTAAAGTAAAATATCTTATTTTTAATTTCTCAAAGGTAAAAGCTGCATTTAATGAACAAACCAGAAGCTATGAAATTAGGACAAATACACAGTGCAAGAAATATGAAGAAGTTTTTATCTGCTATGGGCCTCATGATAACCAGCGACTCCTCCTAGAATATGGATTTGTTACTACTGATAACCCACACAGCAGTGTTTATGTATCATCAGGTTAGATTTATAGGTTGAAAGGTAGAAGAGTGGAGAGCAGTATCTGAGCAAGTTAATACTGCATCACTTCAAAAGAAGATCTGGGTTAAAGGAATAAAAAAAGGACAGTGAAAAAGTTCACACACTTGCATTTATATGCACAGTGAGCATATGCTCAATGCATATTACAGCATTGTTAAATATAATTTTAATACCATCAAAATATTTTTCAGTTCCAGAAGATAGAATGGTGATTGATACCAGTTTGAACCGCACAGAATTTAGAGAATGGAGATTTCCAATTTAGCTTTTTTTGGTAACTTCATCTTTTCTAAAATTGTGATTCTTAGACTCTATCATTGACTTCAAGATTGAGGTCTCAGTCCTGAAGAACTGAGCTTTTCATAAGTCAGGATTTCTGTTATAGGAATACAGTCTTGCAGATCATTTATTACTTTTGAGTGAGCGAGCACTTTTCAAATTAACTTTTGATTATATTTAGATTCACTCAAATCTAACAGCTATTGGTCTTGTCCATAGCCACTTGGGATATATGGCTGAAATGTTATGTCACAATTTAAGATGGTGATTTCTCCTGCATAGCATTTATTTTTTTTTAATATATTTTTTTATGCAGATACTCTTCTCAGATATTTTCCACCACTGGATAACCAGAGAAATGCAAAACTTTCTATTCTGAGGAATCACGATTTTTTACAGTATGTATCTGTTTCAGTGTGAGTTTTCATTTCATTTTTTGGGGGAGTCAAATTTTGCTTCTGTTGTCAGAACTCAGCATAAAATAATTATCTGTTTTTTAACAAACTGATACATTTGCTGTTTGCAGAAGAGCATGCATGTGGAAGTGGTAAATGCCAATATCAAAGCTTGAGACAGGCTGTCTCCTAGCTGTGGAGAGCAGCAGATTAACAGGAGTCAGGGAATCTTGTATTCCCTTAGACCAGAAATTATTTATCTAATCAGGAACATGGCTGTCATGCTATAAAAGATCACATGTACTTTTTGTTTGTTGAAATTCCCATTTTTTAGAAACTTGACCTTTGGGTGGGATGGACCATCTTGGAGACTCCTTACAGCCCTCAAGTTACTAAATCTACGAGAAGATGAATTGTAAGCATTCATCAGCATTTAGCTCTCTAAATGTTTAGAAAATGAGCATGCTTTATTTTCCTTTACTTCTTCTTTCCTGACATCATGTATGAGATACTATGATAATTGTTTTGGATCTTCTTCTGTGACAGTCTCATCGACTCCAAGTGAGAGAGGCAACGAAGAAAGGCCACAGAGATTATATAATGTGACATCATGGCCTATTTGTTGCTTTGGTCTTTTACTTTCCTGTTTTAAACACTAGGATTCCAGTATTTTTTCCCTATCCATTTCAAGAAGTGGGTATAACTTTAAGGTTCAGACTCCAGACCATCTTTTTGTTGTCTTGAGGGACTTGTAAGTGCTATTAACCCTGCTTGATTTTTGAGGTGTGTGTTCCAGAGACTGCTTCTGAAATTCCAGGACTCAATATCTTGCTGGAGGTCTTCTCCAGTGGCTCTCAGTACAGGTTTGGTCGTTTATTCCAAATGACAAATTTGGCTCAACCAACATTGATAGAAAATGGTGATCTGAATATTTTTTGTTATAATTAAAAAAAATAATAATAATTTGGATGACCATCTGTGCTTTGAAGTTTCATTGCTGAACGGAGTAAGTTGATCTACAAATAAATTCCTGTGACACTGTGGTGGGTAAAGCCCTTGAAGTGCATCATTACGGAGGCGATTTTTAGCAGAAGCCATGCTAATAAGTTTTACCCAAATGTTATTAACCTTTACTCCTTATTCCTGGGCTGGTGAAGTTGGAGGTAGCACAGCGGAGAAGCAAGGCCTTGAAGTATTAGTCTAAGTGCACACTCTGGCCATGGCTGAGAGGGTGGTAGTGAAGTGTCATTCCTGCAGCGTTTGGAGCTGGTGCTGCACACCGTTAAATCTCTCTTCTATTTTCCTTACGTTATTAGTTTGATGTCTGAATGCTGTGTGGTTTTTTTTACTTACGTTAACGTTACTTGTGCTAACCTTCCATCAGTGACATTATGTCTTAGCATAACTGTTAGTGTATTGTTCAGTAGGGAAACAGCAAATAGTTGTGTGTTGTTTGAATGTTTTGGTTCTAGTACTTGCTGGAAGAGAACGCTGCTTGGTGATGTAATTTCAGCCACAAATGAAGAGCAGACTTTGAACGTAACAGAAAAAATATGTCATTTTTTAATAGAGGAGACGCAGCACGTCCTTCTTCAGGTAATTTGTTAGAGGAACAAGGTAGCCAAGATTCCTTTTTCTCCTAGTGTAAATGTATAGTGGAGTAATTTTCAGGTGTGTGAACAGAATAAGGACAGGGTATTGACTTCCCTGGGGAGACAGAGGCTTGTTTACCATGGTAATTGGTGAATTGCTCAGCAGAATTTCAAGCCGCCTCAGAAAACAGGATCGTGTTACACCGCTTAGGCAAAGCTCTGTGAACAAGTTAAACATGTTTAGCCTTCTGTTGCCCACCGTGAATGCATTTGTGGAGGGTAACCCCTTAGAAGGGAATGTGGACTCACATAGGGTAGAAACAGAAGACGTTGCAGACCTGCTGTGAGGTGTGCTTGTTGCAGAAGATAAAGGCTATGCTCTTTGGAGCCCATCAAGCCAAATGAGCTATCCTTGTGAGCTAGCCTCTCTACGGTTGATCTCTAAGATGAAGTAACAACTCTTAAAAACAATCTTCCTTTCTGAATTGGAGCAAAACGTGAGTACATAATGTCAAGCTGGATTGTCGTCATTGAAAAGAGTTATGAAAATGTATGTGTATGTATATATATACATATATATTTGTTTGTTTTTGCAAAGGAAATACATATATGCGCAGAATGTGAGCCTGAGTTGTGGGCCATGTCTTGAGGCTTATAGGGGCTTAAGAGTCTGATGTCAGGTTGACATTTTCCATCTCCCTTTGTGTTCTTAGTTCCAATGTGCTTCCTATCCATGTGATGATGTTTTCCATTTTTCTTTTCCTTCTGCAGTTATTCTCATGGATGGTATAAACATGCTGTATTTCAAGATGGTTGCACAGAATCTTTATCAGAATTTATCTTTCCAAAATTGTCTGTTCTTGTCTTACATTAAATAATGTGAATATTAAGTAATTTCATACCATTTTTATAAATTTCAGATTTCCCATTTGAAAAGGGACAAAGACAACCTGAAAGATCACCTGGCTTTGGTAGAAGCTCTGCGCTTGGAAGATCTGAAGATTCTACAAAAATCAGCAGAGATTCTGTGCAACTTGAAAAACGCAACAACTTGACCCATATGGAATTGTGATAGCTGAGCTGACTGGATGACATTTGCCGCGGACCTGTTTGGCTCACTTGGTTTTAATGGATTTGAGCAGCAAAGAATAATGTTGAATATCACCATAATATGCTCAGTTTTGTTTACAAGTCACATGGGATGTGGAGTCTTACTCTTGTTTTTCGCTGGACTTCTCCACTAAGGCAAAAGGTTAGCCTGAAGAATAGGGAGGAGTAGAGGTGTATATCTCATCCAAATCATGGCTGTTGTAAGCAAAACAGCTTCTAGGGTAGTTTGGTCAGGAAGTCCTACAGTTTACAGTTCTCAGTGGTCTACCACATGGATCGTGAAGTCAATGAGATACTCCTTAGTGTATATTTAAGGAAAAGTTTCTTGACGGTGGGGGTGATAGAGCACTGGAACAGATTGCCCAGAAACGTTGTGGAATCTCCTCTGGAGATATTCAAAACCCATTGGGACTCAATCCTGTGTAACATGCTCTAGGTGACCCTGCACATGCAAGAGTTTTAGACTGGATGATCTCTAGAGGTCCCTTCCCACCTTTATGATCCTAGGATTCTATTTGATCTCTGGCATGTATCAAAGAGGGGAGAGGATAAATGTCTGTACTGCCCATATCTGCCCTGTACTTATATCTGCCCTTTACTGATCCTGTACCTTTCCTTTCTTGGCACCTGTATGTGTCCCTGAGTTTTAGCAGTTTACATAGGGTCTGTTCATTGCTGTAGCAGTAGGTGTGGACTAAAGCGTAGATTGCTGTCAGCCTGTTGTGACCCCAAGACATTCCCTTCTCAGTTTCTTCGCAAGTATTTCTTGAACAGGCTGTTATTGAAAGTTCAAGCTTGAAATGTCGTAAAGAAGTATGAATTTCTCTCTTTTACCCAAAGCTCTCTGCAGATTCAGCCTCCTGCTCAGAGTGTGAACTGAAATGGTGCATCATTCTCAACTATTTCTTGCTTGCAATTTGATTACTTGGCAATTCATTCTGTTTCCATTCAGTTCTGGTGGTCGCACTGAAATGTTCTTACCCTTTTGAGAAGAGTATATTCTCATGGGTTGTCTTTCAGGTTCTAGTTCTGCCTGAATCAGGGACTTTTAGGCAGCAAAAATGACGACTTCTCCAAAGGACATGTAGAGCAAGACTCTTTTTTTAACTTTTATAAGCTTTATTTTTAATGGTGGTTATATTGTAATTATTTTCTGTTTTATAAAGTATCAACTTCAATAGAATTTTTAATAAAAATTTTAGCATTTTTTAAAGAAATGTTTTTAAAGACTGTTTTTATAAATATTTTGATTCATTTTCTGTGCCTATGCTCTACTTAAAAAAAAAAAAAAAAAAAAAAAGTATCATTTACAGCACTCAAAGCATTTTAGGGAGTGACATCATTTAAAGAAAAAATGAAAGTGCAGCAAGATAAAACTGCTAAGAAATATTCAAGCCCAAATACAACTTCTGACTTTCTCTGATACCTACCAAACAAGAATGTTACTATGGAAACTTTATTGGGTTTGAGGATTCTGAAGCTTTTCCTTATGTTTTTTTTTTCTCTGTTGGCCTATTTGGGACAGGAAGTGTATGCATGGATACTTCTCCTGTGTTAACTGCTGTTCCTAAAATGTAGTTACTGAGAGTCTGCATAAGACTATATTAACACGTGAAACTTTTGCTTTAAAAAAAAAAACAAACAAACTATGCGTGCATCATCTCCAGAAGTGACTTCTGCATTTCATCAGTATCCCTGTCCTGTTGAGAGCATCTGTTGCTGTGCTATCTTGTGCCATTGCTTTGAGGCAAGTGGAAATTCTTCAGCTTTTCTCTTTTTTTTTTTTTTTTTTCCCTTCTTCTTCTTGCTGTCATTTCAAGTTTCACATCCTGTAAGTATGAAAAGGGATTTTCCTTCCCTATAAGGATAGATTAGTTTTGGTTCAAAATGCTGGAGTAACAGAGAATTGTAACTGTTTGCTATTGCTCAGTTTCCATGCCGCCAAATACAGAAGTTCTCCTTGTTTTTGAGATGCTAGTTTCTAACCTCTTTCTAGGATTCCGTTCTGAAAGGAAAAAAAAAAGAGGGGGGTATTTTCCAACTTTTTTTTTTTTTTACCATAGTCCACTAGAAAAGAATCTCAGTCTCGCCAGTGTGGTTCATGCTACCCATGAGTGGTTACTCTACATGTTGGAGTAAAGGGAGGGGCGACTGGGTTGGGAAAGGAATTGGAGTGCTTCAAGGAGCTGGAAGTGCATCTGTTATATCCTTTAAACCAACCTAATTTCACATCTGCTTAAATTGTGGGGTTTAACCCCTGCAGATCACTTGGCTCTGTTCAGAAGCGCTTCCTGGGCTGGGGGATGAGAAGTGGATGTGCAATCCCTACTAGTCACACCAGGGGCAACCTTCATCAGCTCACGAGAGGATCCTTCTGTACCGTGAACATGGCTGCAGCTCAGTAGTTACCTCAGAAGCTGTGTTATGAAGTAGCAGAAGGTAGTAGTTCTTCACACTGTTGGAAACAGAAGTGTTGAGGTCTCCAAAGAATATGGATAGAAAAAGTTTACACAGATTCAAGGTATATCTATATAAACCTATGGAAGACAGATTTGTTGACTGGTACCGACCAAATCCCTTTGTCTTGGGATGTCCCCTGCTCTCCAAATCCTTGGAGGTTGGGAGGGTTTTAGTGGTAAATATAGTATATGCTTGTGCTGTGCTTGCTCTTTAAAAGTGTCTGTTGAGACTGTGGGAAACAGGATACAGGGCTAGAGAGATTCTTCCTTTGAACGTGTGCTGCAGTTTTAATGAATACTCTTGGGCTGGTAGTCCTTTTAGATGAATTTAATGAGATTTTCTTCATTCTCTAAAAATGAGAGGATATGATCCTTAGCTAAAGTCAAAGGATCTTGCAGAGTCCCACAGTAGTCACTAGAGTCATGCTAACTTAACCCAGCTGAGCATCCAGTTTGTGGAATACTGAATGAGTTTTTCCCCATTTTAAGTTGCGGGTTATGAGACCATTCTGTAATGAGATGGTACTATAATTAAAGAAGAAATCTTTTTGTTTTTGTTTTTTTGTTTGTTTTGTTTTTTCTCCTGGAGGTGGCTGTTATAAGACCAACCGCCAGATGCGGGATCTTGCAAGATGGTTACTAGTTTAATAAAAGTTTATTTGCTTTAGTATTTCAGCATTGCCTACTCATTTACATCTAGTAGTTTAAATACAGGTTCAACTTCTGTAACTCCTACACTCCTTCAAGAGACTGTAAGAAGGGGATTTGGCAGTGCAGGATGGTAGGCAGTCTGAATTGCTTATATATCTCTTGAATATAAACACTGCAATAATCCCCAGCTTTACCTTAAGTACTATGGCAAGTATCCGGAATGCAGCCATGTGTTTCATGTCAAAAACAAAATCCTGCCTGAATAAATTAGGAAATTGTGACTGGTGCTTCTATAGCACACATCAATAACAATGTATTTTTGAAAGGAATAAACAACCATAACATAGGTCATGATTCAGCATATATGACTGATCATCAACTGCTTAAATTCTTTTTTGAATCAAACCTAAACAGTTTGCAAGGGCATCCTAAGCTAGTCTAAGAACTTGGTTGCTGGAGAATGTAGCTGCCTTGGGAGGTCTCTCTAAGTGCTTTAGAGAACGCTAAAGCTAGTTTTCAGAGTGAAGATCCTTATTCTTTGTCTCTACTTTAGAGCTCTTTTGAGCTTCTAACAACTTAATCGTTTAGCTTTAGTGACTTGCTGTAAACATTTGGCTCTGGATATGTGTTAGTTTGAAAAGGGATTTAGCTATGATCCTACTGTGGAAAGACATATGGTGTTTCCCTTTTTCTATCCTTCTTTCAAATCAGATCAGCGAACTTCAGCAATACTAGCAAAAAAACCCATATCTTTTTACCACAAGCAATGCAAAAATTAGCATAGATCTCAGCAGATTCTCTTCTGACTTGTGCATCCGCAGTATTATTCTGCAAGAGCAAAAATAGAACCGTTTTCTGTGACAGCAGTGAAGACACTGGGTTTGGGTAGGTCTAATAGCAGAAGTTTTATTTCTTTTGGTAAGAGAGTAAGACAGAAATAAAACAGTTTGATTTGGGTGGGAGGGTGGGGAGGAGGAGATAGGAGATGGGGAATTGATCTAGTCCAGCCTGAAGTCACTGAAAAATGATAAACATGAAACTCTGTGATACTATCTTTCCTGTGTCATTTTATGTAAATCTGGCATGGATTTTCTTTGATCTCCTACAGAGAGTGGCTTCTAGTTTACAGTTTTCTTCAGCTATAATGTGAGGAGATCGTTCATCATTGCTAAGTGCCATTAGACCTGTCTGTTCAGGACAAGATAAGGGAGTATCGACTCTCATACCCTGGTAATTAAAGCTTTTAGGTACACTATGAAAACATTTCAAAGATGGCATTCCTAAAGAAAGAGCTTTTAAAAATGATTTTCCCCAGGATATGTGACCCCTCCCCTTCCAGAAGGTAAATGAATATCCCTTTAAGGATAGGCCAAAATTTGGCATAATTTGAAGTGATTCTATGTACTCACTACAGCTGTGATTATGGAGTTGAAGATGGTGAATGCTGGGACTGCAGGAAATAGTCCCAACAGAGCTAATAGTTTCATTACACAATAAGTATAAACCAGTACTGTTAAAAGATTGCATCATTTTCTGTGTGAGTTTGCATTAACACGTTTGAACCACGTGAAATTCATCATTTTTATAATGCCAGTACAAAAGCAAGGAAACTCAAGAGATATCTGGAAGATGTTGATTTTTTTCTTGCCTGTAGCAAAGCTGCAGTCATATAAATCTATTGCAGACTCTTGTGGAAAGAAGAAAATAATTTCCTTGTTTCACTTCTGAGTGTTTTTGAACACTCTTTAATGCCAGAATTAAGTTTTAAAAGATATCACAATGAGTGCAAATGTAAAAATATTTTGTGAGCCTGGAACTAAATTGTGTAAAACTAATGTAATCTCTGTCTTGTCCACTAGATGATGCAACTGTACTACAGAGAAATAAGAAATTAGAGTAAGCCCACCTGTAATCTTATTTCTTCTTTGATTTTAATAGTAAAAACATTTTCATGGATGCAGATCATTTGTTTTAGATAAATAGTTAAAAATGTTTCCTTTCTGCTGGGTTCAAATGAAACTTGAAGTTTTATAGTCTCTTGTTTTTTTCATTTTTTTTAATTGGAGTTGCACCTTTCTTGGATTAATGCATATTGTCCTTTTCTGAAACTACCACCTGAGACCTATCTCATGGGTCGAATTATCTGTGTTACATTGATTCAACTCTAATGGTTTAGCCAGCGGGGTTGTAATTGAGAACTGTCTATTCATTTGTTTCCCTTCAGAGATTAGAGGCCAGATTATCTTTTGCCCAGATTTCTTTCAATAACATCCTTTGATGTGGCTGAATAAACTCTGATTGAAACATTTGTCTGTGTGGGGTATTGTGGGCTCTACCTTGTGTGAATTCTCAAGCATCTAAGAGTAGTTTCTTTTTTGAGCCTTTCCCTTGCTGGGAGTCTTTTTGCCTCCCATTTTCATGATATTTGTGACTGTTTACTACTTTTGATATGTGCTTGTTGCCTTGCTCACATCTTCCATTGACTTCTGAAACAAGAAGTGCATGTCTACACTGCACGTCCTTAGAGCACCTCCAGGCTGTCTCAGTTGCCATATAGCAAAAAAAAAAAAAAAAAAAAAAAAAAAAAAAAAAAAAGAAGAGGAATGGAGGGATCTGCTGCTTGCAAAACTAGTAACTTATTCCCGTTCCTCAGCTCTTTTCCTTTCTCTCCACATCAGAAGCATGTCATGGCATGCTACTCTTAACAGCGCCAAAGTGGATTGGCTCTAGTACATGGCAGGAGGCTGTGCACTTCTTATGTAAGATTATCCTTTTGCAGGTCTGGCAGGGCTAGGTGTGTTTCCAATGCTTTCCTCTTCCTCTAGGATGTCAGAGTTGGGCTAGAGAAACTGGTACGTAAGAGCTGTATATCTACGGATGCATCGAAGAGGCACTGGATGTGCTATTTTAGTAGCTGCCTCTCAGAGCTGGCAGTAGCAGTTTGGCTTTTTGACCCTTGGCAGGCAAAGAAGACTATTGAGAGGATAGGGGGACATTCTCAGCATGAGCCTGGTGCCGTGCTTGTCTGTACCACCCTGCCTGGGCCAGCTTCCCAGAACTTCTATCTTTGTCCTCAAGAAGCCCTTTTGCAGCAGGAGAGTGCCATGAATTTATGTGTCCTTCCCAGAAGATGAACTTTGCATAGGCAGAGATGCTTGGGTGTGGGTGTGTTGGCTTTTAGAGGATGTTGGAGAGAGATCAGAAGGGCCCATGCCGTCCCAAGATGACTCATGCTCCTCTGAAATGTTTCTGATGAGTTAGATGCTGGGCAAATGAGTGCCTGGCTCAGGAGTAGGAAAACACTGTGCAAGTCATGGGAGACTGTTTGACCTTGCCTCCTAATGGCTAGGACCACAATTTGCACTGGAGGGAAAGGAGAATTGTAGGCTAGGGCAGGAAGGGTAGAGGCGACCCCACAAGAGAAAGGATGTTTGATACACTAACAAAAAATGCACACTCATTTTTAATGTCTTTTCTCTGCCTGTAACTTTGTGTAGATACCTCTGGGTAGTTCCCTCAGAAATGGTGTGGTGGTGACGGTGGCCATTTCTGTGCAGACTGGGAAGTGGATAGGAAGATGATGGGGTAACCCCAAGTATACTGTTTAGGACAGTACCCACCAGAAAAATCATATGTCATCAGGCAAATGTGTGTAACTGTGCTATTTCATGGCTAGTCTGCACCTTCATGAGGATAATGACTAAAGGAATTTGGGTTACCTGGTTGAGTAACTTTGGTTTGGCATTTAGCCTGACGTGTCAGAGTAGGGGACCTAGAGAGGAGAAAAGACAGTTTGAGACAGGGAGGCCATGATAGATGGAGTCCTTTTGCCATGCTGGTCCACCTGTATAGCGCTCTGCTCCGTGCTGTTACGCACATGGAGATAGGTGGGCATGGATTCCTCTGCATTGGGAAGGTAGGAAATTCCTCTTATCAGACATGCCGTTCCTGATACGTTACTGTGATGAGCCTGTCTGTCATGGAGATGTACAAGGCTTCTCACAATTGTTCACTGGCAAGGTCATGTGGGATTAGAGTTGGTGGATGAGATCTCCTGGCTGAGATGCCCTGGGGCGTGGAGCTGTCCAGTGTGAAAGGGAATGCACACTGTAGAGTGTGAATTTGAGGAAATGGAAGGGAATGAGCAATATCCAGGTTTTCACTGCCATCGCAAATGAAGTGCTCTCATGATGAGCTCCAAGGCTGAGGCAGCGTGGATGGTCAGAGAGCTGGGCTTAGAGTCTACAGTCAGCAGCATTCGCAGAAACATTGTACATAGAGCCTGCCTACATTTGGTGGAGCCTTGAGCCTAACTCTGTTGAAGATATCTGCACTGGTAGTTGCTTTTATCCCTTTCGAATAGGTCTCTTCCTTTGGGAATGGCCATTCCCTCTCTATATAGTTACAGAACTATGTGTACCTGACACTAGCCCCAGTGAACACAGCAAACATTAATCTGAGCTGAACTTCAAGAAATATAACATTGTCTCTGTCCTTGGCCTCTTCTAAGCAAAATCTGTGGAAATCAGTTCTTCCCATGCCATTCTATGCTGATTTAACTCCACTGACTTGAATGGAGTTGCACCTCACTTTTGATATCTGGTTTCAGGGATTTATTAAGCACAGCTGTGGTCTAAAACCCACTGACAGAAATCGATTGGTTTGTGTGGGTTCAAGCTTTATTTCCGTGTTTTCAACAAAAGCATGAAATACTTCACAGTTATAGGAGACTTATTACAGCCTTACAGGAGGATCAGAGAGAGTGACTCTACCAAGGCACTGTTTGCACTGGAAATCCTGGGTGGGGTGAAGGCTGCGCTGTCAAGCTCGGGAAGAGCTGGATGTGTGTGTCTGTAAGGTCAAAGTCCCCTTTGTGCAGCTGGCTAGATGGGGTTAGAGGTGGCCAGGTATGGTATAGCTCAGCCTGCCAGCTGATGGCCGGATCGAGGCTTTCTTGAAAAACCTTATGAGGGAGTTGTACCTGGGATAACATCCTGTGGGTGAAATCCTTTCATGTGGATGTAAATCATGCGGTCTACAAGGTTTGTACCACTTCAGTCTACTTATTCTTGAAGTAGCTCTTAATCCCTTAACATAGAGGCCCAGCCGAAATGCCAAGTTTAGGCCAACATATGTCTGAGGCTTTCCTGAAAGGAATGTTGTTCAGGTGGAAAAAGAATTTGATCTTTTTTTCCCCTCTGGGATTTCCAGATGCCAGAGAGCTCTTTCAGAGCAGTAATGAATGAGCCAGACCAGCTGCATGTATGTGGTCAAATGGTGCAGCAGTGGTTCTTCACATCCAGTCAGACCTGCACATACTGAACTGAATGTATGTGTGCCAGGCAGTAGGTCCTCTGCACAGTCTGACACAGTTAGATCCCCTGCGCATGGTCTGGCCATCTGGGTAGTGTGTCTGTAATAAGGCCATTGCATTCATGCTGGTTTATGCCTCTGCATTCCTCTGTGGGGATGCTCAAAGAGCCCAAGGTAGGAGTTCTTCCCTGTAGTCTTGAGAAATAACTATCCCCGCTCAAAGTTTTAGCTGCAATGTCAAAAGAGTGTGCAGACTCCTGTCTCAACAGTGACTACTTCTACTAACGTATTTTTCGAAGTTCCTGGGAAACTATTTGATGAGAATAACTACCCATCCCATTTATTTTTTATTTTTTATTTTTAAGAAAAAAAGTGGGATGCAGCAATGGAAAAACAATGGGCTGAGCATTCCTAATTTCAGGCTAAAACGTGTTTATTAAAGAAAACATGTAAAGAAGTATGAAACAAAGAAGCCTCAGACCATTGTAAAGTGATACATCAGAAGAAAATGTTCTTAATGTACCCCCATTCTTAGGATTTTTTCTCCCTTATTTCTCCACTGGTTCTAGACAAAAGTAATATTTGAATTGAAGTCAATAACAAGATGCAACTGTTGAATGTCAAGTATGGGGGAAAATATGAATGTTACTTGGATAATTCAGAAAACAGCTGCTACAGTTATGCTGCATTGTACAAGCTGTTAAAGGTGATAATTTTAAAAAGAAAAAAAGACTGGCAAAGAGCTACTGCACTTGGTAGGAAGAGACAGATTTCCTGTAACTCAGTGCCCTAGGGACGCCGGGGAGTAACGTGAGATGGGCTAGTTGTTGGTACGTGGACCTTGGCAGTTGTGTGCTCAACTGCTGGCTCTGTCCCTGTCTGTGGCAGCTGGGATGTTGTGCGAGGCTGGGCAGAGCAGAAAGTGCGGTGGGACTACCTGTGAGGGTCTGGGCTTTGGTTCCTCCTTGCCCTAGTTCCTTCCTAGTAAATGCTTGCCTGCCTCCATGGGGACTGTGGAGGTAGAGATTATGTGTTGAGCAGATATTTTCATACAAGGATCAGAGCCAAATGTTCTTGATAATTTTAGGTAGTAAATTTAGAGCTAAATGGACCACAACTATTAAAAAAAAAAAAAAAAAAAAAAGCTAAAAAAAGGTCAAAAGAGTACTAATAGTACTCTTTTTTAAATCATCATTTTAACATCTCTTCCAGTCATACAATTTGAACTTTTTAACTTGACTCTTCATTACTGATAAATAGTATTAAAAACATAGTATATGCTATAGTTGTTACCAATTTCCGGTTGCAGTTTGTATGTAAATCAAGTGCCCCTGACAGAAAGATCCACTGTACACCTTCCTTGCACTCTGACCACTTTAATACTGGAGAATCATTCTTTCCATTAGTGCACTTAAATTATGAAGAATGATGTGGAACAGTGGTATTAGCAACTCTTCCTTTGTTTATAGCTAAAGAATATCGGACTGCTTTAAAGAACATGAAAACGAGTTTTGTCTTCCTTTCCTATTACTGTCAAACAAACTTCACCTCAGCGCTCGACATCACATGGAATTTGTCACTGGCAGGAAGCATAAGCCCTACCTTGTGAATATATAACTTACAGTCACTTCAGAGGGAGAAAAAAAATCCTTTCATCATGTTCAGTTTTCTTCACTGTTTTATTTCACTTAAAACATCACTCACTACCAAATGGTATTTGTCAGTAGTAATTGGCAAATGCTGGAGGCGGTTTTCAAGGCTGTCTGAATGGAAAATCTCAAAGCAGTTGTCTGCACTGAAAGAAAATATTACATTTGATCTTTTTATGATTCTTACAGACATGATGTATGTCTGCATTCCTTAACCCGAAGAATTCTTGGTGTTTGGGTTTCTTTTCCTTTAAATGGCAGGAAGTAACACTTCACTGTTATTTTGCAGTATTGTCTGAGAATTAACCACAACATAATGGTAATGTACATTTTTTTTATGCTTTGCAGAGATTCGTTTTTATTAGCCATTTATTGTGGTTTTGCTTGTTGGCAAGCTGCAATGCTCTGAATGATAACTGTGGCTATTTCATTTCAAATGCATTTGTATGTAGACGTGTATTTCTCCTGATGTATTCTTTCTGAAGAAATTATCCTCAGTGATTGCTTTGCAGTAAATCACCTTTCTCTTAATGCAATCGTACAAGCGTATTACTGCTCCTGTCGCCGCTGACCATGTGCTTTTTGATGATTAAGACTTAAGGATAGACAGCACATTACATTAAAGCCATGGTTTAAGTCCACACAGTCGGGTTTTCCCTGATGCTAAGGCCAGTATGAGAGAGTGAAGGAAAGGAAAGGGTCATCACACCCTTAGAAAGGGACTGTAATCCCATGGGAGGAAAGGGATAGCTTATTTGCAAAGTGTTTTCTGCATTTCATTTTGTACCAAAAATGAATTGAGTAACTTTCCCTTCATGGAGTATTATGGTGTCTGCATTGACTCTTCGGGGTTGGTCAGATGAATGCTTGTGTGACCTCTCATTGAAGGTTTAGTCAACTAAAATAGATATTGGAGGCCAAATGAGGTCACTGTGTGTCAGCTTTTCCCTAAAACATTTGGGCCCGTGGGCTGGCTGTAGGCAATGCTGGGCATGGGACTCTCTCAGAGGGTTTTTCATGTCTCAGGAGGGACTGGCTGGCAGGGTGGCTGGTGGGGCTGTGGTAGTGCAGTCCTAGGCCGAGGAGCCGGAGGTAAGCGAGGACAAAAGGAGGGACAGCTGCGTGAGGAAGGGATTTTGAGAGGCAAAAGGAGACTACCATGCACTGCAGAGGGGAAGGAGAGGGTAGGAATGAAGGATGCAAACCTATAGAGATGAGATTTTGTTAATTTTGCTGCCTAGAGTAATGCAGCAATGCAGTATTTGTGGCACACACTCCCACACCTGTTGGACAGAGTTCAAAAGGATTTATTTGCAGCCTGTCACTTCAAGTCTTCAGTAGTTCCCATGTTTGATAGGAACTCTCATTGTCATGTTTCCACAGTTCTCAAATTAATGGCGCACTGTAGATTCCTGTCTGAGTCAATAACCCAATTAGTTAATAGAGCTGAGCAACAGCATGAGCGAAATTAAAGACAAGCTATGACAGCACTCTATTCCCAAAAGTTTTGCAGGCCTCCTTTAATTATTATCTGCAGACAGTTACTGTTGCCTTCTTGTAAATGCTGTGTGAGAATATTCAGAAATGTTATGCTTTATTTTTGTTACCAGTCAGTAGAACAATAAACGCAGAAGGACACATTTTTCTCTCTCCTGTTGTCACATGAAGCTGAAAGCTCAGTGATGTGAATTACAGATTATCTTTTTTTTCACCAAGAAGTGCCAGTCAAGCCTTTTCGCCAGAAAGGCAGAGTATAATGCCATACCCAGTAGAATAGGACTGCATTATATTGCTTAGAAAGTTCATACTTCACATGTAGTGTGTGCAGGGTCATATGCTCAGTGGAAAGGTCTGCGGAATCATGTACAGGTTAACACCTATACAGACCACTGTTCAGAAACAAAGGGCACAGCTGACAGAGATGCAAATAAGATGCATGATATTTGGGATTTTCAAGTCAGTCTGGATGCTGCAGTCCAGATTCATCTTCATGACCCAGGAAAACTTTAGCATTACACCAGTGAAGCTGCAAGTGCTGAAACAGGCCCCAGACATAAGTCATAGCCTAGAGGAATGAAGAATATAAAGTAGTACTATATAAATAATATAACACATGCCAATCTGGTATCCCATGTTGAATATTGCAAGGGCTACATAGGTAAAGGGAAGGGCAGACACTGAAATGGTCCTTAAAAACTCAGTTTAAACAGACTGGGCTTAATAAGTCTGGGAAAAAGACAGGTGGGTCAGGAAAGGGTTATGATAAGAGACTATAAAATCATGACTAGTATGGGAAAGGCAGATGGAGAAAGATTATTTATTCTTTCTCAAAACACAAGCAGTAGGGGGTGCCTAATTGGATTATATGGCAAAAAAAAAGACTCTTTCACAGTAGTTCATAATTGGTTTATTGAGCTTATTGCCACAAATGTCCTGTCTGAAAGGATAAATGGTTTCCAAAATGGACAAGTCAAGGGCAGAGACAATGGCCTGAATGTAAACTGGAGAAAGAACAGCATGCTTGTGTTAGTTCTTACTCTTTTCCCTTGAGCTTCTGTACGGAGTGTTGTCCAGAGACTGGACATTGGAGAAGATCTTGGTTCTAGTCCAGAATTACTGTTTTAAGCTATGTCTCTATATTCTAAAATTGTCAGATGGTAGCCTCACTTGACAGCAGCCAATGTGTGTTTTGGTGCTCTCTTTCTCAATTTCTACAACTCTGAAACTCTATGGGTTACATGCCCATAGACCTCAAACTGGGCACGGGAGGTGGTTTCTGTTTCCTAGACAAATAGTTTGTGTGCTGAATTCTCATTAAAAGCAGTTAAAAACATGAATATCTTGCTACATTTTTCAGTCATACATCTCACAATGGAGCTTATTATTGTGCTCGTCACAAGTAATTTCTGAAAGACGCCCAAGGGGTTGGATGATCATAGTGCTCAAGGAGCATACTGATAACTTATTTCTCATTTTGCAAAGAATTAACTTGAGAAAGAACTCCAGCTAACAAACTAACAAATTATTCATGGCAGAATGAAGAGAAATGATAATATGCCTTTTCCAGAACTATTGAATGATACTCCTGTACCGCAATAAGCTTTGGGAAGTTACAACAAAAGAAGGAATTGGCAGAAGTCTACAGTTGTTTCCAATGGACCAAAACACAGTGCAGTGTCTATATATGTTAGCAGGTGATACAATTTCACTTTGGAAACCAGCAGTGTCCACCAATTTATGCAGACAACAACTGTATTTGTTAAAATATATTCTTTTGTGTCTGTTTTAGACATACAGCTTAAGAACAGATGAGAATTACTCAACCGTTTTTTTATTTGAATCTTCACAAGGCTTTCTTTGGCAAATCCTTTCTGAGTTACAAATTTGGTTTACTCAGGCTAAGCTTTTAAGGGAAAAATCCTAGTAAAATAGTAATGTCTTCTTCCTCTTTAAACTGCATGTACATTAAAATTTTGTAAAGTTTAAAAGAGAATTAGCATCTGTTCAATGGGTTTTGCTGGCATTTCATGATCCAGAAAGTTCATCTTAAAACAAAATGATATTTTATTTCAGCCTTACAGTTCTCCTAAATATGTTTTGAGATCTAAATGCAATTTTTTCAGAAATCTTTTTAGTAACTTCGGCTCCATGCATCTCTGAGTCAAGTTTTTTTCTCTGCTTCTTATTTTCATTTCTTAATCTTAAATTATTTATAATAATAAACACTAATGAGCAATTGTCTTAGGATTCTTTGTGTGTACAGCTTGGCTCTGGTGCTTCAACACTTAGACTTTTTAAGACGCTCTTGTAAGTCTTGCAGGAATTATATATGAGATTTAAATGTCAGGTCTCAAGGGAGCTGTGAACTATGTGCAATTGTTTTTAGTAGTTGACTTGCGTGATACTAATAGTGACGTGAATTATGTTTTTTGTCTCTTTCTTCTCTCTCCAAGATGCTTTTGCAATGAGATGTTTCACTGCAATAAGATTCTCCAACAGAGAATATTAAGACAAGACACTATTTTAAGAGGAAACCAAATGAACAATGATGGAAATGTAACTCTGAATCATAATGACAAGGACAACAGGGTCCCTTATTAAATGGGGAACACGAATCAAAAGAGCTGAGTCCTAGATCTGCCACTATATACCCCTGAGAGCTATCCTTAAATATCTTTGTCTGGTTCCCCACTTGCAAGAAGAGCGAAAATAATATAGGATCCTTTGGGTGTTAGTTTAGCAGGACAGAGGGCTGACACTTTCTCTTTACCCAAAACAATCTCTATGCAGAATTCCCTTATGGTTCTTCCTATTTGTTGTTCATTTCAGGAGGAATAAAAACACTTGTAGCACCTGCTCTAATTAAATGATTCCTCTTTTTAGTGTTCAGTGCTAAGGTATGATTCACAGCATTACACAGGCTGTTTGCTCTCATGAAATATACATGATGCAAGAGGGGTCACATCAGATAGGAAGGTTTTTGCTTATCTTTGGTTTGTTTGAAGACCAAACCACAGCCATGTTGGGATAGAACAGCTGAGGTTAGATAGTGCCAGTAACATGCTGTTAACTCCTCTCCCAGCTTACCGCCAAAACCTCAGTGCTGATACACTTTTGCAGTATGTACAGACGAATAGAGTAATTCAAAAGGAGCCGCTTAGTGTCACATCAAAGCTGACTCTCAATCAATGACTCCATTGCAATGGGACTGCGGTTGTGGGTGGCAAGAAATTGCGAGTTGTTATGCCAGTGTGTTTCCTAGCGTGGTCACCCTCCCTGCCTGGGGGACACAGCTATTCAGAACAGTATGACAGCTGGAGTTGTCAAAGCTGTGCTAGGTCTCGTAGAAAATTAGCGTAAGTTGAGTGCCAGACTGCCTTAGGCACCTTTGTGAATCCAAAACAAAGGTAATATCACAGCAAATGTATTCCACTTCTAACTGATTTATAGAGGACTGTATCAAGGAGGCAAGCCACTGGATCTATGTAAAGCAGCTTCTGCAGATGTACCTGAGCTAGCTAGTTAATGCTAGCTTGGATGCAGACAATAGCATTGACCAAGCTCCCCTACAGTACTTGTCTGAGAATTTAGTTCTCAAATAAGTGGATTAATGATCTCACGGATTTGCAGATGGTTAACGCTCTGTTATTACCCAGCTACCCAGTTTACCAGAACCTGACTTCGCTATGTGATAGTTACCTTGGTTACACAAAGCACAGAAACTGCTGTATTTGAGTCAGCACTGCCTTGGGTGTCATACTGCATTGTGCTGCATATGCAAGTAAAAATGTACTAGGTGAGAAGAGTGAGAATGGTTGCATTTCACTCATGTGTCATACAGATCTAGAGGTCTACAGAATGTACAAAAGGACGACATCTATATCATTGTCATTGTCAGGGCTCTTTCCTCCATGATATGTTTTAATGAGCAGTTTGCAGGATGTGCACTGTCCAGGTTCACAGCACAGCAGAGCATTGGTGCAGCAAAATGCTCTTAAAGTAGTCGCGACAAGTCCTGCCTGCAGTTTGATGTGGGAAGAAGACCAAGTTGAATGTATGTGTCTGGATGAGTATAAACCACTCTGGTAAATGCACCCACATCCATGTTGAGGTCTCCACCTGTTTTCACTAGTTCTGGAGGGACATGAACAGCAAGCCCCACAATTATTTGAAGGTAATTGCACACTCTTGGTCTGAAGAACAAACAATTCCTTGATGATGAGATCCTTGATGACATACAGTGATTTTCGGCAAGGAAGGATTTGCTATGTCCTGTGCTATGAGGTACCACACATAGAAGACTTGCAGCATTTGTGGATAACCTACTCACTGGATATGACATGATAGTAGCCCAGTCCTTGGAAATGCTGAGAAGAGCTGTGTATTATAGCAGATAGAAAAATGGCGGCCGGAGTCAGGAAAGAATATGAAAACCAAGAGTGAGTTCATATGCTGAGACACGAGCCACATTTTGGCAACAACACTCTTCAGTTAAAGAGGTAGTGCACCTTAATATGAAGTATCTATACCTGCTGCAATACAAAACATGTAAAGAATAGCTCAAACAGATCATAGGGCAAGTATGTGAAAGAGTTAAGAAGATAGCTGATGCTTTTCTGTTGAGGACTTTTTATTATTATTATATTGGATGTACCATTGTAAGTCCTATTTTGCTATTTTACTCCTTTTGAAAAATACATTTTTACTTTGTAAATATTTCTTCTTGAGTCAGCATAATGATCTTCTACATCTTCTCTCAGGATAACCCTACTTGTAAACACAACATTAATCTTTGTACTGATGACTCAGAGATACACCTCTGTAATCCAGGTCATCACCTTTTGTCCAAACAAAAATCTTGGCTGTTTCTTGGCCATCTTCTTATAGTTATGTAGCTGCCAACTCAGCAAGGGCATAACTGAAAACATACAATAGCATCACTTTTCCTACCATTCAGCCTATAATCTATGTAAAGCTACGAGGACAATTTCTTGTCCAATTTAAACAGCAGCAAATCCCCACCCCAACGCGCCATCCCCCTGCCCCTTTTTTTTAAGAGTAAATCCCAGAAGTTATCCAGGAACAAGTACATGCTTTATCTTGGCTTTCATAGGTCTTTCTTTCTGTTGACTGCAAGATAGCTTACACACAGGAGGAGATGCCCATATCTGTCAAGCTACCTCATGATTGGTTCCTTTGCCTGACTGCTTACAAAATAATCATACTTGTTATACTTATACCTGTATGTCTCCTGATTTGCACTTCAGCTGTGAACTCTTTGAAGCCTGGAGGAGTGTTTTTGTAGTTGTACAGTATTGGGCACAGTTGGGTCCTAGCTCAAGAGCAAGCCTCAAGGATACTACGAAAAACTAATCCACTAAGCTATATCCACAAAGTTCATCAGGAACACTGTAGTATAAAGACTACTGAACCACAGTGCACGGTCAGAACCTCATCCTTTTTAACTTGCTGGGGTTTATTATTATTATTATTATTATTACTACTCACTGTTACTCAAAAGTTACTCAAAAGTCAGATAACAAAGGCAGTCAAACTTTTTTGCATTGCAAATGGCAATGTAAGCAAATGTAGAGCATCACAGCTCAGGCTTCAGCCTACTTGCTGGGTCTCGCATACTTCATGGTAAATTGGGCTGGAAGCGAGCAATATGTGCTCTTGCTCTGGCCCTTCAGTGAGTCTCCTTTCTGTGCCTGATACCCTTCTTGTGCAGCATGACTCTGACTTAGCTAGGAGCTTTGGAGCATGGCTTTGCAAGATTCATGTAGTAAATTGCTTTCTCTGTCTGAGGCAGGTCAGATATTCCATTTATGTCCTCCTGGGTTCAAGTAGTAGTATTAGGTTAACGAACAGTTAGCCTTAGTAAAGGAAAAAAAAATCTCAGTACACTCACTGTTAAACAGCAGTGCCCACTTTCTCACTCCATGGCTACCTTTGAGCAACTACTAGGCTGCATATTTTTTTTGCTCTTATGTTTATGTAAAAAGTTGTTCCAAGTCACTGTGGGTTAAAAGCTTTCTTCTTTAGCTGGACAGAAGCATCTAACTTTGCTGGACCTTGACTCCTTTGTCACCATTTCCTGGCCTTAGGTTAGATACTATGTCATGTTAGAAAATGGATGCTGTAACATCACACTGAAGATTAATTGTAAAGAGAGTTTGGTATGGTTTTCTTAAAAAGAGTGGTGTCTAAAATTTGTCACAATCATCTCCTTAGTTCTACACGAAATAACAATAACAGTGGCTTAGAGAGAAGGCATCAAGGCCACAGGAAGATGCGATTAGAGAAAACTTACTGTAGGTTAGATTTTGCTGTTTGGACCACTTTTTGTCTTCATTAACATTTAGTAAAACATCCCGTAGACCACAATTCACTGCTTTGGATTTCAAAAGGCAGCTTCTGTCAAGGCATATGAAAGAGTATAAAGGAAAAGAGTTAGTTCCCAAGCATTGTTCAGATACATGATCTGTTTTTTGGAAACCTTAAGGTTCACTCAGAGGAAGAAAACAAGTAGATTTATTTTCAGTATTAGGAATGAGTTGCAGTAGCTCAGCAACAAAAGCTGGAAGCACAAAAGATAGGACGGCTGCCCACCCGCTTTGTAAACTCAGTGCAGGTGGCTGAAAATAATACCTGAACAAATATTACCAGTCACTTCTGAAACGTTCATTGTATCAACATTTGCTGTAGGTGGTTCACACATCTGTTGGCATTTGCTTGGCAAACAATCTGGTTTGGAACAAAAGAAGAAGGCTTCCACGGAACAATTATGCATTAATTAACCTTACAGATAATGTTATCAGCATTACTTCTGCTACTATGAACTGTAACATGGTTCTCCATTTTAATCTTAACATAGACTCTGCTTGAATAACTTTAGTGTTTAAAGGTGATGAAATTTGCCTGCATATTTGAAAACTCCTCTGTAGTGTCCATTTGTTTGGTGGGCTCTACAAAACATTTTCTGCAGTCTGCAAGAGCGTATTTTGCAAAGGAGTAACACCCAGTAGATCAGACAGCAAACTGTAGGGTGTCTGTTCACCTCCCTAATTCTCTCCGACCATCTCATTCTCTTCCAAGAATGCAAGCAATAATTTAATATTTATAGGTCTCAATTTTCCTCTGTAGAATCGGAGAACTCCAATGTCCTGTCATTGGAGAGTAAGTCCTTTCATGATTGCAGAATGCTCAGATGTTATGGGAGTGAAAGCTGACTTATAAATGAGATGAAATTGCCTCGAATTCAGCAATTCTTAAACAGATTTACAAATCTGCCTATTCCTTTAGTGAACCAAGTCAGAATTCTTATGAAAATTAATGGTCCTAGTCATCAACGTTAGCAATAGAAAACTCCTTGTACTGACAGAATCACTGCCCGAGCGGAAAGCTCCCAGCCGGCACATTCCAGAGTGTGTCAGGATGATTATAAACAATTATGCCTCAATGCTCATCTGCAAAGAAAATACCATGCATCTACAGAGAGGATCCAGAGACTTCTGAACTGTTACATCCCAGGAGGTCAATTATCCTTTGCCTTTGCCACACATCTTTAAAGTGATCTTGTGTTAGTCTTATTGTGTAAAGTTATCCATAGAAAAAATGAATATGTTGTGAATATGTTTTTATTCCTGTGGGTAGATTTTATGCAAATAGGTAAATCACATTTTTGAAAGCTCTATTTTAACTCATGAACTATTAATATAAAGTGAAGTACTAGAAAGACCTGGAAAAAGATTTGCATGACTAAAAGATTTAGCTTTCTGCCTCATCACTGGGTGGGTGTTTGGAGAGGAATTATCAATTACTTTTTCATAAAGAAAGAGTTCTGTAACAAG
Source organism: Tinamus guttatus (assembly GCF_059628265.1). NCBI lineage: Eukaryota > Metazoa > Chordata > Aves > Tinamiformes > Tinamidae > Tinamus > Tinamus guttatus. Next base: position 186,904 of record NW_028288547.1, read on the forward strand.
GCATTACCCTATTTGAGTTTGTCACGTCTTTCCCACGTTCAGGTTCATGGTGATGTTGCGAGGCTTGGCCATGGGCACGGGCACGTTTCCCCCGGGGGCGGGCAAGCAGGATCCTTCCTCCACTTTTTTGCCTGCCACAGCTGCTGCACCACTGTGTGATGGGGAGCCGGAGCCCCGATCTCGCTCTGAGTGATCCCCAGATGGCCAAAACAAAAACATGGCCCTTTCCCTTCTGCCATATATATACATATATATCTGTCAAATATCCAGGGCTTTGTGCTCACAGATGTAAAAGAAGGCTTTTTTTTTTCCTCCTGTAGGAGAAATACAACTCCTTTGGTGATAATTTCATCTCTGTCAGCTGAGGTGTTCCTAGCACTAGCAGTTTGAGAGCCTCTCTGCCGTTCACGGACAGTGAAAAACTGTCCTCCTCAGGTCCAGAAAGCATTCAGGACTGCACGGCTCTTCTCATCTAACTGATAAATATTTTAAGTGTTAAGCTTCCTTTGAAAAACACAGTCACAGAAGTGAAGGTTGAGCTCCAGAGGTGATGGAGTTTCCAAGGAGAGCCTCCCATTTTGCTGTGTTGTTTGATGCTCTGGAAGGGGCATGAGCCCCTGATAGTGGGCAGGGATGGTGCCACTGATGGGGCTTCTCCTGGGAGAAAGTCCCGCATCCTTGACAAGGCAGCATGTCAGCACATCCAGGAACACTGATGCTTCAAAGCATCTGTTTTGTGCTCTGTTTTGTGTCTGGCTCAGAATGGGCTCCGCTCCACAGGCTCTGAAGAATCCTGCAGGTGAACTAGCAGCATCCCTTTTCCCCTGTGTTAGTAAATGCCAACCCGTTTTCCCAGGCTGGCGATCCTTTCTGAACAGGACTTAAAAGAGGTCTTGAAAAGTCTTTTGGAATCATTTAGAAGTACAGGAGAAATTAAGTTAAGCCGGGTATTCTGCCTAGATTAAGAACTGGCCTCTTGTGTCCCTCCCATGTGTTTCCTAAAGCTTACGGCATGATTTGGATGGTTTGGGTTTTCATTCCCTGCTTTATAATGCTGTGCTGTAGCCACCTATAGTCAAAGAGTTTTGTCATATTTCTTCTGACTTGAAAGATGGTGATTGCTACATACAGTTTATATCTATGGTTCCCATTATTTGTTTATTACTGGCTTTTAGGTTTGCCTGGAAAAGTTGAAGATTTAGTGGAAAAATGAGCTGTTTTTTGAGCAAAATAGCTGCATCACCTTGGCCACCTTGCTCACCTTCAGCACCAGCCAGCCCCCTCACCTTGCAGCAAAACAATTAAAGGAGCTCAAAAGACAGAAAAGTGATCACTTTTTCCTTTTCTGTAGCATGAACTTTCTGTAAGGTTAGCTCTGTGAATGCCCCTCTTGTGGGTTAGATGGAGGAGAATTCAGTACAAGCAGCAGGACTCCCTCTTAATCTTCTTCATTCTTCTTCACTGAAAGTCTTCATATCCCTCAGAAATGTTTTAAGCTAATTATAGTGGTAGGAGAATGCAGAGGAAAGGAAAGCCTAGGTGAAAATTCACGACAAGGTAAATCATTTCAGTGGAAATCGTTACCTGTTCTCCCTCCTAAGGCTTATGTGATGCTGGTGTTGATGCTGCCTGATGCACAGCGGCTACCTATGCAAGCAGAAGCACCAGAGTCACATCCCTGACCATCAGTCTGAACCCACCATCACCAACCTGGACATGGGCCAAGCATCGCTTTAAAGAGTGAAAGTCGAGCCATAGTCCTGCAGACCCACGGGTGCTTTCTCCTCTGAGCCGCCCTCTGCAAACCGAGCTTCCTGCAGCGGGGAGGTGTGGTTGGTGCCACTGCTTTGTTCACAAAGTCGTGGGCCCTATTTACCCAGCTGGTGTCAGCTCAGAGCGCTATTTGGATTGCTGTATAGAAAGATTTGCCTGAAAGGTTTGCATATTCCAAGAAACCACAATGATTAAGTACACATGAAAGAAAGCATTATGATGAATAATCAGGACATAATCAATGATACCCTTTTTGCATTATAAATGATGACGCTTATACTCAACAGCTTTTAGGCAGAGTGTGGGTGTGACAGCTTGAAAAACAGTGTATAGCATGACATGAGACCTGTCAACTCTTAAATGAAGTAATTAATGACCTGCTAAGCATGCAGATTTTAAATGCTAGTTAATTTTTTGAAATATTTCAAGAGTAAAAAAATATATATATTTGCAATCTGTCATTCTTATTAGTAAAAAGTCAGAATAAGAACATGAGTACAAAGAGAAATAACGCTAAATGTTATGAGGAAAATGAATTATGCTTTATCACTGATAAAACACTAAACAAACCTCCCTCCAAGATTCCTCTCACTCTTTCCAGGGTATCACTTAAGAAGTACATTGCTTTATTTTTTGCATGCAGGATGTGATTATGCTTTAGAATATTGTGCTCAAGGTCAGCACCGGATGCTTAAAACTGAGATGCAGCAGACAAGTATGGATTAGTTCATCCTACTCAAAGTCTGATCCTAATCCTGCAATGTCTGAATATGTGTAGGTCTTCTTCAAGGACTGGACTGACATCAACAGAAAACAGGTTTCACATTTAGAGGAACCCTTATAGAGTGTCAGCTCTCATGTGTTCATCAAGTCCTGCTGAGTAATGACTAAATTCTCTGTGCTCTGTTTGCTTGCTGGTCTGCTCTGTGCCTTGTTGTATTAGCTGTGGCTAACTAACTTTTGCAGCTTTATACTCCTCTGTCATTTCGTTTCTTGGTGACAAGGCATATAACATGGGAAATGAACAATTTTCTTGTCCAGACTTTTAGATGTCTTCTTTTACTTCATGGATGAAACATGTTTTTGTGCAATACTCTGCTAGATTAGAGACCATAGAACCTTTGTGTCAGTGCTGGGAACTGGTGCTGCAGGGACAACACATCCCAGACGCTGTTAGGGACAGTGCATCAATCTAAACATCCAGATATTGGTAAAAAACATGTTCTGGTGTGTCCTTTTTCTTTGCAGTGTGAGCACAGTACAAAAAACTTGTCTGTTGACCCCCTCTCTCCATCAGATGTTGACAAACTCCTCCTCCTTTTGAGGCTTCCTCCCTCTTTGCAATGCTTTGAGGAGTTTTATAAGACATGCTTTGTGAGGAGCTGTGGATGTGGGAGGGCTTGTTTTATAGCTCAGATTCCACACTTGGGTAAAATGACCTTTTAAACCATTTTCTAGGATGTATTAGCATTAACTTTTTCAAGTCTGGCTGTTGCAGCATGCCTCATACATCTGAGACAGCTCTCAGCAAACCTCATTGTTCATTTAGTTTGAGTGCTTGTGCGGGTGGCTCTTCTGGGTGCACGCTTTGACTATAATAGATGAATGCTGCATTCAGTGTATTGGAAGCCTGCACAATAACGAGATCTTGGAGAATCATGATTGCATAACCAGCATATGAAATTGCTAGGGTAGGTATGATAAAAAGACTAAGTCCTCATAAAACACTGATATGCTCTGATAGGAGATACAACTTAAGGCCTTGAATGGATTCTTCCACTCCCTAAATATCCACTTCTTATATCTTGTTTCACTGTCTTAGACCGTTTTCCACCTGAACAGGGGAAGACCCTTTAACCCTTTAAGGGTTTGTGCATGGTTGCTTCCCAGTAGTGTCAGATCAATAAACAGAGAATAACAAGGATGGTCTGCTTATCCTGTGCTTGGAGATGAGCTGTAGATGAACTAGTCCATGAGGTATCTTCTCTTGGATGATTTGAAGGCCTAGGGATATATAGTATTTCCACAAAGTCATGGAACTTCTTTTGCAACCTCACATGGGCCACCAGTAGGCAGAGTGGGGATGTGATACCTTAAAAAGTAATTGATCAGATTACCTATCGTAACTGAATTGTAACTGTTCTTGTAAATTAAGGAGATTCCTGATGGCTGAAATGAGTAAATAAGTACTTGGGATACTTCCAAATTAGTGATAAAGTTTTGCGGCCACATATATGAAAAAATTCAATGTATCCCTCAAACAGCACTATGTATTTCTATTTTGGTAAGGTAAATCTTGCATTTTGCATGGTTTGGAAGGTTTAAAATAAACAGAGCATAAAAAAGTAGTTTAAAATATCTAATAATAGCTGGAATTATTGTGAAGCTTGAGAGATTATAACTTAACAAAAGGCACTCCTAAGTGCTATCTTAAGATTGTATTTACTGTGTGAATGGATGGTGAAATCTCATTTAGATGCTTAACTAAATGAAAGAGAAGAAAAAAAAAGGTAATATGGCCTGTGAAGCACTTGGTGCCAGGAATCATTATTACTGAAAATTAACTTTAATCGTGTTTTAAAATCAAAATGTGTTTGTGCTTTGTTCTGACCTCCATTTGTAGAGTTCATGTGACCAATAACAGCAGGTTTGCCAACTCATTATAATAAACTTCCATAAAGATTAACACCCACATATTGCAATGCTAGAGCAGTATTTTCTTCCTGGGGAAGAACAGAGGATACAGCTGGCTTTTTAAGTCTTCTGTAGGTACTGTCTGGGGAGGTGGAACTGTGCTGATCTTTCAGAAGAGCAGGCTACCAGAACATTTCAGACTCAGGGTCATACTCAGACTTCAGACTCAGACTCAGAGTTTTTCTCATTTTCATGGCTGTCAGATCTTAAAGTCTGACAGCTGCCTGATTTGCCCTGCTTTCTCAAATATATTTTCAAAATTTCCAAATATATTTTCCAAACTGTACTGGCACAAATATCTTTTTGGACACTGTATGATACATGTGAACGTAATACAAAAATACTGATATATTTTAACCATAAAACTCACTTTAATTGATTTGCTGTTTCTTTTGGGGCTATCCCTGGTCTCATGTGTTATCATAACAATCATTCATGGTACACATCCTTGGCCACTACTCTCTACGGAGCGGTTATCACAGAATCATAGAATCATGGAATGCTTAAGGTTGGAAGGGACCTCTAGAGGTCATCTAGTCCAACCCCCTGCACACACAGGGTCACCTAGAGCACGTGGCACAGGACTGCATCCAAGTGGGTTTGGAAGATCTCCATAGAAGGAGACTCCACAACCTCTCTTGGCAACGTGTTCCAGGGCTCTGTCACCCGCACTGTTAAAAATTTTTTCTTTAAGCTCCTGTGGAACTTTTGGTGCTTCAGTTTGTGGCCATTCCCTCTAGTTCTGTCAGTGGCCACCACTGAAAAGAGACCAGCACCATCCTCTTCACTCCCTCCCTTGAGGTACTTATCTCAGGCAAAGTCAGTGCTGCACTGGGTTCCATTCAAATAAATACAAACACACAGAGAATGACTGTCCTGAGGAGATTACATTTTCATAGAGGATACAAGGCAGGGAAAAGGTTTGAAGGGAGGCAGAAGACTGAAGAAGTGTGTGGCTCAGGGTCAGGAAACAGGTTCAAGATATATTCCAGAAAAATAATCCATTTTTCTTTAGTCTTCAACAAGTGTCCATAACTGGCATTCCTTAACTGAGCTAAATTCTTGCTAGCTTAGTTATGGGCTTTATTAAATGAAAGTCATTAGACATAAGTGGTCCTGACATCTGACTGCATAGACAGATCATTACATGGCAGGGATGGTTGTGGTAGTTGGTAATGAATGAGAGTTAAGATTGCTCTCTCCCACCTGGGTATTTGATTTAGTTTACTAATTTGAGTAACACAGAAGAAAAATGCAGAAGCGATAAAATAAAATACAGAAAGCACAAAAGCAGCACAGTCATAGAAAAGCTATGTTTTCATAAATATACTTCAGGGGCTGAGTGCGGGATTTTGGCTACTTTCTATGGAAATATATGAATCTTCAAATATATGATGTCAATGCATGACATTTCACAAAGTCTAAATTCCTGTCAGCTATAGACTGACACAAAGCCCCACTGAGGTGAATAGGAGCCTTCGTACGAATTTCAGCAGTGCTTGCATCAGACTTCATATATCAGCACAAAAAAGGACAGGTATGTTTTATACAGCAGAGAGCAAAGCTAATTTCTTTGGGTGTTGGGAGATGGGCTATATCATACAGTGCATGAGCCAGAAGCCTGTCATCTCCAGCTAGAGTATTGCAACCAGGTTCTCAAGTTCCTAACGGTTATTCTATGTGTTGGAGATCATTATCAGCTTTGTGTGTATATATATATATATATATGTATATTTAAAGAACAATACTTTTGGGGGCTAATCCCCAACAATTTCCATTCCTGTGTCGGTAGCATCTAGGAGGTTGTTGTATGTGTCTAACCTTTTTTTTTTTTCAGTTTTATTCCTTCTGTTGTTACCTGGCCTGCCTCTTTTACTTCAGTTTATATATCTTCCATTTGTAGTTTAGAAAATATTTCTTTAAAGGGACATACTATATGCTTTAAAATAAAAACGATTCTCTCTTATAATGCCAGTGGAGCAATTTTCATTACTCCATTACTTTTGATCGCATTTTATATTTGGACAGGCTCACCCTGGACAGTGTAACCTGTGCCTCTTAACTCAGTGTCAAACTGCTCATTGATTTGAGCTGTGTACAGTCATGAAAGACCTAATATGCTTTTGATAGATAGTTCATTGCTTTGAAAAGGCTTTGCATTTTGAAGCCCAGCTCATTGAAGCCCAGAGTCACTTTCCTGTCCCCTTATTCAGATGGATGATCAATTTTCTAGGGTCTTGTAAATTGTGTAGTTTATCTACTAGTGATGCAAGATGTAATAGCCTTCAGGCCTTCATTTTGTTGACTAATTAATCAGTCATTTAAGACTGAATAATTAAAGCCTGGGAAAGTCAAGGCACTTCTTTCCAAAGCTGCTAAATTATTGGCATAATTGTGCGCTAGAGTCTGCATTGATAGTAATACCACATTGCACTTGCTAACCTGCAATGTTTGATAATCATTTTTATTCAGTACTTTCCAAAATCACATACTGGAGCTTTTGCGTGAATGCATTTGTACTAAATTTTCCTCTACGCTCTATTCAGCATAAATATCTATGGTTTCTTTCAACCATACAGTGCTACATTTGCTTTCTCATGTTAAACTATAGCCATGTCAACAATAAAGTTCTCTTCATTATGGTGGTGTTCTCTGAGGTTTATCTGCTGGGTAAATCTGCTACTTTGCCTGGGACATACACTTCATATTTCACTAGCATAGCATAGTCTTGTGGCAAGAGCTGGATGAAAATACCATGCACACGCTTGAAAGATTGCTTTGAATTTACTCTCTCTCCTTTTTTTTTTTTTTTCCTTTTTTTTTTCTTTTTCAATGTTTGCATGTCAAAAAGTTACACCAAACCCTTCTGGGAATGTGTATTAGTAATTGGAGAATTCAATGGGCAATTCTGTTCAATGCCAGGCTATCCTGTCCTGTCTTAATCTGACTTGTCCTCATACTTACCAAACATTTTTCCACATATTTGATTGCAGAGGTTTGCTGTTTTGACTCATCCTGATCTCTTTCGCAGAGTGTTGCTTTGCGATCATGATCAGGTGACCAAGTAATGACCAAATAATCCTATAGACATCTCCATGTCCAATCTGATCCCAGTCCAGTCTGATCTTGTTGGACTTGCTATAAGGAGGGGGCTAGACTTGGTTACCTCCACAGGTCCTTTACAACCTTAATTATTTTAAGTTTCTAAAAAATTGCTTTTTCTTTCTTTCCCAACAGTATTACAGCAGAACATACTTAACAGTATTATCAGCATTATCAACATTAACAGGCAAGTCTTTATCCTCTTGTAGGCTGAAAGAGTTTAGCAGAAGGATAGGTTGTCTAGTCAACCGTACCAAAAATGGCAAAACCTTGAGGAAGTAGTAGTGACTTTTACGCAATGAATTGCCCTTTCTCTTTGGTGAGAAAAGAGTGAAATGCAATACATCTTTTGTTACAAATGCTGGCAATGATACATCAAACTGTAACCACGCTGGTATAGTAATGGGAACACCATGGGCTAAGTTTCTACCAAGCTCATTTATAACCTGGCTACAGAGTGAAGCCTGCTAGCTTCATTTAGTTGCTTGAGGAAAGCTTTGGGTACTACCTTTAGTGAGGGGCAGCCTTAGGTGCTACTTTAGCAAGTGTGTTACTTGCATACTGGGAAAAGATGAAACTGGCTCCTTTTAATGAAACGAGCTGTTTCTCCTAGTAACGGTGGTCCATTTCACAGAATCACAGAGTAACTGGTGTTTGAAGGGACCTCTGGACGTCATCTAGTCCAATCCCCCTACAGAAGCAGGATCACCTACAGCACATTGAACAGGGCTGCATCCAGGTTTTGAGTATCTCCAGAGAAGGAGCCTCCACAGCCTCTCTAAGCAGCCTGCTCCAGTGCTCTGTTACCCTCACAGTCAAGAATTTTTTCCCCAAATTCAGGCAGAACTTCCTATGCTTCAGTTTTTGGTCATTGCCTCTTGTCCTACCACTGGTTACCACTGAAGAATCTGGCCCCATCCACTTGGCACCTTCCCTCAAGTTATTTGTACACACTGATAGGTATGTAAACACTGATATTTGTACGCGTCGATAAGATCTCCTCTGGGTCTTCCCATTTCCTCTGCTGAAATCTTCATTTTCTCCCAATAGCAGACAAGAAGATGTTGATGTGGTAAACATCAACAGGGGGGGATGGGAGAAGTCTCAGGTCTTTAAAGATGAAGGCTGGTTTTCATAGCGCCTGATTTCCAGCTTGAAACCAAGGCCTGTGAGATAAGAAACAGGTTGTGGTCCTCTATGGAGGAGTGAACTCTGGTGCAAATCAGACTATCTGGTCTGTGAGTCCCTGTAGGAGTCCCTAATGACAGTATGAAGACAATCCCAGGGAAATAGCTTTCTAACTTTGACACCCAGCAGAGATAGACATGGAGTCTGTCTCTTTGCTACTCTGCCTGAGAAATCCATTCTGAAAAACAGTGCTCTGAAGATGATCTCAATGTAGATGAGAATATCCTGTTATCCCTTTATTGGACTCGAGCATTTAGGAAGTAATTTGGCCCCAGCAGGTGTTTTCCATTAGAAACTGAGGCTTGAATCAATGTCTTATGTCTTTGGATGAAGCAAGCGAGAGCATCTTTGCAGCAGATTCAAGCCTTTCCTGACAGTGCTTGCCTTAAAAACTTCTTATCTCAACTTTTGTTTCTATGCGGAGCTGCCACAGCTCTTCTGCTTGGTACTTCCTTGATGCCTTCTTTGTTAGCTTTTATGTTTTTTTTTTTTTTCTCTTGAACTCCGTAAAAAGAAAGCAATATGAAATTCAGTTGAGCATATTGAACAATACCCTAACCTCTGCATTTTTCTATCAATCCTGATGATTTGGTTTCTGCAGAGGGCTATCTTTATGCTGGTATTTGGATCAACAGTGTGTGCTTCACTGTTTTAGTTGCCTGCTTCCATAAAGGAGCTTAATAGCTCCTTTATGTAGCTCTGCAACAAACCTGGGCATTAATTACACTTATCACTAATTTAATCTATAACATCATTTTTGGCACATCACTGATTTAAAACAGGCTATACTTTCCCTTGCACTAATTGCTTTTTCTAATGTACAAATTGTTGGTTAGCCATTTTGTATCAATATTTCATAAATGCCAAATCCCGAGCTCATTTTTGCAGACGTACCAGGGCTGTGGCTGTCTGTGCTGCTGTTAGCTCAAGCTTCAGAGAGCGTGTCAGAGTGCGCGGGCAGCGCACCAGCAGCATGCTCTGGAGAACACTGGGCTATATTTACCAGCCATGCAAAGGGAAATGCAATTATCTGAGGGGCTTCAGTAGAAAGTCTCAATGAAGAGACATGCTAGTATGCGCTGGCTCAATGGGTCGTAGCTATGGTTTTCTCCCATTCTTTCCAAGCTGGCCAGTCTTATCCTGTACCGATGCTCCTCTCCATACGACACTTTCTTATCTGACATTCCTGTCCTACTTCCCTTTGAGACAGACAGAATCAGAGCCCTCCAATTTGTATGGTTCCTGCTGCTCTGGGAAGGGGTGAATATTCCCTGGAGGTGTGGTGGCATGTGGGCTGGCTGCTGCATCAGTTACAGTTTGCTCGAGTGCTTTCTGATTTCTTGGTTCCTTTGACACACAGTGAGCTCCATTTTGGTGTTTCACTTCCAAGCGTGCTGCTCAAAATGTTCTTTTCAATCCGTTGCTCAGGTGAACTGCAAATTAGGTGTGTGAGGAACACTGGTTAAATAAGAAGCCACACAGATATTTCAGTTATGGATTTTCAAGATTTATTCAGTTTGCAAAATGGTTCTGGTTTGCATCTGCCATAGGCAGTGGTAAACTTAGAGCGGAAAACAATGCAACACCCTTGAAAATGAAATGAGGCCTCTTTCTTCTGAAGCTGACAGTTGAGTCTATCTTTTTTTATGACGTCTTTTAAGGCTGCTAAATTGTTGTCTAATCCTTACCTCAGGGCTAAAAGCCTTTCAAGAGAACAAACACATGTAATATCAAAAAGAAAAGGTCTGTGCTGCACACTCTGCAAAGCAGCTTGTGTGCAGATAACTCCTCAGAGGTTGCATTCAGATGAGCAAATGTGACAGAAGTGCATTCGGTAATAACAATATCCTCAATCAAAGGCATCAGCTGCACTCATATGCACTAAGCCTGACTTCTGAAGTCTTTGAAAGAATGAAAGTTGGCATATGTGGATGCTGCACGACATTTGCAAGGAGGTTTATGAGAACCCTCATGTTATCGGAAAAGCATCTGCCTGGGATAATTTGAAATGTTTCACCTTCCTGGCCCCCAGAATTACAATAATCAACTCATTTTTTTCTTTTTCACAAGGCCAAATTATATAATTTTGAAGCAGATATGTTACTTAAATATATAGGATAACAGGGAAATCTTGTATCATATACATGATAATAGATTTCACAGGTCTCAGATATCTATCTTACCTGACTTTTAAAATTATTTTTATTTTGTTAAATGTGCGCTTTTTATAATGAACCCCAGGGAATATTTTCATTTTTCCAAAACCAGACTTGCATTTTTTTTTCCATTGGACTAACCAGCCTGGGTTTTCTACAATCTCTGGCCAAAATCGTAACAGAAATACCTTGGAACAACTTCCTCTACATATTTAGAAGATTCAGGTGACTGGAATTGGGAGGGTGTCTCATATACCTTATCGGTTGTGCAAATATGTGCAGAAGGAAGGACTAGACTTTTCCTTCGAGGCAGAACATCAAGGGTGTAACACCAGTTGGGGTACTCAGGCTGCACTAAGAGCACACGTGAAAGAAACTGTGCAGCTGTGAGAAGGCCCTTGATAACAGTGGGAAAATAGTCCCGAGCTGCCTGGCCACAGACTATTGCCTGCAGCCTCCAGCTGCTGACTCCTTGGAAAAGACAGGGCTCCTGTGGATTCACAGCTGGGTGCCCTGCTGGATGAGGAGCTGGGGCTGAACACAGAGGCCTGATCCATGGGTCAGAAACCCCAAGTGGATATGTAAGTTTTCCCTCAAGGATCATGTGAGCAGTTTCCAAACTTGAAGTTGTACCTGCTTTGACTGGATACTGCGGGTAACAGGACAATTTAATCTCCTGACTGACTCTTCAGATGGGGTTTCTGGTGTTGGCGCTCTTGACCATGAATGCAAATTTGCTTTCTGATATATCCTGTAGCATTTGCTGAAGAGTTTCTGTCTTGGTGAGCATTTTTGCCAGTAAAATCACTTATGAGAACATTAGTACAAAAGGTCATAGGAAATTCATTTAAATAGTCAAATGAATTTTTGTTTTCATGGGAACTTTTCGATTTCATTCACTCATAATTTAAAAGATAGTTAACTGCTTGGTGAGGAGCTCTGCATACCCAAGAAGAAGAAGCTACCCATGAAATATATGATAATAATCAGATTATGCCTTTACTTTTCTAAATCTGTACAGCACACAACACTTTGAAAACTTAGCACTTCACCCACTCTGAACAGAGGGTAAGGTGAATGGGGGGAACTGTTTTGGAACAGTCCCTAAGTACTGTTACTATTGTAATAGACCCTTGCCAGGTCAATATTTGAGCTTAAGAAAATCATTCTATACCTCCAGTGTATAGAATGGATAGGGTATCTCTGCCACAGGGTGTCCTTGGACTCAGTTCATCCCACACAGCACGGACAAACTGACCTCAGGTTTCCAAGACTTTATTTTTCTCATATACTGTCATTTTGTACACCTAGATAAAGAAAAGGGCAACATGAATAAACAGGATATATTTCTGGTGGCAAAGCTCTGGAGAAGCTCGTGTAGCATGAGATGTTTTGGATAACAATATATGGATTGCCTAGCTCTTACGGAGAAGCTGTCCAGTGGCTGGGTAGGAAATTCTGAATGGTTTTGGAAACTCAGGGTCAGATTGTGGGTGATCCTGTGAAATGGGAGCACAAAAAAAATCTCTCCTATACCTCTTGGAAGTAGGAATCTTGTTGATATCAGGCATATAAATACTGAGTGTTTTTGCCTTCCTTTCTGTGAAGAGATAAAAAATACCACACTCAAAACATTTTGGTCTCCTTTGGTCGGCTTTCTGCTGCTCCATCATTTGGGATGACTGTTTTCAAGCTTTTTTGAAGAGGGTGGGATAAAAAAGCCCTTTCTTCTTTGTCTTGCCCCGACTTTCAGATGAGACTCTCACATAAAGCTAACTGTAAACGAAAGCACTGCTAACTGTAAAATCATTAGGGGAATCACTGTACGAGGCCTTGTGCTGCTGCCCTGTCCTCTGCTGTCTTCTCCACTCCTGTGGCCCCGCTAGAAGCTGCTTGACTTTGGGGGATGCAGCAACCTGCATTGTTCAGTTCATTAGACATTTGTTCTTGCCTTCCAATCTTGGCATGACCTTCCTACACAATAGCAGAAACTCTTCCAAAGTAGGATCCACATCCTTGCCACATTTATTCCGTGAAGAAATCAGCCTGTCTTTTCAGGTCCTTGCATAGTCACCAGTGCTATAGAAACATGGCTGAAAAATAAGTTATCCTGCAGGGAAGAAGAGGATATTGACCCAAGGCCAGTCCAAGAAAGCATGACAAGAGGAGCAGGTCCTCCCAATTAGCCACGCTGAGAATTTAGCTCAGCATGTTTAAATTGAATCTCCATTCTAATTTTTTTCACACAGAAAAGCACAGAAATGCCCAAGATCCTCATTAATGTGCCTGTCTAACAGTCCTTTGCATATTTAATTTCTCAAGTTCATATGTCCTTCTTCCTCTTCATTTTGAAATTGAAAAAATTTCAGAAAAAATGGCAGCGGGGAAGCCAACAGAAAACGCTGCTCATTTCATTTAAGTTTTTAAAGCAGAGGTTAGAAGCTGTTGTCCTTGGGGATATTTAAGCCTGATATGAAAGCTTGGCAAAAGGAGGCTAGATATTTGTGCCATCCAAAGGCTGCCAGCTAAAAGGGGGCTGCAGCATGAGAGCCCGGCGAGCCCGGGAAGCAGCGTCAGGGGCCTCTTACGCATCTTGGAGGATAAACTGTATTTGTGGTCAGACCTCCAGCATCCAAGAGTGCAAAGGGGCAAATAACCCATGAAGGAAGAATTTGACACATGCTGCGAGAATATATTCCCAGTCTGACTCCCTGTTGCTTCCTCCTACGATTATTATAGCTCAGTCTGCCTGTGTATGGGTTCATTCTGGAACAGCTATCCTGGAAAAGTTTCTGCAGTTTGAAAATAGCTAAATAATCCAGAAAAGACTTCTTTTTAAAAATTTTTATTTTAAGCTAAAAGTTATTTGCATATGGTGGCAAACAAGAACGGCCATTATGCTATAAATCTGAATCCTATCTATCTTAGTTGGAATTAATTTTCAGAAAGAGGCAAGCTCTGAGATTTGAGGGCATGTAACAAATTCAGAAGGAGGCCCCTGAGATTTATTGCTGAAATTACTGACGTACACAGACACACGTTTGCCACTTTTGTTTCTTTGCTGGTAATTTGTTTACCCAAAGAATTGCATATTTTTCCCCACCAGTCTTTGATAAATGGATATAGGAAACAGCTGCTCAGTGGAAATGTTTAAAAGAGCATCAGCAAGTCTTCTGCCCCATTTACATTTTTTACCAAATAAAAGCAATATTTAGAAAGCACCCCCTCCCTCCCAACTCATGGTTGTGCTGCTAAAATATAACTCTCGCACCCACATAAAGAGTCAGGGTAGCCACCATCTGCTAAACATATTGCTTATAATATCTTACTGGCTATGTTTTAATAGGTTAGATATTAAATTCTGAACTAAATAAAGGCAGAGCACAGTTTTCAGTCAATATCATGAGGCTCTTGAGGGCTCTGTGCCATCACTACTACTTAAAAGGAGGATATAATATACAGAAAATTGATCAGTGTAACAACTTCTTAAAATAATTTTACATATATTTTGACCCATTATATTGTGCAGATTTTGGGAAACCTTTTTAGGGAGACAGAATTTTCTCTCACATTCTGAATGTTGTTAAAGAAAATGGCTATTTTAAAATGAGTACATTCTTTGTGGGAATGATTTCTAGCTGGAACAAGGCATTGATGATGCTACAGGCCAAAATCAAGTTTTTAATTTTAACCTCAGTCTCATTTACAAAATCAGACTTAAGTGTGTTTGGCAGAGGTTGTGTAAAAGCTCCTTCCTAATGTTTTCCTGCATTAGCTTAGTCTGGTCACTAGATGTTGCTAGGTGTCTGTGTTAGTAGGTTTTTTTGGCCAATTTAACTATGACTTTATATGTATGAAAACATTACTATCAGTAGTAACTTACAGAGTTATTTCACTGAGTTTATAAATGCTATCAGTAAAAAAGTCCTCACTTCTTCCATGAAAAAGAGTCGTGTCCTTGTCCTCCAATAGTGGCAGGCTCACCTGAGCAAAGCAGATAACTCCACCATACAAATCTTGAATTTAGTTTTTAATGGTTCAAATGTTTTAGAAAACGTCATTTTCCCTGAGAAACAAGAATTTAGGCAAAAGGTTCTTCTCACATCGGAACTAAGTTTTCTCCACTGGGGAACAGCTAGCATGACTCGGCGGCGACACAGCTCACTCCACAGTATGATTAGGTGATCTCATGCCTTCCCCGGTGCTGCTGCAGAATTATGGCTCGGTAGAGGTTTGTCTTCAGTAACTTCCATAGTAGAGTGTGAGTTTAATAGTCTCAGAATATGACTACTTCACAGTAGTTTTGTATAAGAATAGCTATACTTAAATATATATAAAATAGATGTCCCAAGTAGTACCTTAAATACTGATTATTGCCATTCTAGAAAAGGGATTTTGACAGAAAAAGAAGAGGTGCCTTTTCTAAGCATTCAAAGCTCTCTTTCTTGTGAAATATTTCCCACATCAACAGCTTTTATATGTGACATATCTTGAAATCAATGAAGTACTTCAGTGCATAATAATTACAGAAGAATGCTGTGCAAAAGTGAATTTTACTTCACCTGAAACATTCAGTTCTTACCATCAAACTTCTTTATTTTGAATTGGCATTTAAAATACACGATCTTCATCTCCAAAATGCAAGGAAAAATTGCATAACAATTTTACAAATTTAGAAAGTGTGAAGCAGAGTGCTTATAAGAGTAAACTTGGGCAAAAACAAAGCTTTATCAGTTAAAATGACACACAAACTTTTGCCTAAATGTATTTCAGTGTTTTGTATAAAAAAACAGTCATATTTTTCATAATATGTATTTTCACTTCAGGTGGAATTCCTCCAGCCAAACTTTGGCTCTCTGGAGATTAAGGGTTTAATCGAAGACAGCAGTTCAACCTCCCAGGCTCTAGCAAATGTGATTCATCCCATCCTAAAAGAAATGACTAAGATAGGTAGGATGAATCCACCTAGACACATGTCTATCTCCATTGACTATAGAGGAAGCGAAAATGTCTGGCTTAGACTACATGTCTAACTTCTGGAAGGCTGAAATTTGTTGAAGTGAGGCTGAGGCTTTATATAGAAAATGCCAAAATGTGGCATTTAATGTTTTCCTTTCATCCTTATATGTTTTTATTTTGGAAGTGCTGAAACAAAATGTTTTGGTCTTTTGGGGCGATAAATACATACCTTAAAGCAAGAAATACCCAAGTGGTCGTTTGTTCAAAATTATTGGAGGTTGGGGACAGAAGGAAAGAAAAAGAAGAAATGTTTCTGATGATGGCAAGTTGTGGTAGGATACTTGGAAAAAACGGAAAACTATCTGTTTTGCATATCTCTTAGGAATTTCAGGATATCTCCTACTATTAATTCTGAGACTTAATCCAACCAAATTTCCTCTAAAAAATATCCACTTTGCTCCAGGATTTAATCTGGGGGCAATTCTTTCTATTCTATTCTTGGGAGAAGGGGAAGAAATATTGCCTTCCATTTGTTTTCAGTCGGCAGTCTGTGAACATCTGTGCATTTCTGGTCTGTATTTAAGGGGTCTGCTAAAGGTAACAGACTCCATCAAGTAAAAACACTTGAAGAACAGTTGCCTGTGATGTTTGCATGCTATTGATCAAAATAAGGAAACATTTCTGCTCTTATTTCCTCTTTCCCCAAGCAAACAAAGAGCACGCAAATGTCTTTTTTTATTATTTATTATATATAGCTCTTTTACAATACGTTAGTTACCAGTAGGACGCATGCTGTTTTATCAAGATGATGCTATTTTTCTCTTTCAGTTGAAGTGACTGCAGCACAGAGAAGCAAGGCATCGACCAAACATTGCTTTGGTCAGCAAGGAGTAAAAATCACTCTGTACCTGACCTACTGGTACTAGGTATGTTAAAAAAATCGTTGTAGTTCAAAGTGGGTAAAATTAGGTAACCTAACTGCTTTCTCTGGGTTTTGGGGCCCAGATTGCCTTGGAACGGTTGCAGAGGGAGCATAGCACAGGCAAATGCTGCTGCTCTAGCCATCTGTAAACGGCACTGGGACAGCCTGGTGTCGCCTTCAGATGTGGAATTTGTATGGGGTGCTTTACAAAAAGTCCCCTGTTTTCCTCTCTTTTCACTTTCTCAGTGGGAAACCTGTATGCCCAAATGGATGTGAAGTTTTTTAAAGGGGGTTTAGTCTGAAACCCCCTTGTGGGTGTGGGGGCAGAGAGCTCAGCAGCTTGGGTGAGGGAAACTATTGGGCGGCTGGTGCAAGCACAGATTTTTTTTACCTGTAGAGGCACCTGGGATTTCCCTACAGCACAGCTAGCAAGTTGTCTACTCTTCCCTTTAAGAATTTGCTTCTCAAAGTTGCTGAATACAGCATTTTGCCTTGACCTCCCAGCTCTTTGATACACCTTCCTTTGCAAAGCTGCCTTTCTGAGGGCTATTTCCTATGTGTAACTATGACTGCATGCTGTTTATGCTACTCTACTCTTTTTTTTTTTTTAATTCAGAGAAGGAGAAGATAAAATTTCCCCTTGTAACTAAATTTTGCATATACGGAAAAAGCTCTACAGATTAAAATGTGTTAAGTCTCCACACAGTTAACAACATGTCACTTCGTGAGAGAATTTTCATAATTAATGAACTGGTTCAATTTGCTCAGCCGCTTGACTTTGATTAATACATTTTTGAGTGTTCCCACTGGGACCCTGTCCAGTTTGTTTAGTAAGCTCTTATGTCTATATCCAGTTCATGTGCATGGATCAAAGTGTTGGCACCAAATACTGGCAATATTACACTATGGTACAGCCATTCTGACTCCACTTAAAAAGAAGATAGCAATATATCTTACCTCAAGTTCTTTGTGACTCATTTAAAAGAAGAAAAGGGAAAGAAATTTCACACTGCATTGTGTGGAAATGCCGTGATTTAAAAGTTCATCTCACGCAAGCTTTGTCAATTAAAGAGGCATTTATCAATCCAGACAGTAATTGTGCAGATCCAAGACGGCAATTTGTTCAATATTAAACGCAGAGCCACAAAACTCCCATAATTAACAAATCTAATGATCATCAGCCATTTTCCCTGGCCACCATGATAGCATGGGACCCTGCACTCAACGCCGGTGCTTTGGAAATACATCAATGCTGCACAAGGGTGTGCACCACATTGTAAAAAGGGGACTAATGTGCATTTAATTCAGTCCTATGGGCTGGTGGTTTGGTGTATGCAGAGCCAGCAGGATGAAAGTGAGTGGGTGGATCGCCATGGGCCATGCTTGGGTGGATTGCTCCAGGCGGGAGACCCTGGAATGTGGATGACTCCAGGGTCTCCCACCTGGAGCAGTCCCTTCCCTTTCCCTGCTGGGAGCCTCGAGCCAGCTGGGAGGAAGGAGCTCTCCTTTTGCACCAGTGTGAGCAGGGCAGCCTGGCTATGGATGAGAAACCCATGGTCTTGGAGTTTTGTCATGTTAATTCTCTCCTTCTTCTGTGTTCCAAAGGAAAATTGAGGGTCAGCATCACCCCAACTGGATGCAAAGGGGACACAAGTTGTAGGTCGGAAAGTTTATTTTTCAGTGAAAGCTCCAGTATTAGGTGGGAAACTACCACTTACTTTGGCTTTCATTTTAAGAGAGATCTTGAAATACCATTTGCCTCTCAAATGTCATTGGGTACACTTTGTGTTTGGTGTGAGTGCATAAATGTCACATGCCTGATTAGCATTAATGAGTATTTTAGCGATAAGAGAGGTTTTGCCACCTCGTGCAGAGACCAAGCAGCAGTCTGTGTGTTAATTCAGGGCTAGCCTAAACTCATTTTGAAGGCTGGCATGCAGAGCTGAAGCACTTCTCTGGCTCTGCTTCCTGGGGTAAATGTCATCCCCAGAGAGCTGGAGGCATGAAAAGCATCAATGACAGTGTCAGAGAGCCCCCAGAGAAATCCTTGGTAGTAAGAAAATATGAGAAGGCTCCAAACATGTTTTCAATCAATGCACTGTGTATTGTATCCACTTCAGCTCAGAGCTCCTAACTCTGCACCCTTGGCTTACGGTGCTGCTCTTCCAAATTATGGCAGTTAGAGAAGTATATCTTGAGCCTATAGATTTTAAATTAATTAGAGAAATTCCCCTGAATTCAATCTCCGCTTTCCCTCGGGGTGGCAGGGAACAGGCAGTTAATCACCAGCAGTAACAAACTGTCGTGCCTAGTGCCCTGGTTTTGTTCAGACGTTATAAGGCTGAATGATATTGGATAATGAACAATGGGAGACAAGCTGATGGAAACACAGAAAACACTGGCAGATTTAAGTGCACATTGTTCAGCTACTCCAAGGAGAACAGCTTCAGAAAAAAAATGTATTCTTTTTAACTTTTCCCATGAGGTTCCTGCTCCCATAATACTCCAGTCAGTTTTATCGTTGTTTATTCCCACTCTATGAGGATGCCAAAGCAATGTTTACATCCAGCAGCCCTAGCTGCAGTGTAATCTTACAATTTATGTCTTATCATTTAGGCACTTGTGAAGCCTTCTGTACAAGGAAATGAATGCATATAGCGTGCTGCATATAGTGAATAAACTCTGCAAATAACTTGGAATGATGAATTGTCACCCATTCAGTGTTTTTTGACATGTGGTTATTTTCATTGCATATATTCAAGTGGCTTGTAGACAAATTACGAGTTGGTTAATGGCCATTTTCCTCTACAATATGTTGAAAGAACTGGAAAACCAAACTGCTCTCATTAAACTAAGCACACTGTCCAGCACAGCATTTCCACAGAACTGTCCCCCAACAACTTAAACATTTGGGGGAGACCCTCCTTTATAACTGCTTGTCTGTAAGCACTTTCCCTTCTCTTGAAACAACTCAAGTAATCCAGGTGATATGAGAGTGAGATTTAGCTCTATATTTTCAAAGCAATGTACAAGTACAAAATAGTCTATCCAGCCTGTGCTGTGCTTTTGTTAATCTTTTGTACATATGAGTACTGAAATAGAGTCCCGACAAAAGTGTTTTCTTCTTTTCAGTATATTTGATTTATGTATTTGTTAGATATTTTTCTAGGGTTCATTTTACTCTTTGCCTTGACTATTGGTCAGTCATCTGGTTTCTCCTCGTCTGTGTGTCATTTTTAGGCAGTCTGATAGTAGCACTATGGGATGTTTCAAAAGATGACAAAAACAAAACTGAAAAGACAGCTAGGGAGTAGAGAAGTGGCCAGTGAGGTGAACCGAAAGCTGGCTGAACTGCCAGGCTCTGAGCGTTGTGCTCAGTGTCACAAAGTCTAGTTGGAGGCCGGCCACTAGCGGTGCACCCCAGAGGTCTATACCGGGCCAATACTGTTTAACATCTTCCTCCTCAGCAAGTCTGCTGATGATGCAAAACTGGAAGGAGTTGGCTGAGTTGGAGGGAGGAGTTGATGATACAAAACTGGGCTGATATCCCCAAGGGTTGTGAAGCCGTTTAGAGGGACTTGGACAGGCTGGAGAGATGGTCAGAGAGGAATGTCTTGAAATTTAACAAAAGCAAGCGCAGGATCCTGCCCCCAGGGACCAGTACAGGCTGGAGGTGACCTGCTGGAGAGCAGCTATGCAGAGAAGGACCTAGGGATCCTGGTGGACAAGAAGTTGACTATGAGCCAGTAATACAACCCTGTAGTGAAGTAAGCCAAGTGGCATTAGGGAAAGCTTTACCACCAAGTAAAGAGAGGGATCCTCCCCCTCTCCTCAGCCCTGGTGGGGCCACACCTGGAGTGTTGTGTTCAGTGCTGGGCTCTCCAACAAAAGAGAGACATGATGTTGCTGGAGTGAGTCTAGCAAAGGGCTACTGAGATTTTGCTTTTAATTTCTTTTTAACAAACTGACTAGATTCGAAATAGATATTTTGCATTGAGCAAATCCTCACGATACATCATGAGGGGCTAACAACTGGTTACCTGTCTGGCAGCAGAGCAAAGACTGATAATTTGGGCTGCCATTTCATGGCTGTCATTCGTCATCTCCATCTGTTGCAAACTAGCATCTCACACAACATAGTCTGGTCTGGTTGCAGTGGAAATTGTCCTTTGGGGAGGATGCTGCTGCTTCTTTGTCTGTTTATCAGTATATTCTCTCCCTTTCTTCAGCATTTTGGCTAATTATAATACAATTTGACACCAGAGAAATCTTAGGAGGTTCGGGCAGTTCAGTTTCTTGCCCTTATGCTTAAGCCTATTAAAAAAATGAAAGTAAATCCAAAGACTGCTGTGCGGCTGATGAGTGTGTAAAAAATACTGCTTTCTGAATGAATTTTGGGGTACATGTATGCTCTTTAATGCTAGCAGTGGCTGTCAGGACCTGCATTCAGGGGCTGCATCATGTGTCCTCTCTCTAGCCTGTATTAAGTGAAGCAAAAATTGCATGTTCCACATTCACGGGACTGTCTGACCCTAAATCAGTTATAGTTACTCTATTTACATTCTTCTATGGCATTTATCTCATCCTTTTTCCAGCCTCTCAATCTAGACAAACCAAGGACCAGGCTCTCTGTTTGTAGTGTGGTCAGCAACTAGCCCTATTCTCCATGCAAACTGATGACAAACGTGCCTGGGCACATCTATATACTATGTATAATGTTTTATTGAGTCAAATTTTATTCCTTATTTTACAATAGAAATGCATTCTATCTTCTGTCTTGCTGAGAACTGACATTTTGAGAGAAGTTTCTAGCCAAGAAAACTTCTGCCAATCTTCTTTTTCTCACCCTGAAATCTGATGTTGGTTTCTTTGTCTTTTTTATTTCATGCATGCTCTTCCTCAGACAGAAAACATTAAGTGTCAGATCAGATAGAGATTTAAATGGGGAAATATCAAAATATTTAAGAGAAGAGGAAAATTGGCAGCATTGATTGGAAAGGCCACTGAAGTCCTGGAAAGAAAATCAACAAAGATGTTGTCTCTTCCAATATAAAAAGCAGGGAGGGGATAAGCATAAATTAAACTAACAGATGGAAGATTTACAGTCACCAAAAACATCTTAGCAGAGTGTGGAGGGGAGCTGTGGCTCACTGCTTCTAATGTCACTAATGTGGTGACATGAGAAGTTTAATGTGTTCAAAAAGACAAACTGGTTGCATGGGCACCACCTCTGTCCAGCCCCTAGACCTCGAAGGGAGGCATGAAAAATGTGCTCGAGAAGCAGTGTACTCACTCTGGCAACCATATCTGCTATTGACTCTTCAGGGACAAAATACTGGGCTGAACAAACATTGCACCTGACCAGTACAGGTGCTTTTTATGATTTTATGAGAAAGACAAGTTGTGCAGTTGTACAAGTGCTACAGGTGGTATCAAGGGCCTGGTCTTGGCACTGCTCTGACCACCAGTGCTTTGCACCTCATTTCAAAACTGTGTTTCTAGACTGTGGAAGCCTGCAGTGCTTTCCTGAGGCAGGGGTGCTGGTTTCCTGATCTGTGCATCTCTGGCACTGCCGAAGCTTTCGATAGACTGTGGTTCCATGAGTGAGGCCAAGTGTGTGGTCACTACCTTTGTAACCCTGTAGTTTCAAGTTACAGGAAAACCAAGTACAAATCTGGTTTGGCTGGTGACATATAAAACAACTTCTGTAAATAAACTGCACTGTAAAAGGGACAGGGGACAACAGTGAAGTACTTTAGCCTGAACATACCAGCACTGTGGAAGAAAAATTTTAAAAAGTAGCCAAGGTGCTGAAACTAGAAATTAGATCTTTCTAAACCACAGAAAAAAAAACTTTTCCTGCCTGAGTCAGGAGAAGCTAAAATTTCTTCTTTGTATATGTCTACATTTGGGCTGCAGCTGTGAAGCATCCTTCCTAGTTTAATGTTTTTTTTTGTAACTAAATTCAAATGTTAATGTAGACATATTGGTTACATCATAATGTAATATTACTCTAATGATTAAGCATCTTTCTTATATGCTCTAATGGATTTGACAGTGTGAACAGTTCACAGTGTGAAAAAAGGAAAAGGATAAATAAAAGTATTTGCTATTTGTAATAAGGGTCTTAAAACTTTGGGAAAAACATTGGGTTAACTTTGAAAGTGCTTTTTTGATGTATATGTATATATAGAAAATAACTTTTCTGTTTGCAGAAGCATGCAGGGAAAAATAGGGCTAATCAGACAGGATCTGCCACTGTCATCTGCTAATGAAACCCTGCAGTTGTCATTCTGTGTTTCCAGGAATAAAGCAAAAGGACTGGTGCTATTTCCCTGCTTCTTATAGAACATAAAGGTCACTGACACATAGAAAATGGCATTTCATTAACTAGACGTTTGTATTATAAACATATTCCCAGACAAGCAGGAAAGTCCCAAAAATCTGAGTCATTGGTGTTTGAATAGATGTTTTGTAAGGCTGAGTGTGGGTCTTTATAAATAAAGCATTGATGAAATAAACAGTCACTTTGTATGAAAAGGGAAAGTTTTCTATATACACATTCAGTCTTCATAAAACAGTGTCATGGTTTAGATTTTTTAAAAATCTGTAATGCCATCAGCAGATTTATTTTGTCCAACTACTATCTTAACTGGTTGCTAGTCCAAGAGCTGTGGTTTTGACAGCATATACCTGCCTCAGTTCACGCTTGCGCCAAAGTTTATGACATGACTGGTTAGTCTTCCTTCATCTCAATCGTATCTGTGATCCTGACACTAAAAGTTTATTGTGAGCTACTGTGATGGGTTGAGATGTGCCCATTACTGGAGAAGGGCAGATGAATCTCAGGCCTTTTAAAACCTGAAGCTGCTTTTTGTTGTTTGCAAATTTATACCTCCCTGTGCCTGCTGACTCCAATCAAGTTGTTCCTCATGCACGTTTTCCTTGAAGTAACTTTTTATTGAATGCTAAGGTAGTGTAACTAAAGAGGTAGGCAGGCACAAGCAGGGCACTCTGAGATGTGTGTCCTGCCTCACCTGGTAGCCCAGTACATAGGCTACGGAACTGGGAACTCAGAGCTAGCTGGTTAATGGGCAAGAAAAGAAAATCTTCTCCTCCTCCTTTTTGCAGAGGCTTTGCTTTTCAATGTGCCTGTGCCTTGATGCATCTGGTCCTGATTCTCTATGACTTTAACAGCACTGTCTCGGTGGTTATGGAAAAGTGGCACCAGGAGGGTTTAAATAGGATTTTTCTGTGGACGCAAGAGTTTCTCCATGGACAGATTTTCTGCAACACTTTGTGCAGGGGTGAGAAGAATTAAAGCCCTGGTTACCTGGCTGTGTACTATTTTTGCCATGAACACGAAATACTGCCTGTAGCAGTAGCAGTGATTTCTACCTTCCACTGCAAGATATACTGTCAAAAAATTCCTATTACTTTCTTAAGAATGGGAGGATAGTTCTCCCACTGAGATCAATGGGAGCCCTGAGCTTATGGGTCCAATCCTGCTCTCATTTGAGAGTGAGAAAAGATTCAGAGGGAAGAGCAGCAGTGCTGGCAATGAAAGATATCTGCAACTGACTACAAAGCAGCTCTCACAGCAGCAGATGAAGTAGTATGAAAAGGCAAAAGAACACCAGATTATAAAGCCAGTTTGAATTTTGGAGGGCTCAAAGTAAACCGTACTTCATTGTTGCTTTAATTTCTTTTACTTTTCTTCACATAGGTCAGGAGAGCAGATGACAGAGATGCTGCAAGAACAATTAGCATCTCTGATAGACCAAAGAGGAGGAGTCATGCCTGCAGCAAAACCAAAGCCATGTGTGCAAGATGGCTTTCTGCACTGAGACCTTAAATGCCAAGGACCTTCTCACCTGCAGGGGCAGCGTCTGGAGTTGTGGGGTGAACATCCTGAGGAGGAATGAGATGTTCTCTTTTCTCTGTCACAGGAAAATGGCTTTTTCTTCTTTCTTGTTGATTGGTTTCTTCAATTAATCTTTAATGATAGCAAATGTTTTGCTTTTGTATCTAAAGCTTAAATATGCAAAAAGTTACTGGAATTATGCAGGCATGTAAACAGATACTTACCTGACAATTTACCTATCTTTCTTTCTTACATCTTTATGCTATTTAGGAACTAAATGAATAACACACACAAATGGCTGCTAAAAAGATATTTTCCCAACATTGCTAATGGGAAAGTGTGTTATGGGATGTGGTAATAACCCAAATAATAACAAAACAAAAATAGCCTATTTGAATGGATTTCATTTGCTTGCCTTTCATATGATTGGGCAATTTGGGGCCGAGATTTTAGGCACAGCTTCAATCAGCTAAGAATAAAAATAAAAACTCCTATCCAGAGGGCATGAGCAATTAAACATAACTGTGGGAACCATCATTTGCAGAAGAACATTTCCTTTCCTTATAAAGCTTGCTGGAGATGTGAAAGGGCACTATGTGAAAAGACAAGAGAGTCAAATAACTAGAGGTTTAGTTCATAAACTTCTTGTCCACCTGGAAAACATCCCGGGGGTTTCTGGAGGTCTCATGCCAGAGGGATCTGTTCTCACACAGGCTGTATGATAGTGAGGGGATTTTGCATATTCTGGAGTGCTGAGAGATGAAGGAGCTTGGCAAAAAGCTGCGTGATCAGAAGAGGGAGAAAGTCAAAGATACTCCAACCATCCAGACAGAAAGATGCTGAAGAAAAAAAAGCAGGATAGCTGATATTCTTCTGCCTGCACCTTCCTAAAACAGCAACTGCGTGAGGGCAAGAGATGATGTGGAGTGTTAAATAAATGTGCTCTTGCTTGGGGAAGGGGGCAAAGATTAGACTTCAGGAGTCTGTGCTCCCCATGAGGCTAGCATCCTGTTGAGGTAAGGTGCCTTTGGCATATCAACATCTTGCACTTTTAGGTTTGCAGTGCTGTGGCCTCTCTGTAATGCAGCTTTGTTCACTCTGCTGTTTGGTGAGATTCTGTGATTTTTTGACAGGAGGAAAAATAATGCCTTCTCTAGTGATCTCACCAGAGGTGCGGAATGCCTTGCTGCTCAAAGGTGCATTACTACCCGTGTCTATTCTCTCAGCTCGAAGCCTGAGATTACCACTCCTGAACCCTTACTTTGCAATAATTGCATTCCACACAAGTGGAGAGACATGCAATTTTAAGGGTTTATACTTATTTCATAGTGATGTAAGGAGATGGAGCAGATGAACCTTAATACTATGTCTAGAAAACAAAGAAGCAAAGCTAAAATGCACAGTGTGAAAAGATATCTATGGTAGCAATCTTGGGATCATCCCCAAGACTATAAACAGAGAAGCTCTATGGAGTAAAGGCACTCCAGCCATCCCATTTGATATAAACCACAACCTCTGTGTTCCCTGATGCAAGGACCCTGAACATTTTGTGTCCCTGCTTGTAGCTAGTTGCTCAGCTTGTCTTCATTGCCAGGAACATGCACAAAGCACATATATCTCCTTGGTCCTGCAGGAGAAGGTGGCATGGTGCCCAAATCTTCTCTGGTCCCTTGTGTCTGCTCATGTCTAGACCTCGGTATGTTTACTGGGACTTCCAATTCTAAAACAAGCATCAGCTAACAACCCCTCTCATGCTATTTGTGTACCCTTTTTGCTTTCTGGTGCTCAGAATAACTGTTAGATGGAGCTTTTGGAGCTAATGCTGTGATACGAGATAGTACTCAGAATTCTGGGATTCAGTAACAATAAGGAGAAATCTACACCTGGATCCTCTTAGCTGTGCTGGCCAAACCGCTCAGCACAGGGCTGTGTTGGGTAGCAGGAACACTGTCTTTCACACAGGGAAAGAAAGATATGCTAAATTTGCATTATGTTGCAAATGGCTTTAGAGGAGAAACGGTGCTTTCTGGAAAAGACCAGCTCGGCATAAAATTCCAGGTTAAGTTCATTTTGCTAAAGTCAGTTGTGATTCCCTAAGTAAAGTTATGCAGTGGTAAATCTTGCCCTTTGCATGCATTTAAGAGAAGTGTCAGTAAGGAAAGCAGGGGGCCTCATAACACTCTGCTATGAGGAGTATTGTTTCAGGAAGGAATGGACAATATCTGCTTGAATACAGTACATATTCTCCAGGTAGGCCTGTCTTATTGTTAGAGTAGCTGATTTCTCTCTCTGAGATTGGATTCCTCCTGGTGTTCCAACCCTTTTTTTTTTTTTTTTTCCATCACAAGAGTCAGTCTCCACCTGGGGAAAGAAGTTTTTGGAAAGTTATTAGGTAAAATAATGACATCTTTGGGTCCTCCCTCCAGACAGAAATGTATGTCATGCTGGAGGAAAGGCCACTGTCACAGCACCTCTGGATTGTATTCAAATGAAAACTCTCAGAAGTTTCATAGGAAGAAGTGTGTCTATGAGATCTTTAATTCTTGCAAGGAACTACGGTAGCTTCAGTGAAAGCTTTGAGATTTTACCTGTTATGAATTTAAAAAAAAAAAGAATGGATGAAGAACAACTGGACCCAAGCAAAATGGAGGCGGGCAGAGGAATGAGATTATGACCTGTTTGCAGTTTTGTTTGGTCAGAATGACTTACTTTCATTAGTGTAGAAGTGCTCTTGATTTCCTAATGCAGTGCTTTCTGCTTGTGAGGTAGAAACCCCATAGACCTGACCTGGCTCCAGCCAGGTGACTTGGTGACAATGAGTTTGCAAACATGTTCCTCAGACCTGAGAAGACTTCAATGAGCAAATGGCCCTGCAGTGTATTTTGTTGAAACCACATAGTTCTACAAGTGCATGTTATCTGCCCTAAACGGAGTTCTAGTTGAACAATGAGTCACACTGAATGATTTGATGTTTATCTGCAGGATAGTCAGTGAGCAGCACACAGGTTTTCTACAGGTGTCAGTATGTGGCAGAATATTCTACATGCTCTGCTACCATTGTAACAAGGGTGATAGAAAAGCATAAATGTAATAGAGCAAAATATGCACACTAGAGAATCAAAGTTAGTGGACTTCAGGCAAGCTTTTGCAATTAAGTGAATACTTTGAAATGAAAACATGTGCAAACTTCCAAGTTAGTGTTTAGAAAAAAGGGAAAAGAATGAGATGTTCTAGATTTAATGTTGATTTGAAGTTGTAAAAAGGTATCCTGATTTGAATAGCTAAGCCTTTAAAAGTCCATGTAATGAACAAATGTTTCAGCTCTCCTTTTAAGCTTTCTGTCTCAGGAACATTGGACAGAACTGTGCTATCTATCCTAAAATCAAACAGTTTTGCCTAAATTCACAGAGGAGATTAACAGCAGATATTTATGAAATGTGAGGGCTGAATAGAGGAGAGAGACCCGTGTTAATGCCCTGAAATGGTCACAGCATGAACTCCAGAGGTTCTTGCTCTGTTTGGCTTTCCTGCTAGCAGGACAGTGTATTTATTGCTGGCTGGCCAGTCAGTATGGCTCAGGCAAGAGCCTCTGCCAGTACATGTTCAGCCAGTAACTGAACTAAATGGGAGATAGAGGGGCCTACGTTGAAGCAGAATGGAAGATCACAGGAACAGCAGGTAGAGTAATATCAAGGAGGAGAAAGAAAATACAATGAGAAACTGGGCAACTGCAGTCTAGGAGGGGAGCTGTTGGGGTGGAGGAAGAAATACATAGGAAACTGCATAGCTTGCAAAGTGAGATGCTAAGATTCCAAAAACACTCCATCTAACACGCTCAGATGTTCCATCTAAGATGTATCATAAATTCATTGAAATTAATCAATTTCTTAAGCTTCTCAGGATCTTATGTTAATCCCAGTCAGCAAAATTGCTGTTAGGCTAGTAGTGAAGGAGCTTATTGAAGATGTTCCTACAGATGATTCTTTGGGTGGTGTTTTTAGTAGACTCCTTAATGGAGTCCAAAAATTCAGAAGATGAAATCTCCAGGGAAATAAAGTGAAAACTGATTTGAGTGATTAAATATGCTATGATTCAGCTCCTGTTATTTCCATGTAAGATGGCTAGATTAGACAGGCAAAAAATTTCATAGCAACTCCTCCCCATTTTTTTTTCAGCATTGATGATTCTAGTCATTTGTTAGCTTTGCTGATTATTAGGAGCAATTCTGAAGAGGATATGAATGCCTGCTGCCTTCCTAAAGATCATGGTGGGTCACAGCCATTTCTGTCTGCATGCAGGGCAGAAACCCACGCAGAAACCATGTTTTCTCTGTCACTTGGGCTTTACAGGATTGCTTTTGCTGTGGTTTTAGTTATGAGAGTGAAAAGGGGACAGCTGGTTTTTAGATTCCCTATTCCTCCTAGCGCCTCTAAAGGATCCTTGATGTAAGCAGAAAGTGGAATGCGACAGTGATATCATGAGGATAATGCAGGATAATTAGAGAATTAAGACCACAATACTCTGATATGAGTAATGGTGGAGGCTGAGCTTCAATCAAGATATATATATATATTTAAAGTCAGTAAGCCAGTATTTCTGGGTGTGTAAATCATGGAAGCTGTATTGTAGTCAACAGATCTTCATTCATTTCACCTCCCTCAAGTGAATCCTATAGCAGAAAAGCTGTCATAGGAGCACTCAAAACTTTCTGGCCCATCTCTGAAATATGTAGCCTGTCCTCAAGCTGCTTTAAAACAGAGATATGAAGCACTGCCTCGTCTGCAATTTGGATCACATTAGCTCCTCTGTGGTTCTCCGTGCATGGTGGTGTGGTTGCTACATGTTCCACTTGCTTTTACACACCAGCAAGTTGGAAATCAGCCCTCACAGAACAGTCAGTTTAGCTGCAGCTCTGAACTGGATTAGTGATTTTCTACTCCTATGCATTCACTTGCAAGAACTCTGTACAGCTCTGCACCCCTGTGCCTCCGACCTGACGTAAAACTACTCTTTCCTTGCTCTTGCTATGCTGTCAGCAGTTAGTGATGGGATGGCATCATCGTCTCCTTCTCTGTTCCTTTTTCTTTGCTGTCCCCTACGATGTTCTCCTTCAGAGTCACCGGTGGTCCAAGGCTCTCTGCATTCTCTGTGTTCAGAGCCACTCCAGTGTGTTATTCGTCCCATTACTGATTCATTGCTCATATTTTTATCTCATCTTTTTCTGGTTGTTTTGATGCTTGTCTGGTAATCTACACTAGGGAAAGGGTCACTGGAAAAACATAGAAAACATAAATCTTATTCCTAAGGACAGAGCACAAAACGAAATAACAGAGATGAAAAAAAAAATTCTAGAAAAAAACATTCTGAAAAATGAAGTTCTCATTCTCAAACAGGCTTTGCATTGATGCATCTCCAGAGAGAACTGCTGTTAGAAACTTGGCTCACTTGCATGTAATTTTAGAGCACAATGTGCTGATGTTTATCATCTGCTAACATGATTCTGTATTTCTGAGACTTATTTTAATACTTAGGCTTTATTGACCACAGCTCAATGTTAGCTCTTTGCTTAAGATAAGGGCAAGTCAGGCGCCTGTGAAGGGAGAATTATTATGATTTGCCAAAAGGCTCCTAGAGTTAAATCTGTATGGATTTCCTGGTCAGAAATGCCATGAAAAAGAGAGACTGTATGTAAAACGTGTCAGCAGTATTCATTACATAATGCAATGGTGGTACTAGCTAATCTCATAGGCTTTGCCTCTGAATTTCCTTGAGGTAATGCCAATAGGAAATATTTGTTATGAAAAATAGAAGCTTCTCTGTCTTCATCAAGTTGTTATTTAGTCTCAATTTGTTAGCTTTTAGAGTAGCATCTTTTCAAAAGTGTCAGAACAAGCTAAATTTCTATTTTCTCCTCTTCTTTACTAGGCACTGAAATTTTTCAGATTTTGGAAACTAGCACAGACAGAAGTAATCTCTTCTCCCATAATGTTATTTATTAATTCATTATCTACTCTAAAGTGCGTCAAAAATCTCATTGCAACTCATACTTCATGTTATGATAATTTTTATTCTCTTGTAAAACAAAAGCTTGAAAAGCATTTTAAAGTATTATGCTCTTCTTGCATTTTTTCCCCCAGAAAATCTGGCATTTGGAAGATCTATTTTAATGGTATTCGGGATTGTATTTATCTCTGGAAGAGGAAGGATATGATTATCAGCACTAGTAGGGATACTTCCTGTATCCATACCTTAAGAAGCATTTGACATGTTATATACGTTAAAGATTGTAACTAGATTTTCCTGACCCCAGCCACATTATATGAGTTTAGAGTATTAATACCCTAAAACAAACTCCTAGAAAGCTCCGTCATCTAGAACACTGAAAAATAAAGATAAAAAACTAACACACACAGAAATTGTTGTTTTACAAAATCCTGTTGTATGATCAAAGAACAACCCCGTTATAGTGAAATCTGAAAACTCTTTGTTTTTATGCCATCAAATATTGTTACAAGTTGATTGAGATTTTTTTCTAAAAAATAATTGTTGTTACTACTTGATAGCATTCCTGGGTTTACTTAAGAGGCAATTTCATGCTGAAGAGGATCAGCAAAAGCATTTTCATATGATCTTTCCTAAGCGTAATTTTCTAAAAGCAAACATATGAAGACAGAGAAACGTTTGTACAGTATGTATCCCTAGGGCCCAATCTTATAAAAAGAGAGTGGGAGAGAGATTTAATGGTAAAGTTACCATGTGAATTTCCACCCCCACACACGTTAAGCTTTTTAGTGACTTGTGTAATATGGGGAAGCCTGAGATACAAAGTCAATGAAAAAGCGTAATGTAGATGATAGTGTTTTGCAAACTTTCATAGATTTGCCTACCCCCAAACATTATTTCTGCCAGTGCCAGTGCTGCAGCCATGTAGGGGAGAATGAGGAGGATATTCTGTCTTTCGGTATTTTCACCCATCAGTGATTCCCCTCCCAATTCTTGCCATGTTTAGTAGTATAAAGTGAGAAATTTGTATCCCCCAAAAAGTAAATGAACACATTTGTGATGTGATCCACTGCATCCTAACAGTTGCTCAGCCATAAGTAAATATATTTAAAAATGTGATCAATCTACTGATTTAAATAAATATTATTCATCACTTGGAAAGTGTCTCAGCTGATTCCCTCTTGTTTTTACAGCTTTGAAGTTTCCAGCACAATTTGAGTTAGGACATTAGCTAGAGCATTAATCTACCATTTTATCATTGAATTCATTGCTAGCAAAGAAAAGCTATCAATGAAAAGACTTAACTACCTATCCAACAAACTCAAAAGTGTACATGATCAAATTGGGAATAAGATTGGCTAAGTTGACAGAGAGAAATTATTTACATTAGTTAAGGGGTAAAAAAAATAAGGGATTAAATGTGGAAATAAGGAGAATATAATAATTTAGGTAGAAATAATTTGCCTCAAAGGTAGTAAACATATGGAAGAGGTTAATAGAGAAATAATTTCATAAGTGTAAATCATTTTAATCATTCACTTGGTTTCTAAAAAAAGGAGATGTGGTATTTGGGAGTCCTGGCTGACAACAGGTTAACCATGAGGCAGCAGTGTGCCCTCGTGGCCCAGAAGGCCAACAGGATCCTGGCCTGCATCAGGAGGATCGTTGCCAGCAGGTCAAGGGAGGGGATCCTGCCCCTCCACTCAGCTCTGGTGAGGCCGCACCTGGAGTACTGGGTGCAGTTCTGGGCTCCCCAGTACAAGAGGGATGTGGAGCTTCTAGAGAGGGCTCAGTGTAGAGCCATGATGGTGATTAAGGGACTGGAGCATCTATCTTATGAGGAGAGACTAAGCGAGCTGGGCCTGTTTAGTCTGGAGAAGACTGAGAGGAGATCTGATCAATGTGTACTAGTACCTGAGGGGAGAATGTAAAGAGGATGGGGCCAAACTCTTCTCCATGGTGGCCAGTAACAAGACAAGGGGTAATGGGTACAAATTAAAACACAGGAAGTTCCACCTCCATGTGAGGAAGAACTTCTTTACTGAGGGTGACAGAGCCCTGGAACAGGCTGCCCAGAGAGGCTGTGGAGTCTCCTTCTCCGGAGATCTTCAAAGCCTGCCTGGATGCCACCCTGTGCTATGTGCTCTGGGTGTCCCTGCTGGAGCAGGGGGATTGGACTAGATGATCCCTAGAGGTCCCTTCCAAACCTAAGCATTCTGTGATTTTGTGGTACACTTGGCTAGAATATGGCTGGTGTGGGTTAAGCAATTACTGTAGGCAAGGTAAGGTGGTTGGTTGGCAGTCAGTGCCTCCTTTTGGTCATTTGGTTGTGCAGGCCTACACCAAGGTAGAGGGCATGAAAACAAGGCCAGTAGAAAAGCAGATTTATGAAATGCCCAAGGCTTTGGTTTACAACATTAAAGCTAAGTAAGGATTCATGCACCATATAACTTAAATCTTTTGGATAAGTTTGATTGTAGTGATTGTGGTGATCTATTGTACTGTAATGATTTATGTACTGTAAGCTGTAGATAGATGCAGCTATGTGAGGCATATGTTAAGCCTAGAGCCTGCTTTTGGAAGAACTTCTCAAATGCTAAATTGCACAGACCAAACCCATAATGGTGCTTCTGGTAGCACAACAAAGGAGAGCACATCCTTTGCCAGGTGGGTGGCTAATATTTCACAGTATTGAAAAAAATAACACCAGCATTTTGTTCTCTGGGTTAATGTCAAATATGGAAAAGCTAAATATTGTCTTCATGACTAAAACCCATGCTTCACAACTGACTTCTGGTATCAGACTACTTGATTTATTCTGAGGTTTGCTGGTTTATACTGAGACTGACTCAGTGGGAAACACTTGGCCACACACATTTAACCCAATGGAGTTAAATCGACTGCAACTGCTCTGTTAATGTCTGGGAGCACCAATGACACCCTGAAACCGCACTTCTTGCAATGTGGAGAACAGCGAGAAATGTCCGGTCCCATTCTGGAATACGGGTTGCTTATATGCCTTGGACTTTGGCAACAGACGGTCAGAAGTTTATTGGCAGAGTTTTTTTTTTTTTTTTTTTTTTATCAGACACAAGTGCATCATTTACAATGTCTTGCTCTACTGTATTAACATCTAAGAACGATGTAAAAAGTACAGCCCCTTCCCTGTGGGAACTGATGTAATATCCAGAAGTAGAAGAAAAGTCAAAGCAACAAGATATTTATAAGCAGGAGAAATGCCAGCTTCTGAACAGCTCTATCACCAGATTTAAGTATCGTTACAAGTAGACTGTATCTACTGATTTAAGGTCACTGAACAATATTTTGGCTTTGGAATATCTTAGCTTTTTAAAAAATATATGCTATCTTAGAATCATCTCTTTCTCGAGTATAGAAGAACATGATAATTCTGTTTTAAAGAAAACTATGGCAAAATGCTTAGAATTCTTCAGCATGAGGAACATTGGAATCCAATATTTTTACTTTCCCACTCCAAAAATAAAATAATTTAAATGCAGGTGATGCTCACTTTGTTTTCTGTTTCTGCTGGTCACAGAGCAGCACTCTATGTTCTTCTCTTGCGTACAACCAACTGTAAACACGGGAACTTTTTAGTTCTTATTGTGCTATCATTAGGGTTTAGTCTCTTTTGGGCTCATGCAGAGTGCTCTCTGCTATACAGATGCAAAGATGGCTGTGCATGTCGATAAAACCTTGCTACATAGATCACATAATCCAGTGAGTTGGTCCAGATTTTAGAAATAATTCAGTTTCTATTCAGTCACAGAAATAAGGTTCAGATTTTTAGAACTTTCTGAACCCAACGCTACCCATGAAGACAGTCAAATGTTTTTTTCCTCCCACAAAACAGCTTCTCCTGGAGCAGCTCCTTACATAACATGTTAATGTGGCTCATCGCCGGAGTCCTGGCATCTTTCTTCATTACCGAAGTAAAATCTGAGCATTTCCTCTAATCTGGCTCATACTGTATCTAGTGAGAGTTGCTTTCTTCCACTCAGATGGTTTCGGATATCACTTTTTGTTATACCTTTTTGCACAACTTTCTGACAGAGAGAGGCATTTTCCTAGGCCACCCACATGCAGAAGGAGGGAGATCATATTGCAAAGTGGAACTTTTTTTTCCATCTCTCTTCCTGTTCATTTGCCTTGAGTATTTGCGTGTGTTGACCCACCCTCAGAAACAGGGGACATTTAGGGGCTGCTCCAGAGAGCTACTTACAGCTTTAGAAGTATATATTGAGTATATATTGAGTCAACTACTAGTTGACTTCTATAACATGAGATTTTCCCTTGTATGAGTTTTTCGCTTGCTTTCCTGTCAAGAACACTTAGCCTGGATGGTGAAGCAGGAAGTACTAGCTGTGAACACCTTGCATGTGGGGTCTTACTGGTCCTAGTATTTGTTAGAGTTTTAATTCTCAGTAACTTCCTTCACACCCCTTTTTAAAGAACTTCTTTGTTATAGCTTGAAATGAAACCAGAGGACTACGACAGGCAATTCAAAGATTTTCTTTTTTTTTTTTCAGCAAGGCTAGGACTTTGCTCCAACATAAGAAAAGTGAAGCTAAAAAAAAAGGGAGTCTTGAATGAACAAGAAGAATGTAAGGAAGGAAAAGATATAAGCCCTAGACAGTGTCAAAGTTTTGAAGATTATGGCCAATTTTTCCATTTTTAATTTAAGAATATTAATTATTGTTCTGGGCCATCGATTTTTTTTTAGTGGGAGCACTCTAAACCATGAAATGTTACTCTTAGTGTTTAGCCTTTTGTTTCTTTGCTTTGGCAATGCAACAGGTACAAAAGCCTATGACAAATTACTTTTTCCCTTCGCAGTCTCAGCTAGAGCCTGCTCCCAGCCATCAGTGCAGATATGATGGCAGGGAGAAATATGAGGCAGGAATATAGCCCAAATACTCAGCCCTGTGGCTTTTTTCTTTTTTTTTTCTTGTGGCTCTGAAAAGAAGATAAATCGCTAGCCTGGGGAGTAGCAATGGCAATATCTGTAAGCCAGTGAGGAGCCCCCAAGCAGAGGCCAGGAGGCACTGGGCTGTATTTGACTGAAGGCCTTAATTTCTGCAAGTGAATGGTTTAACTCAGTCACACACATCAGGGCACAGAGTCACCAGTCCAATGACTCCCACCTGGATGTGTAGGGGCAGATTACTACAGAGCATCACCTGACAGTTCATGTCCTTATATCTCTTCTTGGGAAGGTGGCGCCGGTCAGCCTCCTTGGCCAATGCTGCTGCTCCCATTTCTTTGCATATGGATGGGTTGTGCTTAGAAAAACAAGCACAGTCTATTAATTAATTTCTAGAGCATATACAACAAGTGGTTTGGGATGAGATGGCCAGATATCCTTTGTTAGTGTTTTCTCAAGGATATAGAACATTTCATGCTTAGACAACATTGCCACATTTCCTCAGCCTCACACAGCTACGGTAGGCTGGGAACTAACCACTCCTTGCTCACAGCACAACCTACTGCACAGGATGTGGTCTTGGAGCTCTCTCACTGATGTGTGAAAGACAGTACCTGAGAAATATCCATTCAAAACAAAAACTCACAAATATCTTTATTTCTCTGCGCTTTCTCAACTTCTGTGCTCTCTCGCTGTCTCACATACATGTCTCACATATAACCCCCCTATTTTAGAATTCTTAATGAACATGGGAGGCACTGTATTGCAGCAGCTAAACACTGGCATAGTTGTCCTATTTTCAATGCAGTTATAGGAGGAAAACAAACAAACAAACAAATGTATTATTATTACCAGCCCAATTCAGTGAATTTTCTTGTAGATTCTTCATAAATGGAAATCAGAAATACTGTTACCAGAAGTAAAAGAAATACTCTTGTCAAAGAGAGGTGGTTCACTTAAGTTAAAAAAATAGTATCAGACTCTAGTTCTTCAATTTACAATCTCTTTCTACGTGCACAGCAGGAAATATTTTTTAAAAATCCTGGGTATTTCTAAACATCTGACTTCTCACAGGGGTAAAAATGCAATCAAAGTATTTCCTTTCAAAGCTGCATCACTTTATGATTACTCAAGGGTTTTTGTAACATGAATTTCCTTTTCCAAAATGTTTTCTATTACATTTGTTTATTTTTTTTAGCTATCCAATTAAATTCCTCTTTCATCAGGATGGAAAATTTGGTGCTGGTCATTTAAAAATATATATCTCATGGTATGCAGTGCTACTATGGCAAACATTTGAATATTTGCTGTATTAGCTTTAGCCCTGCCTGTGTTAAAATACATCAAGATTTGACCTGAGCAATTATGACTATCTTTTTCAGAATGTCCTTTGTTTCTCTTTCCTTCAAATATAAAATCATTGGAATGGTGCATGCAATATCATAGATTTTATTAGCCTAAAGATTCTTGGCACATCTGGATGCATCATTTGGAGCATCTTGTGATTTAAGGTTCTTGTCATTTTCCCTCCTTTTGTGCATTTTACTGTATGTGCATGTGCTGGTACATTTTCCCCATCTTATTTTAAATACAGACCTTTTAAAAATAAATTATTTTCCCCATTCCACAATTCAGAAATGTTCCAACATTTATGGAAAAGTTCTGTCCAGATTGAAAGACAGAGACTTACATTCTTTTACTGCTTATGGGTTATTTCAGCATGTAAAGAGTTTGCCATCTTTCTTCTTCTTTTTTTTTTAATAGCTCCTTATAATCAACTTGAATCATATTGTAATGCAAATACTCAGGGCAGATCAAGGGCTGGAAAGCCCAACAAATTCACCCTGCCCTGTGCCCTTGCTCTTGCGAGAGCAGCAACACAGGAGCTGGTGTCTGAGGGCTGTTGTGATCCCTGTAGGACAGCACAGCCGCAAAGGGGACCTTTTTCCAGCAGGATGCTGAGGCTGGTGGGAGGCTGGCATATACCCCAGCCACAGTGTTGTTGAATGAGTCACATGGCTTTTCCATACCACAAGGGAAGCAGTGATACCGCGGTGTAATGAGTTTGGTTTTGCTCCATGTTAAATTACTACAGGAGCAGCTGATATCAAACTCTTCCTTCAAGACATGCTGGAGATTTTTTCTCCTGTTTTGTTTTTTTTTTTTCCCTGATAACTGGTTTTCCAAAAGAGAGGCCATGGCTCTCTGACTTGTGTCTTATTTCATTTACCTTAAATGAAAAATATTGAGAAATTCTCAAAAGCAAAAACACTGAATATTTTTGCTGGCAGCGGAGTGGCAGCGCTGACCCCCAGAACAGGCATTTTGCAGATGCTCCCCATGGCTGCTGGGAAAGGAAGCAGCGGCCCGCCAGCTCGCAGCCCGGTTCCCAGAACGCGCTTTCGCATGACGCGTGTCGTCAGCCTCGTCCAACACGCGGGCTGGCGGCCGCAACGCGAGGGCCGGGGATGCGCCTCTGGCCGAGCGGCTGGGAGGCCCGACGTGCGGATGGTCCCAGGTTTGTTTGGACTGGCTCTCACTCCTCGTGTCACTCAGCGCCAAAGGAGGAGCCAGAGCTACTGGGAACGTTGGGTGTCCCGGGACAGAAGAGAAAATTGGAAGAGGCAGAAGGGAAACGTCAGGGATCTCTTGGAAATTAGGGACGCTTGAGAGAGAGAGAGGTAAAAAAAAGACTAAGTAAACCTTTCGCCTTCCAAATGTGTTGTTACTGTTGGCAAAACATAGAGGTTGCAACATTATGGTCGCTTCTGCTAAGACATGAGCCATGTGCACTCTTCTGAGAACACCTTAAAATAAAGCTCTCTTTGGCAATAACAACATGCCTGTAAATAACGAGGTTTGCTTTTGAGAAATGCTATCCCTGACTG
This sequence comes from Tinamus guttatus, assembly GCF_059628265.1. Taxonomy (NCBI): domain Eukaryota; kingdom Metazoa; phylum Chordata; class Aves; order Tinamiformes; family Tinamidae; genus Tinamus; species Tinamus guttatus. Next base: position 225,395 of record NW_028288547.1, read on the forward strand.
GAAGCATTTGAGCAGAGCCCCTGAGGCTATTTTCCTTTCCGCTGCAAACAGAGTAAAGATTCACAAGCAGGTCAAGACACTTTTTGCTTTTTGAATTAGAATGTTTTTCATTAACTGGGTGTAGCTGAAATCCCTCCCGACAGCCTAGTGCCACTCTCCAGCGGGGATCTCATACAAGATCCTTATACCAGAAACATGGAAAAAACCACACTGAGAAACAGGACCAGTTTCAGAACTGGCCTAAATGACAGAGTGAATTAGATACCTGCAAGATGACATAAGCAGGTTTGTGTGCAAGCGGAAGTAATCATCCTGATGTGTGGGTAGAAGGACCAGTCTGAGTGAGAAAAGAAGTGGTAGAGATTTGCTACCTCCTCAGATGACTTGATTTGGAAAGCAGGGGGTTGGTTTTACATCTCAGAGCACGTTTTGTCTCACTGATGGACGCTGAAACGCTAGGCTGTGAACCTCAGCCCGCTGGCAGGATGTCACAGCTCCTGCTGGACTGCACACTCTTGGGAAAGAAGACCAAGAAAACACTTTCTAGGCTGGGTTGCCAGAAGACCAGAAGGCAAAAGCCAGCCTTAACCTCAGGCCAAAAGCTTGGGGGGAACCATTTGCAACTTCATGAGATAGACACCATTGGTTTAGAGTCTTTAAGCGGCACATCCCAAGTGAACCACAACAAAAGCTTAAAGAGGAAAGGTCAGACCTGTGAAGTGCTATTTGTTTTCACTGAAACTTCATCTCCCACTTAGCCCAGCCTAACCAGCAGCGGAATCAATTACCACTTGTCAGACTGAAACCGGACCCCAGAAATGAAAGAAGGACACGACCTCCGGGGGGAAGAGAAACCACGAAGGAATCACTTTCTCCTGCAGGGAAGGGTTAACAGGCCTGATTCTCCCTTTGCCCCCTTTAAGGAGAGATCAATACCACTGTTCTGTACATTCACTCTTCCCTTCATCAGGGATGGCCAGTAGGACAGTGAGGTTATTGAGATTAGGTTTCATAAATTACTCCATTTAATAATTGAAGACAAAAAGGTTCCATACATTTTAATAGCATTTAGCGTAACCGTTCAAATTTGTAGGGCTCACAATAGATCAATTTCAGCTGCCATTACCACTCGAGGTAATGGTGCTTTCACTTACCAAGCTTCTGTTAAATATAGGATCAGCTTGTCAAAAAGTGGTCAGGTTTAAGGCAATATCCCCTACCCGCCTATTTTATAGAAGTCTAGAAGAGCTTTCCCAAAGGAGGGTCTATGACAGACTCAGAAAATCTGTCAGGTCTGTGGCAGCTGAGAAATCTTCTGTTTATTCTTGTGCCTGAAGTGATACCAGCACATTTCTTCCCAAATTTCAGACCAGCTTGGCATATTCCTGGTCTGGAGCACCTGAAGAAAGTCCAGGCAGGATAATAAAGATATCTTCTTATGTTTCTATTCCTGAATGTGAGAAAATACAAACCATACCTGGAGTGTTTTAAAACCCCTGCCCTCTTTAGAAGGGGAAGAGGAAAGGATGTTTGTGGAGTCCCTCTGAGCAACAGGAACTGAATCAATCAACAACATCAGCTAACACTGGCCTCCCAGGATTAAAGACATTACTCTTTTTAAGCCCCCTGTATTAAAATCAAAGTTATTTGAGCACCCTGCCATTTGTTTTTTGTTAGCATCCATGTTTTATAAGAAACTATCTAACTTTGATTATATTCCCGCGACTTAACTTTGCAGATCCTCTCTTTGGAGACATCTGCGACATCTTAGCTTTGTACTTACTGCATATTGGTGTTGCTCTTGACTTTTATCTATCTGTAAACTTGACTATATTATTTTTTTCTCTGAATTATGCTATTTCCGTCACAGGGGATTCATTTTTTTGTGTGTGCTCAGCTTTCCCCTCATAGCCCTGGCTCATTCCAGAGGTGCTCAGGGTCTTTCATCCTGCTCTCTGCTAATTTTCCCTACCAAAGTGCTACCTATACATACGTCTCAGTAACCTCTGGCCGACAGATAAGAAGCAGACATTGCACTTGCGGTATGTGTTGGGTGCTGAACACAGCCCACACGGCAGTCTGAGGAAAGAGTGTCTCCCAAAGGGGGTGTTGAATGCACACAAACACACGCTGTATTTTTAAGGGCCTCTGCCAGAACCCTGCTGATGCATCAAACACGGAGAACTATTTGGCATCATCCATTTCTCAAGCAATTTCTCCTCCTGTAGGTAGTAGACAATATTGCCTATATACACGCTAAATTTTTATTCTTCTGAATATAAACAAAGGGGTCATCTTTTTTTTTTTCTTTAAGCTGGTGCCTTTAGTATCTATTTTTCCCTGTAAGAGTCAGCAAGTAGAAGGGGTTTCCTGAGTCTTCTTTGCTATGCAGTATGCTGAATAAAGTACCCACCCAATTTTCCTTCCTGCCTTTGCCTCAGGAATGAAGAACTTTCTTAAGGATGTTAATTATGGACACACTGTCAATTCAAACTAAATAAATGAAAAAAAACCTCCCTTCTCCCTTTCCCATCCCCTTCCCCTATTCAGGCAAAAGCAAACAAACCAGGCTGTCTGCTGAAGGAGGCAGGAAATCAAGGCAAGGAGCGACAATTCAGAAGTGAATGCCATTTTATTGAGTTTGACAGAAAAATGTCTTCTGTGGTCATGATTGTGTGATTCGATATTACACCTATGATAAGATGATTTGAGAACATATTGTATGGGGGCAAACCTCATCAGTTCCCTATTACATTAACAGGCTTTACCAAACATAAACAAGTGAGTGTGATGAGGTAGCTCACTGGATCTCTGAGGCTGAAGACTATATGGGATGTAAGCTCAGGAAGGAGAAAACTCACAAAGAGTGTGAAAATGGAGATGTGAATATCTTCCCTCCTTATAATAGGGTCATCATTCTGGTGTGTATTTGTGAGAGAGGCTATGTCTTCTAGCAGCCTTGCCCTAAACTATGATTTCTTGAAGAGGATAGAACCATGCTTTACCTCATGCCCCCGAATTTCTCATAGAGACTCACAGAGGAGTGTTACATGTAAGGTAAATAATCAGGTAATTTTAATTAAAACCTTGAATGCAAAGTCACTTTGAAGGGATTGAAATACTTTACATTTGTCAGCTGCACCGTGCTAAATACATTCATTGACAAAATATGTCAGCTAATGGATCTGTGAGAGGACAGTCTGAGAACTTTCATAATTAAGCTTGTGAGGGAAAATATTTTAGAACATTTGGACTTTAAAAAACAACAACTGTTTTTCAAAGGAAATGACTGAAAATTCTGCAAAAACATGTTTTCTTAAATAGTTGATTTTTTTTTTGGCCAAAAATAAAGATAAAGACACAAGAAAGTCCCAAACTTAATACCTACTTGGCTGTACAGACCCTCCTGTGATGGATGGATCCTTCAGCAGTGCTCTCCAGGCCTTGAGTTTCATTTCTTCAAGATTCCTCATGTTTCCAGGCTTGGATATTCTCCTCTCCTCTCCTCTCTTAAATCTCTAGGGCTCCAGCACTGCTTCATTTGCTCTTTGCTCAGCTTTACAAAGCTATCCTCCTTTCAGGCGTCAGTTAACTCTTTTTTCTCTTTCAAAAGGTGAAAGCTCTCAATTCATTTGGCGTTTTGGGAGAGGTCATGTTTGCCCTGTTGTTCTGATAGACAAGACTGTGGAGTGGCCATACATGGGGGACTCTTCGCCTTCCCTCCGCTTTCCCATCCACTTTCTGCCTCTGGGATGGCTCCTGGGCTGTTTATGGCTGTCTAGGCCCTTGGGCAGCTGGAGCTGCTGATATGGCCTCACCTGAAGCCTGGCCTTTCCAGGATACTTCACAAAGGGAAAGAAAACAACAGTAAAGTTGCTGCCACTCATACAGCAGTACCCTTTTTTTTTTTTTCATGGGCAGCATTAACATTTCTCAACAAGTCTAAGAGTCAGACTATCACTTTTCTTCTTTTATCCAGCTGTCATGTTGAGTTTCAGTAATACGCCTTCCCTCTCTTCTCTAGCTCTTTTCCTTGCACAGCTATACAGGTATTGGCTGTCCAAAGTGTCTTAATCAATTTATGAAGTACCTACAAACTGATCACTGTTTACAGCTATCCACTGTTTGCATTTTCTGTGTCCAATAATTTCTTGTTGGCCTGTATGCTGCTCAAAACCAATTTCATTGAAGTACTGGGCAGTCTATCCTGGAGCTGTTTTATTTACACATATAAGCCTGCCAGGATATCTCTGTTTTCACTGACCAAGTGAGAATGCAGTTCTTCAAATCATGTTTCTCTTGCATATGAATTTGAAATTTGCTCTAAAAAAGATTCTCTCCTATTGTCTCAGAACTGCTGTTTATGAGAAATATTTGCCTGCCCATAAAGATCTCTGCTAGAATATTTATGCACAGTGAGTCCAAAACCTGAGTGAACACCACAGGAGTGCAGACTTTGTATTCACCAATGTTTCTTTTGCCAGCGCTTGTTCTGTTCTGCTCTTTTGGTCTTGTCACATGTCTGGGTAATCAAGTGGTTGCCTGGCCATGATTTCTCATCCTGATTTATTTCATCTTAGGAATACAGAGGAACAGGGGCCTCAGTTTAGAAAAGGTCTCAAGCATGTGGTTCTCTCTGTCCCTGTTGCAAAATAAGGCCAATTTCCTGAAGGAGAGGGAGGATATGCTGGAGCCAAACACAGATCTCCCCATTGCGTACCAAGAGGGGAAGTGCCCACTTCCCTCATCCTCTGCCAATGCTCACATGACTGCATTAAAATTAGATCTGACATTTGGCCGGAGAGGACAGGATGGGAAAGGGCAGATGTGATTTTTGTTGCGTAATGCTTTGCGCTGGGGTTTGTTGCCACCCAGGTTTGCTATGGGGAGGTAATTCAGCTCATCAATCCTTGACTTCTGCGTCCTCTACAGATACGCTAGGGACATTGGCTTTCATTGAGTATGGCATTTTAGCTGAGAAACAATTGCCACTGAAGTAGCCTGCATGCCGTGACCATGGAATGTAAGCATTTCAGAAGTGTTATTTTCCTGACCAGAATCAGGAAAGATTTTCCTTTTTGTGGAAATTAATATTTTACAAATGGGGTGAAAACTCTTTACATCCCCAGGACTTCAATCTTTCCTGGCATGCATGATGAGTCATGAATCTGCAAGCAAGTATTAAGTCTGCTAAAATAATCTCGGCTACCTGTGGATTTAGCCCATATAATAACTGTTTGGGGAATGGCAGTAAAATAAGTGCATTTGCATTGCTTGTTTTAAAGATGTATTCAGAATTCATATGGCAAGAAGCTGTTCTCAGGCCTGAGGTGTTAGGTTTGGCTCTTGGCTCACCTGTGGCGAACTGCCAGTTTCATGAGGTCCTGGCTGCTAGGGTGAAAGGTATACCACCGCCTTGTCCTGCTCATGGGCTGTTTGTTGGATTTGGCTGGAGAAGTATCTAGCTAGATAAGCTGAATGAAGTCAAATCCCCCAGGGGCCGAATGTCTGTTGTTGAATTCAAGTGGTGCCTGAAGAGAACTACTTGACCCTAGTGCTTGTGTGCTGGTCCCAGCTGACAGATTTTTTTTTTTCCTTGCAATTTGGGTTGACTTCACTGTTTTCTTTTTTTCTTATAATCAGATATAGATTTACAGAGAAATGCCAGTGACAGAAGTACCATTATTTTAGACAGTATACAGTAGCTCTACTAGAAATTAGTTCATATGGCAAATGTTAGAAGTCTGAACTGAAATTATTTCTGTCTAGAAACCTCACTGGAAGGATGATTTTAACTTAGTCCTCCTCCTTCATCTTTCACCATGATTTAAATTTCCACACTGCATATTTTAATCATTTGAATGCAGCATTTTCTTCCTCTGAATCCATGTGGTTCATAACTGTAAAAGATGAAAGGATGTGATGGATTCCTCTTCTGCTGATGCCCAAGACAGATGAATGGTAAGGTAATATGACCTATGCCTGAAGGGAGCATGGACACCAGCTTCAATGAATGCCATCCCTGCCATCTGCTTCTGCATGAGTCCAGGTCATTCACAGGGAGTGTTTGCATCACTGTCAAACCACTTGCTGCACCACAGCATCAGAGCAGTGTGCCTAAGAGCCTCCCTCTGCGGCGTTATTTCTGCAAGCACCATCCAGGAAAAAATGATACAATCACACTATGTGCTGTGGTAGCACCTGATATTTGTGCCCTACTTTGACTGTGTCAGTGAATTAATCCTCACAGCCTCCTGCTTTCACCTCCCCTTTAGAGATGGTGCAACTGGAGCAGAAGTACATCAGAAACTGGAGACGCTGTGCTTCCTCAGATTTCAAGGGAAAGGATGTCCCAGAGTGACTCAATCAGTGTTCTGAATACTCCAACATCATTTCTGGCAATCTGTCTGTGGTAATACTTCGGATGATACGAAATGCGCCCTTCTCCATTTGGAAGAGAAGAAGGTGATGAAACCACATCCTCAGGCTTAAACTAGAAGTGCATATATTTGTGCATATTATCTCATTTCCTCTGTGCAATTTTTGAAGCTAAGTGTGGAGGTCATTGCCTAGTCAGCAAGCACTAGTTTCACCCATTAAGTCACTGCTCTTCCAGATTTTGTTTGTCCTAAAGAGACCAAAAATTCCTACTACCCTCTAATCCAGTCCCCGGGGAATACTGTGCACCTTGCAGAAGCAAACTCCTGAACACTTGCTGTAGAAACTGCCTTTTCTAAGACCATTGCTATGTGTCACCACTTTGCCAAATTGATGATCTGTGCTGGGCTATACTGAAATCCTTAACAGAAGGCATCACTGTCCACAAGAGCTCAAGTATGGTTTGCATTCTAGAACAGCCTCCCTTTGAAAGTAAAGCAGTACTTGAAATTCCACCTGATATATAGATAGATGGCTATAGCAATAACTTTAGTAGTTAAACTTGTAAGTACTTTTTTTTTTTTTTAAATGAAGAATGCCTGTTCTAAATAGACAAGTAATAGAGAAGGAGCCTAGAGCTACATGATTTTTGGGAGGTTAAAAGTTGTATGCCAAAAAATGCTGAATTGATCCCCCTGAAACTGGGTGCGCATCCATGTCATGTGATTACTGTGGTTTCAGATGAAAACTCCTTGCCACTCAATTTTAAAGGTGAAATGTTTTCATTATGAAAACATTTTTCACTTTGAAATTCATCCAGGGTTAATTTTAAAAAGGCAGAATACCAAAGGCAAAGAAAACCTCCTAAAACACAATGCATTTGATCTTTATGATGTTTTTTTTTTGTTAGGAAAGTGACCTTTAAATTTGTTTTTTGATTGACCTTAAGCATGAGGGTCTTGTTTTCTTTTTGGCTTTTCATTTTGGTACTGAGTTAAAAAGTCAATTATTTGTACAGCTCTAAACACTTCCATTTTATGGATGGGGAACTGAAACAGAGGAAAAATGACTGGTCTTAATCACATGGGAAGTCTGTGGCAGTTCTGGGTAGGGAGTCTGGAATCCCACGTCCCAGTGTAGCAGTTCAAAGCTTCAACCACAAAATAAACTAAACAGTTGTGCTCTTTTTATAGCTGGAAACCATCGCTGACATAAGTTGAAAGACCAGCTTGGATTCTCACACTCGGGAGTGTAAAAATGTGATACTGCTTCTCAGCCAGATGGCAGTCTCTAGCCCTGGGCTCGACACCGGGATTTTCATGGGAACTCCGCATTCTATAGAGTTTATTTGTGCTCTGGATCTCTTATTACTCCAGTCTAGGGCTTCTCTGGCCACTGGGCAGACCAAATGGGTGTTATTTGCCTTTCGTGGTTCCCTCTTTACTGCTGTGAAAAACCTATTCCAGCGCTAACCTAGACACTGCCCAAACTTCAGCCACTCCATTACAACGGGAGGTAGGAAAAGGAAGGTGGCCTCAATTGAGGTCTGTAATGGGAGCAGCATCCCTAGAGACTCAACATGTCCCTAAAACATAATATTGCTTTGGCAGGAAGTGACATCAGAGCCGAACGACAGGACTTGAACTCCATGCATTATTTAGTGCGCGATATTGTTGTGGGGAGGGCCTGCACGCGGGAGAAGGATATTTTCTGAAGGAAAATGAAGGAAGGCAGAACAGCTGATTAGTTACTATTATCAGACGCTAATGGGTGTCATGTTGATAAGATGGTAACTAGATAGCATATAGAATGGATTTTAGTGCTAAGTACTCCACTGCCTGTGTGTGAGGCCTCATTACTGCACTTGGATCCCCCTACTTTATAAATTTTTAAACACTGGTTTTCATGGATCACTTTGCTTTGCTCTCCTTTTTGTCATGTTTGGGTCCTGAGTTGGAGGGGAAATGCACTGGGTGATTAGGTGTGCAGACTTCAGTTTATTTTCTGCCCACACGCAGCCCTGTTGTGAAGATGGGGAAGGAGGAAAATCCCAAGTCCCAGCTTTAAATGTCCCTTGCAGGGACTGGTGGTAAAAAAGTTTTAAGCTTGTCCTGTGGTGGCTAATGATATTTCCACCTAAAGCTATGGGAAAGGTTTAACATCTTTTGGGGGGTAAAACCCTTACCAAGGGGTCCTCTATAGACAAGGAGACCGTGAGATGTATTCTCCTTTTCTACCTTTCCACTAGCCCTGGGGACACTTTGTAATGAACTGAGTGTAACCCAAGGGTGTTTCGCAGGAGGAAGGGCATGGATAGGTCACTCATCTTCCCTGTCCATACTCTGAAAGCTCAGAGAGGTGACCAGAGCAGAGGGTGAAAACTGGAGCACCTTTAGGCTTGTCTTGATCTGTGCCAATTAGCCTAAATTGGAGAAAAGGAGGAGTTTGCCCCATTTCCTCATGCCTTTTTGTTAGCACTAGCACTGAGGCATAAGTAAATTTCCTTACTTGAACCCACAGCTAGTGTCTCCTAAAAACAGAGCTGCAGATATTAGCTCTGCTTCAGCCTGAGATTTTCTAAAAATATGGCGAATGGAAAAATGTGTGCAAATTAATCCAAGGAACAGTCATCGATAGCAAATAATAAGAGTTGCTATACCCCCCTGGCTGAGGTACACTGGAAATTAGAATAAACTCTCTGACTTTGTTTATCCCCAGTGGCACAATCAAGAGGATCCGTATCCTTGGTGTGGGAAGAGGGACAGAGTGTCTGAAAGAGTGTCTTAAGCTTTCAGATAAGTGTAGTGACTTTGAATTTATTCATAAACTCAGACAGGAGAAAGTCTCTTTCTGACCCTCTTTTTGAAGCTGTCTGGAGGGAAAACCCTTAGCTTTTGGGTGGTTTTGGCTGTGTTCCCACCCTGCCACTTGGAAATCCTTAACCCAGAGGTTGTCTTGGCAAATTCAGCAGCCTTGTGTCATGGAGCCTGCTGCTGGGTGTGCAGTGGCTTCTCTTTAATATCTCTCAAGTGAGTAAAACCCAACTAGAATTTCTGAAAGTGTTTCTGCTACCTCAGGCTTGCACTGTCTGCCGCAGGAACATTTTTTTTTTATTATTATATTTTGGTGGTGTTATCATCACAGATTTTCTAGGGATCTATCATCACCACTACTGCTTCCTCTCCAGATAAAGTATGTCTCAGAATAAAGCTCCTCGGCATTGCTACCCAGGTTTTCTGCTTTCAAAGGGTCTTTTCTGAAAGATGAGACATACAGTCTCACTTCTTGATTTCTTATTTTCCCTCTGAAAACATCTTAGTCATTCTTGTATGAGTAATGGGACACAGTTAGGAGCAGATGACACGTCCGGTATAAGTGAGCTCACTGTCCCAGCGTGCTAGACGAATATTTATATGTTCGAATAAATGGCACATTCAGCTCCTTGGCTGATCTGCATGTGAGGCAGCCACCTTGCAAGGACACCTGACGTGCTGTTCGAGCATGTCACGGTGGTGCTGATAAGGAAGGGGGCCAACGATAACAAGCGGGAGAGTGAAACCGCAATTGCACGGAGCGGAGCTTGCGGTGTGTGGCAAGGCATCGTGCACTTGAGGAACCTGACTGTTGGCAGCAGGAAGGAGAAGAAAAGGATGACCGGGGGTAAAATCTAGCTCCGTAATTCCAATGTCTGTGTTTGAACAGTCTGTGAAACAGTCTGTTTTCTGAGACCTTACCTTTTTTTTTTTTTTAATATGTCTGAAAAAATAATCAAATAGTTTGTAGGCAAAAACTATTGGGCATTTGGACTGCTGGGGAACTGTTTGTTTTTCTACCTTGAAATGGTTATCAAAGTCATAGTCCCTATCTGTCCTTGAAAATGACCCATCTAGGCTAGGAGCTCTACAAATCCAGTACAAAAATATAGCCCTTACCTGATAAAGCTGAGAAAATCGTGAAAGTTTTTGGCATGACTATATTCTTATATTCTGCCTTCTTCCCCCATATTGCATATGGATTTTTACATTGAAATAATATGAATTGCTGAATATTAAGTATAATTTTTCTGCCTTTTTTTTCTTTTGTTTTTTTTTTCAGATTTGCAAACATTTTAATTTCCCTGATAAGTCAAGGCCTTGGAAACCATGGGACCTGATAAATAATATTTAAATTAATTGTTTGTGAAAATAAGATTACATCTTTCTGCCTTTCTTTCTCTTTCCCCCGCCTTTTTCTTTTGATAGCAATTTTGGCTGATAGATGAACTCTTCTCAGTAATTCTTATTGACTAGTTTTTAGTACAGAAGTTAATCTGCTCACCTTTACCAGTTTTAATGAACAATTTGGCAGTACTGTCTCAAAGCTGACCAGCAATATTTTTAGAGTCACATTATTGCCAGGGGACAAAATCATTCTGATGTGTGTCCAGCAATTTGCAGCTTTCAACCGCTCTTTGAATTACAAGTTTCTCAGCAATGTCAGAGCTGAAAGTGACATACTAGGAAATCAAACTGCCATGAAAAAAACTATTACAAAAATCATGAAAAAATCAAATATTTACTAAAACTGAACATTTAAATGTCTGCGCCATTAAAAAATTAGTAATAAATAGAGAAATAACGAGACCTTCATAAAATACTGTTGACTTTTGAGATACTGTGTGATACTCAATGATTTCCTAGGTCAGTGATAGAACTGTACAAAACAAAGGAAAAATAAATATTCTCTCCAGCTCCCTCACCTGATGTGAGAATATATAGATTTGGATGACCACTGAAAGTCAGTGTTGCTGTACTCCCAACACAAATCTTTTTCCCTTAATCCTGACACTTTCATGTCTCCAGGGGCAGAATAGGTACTCCCAAGACACGGCCAAAAGTGTGCCAGAGCGCTCAAGTATAAAACAGCTAGTCAGAGCTTTGGGGATACCTGTAAAAGAGGTGAAGAATCCTCCTCCAAAGACATGGAGGGGCTCCAAGGAGATGCCTCGTATAATTCTTATGCTTCTGACTGCCAGAGAGCATCTTGCTGGCTACATTAATTTGCAAGATCCATCTTACTTTAACTGTATTGAAAAGGACTAATGTTTTGGGGTTGTGCTGTGCTATATTAAAATCCATATTTCAAACAATAAATGCTTTCCATTTATTCAGGCTAGTCTCTTTTCTACTGAGCCAAACTTTCATGCAGTTAGCTAAACCTTTCAGTAATATGAAGCACCTTTTTCATCTTGTGCCAACACTGTAATGCCTCCAATAATTTATGTTTAATTTTTAATATAGTTATCTATCATGAGTAATTACATGGGCTGCTCACAATATTCCATTTTCTGTTATGTGGTTTTTCTGAAGATTGTGGACTTAGAGAAATACCAAGGTACTACTACTTTGCTGTTGAATTTCCTCTAAAAAGAGAAATATTGATATATATTTGATGATACTGTATGTTTAGAACCCTAAAAGTCATTTTCTCTGAATTTCCTCTAAAAAAGGGGAATTATTGAGGTGTGTGTTAGGCCCCTAGAAGTTCTGTGCTCTGTCTTTAGATCTACTGATAGTAGTGTGAGAAATGGTCTAAGCTGTTCTGCACTCTAGAACTTGAAAAAGAGATGAGAAGTTCTGCACATCCACAAGGGTATTTTGCTGGTGTTTCTGTGCAGCCTTAGGTGATGGGGACCGAATGTCCCTTTGGTCACTGGTACTGTTGGTGGGGAACATCAATACTTGGAGATGCTTCTGCTTTCACCTCCAGTGGTAACAAGAATCAGTTCTACCTCAACTTCCCCAAACTGTTCATCTGACAAAATCTCTCCTCTGAGCCTGTAAAAAGTAGCTTGGAGCTTCTCAGCACGGTTTACCCTGCTGAGTGATCCTGCTCAAATATATCTGTGGCCATGGTTATTATCCAGCTGTGCTGCCTGATGGGGGATGCCTTGAGACTACAGGCACTTGGTTGCAACATCCTCTTTGTGTTCTGCCGGAAGAATTGAAGAGAGTTGCAGGAGAATGATGCTTGCTGATGGCAAAATGGAAAATATCTGCTCATGGCCTAGAGCTGCTCGCATCAGGAACAGCCACTAAGCATTTTCCTGCTTTGAATGACAGCTTATTTTACACATGCAATAGGAGCAGCTGGTTTTATTAATCTGTATTTGGCAATAAACATTGGCATGACTACCAGATCCGTCTGAGGGATCGGAAGCTAAACTCCTAGGGGCCATATAAGTTTTCCATTCGAATTCACATTTTGAGACGTCTGTGCTATTTGTCTTAGACTCAGGAGCTTTCTGCATGAGTGCTGCTCTTTTGGGATGGAAAAAAATGGTTCATTTCTTTTTTCCCTGGCCAGACTACAGTTTGTCCTAACATGCTCTCTACTCTGGGAATTGGGAGTGGGATGTGTATGGGACTGCTAACGGAAATCTATATCAAGGAGGCCGCTTATGCACTGGATACTTGTCAGGGCCATTTCCATTCCCTGTATTGGTGAAAAGGCCTCGGGACAATAGTATTCTTCTGCAACTGCATTGCTTCAGGAGAGAGTGATGCATTAAATGCATATAGGTCATCAAAGTTTACAACTGCCAGAGAAAAATATTAAAATAAATAACTAAATAAAATTCCCAAATACCTGGATCTAATGCAAATACCAGAATGTAACCTATTTCACAACATACATTGTTTATTCTCATGGAGAAGATGTGGGTGAAACCCAAAGACCACTCCCCCTGCGGAGCTTGCACAGATGGTCAATAATGGACAGAAACATCTGCCCAAAACCCCTTTTTTTGTATACTTCAGGTTCTCAGTACTCATCCTCAGATGAAACCTACACAATATCTGCAAAAGACAGACCAGGAAACTAAAACTAATGCTTTAAGATACTAAAACGCACAGGATAACTGCTGTTATTCTCCTTCTATGTCACTTCATGTGCTCTGCTTGTGATAACTTAAGAAGTTTCTCTCCCAAACTGTTGCATTTAGGGTGCACACAGAGCCATTGCTGCCTGCATGTACGTAATATATTTCTCACTGAGTGTCTGTCTGACATACAGGAGGTTTTGCGTGTCCACAGGTTTATCCATTTTTTTTTATTTCTCTATGGTTTGGCCTAGTAAAAGATATTAGCTGTTCCTACAAATGCTGTGCATATTGTTAAAGAGCTGTAACTGCAACACCGTTATTAAAGGCTTAAGGTTTGCAGGCTTTGCCTCATCAAAGTTCAAAGTAAAACTTCCCTTGACATCAGTATTGTAAGGTTTCACCCAGAGCAATGCAGTTTATTTTGGTATCAATGCGGTGTTTAGTCATTGTATCATGTTTCACCACATATATACATAACATTGAATAATACAAGATGTGCAGGTAAATCTAAAGCTGTAATTCAATCAAGGACTTTCATTGATGTCTTAAGTTGAGAGTTGAACAGCTTAAGTAGTTTATGACCAGCAGTAGAACTCCCCTGATTGAATTACTGCATGGGCATTCGGTTGCATAATGTATTGTTATTTATATGGTGTGCCAAAGCCTGATTTTAAAGTTACCAGTGGCAGGCAGTAACTAATGCAGAAAGAGCAATATGGTATTACGGTGCTCCTTCAGCAAGAAAAATGAATGATGTGCACTGTGCTCTGTGTTTATGTGAAAATAACTATCTTAGTACTCTAGGGAATTAATTCCCTAGTATACAGTAAAGGAAGGAGAACCTGAGGTTGTTGCTCAGAAATACTCCCTAACCTCCGTATCACAGTGTAGGATCACAGCAAGTTCTACATATGTTGAGACATGCCTATAGAATGATTCACGTATTTTAGGAACTCTCTTAGATGGAAAGAAAGAAACAAGGTGAAAATGGTCATGCTAGAACAGAGTATTGCAACTACAGCAGTAATGCCGTTCTGTGCATAGGGAAGAGGCCAAGCTGTGAGCTCCCGTCTCCATGCAAGGAGTTCTCACCCTGAGAGGTGGGAATGCTTTGGTGGCTGCAGCCCAGCGCTGCTCTCTTGCATCCTTGCAGGGGCTACAAGCTTTTTGCTCTCCACTTTAGCTGCAGCACTGAATAGCTTTACCGACAGCTTTCTAGGGGAGTGAGCAGAAAGCGTGTACGTTCAAATCAACCCTTCTGAGAGACACACAAACCTGCTAAATAGCAGCGCAGGCTGCCTCTATCATGGGCTGTCATGGCAAATTGGAGCTGACAGCTGGAAACTGCTCGCATAGATTTCCTATTGCTCTTTTTAACCAGCCTGTATTAAATTGCACTGAAAAGGGCTGACAGCCTTAAAATTCATGCCATTATATCACATTAAGGGCTGCAAAAATCTGCCGCTTTCACAAATTTCAAAGTCAATTGACATCTAAGCCTGGTAGACATCCTAGGGCCTTGAGGCACAGTGCAGGCAGCACACATATGTGCATATTCATTCTGCATCCAGGCCCATCTGCATTCTGAGGTATGGCCCTTATCAACATTTCTGAAAATCCTATACATAAAGGAAATTCTCTTAATATACAAAAATAACAATAGACATGAATTTTTCCTGCAGGGAGCCTTCTGACAGGGCACAGCTTTTGAAAATACTACTATAACTGATCTTGCAATCATTGATTAAAAGAATTGAGCATTTACTTGAGGAGAAAGCTGCTGCCTGTCTTGGTAAGGAGTAAAGATAAATATTTGCATGATAGATAAGATATAGGCTTGTTCCTGCCATTCCTAGCAGACAAGAGAGTGGTATGGACACTAAAGGATATTATTATTTTTTAAATCTGAATATACTAATAATGGGATAAGAATAAAAAAAAAACAATAATTTTCTGACTTTGCTCTTTCTCAGTGATGAGATTTTTGCTTAAGCCAACACAACTTTTGACATCCAGCTTCTATAGAATTCTTCCTCTAAAACACCGCCATGACCTCAGTAAAATTATTGAGAAAATTATCAACGAGCTGTCAGTTTTTAGGGAATATCAGCAGATGATGTAGACTTTTAGTCCTTCTTCAGCTTCAAGTGCATATAAATGCCTTATGGACTGCACTGGTGGAAAGTTGGTTCTCTCACACACATTATGTGTTGAAAATGAATCAAACTTTCTTCCTGAAGGAGAATTTATTGGAAGCTAGACAATTCTTAATTTGTTGCTCAAGAGGAAAAAAAAACAGTTAAAACACTTAAACCATATTCCTTTTGTCTTCCTTCATCTGCAAATAAGAGAGCAAATTATTCATGTCACTCATGTCACATCTTTAAAAAAACTTGTATATATTATGGTTTCCTCAGTTCCTTTGGTTGATGTACTTTGGAGCAGGCTGCTCCAAACATTAGGAAGAGCGGAAGGATTTCTAGAGGTCACTGTACTCTGCAGCTATGGCAGGCTGACCTTGGCATTACTTAAAAGGAGAATGATCTCTTCTAAGGTTGGCAAGGCTGATTCACTATCCTTCAAAACTCTGCTAAGGCAGACATTACAATTCCAGTCTAATAAAACAGACAAACCAGCTACAGAGGAATATAAACAATTAACATAGCTGGCTATAGCCTCAGCTGTGTTAGTGAGATTGCATCGTGAATTATATACACAAACACACATATTACCTACAGATGTATTTTAGATCCATACTTTCTACACAGAAATCTAATTTTCCATGGATGTGCATTGGTCCATCTATTTATTGCTTTTAAAATACTGGCTTTTGGGAGTGATAAAATGCAATTTTGGTAACTAACCATTCATAGATTTCATGAATTTCAGTCTTTATCACAGTCAAATATGACTATTAGAGTCTCCTCCTGATTCTGAAATCTGTGTGTTTAGGTACAACTTTTAAGGTCATTTTTGATTACCTCAATCTGACGTTAGTTGACGATGAGCGTTTCTTTCTATTGGAATTTCTATTAGAATGTGATAATTTCCATTGTGTAATAAAATCAGCACCAGCAACAATTAAAAATCAGACTAGTTGATTTTGACATTGTTATATAGAGGCTCTTGCACTAAACAAGAGGGTCAGCTATGGCTCTCCTTTAGGTCATAAAAAGGGGAATGTCTCAAAAGCAGCTTGGGAGGTCATTTGTGACTCAGTCCTGCACTAGTAAATACACTGGTTCTCCCTCACCCATGAGAGCCATCACTGTGTCCAGGCCACAGTCCCAGAGATTTAAGAGCATTTCCACTCAGTAGGCCAAAATTCTTTGGCCTCCTCTCTTTATATGCCCCATAAGGCACTTGAAACTGCAGTGTCTGATTTTATACACCCAATCATGTAAACATATTCACTATTTATATCACTAGCAACTGTAACAAAGATTTAATCCTCAAATATCCATGGAGGGAAAAGCCATATATGTTCCAGCCTCAGCTCTGCTGCCTGCAGTAGGCCTTCCCCAAATAGGTGTTGAGGCTGTGCCAAGAAAATGGCTCATCCTGTGGATACTGTCCACATAGCTTGGGCAAAACTGATTCTTTCTGTGTTGGGATTAAAGCGGCATAAGCGAACCCATGGCTAACTATCAAGTAATTTCAAATGGTTATGACAGTAATGAGCTGAGTAGGAAACATGGTTATCAGAGACCCATTATGGAAATGTGAGGAATAATTGAATGAACTGGCAAGTCTTAAAGAAGAAGAAACTTTTCTGTACTACTTTCTGCATTTCTGCAGTCTGAGCACCTCATCTTTGAGCAATATAGTTAAGTATTTTCCAGTGTAATCTCACCTTAAATATTATTTTCCTATCTATTCTATTGCTTCTGCCAATGTCTATCAAAATGATTTGCTGGAATGTCTAAGTCACTGAAAAACTTAAAGCATACAGTATACATAACTGCAATAATTGCACCGCCAGACTTTTTTTCTTTTCATGTATATTAACTAATTCAAATTCAAGTAATTTTGAAGTGGTAAACCTAAAATGAACAAAGAGAATTTTCAGAAGTAAAAAGATGATGCGAAAGTAACACTAAAGAACTAAACTTCCAAACTCTAAACCAACTTGGAGGAGAATAATTAAATCAATCCTGGTTTTAATTTTATTTTTCTTACCAAAGGAAAAAAAATGGGTCATGAATTCTTATCAAGCTTCCTTAAAGGACAGCTTGGCATTGGCTCTGACTTCTTAAAATTAAAATTATATTGATTTTCCATTTTATTAAATAAATGTTCCTCCCTGAGCCGCTTTAGGAAAAGAAAAATGTTTTCAGTGCAATTTTGCTCTTCAGCCATTGCCTGGACTTTGACCGTGGAATGCAAATGTACATCCAAATTAAGAGACAAAGGGACTACCAAGAACCAAGACCTCTTTTCCAGACCCTGATTGGCCCAATGCAGGTTTCACTCCCCCAGGCAAATAAACAAATTCTAAACTCTGTTATGTTACCCAGACCAATATTTTGTTCTTTTTAAACCTCTGCATGGCTATTTGTGTTGCTTACAAAAGAAATTGCTGTAGTATCCACATGGGTTGCAGCAGACATTTCCTTTCTCATCCCCCTGCCACTATACATCCCCGTCAGTAGCTCGGAGTGTTTCTGTCCGCTGTAGATCATTAAAAATCAGCCGATGCCAGTGCTATTGCTGTGTTTAAGAGTGCAAGATGCCTGGGGTATCCCCTTCTCTAGACTGAAGAACAGCCAAGTCTGCTCTGCCCCAAGACATAGGGTGGGAAGAGAGGAGGCTTCCCACTGTGAGGCTTGTGGTTAAGAGACAGACCAAGGAGGAGCTGGGGGGCTCCCACATGGCCCATGGCCACTGTAGTTTTGGTTGGTTGTCTCAGCCTGACAGCTGCCAGATTTGCTCTTAAGGTCAACAGATATCTATTCTGTATGGACTGCCTCACACTTATGGATGCATTTTACACCTTAATATACAATTTATTTTTATACTTTTTATATCAAAAGACGTTTGATGTCTTTTGGGTGGTTTAGGAAGAGGTCTTTTGTGAATCTGTCAGCTGTTAAAAATGTCCCTGACCTCAGGGACAAAGACACATTTTTGAAGAGTCTAAACCAACTGATCCTTGTGCTTTGTATTTGTGAAAGAGACTAGTAGGTGCCCCAGTTGAAACTCCAGTGGAACTTGGTGCTTGTCTCCTCGTTTCTCTCCAGTACTCAAATTGTGCCCAGTTTAAGACTGTGCCCATATAAGATATGGCCCTAGGCAGGTAAATATTGAATAATGTGGTCTCCCACTGAGTTATTTTACTTCATCTACTGCTATGTGTGATTGAAATGGAATAATTTGGTAAGATAGCTATTGTGTTATTTGCATAAAGAGTTTTAAGATGCAATTTAAACTCTTGGGAGATGCCAGAAGCCTTGCTTTGTTTATAAAGCCAGTTAAAACTGTTAAGCAAGATAACATTCTTACCCTATCATATAATTTACAAAACTCAAGCACTCAAGAGCAAGGAAATGAATAATTAAGAAGATCATTAATCTCACACTACCCACATGATAAACAGAGGTATCAATCTTATAAACTATGGAAAAGTGCCCATTCATCACAATGCAAAGACCATTGCTCTGACTCCAGCTAAATTATATATCATCAAGAACCCTGAAACTAAAAGAGAACTGTGCTGAAAAAAAACCTAATCAGATATGAGCACATTAGGGACATGAGTACATTAGCTGATAGGGCTACATAATTATCTAATTTGAGTAAGACTCAGTCTTGCATTCCTGTTTTTTTAATTGTAATTACTAGAAAACAGTTTTTAAGGACAGTATACCAGATGAAGGATAAAATAATACCAAAGCAGTTTATAAGCCAGAGCTATTGCTGTTTCATTTTGGTGCAGTAGCTAGGTCTTTGAAGCAGAATAGTGGGTGAGTGATGGAGCTAACTGAAATCAAAAGAGACAGGATCTTATTCAATATGGCTACTATCCTTTGTATAGCTCGAGATGGGAAAAAAATCTGAACTCCGGCCATAGCAAAGTGAACTCTAAATTTGGAGGACAGGTCCAGTGTGCCAACCCTTACTGTTTGAGTACAGAAATATGTTGGGCTTTAATAAACTGTAGGTTATGCTGGAGGTGGAAGAGAACTGGACTGGATGCTGGACATGATCCTCTGGTACAACCTCTTATCAAGCTCCCTGAGTGGCTCGTATGAATAGTTAGGAGGTTACAAATCAGCTGTTTACATTTACCTTCTAGCCAATAGAAAATGTGTGAAGCGCTCATCTACTCTTTTCCTTACTTTAATATGCCTCACGTTTGCAAACGGTGTGAGAGGATAAGTAATGTCTTGTTTTTATGTATCAGTTTTAACTGACTTTTGAAAGAAAAAAGCATTTATTTATCTGCAGTGGTGCGATGGCATTAGGAATTAATGGAAAGTTAAAAAGTGCTGCCTGAAATTGTACTCTCCTGTTATAAGCTTAAGGCAAATATTTGGCGAAAGGAGAATATTACCACAATATCTAATTTTGGAGCATTAACCACATTTTAGAGGGGAAACATAATTCTAGTTTTTAAAAGAATAATAATTCCTTTCCAAATTCATTCTTATTCACTGGAATTACATAAGAAAACACCTTCTCCATGGTATTTTTAGAGGAAATACCAGGAAACTGAGCTTTCCTTCCTCATGGTATTTCCGTAAAAACATGCTCTTGTACATTATTTTACTTAGAAGCAGTAAAAAATAGCTTTTCTTGTGTTACATTATATTCAGCAAAAATGCTGAGAATATCCTTTCCAGATCTACAAACTATGTGAAGACTCCAAATTACATACCATTTACTGTATTTATTGCTTATATGAAGTAGCCACATTTTATAAAATCCCCCTATATGAACATGGTACTCGTCTTTCATGTTCTTAGCTTTATACTCTCTACCTCAGCTCCTGGACTCATCAGCAAGTTTCAAGAGACTAATGTCTATGTTTATTCCATTGCTAAATGAAAATCCTTTGTGATGCTTTTCTGCTGTAGCATATAGGATATGCTATAGTGCAACCTAAGAAGTCCTGCTCCATGGTGACTCACTAACATCCCAAGCTATGGAAGCTGCCAAAGCTACTGTTGCTTTCTTTCCCTTTTGGGGACTGTACCTGCCCTTCCAACCCACCCCAGTTCTTTTCCTTTCCCACTGAAAATTCAGTCTTTTTCCTCTATCTTTCCTCATTTCCTCCCTCTCAGTTATAAGACTTTTACCTTGACCAGAGAAGGCTACTAACTCTAAGATTATTGGTCTTGTTCCACAGTCTTATTTCAAATGTTTGATAATCACAAAATCAAATTTGATAATCACAAAATCTCGTGTCTAAGAATATCATCATAGTTTTACACTGTGTTTTCAATTAGTCATGAACATGGCCGTCATATGCGCTTAAGAAATCCTATGCAAACCACAGTGGTTCTGAGTGGACCTATAGAATAGGCAATTCCCCACTGGGTTCAGGAGGGCTTTGCTGGAGACATGAATGTGCCCCTTGCTTGTTGGCCTTCTTTTCGCAAAAGCCTGGACATGAACCATGGAGACCTGCCAAGACAGTTGGGAGCTGGGAGATGTACCACTCAGAGGGTGATTTCATTTTTGTCTTCAACTACCCAGTGAAAAGGTGCAGAGAAGATGGAGTAAAACCCTTCTTGAAGGCTCAGAATGGTAGGATAAGAGGTGACAGAAAGTTACAACAAGGGAAATTTTGTTTATAGATCAGGAAAGCTGTTTTCACAGTGAGAGTGGTCATACAGAGGGGTGAGTGCCTATGGAGGCTGCAGGATCCTCTGTGCTTGTCAATATTCAAAACACTGGTAAACCAAGACCTTGAACCACCTGACCTGAGTTCAAATCTGACCATGGCATGGGTAAGGTTCTTGGACCATATGACCTTCAGATGTCAACTGAAACCAAACCAGTCAATAAATTGAAGCCACATTGCTAGAAACATGGAGGGAATTGAAGGACAAAAGTGGGTACCCAAAGAAGTTTTTGAAATTTCTATTCTCTTTTGGAGATAGTACTTCTACAAATATCTCTCAGAAGAATCATTTGAAAACGACCCAGCTTGACCACCCCAAAATTCCTGAGTCTCATCTGTTTTCACTGCCCTTCAAGACTACCCATGGGTCAGGAAGACCAAGGGAAAAAGAGGATGTCCTATGGCATGGCGGAGGCAGCTGTGGGTTGGTTAGGCTTATGCATGGAAGGGTCTACCTCCTCAGGCAAGTCAAGGCGTTATGGCGAGGTCAAAATCTCTCTCTGGCTCCTAGTTGAAATCTTTTTCTGGAAAAGCTCACTTGATCCTCTTCGCTTCACACAAAAAAAATACAAAGATTTTCAGTGGCTATGCTGGAGGCCATTAGCAATTCTTGTACCTCAGGTGACTTATTAATATCTTGTTTGACAAGCCAGATTTAAATGCATGTTGAAAAATGACTTTATACTGTCAGACCTCATTAGTTTTTATGCACAAAACAAAATCATTATTCAGAGATTTGGAACTGCTTTACTAAAGTGAGCATCTATTGTATATTCCCAATGCAATTCTTCCTTCTAATATGGTAATTCGTTATCTGTATTTAATTATCTGGAAGGTGAAAGGTTGCTGGTCAGTGTTGTTCAGCAATAGCCCAATGGAAATTTTTAAGTACTTTCACTCTGGGCTGACTGTCTTTACAAATCAATCTTACTGCTAATGACAACCAATACTTTCAGATGTGATTACAGACTAGCTCCATCTTTTCATGAGCCGAGACTCTTTGGAATCATATGTATTGATCTTTTTAATAGAAGTCAAGAAAAATGAAATTACCGTGGCTTCTTTTTGCAAAACTATGATAAATGGGAACTTGGAAAGTTACAGAAGATTTTTTTTTCTGTTGTGGATTATTTTAATCACTAAAAATGATGGTCTTTTTAATAATGTTTGTCTTTCCATTATGCACATTTGCAGCAAAGCCAAAACTTATTTTTGTATTACTTTATATAACCACATTTAAGCAAAGACATGTCAGAATTGCCTGTTGGTATATTTAGGTAACTACAAAGTAGACTCTGGGCAAAAGGAGAAAGCTACTTTTAGATGCCAAGAGATTGTATTTTCTTGGCATATATAAGTTTAATACAATTTTTAGAACAGTTTTTTGAGATGCCTGTGATCAAGAATCCATTTTTTTTCTTATATAGTGCTTACTCTTCACTTTATATAGTATTATGACATGATACTTTACCTTGTACTTTTTCTTTCTTCACAGATGTTTCATACCAGCTTCCACCTATCTAAATTTCAATGGAAAATGTCACACGGATCTGAATTTTACTTCCCTCTGCCTCTTCATGTCTGTAAACTGCAAGTCCTTTGAACAGAAAAATGTCCCTTGTGCTCTGCTTCTAGACCTAGAGGACAGTGTTCTAACATTATATTATGCTATAAATGTATGTATGTGCACCCAGTTGTATACTGTGAATAGCATTCTCATTCTTCTGCCAGTAGAATGGAAGTAAAAATGTAGTAGTTTCCACATTAATTGTAGATACCCCTCTTAGATAAATTTTGCTGTGAAGGTAGTAGCTAAGATAAATCTTAGGGACACAATGTCAGAAGAAAAGATATGGATAAATGGTAAGAGCTGTAGAAGATATATACTGGTGGCTCTCATTGGTATTAATGGGAGAGGGAAGATACACACATGACCTACAGATGCTTAAAACCAGAGCTATTGGCAACTCTCCTCAGTTTGAAGGGCAGTGTCATGTTTTCTTATTGCTTGATTGATCCTTAATTTTACTCAATCCTCTATGCTGTAAATCCATGCTCTTTTCAGACTTATTTCTACAAGGCAATTTCCTCCTTTACTAATCACACCCCCAGTAATTTTTAAACTTCCTCCTCACTTTCATTATGCCTCTTGTCATAGCAGTCTTCAATACACAATCACTTTTATCGCTGTCCTTGAAACTCCATATTTTTCAGTAAGATTACTTTCTGAACACTTTGGTAACCTGTATTTTACTGTTTTTAGAGGTTCAGATTTAACAGATTTAACTGTACCTGACTGGGCTAGTACACCCAGTAAAGTATATGTGCCCTGTTTTGTTCTTACTTTTTCCTTAACCCTCTGCTACTGGCTGTTGTCAGAGACTGTTTTGATTTTGGATGAAGCCAGTGTGAAGGTCCTTGGCTGACTTTGGCTCTATCCTTCAGGATCTTTGTTTTAGATAGTCTTGCTGTGTCTGTTTTTCTTTCAATATCCTATTCACAGGAATCATTACATGTGAAGTGTAGGAAAAAGATAATATATTGCTTTTGTGGTGTACTAGGTCCTTTAAAAGAAAGCTTTGTATTTGATATAGACTGGGGTCTGTGTTGCAGATGGACTAAGCCAGGTGACTTTGTGACATACTTCTTTCAGCTGCAGACAATCCCAGCCTTAAATGAGAAAACTGAGTCAAAAAAAGCAATCATCTAATACACACTTTAGCTATACCTTAAAATTTTCATTAAAAGTAGTGAGTGGTGATTCAGAGCGTCTTGAAATCATTCAAACTTTCTCAAACCCAACCAACATTTTCTATAGCTATTTTAGACTTTTTTTTTATAGAAATGTGATTGACTGATTTTGTCTAGGTAAGCTGCTCTTTTGTTATTTAATGCAAATATTAAATTAACTACATTAAGAATTCCATCTCAAGATGTTTACTTCAGTTGTTCTACCTGGATGGTTTCATTTGTAAAAAAGTATTTCTCTGGGGAAAAACAAAATAAAAAAACAAACAAACAAAAACTAGACTTGTTCAAAGATGCATTGTTTTAAACTGTAGGAACTTATATGCTGGCAAGCTAAACACTGAAATTGCTGGATTAGAGACCATTAACACTGGTAAAACAACTGGTAAACTTGGCTCTACATCTCCCTAAAATTTCTTTCACAGCTCAGACAGAAAAATCATTGGTTGTGCAGTGTTTTATTCTCATTCTTTAGCAGTGTTGCTCTTTGGTTTGTATAACACCCTGATTGTGCAATAGGTAGCCATTATTCCATTTCTATCTAAACTTTGCAGGCTGTTATGGAATCTGTCAAGCAATTACCAAAGCTTATAGCACATATATGTCACTCTCCAGAAATACAAAGCAGTTACTGCTGGAAAGTCAGCATTTCCTTGCAATTAGGATATAGTGGCCTCAGCAGTCTCACAGCTCCTTCTTGTTTGAATGATGGAGAAATACAGTTATCTACCTATCTATAGGTGGTGTTGTGTGGTAAATTTTGTCAATGCTAAATATTAATGTTTATTAAATTATAATAAAATCTTGTTTTATAATTTTGGAAATAAAAGTTTTTGTGGAAATGAAGATGGGAAATAAAACAATCTCTTAGTTAACCGTGTGAAACAGGGAAGAAAGAGGAAAATGTTTGGCCAAAAAGGGAATAAAGACAGTGCCAGGCTGAATGTCTGCATCAATGGCCTTGTCAGATCCATCTTCTGCAAGCAAGACTCAGATGATAGTGAAGGGATGAACTGTTTTCCAGTAGACAGCTTGAATGCAGCTGAAGCTTTGCAGAAGAGTCACATCAAAGAACAAGACTACTTAGTCCTCAGGGTAAGCTCTAGTTTATCTGAGATGTTCTCTTTATACAACGTATGTGCTAAAATGGCTAGGAAGAAACCTACGATTAAGATTGGGTTTACAAAGTTTAAGATTAAAATTCTAGTTAGCTTGAAAATAACTGTGATATCCCAATATGGCAATTAAATAGTTAAATCTGAAGTTAAGTCCCAAGAAGAATATGTCAAATGCTAGCTATTTAAAATGGAAAAATATTTGGGTTGGTGAAGAATTTTTTCCATTCAACTATTTTTTATGGACAACTTTTTTTGATGAAACAATTTTTTAATGAAAAGTCTTTAATGGAAATCAGCTGTCTGCTTTCTGTGGAAAATCTTGGGTTTTTGCTGAAAGAAGAAATTAGAAAGAAGATGCAAGGGGGTATTTTAGAAAAGATTCCCGTATTTGGAGTGTAGAGTTGGCTAGTCATTGATTAAATATTCTGCTGGCCAGTCAGTCATTTCTACTGACTAATACCAATGTTGGCAAAGTCCAAGAGTTTGCTTGATCCTGTGTATACCTGAGTAGAAGGGATCAGAGCAATGATGAAACATCTGCTGAGGATTCCTGATATTCTTATTGACCACTGACTAGGATCTAGAGCTTGCATGAGTATGCTGTGGGCAGAGAAACAAATGATAGGAGACTGAGTGCAGCTGATGGCCTTTGAAGGGAAATTCATGTCTGCAAGTGAAAGTATGACAGTTGGCAACAGCCTCTAACAAAAATTGTTTTCTCTCCAGATTTGATAACTGTTAATTCTTCATATACTTGGCTTCTGCCAATGAACACTGTACTTTTCACTGATAAGAAATTCATATTGTTAAACTCCACATGAACTCAAAAAATATTATTGTATAAATGCTTACCAGCAAATATGAACAGCAAATGTCAGAGAAAATTTAATAATTGAGCTTAATAAAATAAACTTGTTTTTGGAATCTTGCTTTATATGTTTCTGAAAGAACAATCACTCTTATGGAAACTAAGTCAAGGATGAAATGTAGTGTATGGCTAATTGTGAAAGGATCAATGGATTTAGCAAAGCCATTGAAGTTCTTATAAAAAATCAGTAGTTTAAAGCAGTGTTGATTTAGTAGCATATTCCATTTATCTGCCCTTCTGCCTTTTTAGGATCAGAATATCTTATACAATGACATGTTTTTCTTGATGAGAGTTGGGATTGGTCTAGCAATGTCTTGTGTGAGGCCCTGAAGAAGCAGAGGGTTGAAATAAAGACAGAGAGTGAGGTAGAAATGACAGAAACATTGGAGATATTAGGAGAGGAGGTAAATGACTGCATATACAGGTTGCGAGAGATGGGAACTGGTAATGAAAGTGATGTAGACAAAAATATATAAAAAAGTAGACAGAAATGGAAAGCATCTGCTTTTAAAATTAGGACGTCCTGCTATAGAGTAGTTCTTGGAGGATGGCCGTACATTTCTAGCATGGAAAGTAATGTTACTCATGCTTTAATTAGAGAAATTCAGCAAATTATCTGCAATAAAATATACTTAGACCTTTCAGAGACCCAGCTTTGTCTTCCTGTAAAGGGCTGCCTCACCTGCTCAGTGACAGTGCTGCAGAGGAACCTGCCTTCATGTTGATCTGCAGAAGGTCGCTCAGAATATGCAGACCAGTGAAGATGAAATTGATATGATATGATTATGATATGACCTGCCAATTACTGTATGCTGTCTTTTTCAGCCCACACCCCTTTTTCCCTCAGAAATGTCTTACTTGGTCTTTCTAAGTTCAGTAGAGCTACCAGTACTGCCACATTTATGCTACAAGCTTCGCTTCTCAGTGGAAACTCTTATTCTAGATACTTTAAAAATGTCCTGTGCTGTTTACATGGCATGTGCAACTCACAAATACAGCAATCCGTAGAAAATTGTCCCGGATTGAGGTGAAACAGCAAGGTAGAATTTTTCAGACTTCTCTTCTTCTCTTGATTAGTCAGTTTGGCAGCCTATTTTTTTTTTCAGCAAAACATTGATACAACAGGTGGCAAATATCAGGGAAATGTCTTAAAAATGTGGTCCAAAGAAGACTTCTTTCTTGTAACCGCTCACAGTATCTGTGGGCTATAAACTTTAATAGGATGATCAAGAAGAGATGGCAAACTTTGCATTTGACATGATCTGTCTTTTTATTTTCCCTCTAATTATTTCCATATGCCTCTCATCTGAAGAAGGTATTTTTCATCTGCTTCTTTGGCCTGAGTAATTCTATATTATTCTTGAATAAGGGTGAGATATTTCTCGCCAAAACTTTCTTTGTAACAAAGCACTGCTGAGGAATACTTTGTTTAGCTGTGAAGTGAGAATTTTGGGGCAGAATAGAGCTAGTTTTGCGATAGTTGGCCACATGTTCTGTTTATGAATATGAAATCCAAGAAAACAGGATATGCATGATTTCAGAACCTCTTCAGTAGGACCTGATGTGTTGTTCCTAAATGAGGCCCAGTTCTATAGTTCTCTTTTTCAATGGTGAGGACACGCTTGCAGAGTTTCTGAATTAGTAGCAAATTTGGAATGTTCTTCGCAAGAAGAGGTTACCCCTGGCAACTATCTTATAGCTGCTTCAGACTTTAGTCTTTCGCAGGGTCAAAACATCTGCAACACATTTATAGAATTCCTACTAATATATTAAAAAGAGTGGCTTTATTATGTGAGTGCCAAATTGTGGAGATTTTTTTCACGTGCTGAAACTGGACAGTGGGTTATCCTAAAAAAGCTATATATAACTATTTCTATATTTTTGCACATAACAGCATACTCAGTATTGCTATTTTGATCACTCAGCCCAAACCAGACACCACAGTGAACAATGGAAAAACTCTTTTTGTTTGTAGGGCTAGACCTCAAGGCTTATTATAGTCCCAGCGAAGCCATGTGGAAGGAAATTCACTCTTGTGCATGTTTCTAGAATCAAAGTACATGTTGCTAGGAAAAGACTCAAAGAAACATGCCCAAGTTTTAGAATCAGAAGGTTTTTTTTTTTTTTTTTTTTTTTTTTTTTTTAGAGAATGAACCAGTTTAAAGAAAACATTAATTCTGCGAAAGATTATTGCTGTCATCAGAAATAGACCTGGACACCTCAGAGCTGCCTAATAATTCAAGGTCTCAGCTAAGGTGATGGAGATGCCCTATTATTTTCAAGCTCTCCAGATCCATTTTGTGTAAAGTACCTTGTGCTATGAGTGACTATGAGCTCCCAGTGCCAAGAGTGACAGTCTCTCCTGGATATTCTGACAGACCACCTTCTTCCCAAGCTCACCATAAAAGCTTGGGCTCTCTTTGTTTCCTAAAAAATGTCTGTGGGATGGGAAAACAGTTTCCCATTTGTGCTTTAATCGTAACCCCTCGCACAAACAGCAAGAGCTGGTAATCCAGTTTGCTTGTGCCTCCTCTGTTATAATCTTTATTTGCCTAGTGGGTGGATGGTGATGACATTTCCCTACAGGAAAATATTAACTGCATAACCTTTTCCCTCTCTCGGCTCATCATCGTCGGCATTGTCAGACGTCAAATGCCTGGGTTTGAAGTCAGCACATACTGCTCCTGTCTGGGCACGCAGCTCTGCAAGTAACGCCCTGGTGATCCTTGCCTCCTGAGTGCCACTCTTTGTGCAACCGCTAGCCGCGTTTGACAAAAAGAATGTTTTTCGTGTACGAGTAAGGAAATCCTTGGTCAAGATAAACAGCTTGCTTGCTGCCAGAAAGACCTAAATAGAGTCTCTGTACTAGTCTTTTTTTTTCTTTTTTTTTTTTTATTACTTCAAATTGGAGTTCAACCCTGAACTCAGAGCCAGAAAATCTAAGCTGTGTCAGAACTGCTGAAAGGCCACAGACCTTCCTCAAAGTTCAGGTATTTCAAAGCCTAAAGAACATGTGTTATCATTTATATCGCATATTTATTTGAGAGAGAGGAGCTCCACTGACACCTTCTCCCCGTCTCTGATAAGACCATCTTTGTCCGATGTCAAATCCCCTGAAAAGTACCTTTAGCACTTTGCTCCCACTGAGGCTTTATTAAGTCCACCCACGCTCCGCAGTGCAGAGTGAGCCTTGTGGTAGCCAGTCCTTCTGGCATTATGAAGACTGAGCTGTTCTCGCCTATACATTTGCAGGGCAAAAGGTAAAGAGCCAAACAAAGCATCGAGTTTTATTCTTAAAAAGCCAAACCAGACCAAGACCCTTTGTGAAGTTACCAGCCTGGCTCATGACTTCTGAGAGTTGATTTAAATGAAGAGCTTGAAATGCAGCTTTGCTGACCAGCCTCATGTTTGGTCATATGCAAAAGGATAAAAGGCATACTGGAAGGAGGATTGTCCTAGCTATACTGGAACATGTGTCCAGAAATGTTTTCTGGTGACTTTTCTTATTTTCAGATGATTGGCCAAAAGTAAGAAATGAAGAGAAATGAAGGGAAAGAGCAACCTCTTTTTCTCATTACTTGTTACCCAAAATAGTAATGTGTGCCTGCAATCATGAGTGGCTCCTTGGTAATTTCAGTAAACAGTGGCTGTGATAAAACAAACAAACAAACAAAACAAACAAAAATAAAAACAAAAAGCTTTTGGCATTCATGACAAGAACATAGAGGCAGACTGAGAAGCCCAAATGTGGCAGTGGCAAAAGCAGAGCCACTGGATCATGTTGTGCATTATGCATAGATATGCTGAGACCAGGCATGGCTGGAAAAGGGCAGCAGGACAAGGGAGACAGCAGAGAGTCTGGGAGTGACGGATGGAGTTACAAAGGGCTGAGAGACAGAAAGAAGAAAAGACCTACATGCTGGTTAGGGGATATGAGAGGAGGAGCAGGGGGAAATTGGTTCAAAGAGGGGAGTGATGGGAGTAAAGTAGCTGGTGGTGACCGGGGCAGCTATGAAAAGAGAAGTGTGATAAGAAAAGGAAGGAAGGTTAGGCACAGAACAATGCAGCATTAAAGGGGAAGAAACTGGGTCATAATATCTCTAAAAATTACAGTTAGGAAATCAGTCCATCAGGAGTCCTCATCTTTTCTTCCAAAGTTAGTTTCTATTAACAGATGTTGCATAACATTGCACAATGCCCAGATGTATTTGGTTTCCTCCATCCTATTCCTGGCATAAACTGTTTACTTCATTGTGTGAGAAAAAGCTGTTTTGCTCTCAGGAGATGCCAGGAAAGAGTACTAGAAATGTTTCCACCAGAGGAAGACTGGGGATGTTGTCTTCTCACCTGCGTCAGTCTTTGTTCTCTGTTAATACAGACCATGTACTCCTGGCAATTTAGATCAGTGCCCTTGTTAGGACTTTCAGCTACAGGGTTATCTTCCGGGAGAAAGCCTGTCCTACTGTTAGGTATCATCCTGGCCATGCCGACCTGGCCATGGTGCATGGGAGCTGGTTCTGCTGGGACCTCACCACTGCCCTGCTCCCTAAACTCACCTGCTGAGCGAGGGCCCTAACACTGGGCTAGGATTGTGTCTCTTGCCAACAGGAGTTTTGTTTAATTTAACAGAATTTCTGGTTGTTTATGGCTGGGAAGGGTGGGTCTGTCAGAGGTATGAGGTAAAATTCCTCCTTCCAGGCCCTCCCCTTGGTCTGATGCTAAATTGGATTAATTACACTGCAGTGTCTCACCCTCCAAACCACAGTCCTGTATACTCATACTGAGAATGGCTCACAACAGTGAAAAAAAAAAAAAAAAAAAAAGAGCAGCAAATAGTGGTAACTAGACTCAGTCTTTGCACATGCATCACAGCATTTCCATCTGCCCAGCCATTCAGTTAAAAGATAAAGGAATATGTGATAGTTCACAGATAGTTCCTGAAGGCTGGGACAGAAACCAGGCTGGAGACAAAAGGCTGGACAAAGAGCATAAGTGTCAGACAGGAGAAGTACAGGAAAATTTGATGTTTTGGAACATTTACTGAATTCTTTAAGGCTCAGTGCAGATTTCCTTTGTCAGGTCAGGTAACTGTCTCCCACAGCACTCATCACATTGAGCCATAATAGCAATGCTTTCTGGGGAAAGCCCGGGTGAACTATTTCTTGTGAAGAGGCATAAAAAGGCTCCAGCATCATGCTTAGATTCAAGGATAGTAACAAACACTGGTCTTGTGAAAACATTTTATTTTAATTCCTTAATATCCTCTTACATAAACACTGAAACACATTGAATCAATTTTTCAAACAAACTTGTAAAATCAGAAAGTACACTAGCCCCTGATAGGCAGCAGCATTAATTGCCAGCAGCACAAAGAGGCATTTAAACACTGAAGCGTTTTGGCAAAAATACAAATGACTTATTTTCCTTCTATGCCCTTGAAAATAGCTTTTCTAAACCTTGAGCTTCCTATGATGGAGGGTTCACCATTAATCACCTTTATGACATCTCATATGTAGGCTGTGAATAAATCCATGGGCCCTAATCAACCACTTTCCTGAGGAAATTGGCCAAATCCCGACTCTTTGAGGAGGGAGGCGGGGGATGAATCACAACAACTTTGCTATTCAGACAAATCTCTTTTCAAGTGCCCTTAAAGCTTTTTTTCATATACAGTGAAGACAGCCACACAGGAAACAATAATAGTTTAATCTCTTGAAAAATTTCCTTCCTGCACTGCAGCAGCCTTTCAGACAGGTAGTCAAAGCACGCCAAAGAAAATTAGCAACAGTCAATGCCAAGAGCAGGCTCTTACGTTAGCCTTTTAGCTCTGTCCCTTTTCCTTCCATGTGAGTAGAGAACAAGAAACTACTCATCTCCCTGATTAAACACCCTCTAAGCTGCATTTTGCTGTGCATTAGGAACACTTACGGGCTTGGGAACTGATAATGGAGAAGACACAGAGGGATAGATCCTGCAAACGCTCGCTGCAGTACCTCCACTGTGAACAGTTTCTCTGACTCACATCCCAAGTCCACAAAGAGAACTGTGTTTGCAGCCTCCCACACATGTACATACTTACTAGTAAGTATTTGCAGGATTTTTAACAAGTTGTCCATTTCAGGATTTTTTCCTTCTGAGTTTTTCTCCCTCCTGACTTGAAATTCTCCTTCGCTTAATATGAAGTGAGGAGGAAGAAAAGAGCTTTCTTTTAACACAGAGCTGGGAATGAGTCAGGGTAAGGAATCACATGGAGTTTTGTTTTGCTTAGGGTTTCTTGTGAACAGGGCAAAATGAGGTTCCATTCTCAATTTGTACTGCAATGGTGTAGTGGGTTAGCATGGGCCCTAAGGTAGAGAAGGAAATGAGACATCATCTCCAGCCAAAAACCAGTGGTTGCCCTTATCTTTGTAGTTTGGTGCCTGGGATAATTACAGTGCTTATGAACTTGATGATAACATCTCTGTTTGAACCAGATTTCTATGTTTACACCTCTACAGTGCTGTTTAGGGAGGTATGAAATAATATAGTTTGTATAAATTTGTTTCTCTACCTGGCACAGCCAGAGCACAAAATGAGCAGAATAGGAGAAAGAACGTTGCAATATATTTTGAAGATTGCTTCATTGAAAATACCACAACACAAAAATTAAACAGTTGCCTGTTTTCAGAACAGAGTATTCACTATATGTCAGCCTGTGTTACTCAATTTTTTTCTAGTCTTTCATAACCTCTGGACCTAGGAACAGATTTGCTCAGAGTTCGTATAAAATGCAAAAAAGCCCGCACCTGCTGGAGAATTTCCTAGAAATAATTGCAATATGGCAGCAAGAGTGCTTGCTTGCTTTATGGGCAGTGGCAAAAACAGGGCTAAATCTTGCTCCCTTAATATGTGGGAGTGTTAATTGTGGAGAAGCTTTTGCAGCAGGAGGAATGAACTTTGGTGAAAAGTGAAGGGCCAGGCCAAGTGGTGTGATGACAGGTAATGCAACCTGCCACCTCTTTCTCCGATGACTTCATTTGGGGTAGCAGAATAAAAAGCCTTTCTTCAGGCAGGGTAAAAATTGGCGTGTTGTGTGAGCCAGCTCCATGTCATCCAGCTCTGTAAGACATAGACTCTTTGGTGCAACCCTGCTATACAAATACAGCCTAAGTTCTGGCCGCCTACAAATCCTGTTTCTAAAGGAACAGCCCCCTTCCTTGCATGATGCTGCTAGGAGGAAGGTGGCATGCAGTCACCATGGAGGTGTCCACTTATGTGACAGACTGGTAAGCTAATGGGCCCATCTGAAGCTTAGCGCTGGCCAAGTTTCCTTCTCAACTTCTTCAAGTTGCCCCAGCCCATGTATGGCCAATATTGGACTCAAGTGGTGACTGAACAGCAGATGAGATACAACCAGAGTGCCTAACTTCTGCTCCGGCTCCAAATCCTCTACCCCCAGGTACAGGGAGGTTGCCCCCATTATCTAAAAGATAAAGGTAAGAAAATGGTGAAATTTCTTTGGAATTGGTCACTGCAGATAGATTATATGAGCAAGAGGGCTTGTAAAATATCCCTTCTGCATGAAGCTCCATTAGCATGCATTATCCTCTGGAAATGCTGCCATTTATCATCCAGACAGCACCTGGAAACTCAAATCAGGGTCAGGACAACCCAGAATGCTCTGTAGCTATAAGGTGCTAAATGGGAGTTTCTAGCGTGAGGGTGTTGCAGTATAAAAACTGCGAAGGCACTGATAGCCTTAGGAGAGAGAAAAGATCTACGATCTCAGCCAACTTCCTGGTGCAATCTGGGAAACTTCCAGAAACTAGCAGAAAGAGGAAGGCCAGCAGTTCATGCAAGCTGGGAATTTTCAAGTACTTTTGGTCTTCTGTGTAGTTTCTGAGACTTTGGGTGCAACAAAATCACAATCATCCAGAAGGTTTTTTTTTTTTCCTTTTTAATCTGAATTTGTAAAAGACCAGGACTATAGTTAGTGCACCACTAATATACGGGAATAGTCTGCATTGTAATGCGTGGCAAAAAAAAAAAAAAAAAAAAAAAAAAAAAGGGAGCATCTACTTTTGCCTTTCTGAGCTGTTCCAGTTTGGCAAGGTTTTTTTTTTTCTATTTGCAGCCCAACTCAAATGCAAGTTTCCTTTTGCGCACCTGTAGGTAACCAGGGGGATGTCTCACCTGCTTTTTGGATGGGGCCAAACTCTTCTTGGTGGTGGCCAGCAATAGGAGAAGAGGTGACAGGTACAAATTGAAACACAGGAAGTTCCACCTCCATGTGAGGAAGAACTTCTTTCTTGTGAGGGTGCCAGAGCCCTGGAACAGGCTGCCCGGAGAGGCTGTGCAGTCTCCTTCTCTGGAGATCTTCCAAACCCGCCTGGATGCCACCCTGTGCCACGTGCTCTAGGTGACCCTGCTGGAGCAGGGGGGTTGGACTAGATGATCTCTAGAGGTCCCTTCCAGCCTTAACTGTTCTGTGATTCTGTGAAGTTGTGATATTTCAAGATTAGGGTGAGGAAAAAGAACTGCTGCTGTAAGGCAAAGGATAACTACTGTGCTGCTAGGAACTGTGCTTTGATTTCCTCACCAAGCCACACTCTGGGTACTGTTAATTGCATTTTGTGACAAAGATTTCCTTGTTTTTTGCTAAACTCAAGGCAGACCCTTGTCACTGAGTGCATGTAGCAGTCCTATGGTGTATTTTCAAGCCACTCGAGGAAATTCTGCATTTTCCATAAGAAAAAAAAAAAAAAGCTTTGTTTTTTTCATCATTGGTACATTTTGCACAAAACAATGCAGAGGCTTCACATCTGTGATACTGTGTGGCATGCTTTTTTGCATATTTCAATTGCATAATGACAAGAATGAAATCTCTACATGTACTTGTTATTTTTTTCCAGAAATGTGTCTAGTAGTACTTCAGTTATTTTATAGAAATAGTATATGCTTACAGTGAAAAGACTGACAAAGTTCAGAAGACGTGAGTTATTTTCAATCAGTATTTTTAATGTTTTCTGTTAATAGAACACATTGTTATAAAACTAGACTTGTTTTTCCTGAACTGTATTTTCTTCCTTGCATAAAACATCAGCGCGATTTTGTAAAACAATAAGAAAAGAGTAAATAGCTATATTGGCCATGTCATAAAGGAAAACCTTTCCAAAGAGATTGCCTTTTCTTCCCAGAAAGAAAACGTCCTGCTGAGTTGGGGTCGAATCCAATGCCCACAGAAGTCAGTGGAAGAGCTCCCACTGATGACAGTGGATATTGGATCAAGGCCCATCTCATTCTCAATATTTAAATGCTGAAAACGGAATTGCCAAATTCTAATGAGTACAGTGAAAGCCTTGTGTTATATAAGTTGCAGTGGTTTATTACAGCCATTAAGAAAAGCTGATTATTTTTATTAAAAGCATATTTTACTTGGTTCCTTTTAAGCTGTTCCCAAAGTCTACACATATCTTTCCTCACTTTGTTTTTTAAATCTCTGTTTTATAAAGAAAACACAAACAAAAACATGATTTCCTGTTGGTTGTTGAAGAAAGACTGTGGATTTATTCTTTACATGAGAGAATGTTTGGTTGCTAAACACATGCGACAGCACATGGCCTTGTTCAAACATCCTATCAAATTAAAAGCAGATTCTAGCTCTAAGGTTCCAGATGAGGAAGGGCACAGGGCTGGGACAGGCACTCACAAGAAATTGTGTTGCATTAAAAGTACAGTGATCAAAGCAGTGCACCTCATACAATGAGTGAGTGGCGAATCTGTCTTATGTGAGCAGCAAGGAATAATTATAGCAAATTATTTGAGCTTCGCTAAGGTAAAACAACTATGATGCGGATTGTTTCAGGAAGGTTGGTACGTATGCTCAGTGCTGCCATGCACTTGCCAGATAGTATTAAAAGAACTTCCCATGCCTCAGTAATCAGCATATTTTCAGTGCAGTTTTTAGGTGCTCAGATTTGTGCCACCCTGATGACATGCAAGGCACTTTCTGCAGGTCCAGTGTGGGCAGTCCTAAATTTTAAGGTGCTCTGTATCCCTGAATGTGACAAAGGCAGCGTAAGTGCCCAGATAATATTTCTTGGAAACCAAGTGAGTAGACCATACCTTTGCCATCAGCATGTGCTTGTCTTTTGACAAACAGTTAATGCTTGCAAACTATAGCTTGATTTCGCGGATATATTGTGGAACAGAAAATTTAAAAATAGATTTCACCTCTGCTGTTAACAAGTTTTGACCTTTGTTCACATTTGTTGGGGAAAGTAGCTCATAGTACCAATTAACATGAATTATTAACTCCCACATTAATAATTAATTTATTAGAGGGCTAAAGGCATCAGTCTTTGCCAGCTAACACTATTGAGAGAAAATGAAGAAAACAACACAACCCTAATTATAACAGCTTAATGAGGATGTCTGGAAGATCTGATGTGATTCAGTCACTCTAAATGCTCTTTATTTCCTCTTTGAAACCACATTGGGTGCAAAGAATCAGGCAGTTAACTACAGTTCCTGTAGTGCAGGGTTTCTTCCTACTTTTTGAAAAGAGGAAGCCCACTAAGGAGAGCTCAATTTAGATATTATTAAGGACTGAGTAAGGATGCCATCGCCTAAACAATATGAATGCTGTCTCTCTCAGTAATGAACTGTTCTAGTCATGTCTGAATCACTAATGGCTTGAACAGGCTGTTACAGAAAACTTCTCTGTCTCACAATGCAGAGATTTCTTGATTGCGCAAGATCCTTCCTCATCAACTGTGTTTGGGTTTGGACTGTAAGATGGCGGAATTGCTTGTGATCGCTCTGCGCTTTTAGATCAGGACACAACAGCAATGCCAGGGAAATCCAGGATAATGAAACAAGAAATGCAATGGAAAACTGTTGAACTGGTCTCTGAAGCTGAGGATTCCAGGCTACCTCTTCTCCAGCTATCTCAATCAACTGTGCCACATGGCTCTTCTCATAAAGTAAACACTTTTTTTTTTTTTTTTTTTTTTTTTTTTTTTGAGCATGTCGCATTTCTCCTCTCTTGCTGCTGGAAGGAGTTTCTGCTCTGACACTCAGAAACTGTCTTGAGATCTTATGCTGAAACTCAGCCTTTTCCAGGTCACACTTATTGTTCTTGTGCCAACATTGTTCATTAACTTATGTAACTTTTTTCCCCTCCCAGTGTTTATGCCATATGTATTTATGGGCAGCAACTGGAGGACTGCACAACATAAATTTTACAAGATTATGAAGCATAGCTTTCTATAATCTCTGTTTGTTTCCCAGGCTCTCTTCTCTGCCCATCTTGTTTGCTGGTATTCCTTTTTGAGTTCATCTTTTACTGTCACTTTCAGATTTGGTGTGGGAGCGGTTCATGCGTTCAGCTAGCTCTTCTGACGTAGGTGTGGCAGCCGTGGAATGTCAGGTACTACTACACCCATCAGATAATGACATCTCTTTCTTCCTAAATAGATGAGTGAATTAAGAAAAGCTTAGGCAAAGTTGCAACTTTAAGCATCTGTATGAGCCATTTTTTTTTGCTTGATTTGAGGCAAAGATACTTCCACTTGAACAACTGCTAGACTATGCAATAATATTTCACTTTCTTCTGGGCCTTGGTCCATAGACACATGGTTTGCTGAGCAGATAAGCAGCTTTGGAATGACTTAGAGAGACTGAGATGAACATTAAATTAATCAGACAATGCTCTTGGGGAAATTGCTACTAATTTCAGATTTTTTATCTCCAGAAATCAATTATTATTATGTTTATTGATATTGTAGTTGTCACTAGCTTATGGTGAAAAATACAGTAAACTGTTCACAGACTGTTCCTAAAGTATCAGAATTTAGTAACCATCTACTTTTAAGTTAAAAAAAGAGTAATAAAAAATATGACAGGATTACACATGTGCTCACACAGACACACATATGTGTTGTCTTATGCATGTAATAAATTGGTTTAGTTGCAAAGTGTGAATTTGTTGCTAACAAGATGCCCAAATCTTCTGGCCTTTTTCATATGCTTAAGAAGTATGACCAGAGAGAAGTCCCTTTGGGCTCAAAGCAAGCTTTGGTACTTGTTTTGCCATAAGCTTCCAGATAATACAAGAGTAGATATGGTCTTTCTGCTGGTGATTCAGTGCGTTGGGTCCACAATAAAGACAGGCTTGCAGGAGAGGGCTTTGGATGAGGTAAAGGCTAGGCTTTTCCTCTCCTGCTCCTTGTATGAGCTTAGGCTAAAGATATAACAGTGAACTGGATGGGAAAGACCTAAGTCAGACAAGGCAGTATAGAAATTTCATTCCTTTCCATCTTTTTTTCCCCCGAGCTGGCACACTTTTTTTTTTCATTGGTATGGTAGTGAATCTGCTGTGGAAACTTTGAAAAAATGCCTATTGACTGAAATAAATCAGGAGCTTGGGTTGAATATGTCAAGCAATTTTGATCGAATTATGATTTTTTATATTTTCTTGGGCAATCATTTTTCATATTCTAAAAAGTCATTGTGAAGCTGGAGTACAGACTTTGAATACAGATTTTTGTAGATTTTTGCCTACAAAATGAGAAATTTTAAATTAAAATTTGTTCTTATCCCATAAAATACATTATTTGGTTAGGATTTTTTTTGAGATTTTAAGAAAACTGTTAGAAAATTTAAGTGTCAATGTGAAAATTTAATTAAAAAAGGATCATTTGGCTATTGTCAGAATATAACTTTCCAAAGTTTCTTTTTTTAAAAAAAAAAATCTGCTCAAATAATGAAAGAATGAAAGAATGTCCAGTTGAAAGAATGTTCAAATTCTGTTCTAGAATTTCAAATATTCAGTTAAAAAGTTTATGCAGATATACTAACGTGTTGTCTGGCATGCAGCTACGACTTAAAGGTATTGGGGCATCTGGAGAACATTTTATATATTTCACCAATTTTGATATGTGAAAGCATATGAAAGATTGAGAACTAGATAAAGCACTTTTTTTAGAGATATATGTAAGTCTTGTTAAATGCCTTCCTGAAGGCTTACCCAAATATTTCTCTTTCAAATAATGTATAAAATTCCTTAACTAATGTTAGGGAGGTGCTGAATCTTCAATTACATAAGTATGACAAATAATGCCATACTGAAATTGGGATGCTAAATACGCTGGGGCAAAATGCAAGTGGAAACCAAGGAATAGGTGTCTCCTAGGACAATTGTGGCAGGTCTTATGCCAAGGCTTATTTCACTAATGGCACCAGGTTTGGTCCACACAGTGACACACTGACAGTTGTGCTGCTCATCCCCTCCTATCCCCATGAACACTGCAATGGCAGAATGCAATGAGTGACAAGTAGGGTGAAGCTTGATGCAAGCAGGGAGTTGGGATAACTGATCTCCATGTATGTCTTATGAACCTCTAACATTTTCTAGAGGAAATCTGTTGGACTTGTTGAGGGAGGCACTCTTTAAACTGTGTAAAAAGCATCAAGATTTGGCATTTTGAATTTACGGCTAATTTCATTTATGCTAGTAGGGTTCAGGACAAAGAAGAATTAGTGTTCTGATATTGCTGTCATGACTTTCCATTAGATCAGACTTCCTACTTTGCAAACATTAAGTTCAGCTTTAGAGTTTAAAAAGAAATTTGACTCTAATCATAAAATATGGAAAATATTTCTATGGTTACAGACCGATAACAACCATTACTATGACAGTCAGTGCATATTTCTATAAATCTTGTTAATGAAATCCCAATATTGGAGTCCTCCAATCACAACACAAGAGCCAACTTAACCTTTCCCCAGGATACAAAGTAACTAAAGCCTGCTTCAAGCAAAGATGTACCTCTATTAGATTTAGAAATTGTCATTCAATTAAGATAACATTCTTTGATTTTAACAATATTAAATAGGTGCCCCAGTGGCACTGGTGGGCATATGTTCTTGTTCATGTGTCTAATGTTTAATTTAAGCATGTCCAAATTATGTGATTGAGATGTAAGAAGTGAAGACAAGGATTATGAGCTCGTTATGGTCATGACATATCCTTCTGCTGAAACAGTTATATGGCTTCTGGGACCCAGGCTAGTAGCACTTGGCTAGTCTTTCTGCACTGCATGTTGTGGTCATTGGCATTAGCCTCTGGGGTATCAGCACCTTGACTTTATGGGAAGATTCAATGTGTCCAAGGAGGCATTTATCAGCTTGACAGGTCAGAAGCAAATACGTGCTGACCAGGCATACTGAAATCAAGAAAAAAATATCAAATTATCATTTATCAAATTAAAAAAAATGTTGCTTCTCATTGTTTTTATGTTGTTCCTTCAGACAAAGTAGATGTGATATATACTGAGGTGTTAAGGACAATTCCTTTCATCTAGTGTTTGGGAAACTTGCAAAAGTTTTGAGTTCATGTGCTTACTCTACCAGGGTTTTCTATTTTGTATCCATGAACAAGAAGACTTTGTATTTTGGATAAATTACCCCCCCAACACACACACAAAAAAGACCAAAACCAAACCCAAATCCTGAAGAAATAAGAAAGACTCCCAAGGTCCTCATTAAGTACCTACACTCTTCCTTTGCAGTGATGGCTCCAAAATATTCGATAGAATATTCCCATAAGGAATGACTGTCCTGAAAAATTTAGTAGAAAAAAGTGAGAGAGGGCAAAATCAGTGGAAGCTGATAAAGCAGAGCATAGATCAATTACTGTTAAAACCTGTGAAGGAAAGTATTTCTGCCCAGCTTTTTTCCCCTGAGAGAGGCACGTGACTGAACAACAGTGTGAGCAAAAACAGGTGGTTTTGTTAGACTAAAATTGAATAGAATTAAATTGCAGGGGAGGAAGAGGTAGTGAGGCAAGAATATCTGCTTCTGAGGTCTCCAAACCTTGACTTTTCATATTTGACTATATTGCAACCCTACAGGAAACAAACAAACAAACAAACAAAAAACCTATGAGAGAAAGAAGCGTCTATGTAGTTGCTGATTGGTAGTAGATACTCTTTTGCTGTGACCTAGGTTGCTGGCTATCCTAGAATATATGAGTAGAGAAGCAACCATTAACCATAATATGTAAGGAAATACCATTTAATTTATTCCTAGTGATCTAAGGCAAGTGAAAAAATAATAGTGTGATTCGTGTGGTACTTCTCAGTAGCAACGTTTGTAACATGGTGCTAGGCAGGACCTTAAGTACATAAGCAATGAAGATTTTCACATCAGTGCCAGAAATGGATAGCACCTAAAAAAATAAGCCATACTAGGAACGTGTTAGAGGGAAAAGTTGCTTTTTAATACATCCCTAGATCTCAATCGCAAAGCAGAAACAGCATTCAAGTTTGAGTAGGCGATTTATCATGGAAAGCTAGGAGGAAAAGAGATTTTTTTTTTCTGTTCAATGTAACAACACTATTGATTAGTTAAAATGCTAAAATTAAAAACTGTTTGCTTTAGTCATCAGAATGTCCCGGTTAGTTGGCTCATAGGTGTCTCAGAGATCAACAAAAAATCCTGGCAGAAAAATCTGATGTATTTATTTCCACAAAATTAAGTTCATAGCAGAGATGAAACATAGAAGAGGTCATCTGTTTAGACAGAGTAGAATATTGTGCTAGCCACACACAAGTGACAGTGAACATTTTCATGGACATTTCTATAGAACAAACTAACTTCAGGTAGAGGGTTCTATTACAATCACCTTATGAAAATCTAAGCTGAGTGTAGGAAAAAAGTAATTAAGAACATGCATATTGATAATGGGGGGCGAGGAGGGGAGGGGAAGAAGGCATTTAAATTAGGAAAGGCCCATACCAGCAGTTGGCAGAATTGACAGGATGTTTGCTGCCATTTGTGGTAGGAAGACTAATTTCCAAAACTTTGGGGAACCGTAAACTGAAAGATGATTTCTGACTTTTGTGTCCTGGCTGAACAGCCTACGCATATCTTAGGGACAACGTTTTGAAGATGAGCATCAAAAAAATTGTCCCAGGCCGCAGAAACTTCAAGCAAAGTTGAGTTCATGGCCAAGGTGGTTCTTTCCTCCTGGCCTGCACCACCAATTTTCAACAGTGGAAGGATACATCTTGCGTGCTTCAGGGCTGCTCTTCAGCACCGACCTCCTGGTGGACAGTTCCCCACCACCAATGTCCACGCAGGGCTGCCAGGACCGGCTGGCAGCCCTAGCACATCCAGCCTGCTCTGGGGACAAGTAGGTGATGGTGGAAACAAGTTTGCAAAGCACCTAGAGCAAGAAAGACAACACTAGTGAAATGGAAAAGGGGCCTGGAGAGTGTACTTTCACCTGCGATCTGCCTCTGAGGAGGGGAGGCAGATGTGCTGGTGTATTTGTGTGTGGAGATAAATTAGAGATCAGAAATTGGACCAATATGTGTGATATAAAATTAAGATGGGGAATTTCAGTAAACAGTGGAACAGAACTGTGTTGATACAGTACAGTTACAAGCATCTTAATGATAGCAGAGGATAAAGCTAGAGCAGGGTTGGAAAGATGTAAGAGCATTTTAGGATTTTTTCTATATGTAAGAGAATGAAATTCTCCTTCAAAGTAAGATAGAAAATGATGTATGGCTTATTCTCTATGTGCTATAATCTCAGATTAATACACATGCTTAATATTGCAAGCTCCAATTTATTCGTTTTGTTACCATGAGGCTGGGCAATGCCATTTTAATGTCTTTACTTATAAAAGATGAAGCAAGGACAGGTCTTTGTCTCTATGCAAAAGTATCAAGTTCTGCCTGTAGGAAGTGGTCTAAGAGTTGGTATCTCTTATAGGAGTGGTTTGAAGACTGACAGTGCAGATCAAGCATTTCTCTCTTACTTCAGGAGCTCTACCTTTTTATGTATAATCTCAGCACAGCCACCTGTATCCTCATGGAGCGGGTAAATAAGGGGAACTGAATGTCCCTTCCTAGAAAAATCACACTCATTTTGCTACCTCAAGGCCTGAAGTGCACATCACTGCAAGCTCAGTTCAAATCTCCCTGGAGAGTGTAGAATTAGCTTTCTAAAAAATCCCCCAAACTAGCTAGCAAATTCCCTCGATCACTGCATCCTGCCAAGATATGCTGCTATGCCCAATACCTGCCTCAACTTTTTGTGCAATCCACCTGCGATTAGGATGCACAGACAGCAGAGTGCCAGCTACTTGTCGATACTACAGTCATACACACTCTCTTTTCCTTTCTTGTTCTAAAATCTTTATTGAATTTTCATTCATCATTATGAGGGATTCCTTCAGCACTGCAGAGGTGCCATTTAGATGGGAGCATATTCAGTCAAAGCAGCTTAAACTCTTAATATATTGCTTATTAAGCACATTAGCTCTGCTATCAGGGTCACTTGCTGAGATAGTGCTGACTGACTCTCACAGAAGGCCAATGTAGGAGCCAGGATTGGAAAGCCTGAAAATGTAAAAGGCTATGGGCCTCGTCTCCTGAGCATGGACATGGAGGTACATGTGGTGTGAGTGTAGAGCAGCACTGGCCATAATGGTAGCTTTCAAAGCCTGTTCCTGCTGTAGGGATGTGACTACCCTCAGAGGCAAGGAAGGAAGCCCACCTTCCAGTCAGCACAATCTCCCAGAACTAGTGTTAGCCTTGGCTGTAAT
Source organism: Tinamus guttatus (assembly GCF_059628265.1). Taxonomy (NCBI): domain Eukaryota; kingdom Metazoa; phylum Chordata; class Aves; order Tinamiformes; family Tinamidae; genus Tinamus; species Tinamus guttatus. The sequence goes on from NW_028288547.1 coordinate 268,814, forward strand.
GACTGTCCTGACACCGTGGGGTTACCTTTGTCACCTACCAGACACATACAAAGGAGTCTACAGAGACGTTCATTTAAAAATATGGAAGATACCAGATATAAATACAAGATATAAATACTTTTTTATTTATTTTATTTTTTTTAAAGAGAGAGGCAGAGGGAGAGAGACTTTTGGAAGTTTCTGAAGTTCTTCACTTTAGATGGAGAACAAAGTACATGTAAATACTACAGATACAGATCAATTGTCTGATGTTAAAGAAAGAGGTACTTCCCATCTCAATCCTATGGCTGCACCTGTGCTTTATGGATGTTTCTTAATAGAGAGGCCTGGAGCGATGACTAAAGGACATTTCTAAAAATCAGTGCATGTTCGTGGTGACCAAAGGAGAGGGGCAAGCACTTTGAAAACATTCAACAATTTTTTTTCTTTCCATCTCCTCAGTCATTCTTATCATGGATTGAGTTGGGTGTATGTGTCTGCTTTTTATGATTTTCCTCCATTTTTGATTTACAAAATGGAGCTACAGAGAATTAATTTTAGAATGACTGATATCAGACTGGTGCAGGGTGCTGAGAGCAGTGGACAGTCTTTCTCTATTTGTTCCTTTTGTTTTCCTTCTCTTGGAAATACAATTCAGGAAGGGTTATGAGAGGTTAATTTTTGTTTGTTTATTTGTTTTTATTTGAGAAATGACTCATGGCTGAGAGCCATGAAAATGAAAGATAAGTGTAGAAACAGTGCAAAATAAACTATATGTTTTTAGTATATACTTCTGAAACCTAGAAGAAATGTGTTAGCAACATACATATGACGTCTTTTATATTGAGAGGTGTCTTTTGAAACCCTGGCAATTTCCCTTTAATTTCAAAAATCATTATTGAAATTAAAAAGACCTGCTTTAAAATAGTGTACTGTAATGCACTGCTTTTCATCATAAGTTTTTAGCTCTACAGTAAGTTTGTTTTGCACTGCACAAACCTCTGTTTGAGACATGAACTGTGGAAAAGGTTTTTGAGTTTATAGTGGCCTGTTCCCTAGCCAGAAGTTATTGCTGTCATGGGGTCATTTGCCTGAGTTAGAGAAACCACTACAGATACTTTGTAAAATTTCTTCAGATATTTCCTTCTAATGACCATTTGCAGTTTTCTTTTTCAAGGCATTGTGTTTGTTTCCCTCTTCCTTTCATAGAGACCTTTGCATTATTTTAGGGTCAGTAAATGGATTTTAAAAAAAGAACTTTGCTTCTTTGGATGTTTAAAAACCCTGTAGGTGACTGCTTTTCCTGCTCTGGCAATCTCCTAATTCAGGCTTTGTGCAAATAAATAAATAAATAAATATTGATCCTCTTCTTCAATGTCATAAATTTTAATGTAGTTTAACATACTGAGTTGTCACCAATTTGATTTTCTAGGTCAAAGAGTTCAACCTCCTTTAATCACAGTGTCCATAGCTCTCGATTTCACTCAAAGAGCTCTTCTGTGCAGTTTAAACATTAAGTTACAATCTTTGCCTCAGGTTTCCTTCCAGTGTTTCCTTGGGTGACCCTATGACAGGATTCTGCTTTGGACTATAAAGATTCTTATTCATCCAATTTATGGTAAATCTGTTGCTCTTTTACTATTTGCAGTGGCACCCAGGAAAATGAATGTCAGCTTGCATGCAGTGTGTGCTGTGTCCAGGGCTGCCTCTTTTTTTTTTTTTTTTCCAGAGATCTCCTTTATGCTGTTGTGCTAATCCCTCATTTTCTCAATCCAAAGATTCTCCAGAGAAAAGATTATATGAGCTGAAATGGACTGCACCAGTGACACTGGATGTGTCCGTGTTGCAGGTTAGTGACACTCCAGCTAACTGAAAAGGGAGCAGTTCAGTCATCAAAAGAATTGTAGCTGCATTTCCCTGCAGTCGGGCTGACATATAGCTAACCCTGTAAAGACCTGGTAACACAGGCACCTTTTCAAGGCAGGGGTTTGCTGGATAACGTGGTTCATGTTGATCATATTGTCCTTGGGCCCAGCTCAGCATCGCTGTGGCTGGAGCTGTGGCAGTCCTGGAGCTAGTGCATCAGTCCTGGAGCTGGGGTCTGCAAAGTTTTCAGCCTACTGTGCGCTGCCTATAAACTGACCTGATTGGACTCCCATCTTTAAAGCTAAATGCAGTGTCATTGAGGTCTTTTCTATACATTAGGCTGAATGAGGATGTCTGTACAGAGAGGCAAGCATGGGCAGTTAAAGGCAGAAGGAGTCTTCATCTCTTTTCATGGTTTATACAAGAGACAGGGACGCTAGAAACCAACTACTGGCAGAGCAAAGGGGCAGTTTTTCATCTGCTTTTGCTCTGTAAGAGCTTTTCAAAGGATAATGTGGTGGAGGAGGGAGTCATTTAACGCTGTATTTGCAAAATTTTTGAAGAAGTTTTTTAATTTACCAATTATAAAGGGTAGCCTTCTGTAATAACTTTTAATAACACAGATCCCATGTCTGCAGTATACATTTCTTTGTGAGTCCAGTAATAATCCCTGAAAATCTAAGATAAAGTCTGTGATTTTGATGAAGAAATGGCAAAACTCCAAGTGATGTTAGGGAATCTGGACTTTAACTTTGAATGAACAAGGCATGGAACAAAATGCATGATATAATTTTCCATCTGTCCAGCCATATAATTGTTAAGTAATGTTTTCATAATGTTTAACTAGTATGATACTCTGGAATTTAGAATACAAATAAGATTTCTGTGATATGGAGTCCAAACCCCACACATAACAGCACAGTATATCTTCATTAACAAGAAACTTTTCTATTGATTTCATTTTGTAATGTTTCATATTACACATAACAAATATGTATGGTCACCTAAATGAATTATTGCAATTCAATTTGGAATGATTGCATACAGTTATTGTATTATCTCTAGGATGCCTTAGTCTCTGGGTGTCAAAACTGTTTTTATTTAATGGAATAACATGAGAAAGTTAATCAGAGTAGGTTAACCTCTGTGCAACTCAAGGTCACAAACACTCGGTCTTAGTTGTAAATGGGGAACTTTCATTATTTATTTATTTATTTTTCTTGGAAAATTATTTGTGAGGAAGGAAAAGGCAATATCGGATTTCCTGTTGAACTCAATTTGAGCAGACGGCTTGTTGGGCTTTCCAGGGGGAAACACTGTTACTGCATAAACGCCATGCAAATCAATTACTATTAAACTAAGAACTGCGTCACAGTCACACTTTCACCATGAAATCTCTTCATGGTGGCATCTACTTGAGCTTCAATGCCACCTCTGTAGGAAATGAAATGATTGTTTTCAAAGAAAAGACCTGTGGTGTTATGCTAAGGTTGCAGCACGCAATGCCACTGTTTCACTATAACTTTGTTCTGTTTATCTACCTTTATCTTTTATGATAGGCTATCATTGCAAGACATTTCCTTTGCAGTTATTAATGTCCATATCAATGTTAGAAGAGCATAAAGCATATTAAATACATTCCATATTACACCTAGGAGCAGAGGGTTGGTGGGATCCTTCTGGATCCACCATGATGATTAGCTACCGTACAATCTACTATGGAGGTTTGGACTAACCTCATCACACACGAGCCATCTAGGAGTTAGATGCTAAGTCTAAGTCAATCCTCCTGTCTCCCTTTGTAGTCATCAGAGGGTGAGTGAGAGGCCACCCCAGGAGGTAATTTCACTCACCTTTCTCAAGATGAGACGAATTACCTTTTCGGTAGAAAGGTCCATAGGACATTTCCTTCCTGCCCTCATAAAACAAAGGGTTCTGCCCTGCATCCTTTCTCAATGAAAGACCTCTCACCTGAGAGACTGTGTGTCACAGGAAGATAAAAAATGATGTCAAGGGCATCTTGAACACTGCAGTTAAAGTTCACCTTTGTACAGCTGGTCTGCCTGCAACGAAACAGTTAAGTCTCTCTTCTCACCTGAAAATGGACTGGGTCTTGTTGTTGCTGTTGAATAACGTTGTGTTTTGGCCATAGTGCCAAACCTCTTAGAAGTCTTCAGTCTTTTCCCTAGCAACATCTTCTTGTCTTTTCATACTGTTTTGGCATGACATAATGGGTGAAATGGACCATGCAAAAAAGTCACTCTTCATTTTCATACATAGCATTTTGTTTTAGGTAGCTCCTTTCTTGCCTCCCTATACATGACTTTGCCACCCAGAACCTCAGTGTGGTCCCAGAAGGTTAGAGGAAAGGTTTGTCTAACCTGGTGTTTGCTTACTGGTCTAGCTGGAGAGTGGCCAGTAACAAATGCTTAGGGAAGGATGCTGGGTAGAGGGACTAGATAGAAGGGCTCATCTGGCATATCTATCCTTCCACTTTCTGGGATCCTTGCTGGCTTCCAAATCTGCAGCTGTGGTATAGCCTCCAGTCTCCAAAGCCACAGAGTTTTGGATAACCATCAATACTGAATCCTCAGCTGATGACAATAAATAGACACAGACTCCCTGAGCTCTCTTGCAAACAAAAAGGAGCTGCCGCATGTCACTGTCACACAACAAATGATTTCCGTTCACCCAGAGGTTTGACTGAATTTCAATCACAGGCTTAAAGAGTCAGTCTTGGCTTACTCAGGGGAACAGAGCTGTTTTCAGTGGTCAGCAAAAGAAAGGCCAGGATTGTTCATTAATATTTTAAAAAGCCAAACACCAAAATGACATAATGAATGATATATTGTCCCCGCTGCCTCTACATTAAGACAAAGCAATCAAGAGTTTTCAAGCTGGGAGTCAGTTAAAGCAATGTTCCCTCTGATCCCTGCAGTGCTTCTGTGAACAGATTTCTTTCCCCTGGGCCTGGAGTCCAGATGCTGCGCTGGTTTTATGCACTTCCCGGAAACTTGCGTTTCTCTGCCTGGCATTTGAACCTTTGCGCTGTCAAGCACAGGTATATCTTAGAGGTATGTATCAGCTCCATATTGAGAGAATAAAATTTGTTTTTATTGGTAATGCTGTGGTGTTTTTAATTAAGCCTGTTGTACAGAATGATAAATTTGCATCAGGGCCATCACTTTGCAAGCTGTCCACACTGGATCCATCTGGGTCCATCCACATAACCCTCATCTGCATTAGCAGTGTGGAGCTGCAACTCCAGTGTCTCTGCACTATCACTGCACATTAGACAATCCCTAAATTACTCAAGTGACATCAAATAGATAAGTCTGAAACCATAACTTTAGGCAAGTGTTTTCAGATTTTCTTTATAAAGTGCTGCTTAGTAGACAGATAACAGTTTGTCATAGTAAGATAAATACTTTTTTATTTTCTGAGTCTAAGTTCTGAAGAGAAAGTATTTTTACAGGGCAAAAATACCAACTTTAAATTCTTGAAGTGGTACAGATACTGTTACTAGAAGATTTAGAAATCTGATGCTTCTACATGTTTGCTTAATAGGCAGACATTAAGATAAATGTTTCACAGCATTCCGGTGCTATTAATTCAAAACAGAAGTTCATGTCTGAAAATAATTTTTGAGAATATAATGATACCTGCACAGAAACTTTGGTAAGAGTCTCTGTTACCTCAGTGGCATTGATGATATGTGTGTAAAAATAAAGCTTGTAGAAGTGGATTCTGCTTCAGTGCTGCCATAGGACTGCTTCCACTGGCCTTGCTCTGTAGTGTGGCTGATTGATAGTGTATAATGAACCACTACACCATTCAGCTGTAAAGTTATCATTTTGATCTGAATTTTTAATAGTGATCTGTTGCCCAACTTGAGATACTTTGAAGGGTTTGTTTTCTGGAGAGACGTTAAAAAATTGTGATTGTCTGTTGCTACTTGCCGGTGTAAAAACCTAAGTAAATACGACAAAATATATACTTATGTTCTTAATTTCTCAGCTTTTAGGCAGCTCATTAGGGAAATTGTCATTGATTTCCCCTGAAAATAGCAACAGCATGTTTGACATCCAGAATGACAAGCTAGATATAGAGAGCACCTAGATTTGAAGTGCTCGGTGGTCAAGAACATGCTCTGAGCATTTGCTTGGGAGAGAGAAGCTGTAGAAGCAAAATGTGGATATAGTGCAGATTTTCTGTTAGAGGAAGAATGAATAATTGTGAGTGGATGCAGTTCAGGTAATTTTTTTTCCCTTTCCTTTTGTTATTCACACACACAGAAAAAGAGTGGCCTAATTCAACAAAGTAAAAGCACCAGGTGCAAATTCAATGTAGAGAAGATGCTAAAGAGGTTAGACTGGGGATTTCAGACTTAGTCTTTCCAGTAAATCAGACTCTAAATTTGAATTTTGGAATCTTTTATTTATTTATTCCTATAAGATTTTTACAAAGTCTGGTCTTATATATTGGGAAGATTTATGTACTCATTGGAAGCATGTCTAAGTATGTTCTCTGAACTTCAGACAGTAAACTGACATCTCTGCATTAAATATATTTTTTCCATATATATTGTTTGTGTATACATACAGTATGCAAGAGAAAAATAAATCATTCTCAGAGAATGTGATGCATATCCACAGATAGATATTTAACAATGAGGAGTTTGCATTGTAATTCACTCACATACAGTTTCTCATCCTCTAAATTTTTTGCGCAATAACTGAAGTTCAGAACAAGGCTTACTAGAAATTATACTTACTGGTGAATTGCTGTTGTTTTTGACTGGGAGAAAGCTCCACAATGTTCAGAGGTTTGGATTAGATTTATCTTTTGTCTAGAAATCCATGTCTGTTTGGACTGCATACATTTAATCTATGCATTTAATTTATGAATTTAATCTGGGTTCAGCTTCTTTCAAAAAAAATATATATAAAAAGACAATCCATTCATGTTCAAAAGGACTAAAGAATAATGTTTCAAAAGAAAAGACTGCTAAAATCTAAGGATCCTGTTTAGGATCCACATTTATTACTCACAGGGTCATGATATTGTGTGTGTATATTATCGATATAAATTAAAGATTCCTTTTCAAACAAAAACAAAACAAAATAAAAGAAGTAAAGCAGTTTCTTTCACAGTGATGTAATGTATGTTGAACTATTTTTTTTTGTATACTGTCTCATCTGATTTCATCTATGTTTACTATTACGTGTTTACTATTACTGTCCAACACAGATTCTCTTTCACTCCCTCCTGACCATCTTGCTCTGTTTTATGCTCTACAACTTACAGTTCCAGTGGAGTGACTGACAGATGTGATGACTTCCTGGTCACTTTTGGATCAAGGCCAAAGAGGAAGCATTCTATTAAAACCTTATCTCTAGAGAAACAAACACAATACCTAATTATTAATAAGGTTAGAGTCAGGAGGCCTGGGAGAGATTAAGATATAGGATCCACCCCCACCCCTTCCAAAGGACTTGCAGTGCTATATAGCTTTGACTTGGACTGTCATCTTCTAAGATCACCAGAAATGTTCAGAATTGTACTAGTTCATGGACAGTCTTTCAGCCCAAATCCTCCAGAACTGTTGAGGGGCATAATGCCAGAGTCTAGCTTACTGAGTATTTTTGATAATGTAATAAATCAGGTGGATAAAGTCCTTGGTATTTTTGCATTAATTTCTAAAGATAAAATTTTGTCCTAACTGAAATAATCAACAAAACTTCAGTTGGTCCCAGTAGGTCAGGATCTACCCTCTCAGTGCGATGGACAACCCTGGCAAGAATCTTTTCACCCTCCACGATCAGCGTTTTTCTGATATTTTCTGTCACTGTTTTGTGACAAGTTTCATCCTTGTGGAAAATTTATTCCAAAAGTAGAAACTCCTTAACATAAATTCTGACTGACTGTAAAATGCACTTCAAATCTCTAAAATCAATAGCTTAACTCAAAATTCTTGTGGATGTTGCCCTTGTTTTTTTTTTTTTTTTGCTTTGATCATGGAAATGTGCATTAATGCTCCAATTACTTTTTTCATGGATTAAGATGAAAGAATAATTTGAAATTTTAGTGGATGAAAAGATGGATGTCTTTCTTCCAGTGAATTTGTTGAGTAATGGATGAAAAGGCCTTACTGGGAGGATAAATTGAACAATTAGTAAACATAATGCATAGGACATCTTTTAATATTGCAGATGCTGTAATCTGACGGGAACCTCTACATCTCAAAACAGGAACATGATGGAGTTCTAATTATTCTGCAATTGGAAGAGCTGATAGATGAAACTGTCCTTCCCCCAAATATGCAGAGTATCCAACATGCAACTGATCCAGAATTTCAGATCAATAGGGTTTAATATTTCACTAGCAATCATACATTTGAAAATCAATGCTGTCAGAGTTGGATATGCTTTACCATAGAAGAGAGAGTTATAATAACTCAAGGAGAGCAAAGGTAAACATTCAGGGATGAACTAACAAAAGCTGGTCCTGAAATCTTGCTTGTTTGTCTAAAAAAACAAAAACTGTTTTACAGAGTGTTAAAAATGTAGGTCTTAGATTTTCAGAACAAAAGAGAAAAGTGAGGCAATGGCAAAACACAAAGAAAAACAGAAAGTAAGTAAAAAAAAAAAAGGGAACTAGAAAGCATCGTAACATCTTCAGTCACTTGTGGTTTGCAAACTTACTGGAAAATGAGCCTTCAGGTCTGTTTTTTGGGGAAAAAAAATACCCTGGCCATAAAAATTCAAAATACAATGTACTGACTTGTACCTGCCAGTACAATGTAAACCTTCACTGTGAAACATTACCACCTCCTGATAAATAGATGAAATATCCAAGGTTTTCTAAGTTTGATATGTTTCTTCAATGCTGGCCTTCCCACAGCACTATATATGCCTTTGATAAGATGACCTTCTCTTTATAACATTACTTCCTTTGGTACCCTCCTCACATGACTAGTACCCAAAGATTCATTTCAACCACAATAGAATATTTTAGTTAGTTTAGAAGGACTATTGACATGGTGTGACGAGTGGACCCCAAATGCTATTCCACCAATCAAGAGTAAGCTTTCTGCTGTTTTCTTGATCTCTGACAACAGGACTTTGAAGAGAGCATAGGATTTGTCTCTGAATGAGTCTGGATTTGAAGGACCATTGTTTTCCTGTATCTATCTTGACTAAAAAAGAGGGACATCACTATAGCAGACCTAGCAAGGCATTAAAAAAGAGTGCCACAGATATGCAGAGCCTGGAAAACAAAGAACTGTGTTATAGCAGAAGCTCCAATTACCACTTTATATTCCTAAAATAACATATTCTAGATTATTGCAAACCCTCAGAGAGATGATAACTTGCATCTGTGGTAGGCTCATCTTCAAGATCTTCTGATCCTGAATTCTCTGGGTTTAATTTTTTCCAGAGAGCAAAAGAAAACCAGCTTGAAGTCTCCTTCTCTCTCTCTCCCTTTTGTTTTTTTTTTTCTTTCAAAGTGATTGAACATCAGTCTCTGACCATAGCTCAAAAGTTGCAAGAAATTATTTGGTTGAAGTTCTTTATTAACTATTCAAAGATTATAGTAGTTGCTCAGATTATTATTTTTTTGTTTATTTTGGTGTTCTCCTTCTCTGTAAGGTTAAAGAAAAAAACTATTTAAACTGAGAGTTTACAAACCGATCCATACATCTGCTAATTGACTTCTGCATCTGAAAGATAAATAACTAAGCTTCCTAAAACTAAATACAGAAAACAAGTTATGTCTTTTGTATGGGAGAACAGAGAATGTTTTCCCATTCCACTACAACAGAAGTAGTATTTTCTTAACTGAAAATTATTCCTAGTTAGACAAATTGCATTTCCTGGGTTTCTGATTATTTTCATATTTAGAGTTCACCTAAACTTGATTCTGCAACCAGATACTGTTGTCAGCAACATATGTATGCCCATAGTCTCATTTTGAGCTATTTCACAGTCCATGGTTGTACTGTTCCAAACACTGAAAATTTGTTCCTTACATTTTAGAATTCTCAAGCTTGACTTGCCGAGTGTGATGTGAAGCAAGACCCAGGGCAAGCAGAACAACTTGAGCATCTAACTCTGTGTTAAAAGTTTTCTTGAACTAGCACCATCATTTTTCCCAGATGAATAGCATTGTCTTTTTCTTTGTCGGTCAGAAAGAAAGCAAATATCTTGCTACAAATATCACCAGTGCATATCCCAAACAGAGAAGGAAACTGTTTTACACAAACTGTCTGTGACCAGGGGCACAATATTGAAAACTGTTGTGTTGCTGTGGCTACTGCAGAGCTGATATTAACCCATATAACCCAGCTAATCAAGAGCTGATATTTACTCATATCTCTATCAAAGTGAAGTAAAAAGATGGTAAAAGAGCTTGATTCTTTCCTTACTTTGCTTCATTTATTGTATTTCATTCTCTTAGTTCCCTTCTCAGCTCATAACTCTTCTGTTTAGCCTGGAAATGTCTAGGCTCATCTGCAGCTAACTGACCACGGCTGTAGTCTGCTAGAAAGTGGGTAGTGTAAGTAAGTATATTAATGGTCTTGTGGAGCTTTCCCACTGAGAAAACCCATTTTTAATATATGTGTGTTAATAATTGGTCTTATTTGTTTCATTGTAGAAAAATGTGATGGTCCTGATTGTTTCTGATATTACATTATTCTTCCACTTGTTGAGGTATAGGAAAATAAAATCAGCTCTTGTCTACCACTGTACTCTTGCTGTTGCAGCCAGTAAGCAAAAGAAAATGCAGTGCTACTGTTGTGTCTTCACATGGGCTCAGCAGAGCAAGTCCCCTGAATGATGGAGAAATTCAGTATTAAGGCAAGTAAAAGAAGGATCTGTCAGGAAAACTGTCTTGTATTTCATCTGTGTTGTGGAAATTGTGAGACTGGTCACTGGCATCACCTTGTCCTAGTGCAAGGTAATTCTCTTCCAGTCAATTCTCAGCCACAACTTAGGGTCAGCACTGACCAGGGAGTGCTCCCATCTCCCAGCTGAGATGAGGCTGTGCCCCTTCTGCGCCAACTTTCTGATGTGGTCCTCTAGCATTGTCCCAGAAGCTTTTACATCTTCCTACATCCCTCCCACTAATGCTCTCACATCATGTCCAACAAATTCTTGGCATCATGCTATGAAAGCCCAACACTTACTGTTTGCTGAAGCCTCAGATATACAACCAAACACAGGAACTATGGTAGATGGGCACTGCAGTGTGTCCACACAGTCTGGTCATGCTTGCGGAGAGCAGGAGATGATCACAAGAACCAAGCTTTGACTGGATTTATTTTGTTCTGGTGACAGCCAAGTGGGTGGATGCTAGAGCGTTGTTTGGTGTGGCCGTGTTATGAAGAAAACAACAAAGGCCCATAGTGAGGCAAGAAAGATCAGTCCTTCAAACTGAATCCTCTTCCCATGATCACCTTCCATCTCCCAGAATGAATGCTTTGAAGTTAGAGGGAGAAAACATGGTGGATGTTGGAGATTATATCGCATCAAAACTCCAAAACTCCAAAACATTGAGGCAAGTGTTTAAGAACTTTCCTGATAGTATTTCTCCTCATGCATACTTCGTTCATATGTGCCTTTCCACAGTCACAATTTGCATTTGATTATATACTACATCAAGATATCTCACCTTGCCTCCATTCTAATTGATAAATTCCCAATTCTCATCAGAATTTCTTGTTGTTGCCCCTTATTAATCTTCATTTTCATTTAAATCATAAGTCTGCTTACTAAATTTCTTCCTAATTCAGTTACTATTAAGTTAATCCAACTTTCCCTTTAGGGTGTTCCAACCATTCTAACTCTGTGTTGCTAGCACACATACTATACTTTATACCAATCATTGAAAGATATCAGAGAAGACTGTGCCAAGATAAATCAGTTGTCACATTATGCGAAGGATATTATTCTGGAATGATCTTCTTTTCAAACAACACATGAATTTAAAATTCAATATTTGTTCTAAAACTTTACATACTTCTGAATTCAGAACAATGCACCTAAAATAGAACATGGGGAAACAACTTAAGTAAGTGCTTCATTTATTGCCTAAAGATTTACCATGACCACTGATTTCACAGCTTCCTAACCACGATGCAGTTTCACTTGTCTTTCTTTTTGCATTCTAGTTTGGAAATTACACTGTCTCCAACTGGAAAACATGAAGATTTTTGAATCTTCTTTTCATCTCAAAAAGTGAACATGTCTTCTTCAGCATCTTCATCCTCACTAGCTGTCCTTTCTTTTGCAATGTTCTATATTCTATATTCCTTACTGAAGGTAAGGAAAAGTACTATTTTAAGTACTATTTTCTGGCTTGTCCATGTTATCTTAATTCATCCCTACCGTATAACTGTCCTGCTCTTCTCCTTGACACTCCTTTCTGTCACTTTATTTATGTAACTGAAGGCCATTTTGCTGCTAGCTTTTTCCTTTACAAAGTTTAACTAAACTTGACTTTTGCCAGTTTTCTCTTCGTCCTTGTGCTTTCTGACCTCCAGGATGCAGCCGTCTGTGCTTCAGTCTTTTTCTTTCTTTATTTTTCTTCCTTGACTTGGGACTGTTATTATGCAGTGAAACATGCATGTCTTAAGTTGGACTCTTTGCATACAATTTTGTGGGGTATCCTAGCGCTCTCACAAGAATGGAGGGTGAGTGAATTTCTCTACCCTGCTATTGCTTCCCCTACTCTGCATGTTGTTAAGTTATGCCCATGGGGTTTGCAATGGTGCAACATAAAACAGCTATTTGCCAAGAAAAAAAACATAACCTTACAAGCATGTTCACCTCATAAACTTCCTCCTCGAAGTGCTGACACTGGCTTCTTTGCTTAAACTTATGAGAATATGTTATTTCAGGTGGGTGATTAAGGCAATATAATACATACATATAATGCCAGGACAGCAAACTGTTCGAGCCAATCTGAGGTCCAAACCCTATTTAAGGGAAAAATTAAGGTTTCTGACTCCTCTTTCACTTCATGTGAACATCTTTTTTCACCTGGGGAGGTAACTCTGTTCTCTGCTAGCAATGCCCAGATTGGAGCATATTGGACCTGCTACTTTTAAGACAGAGGAGGAGGAATTCTACAGAGCTCAATGGAGTTGGGATGTTAAAGCAGTGCCCATGAGGACAAATCCATGACAAGTGGAATACAAAATTTTAAAGCAACCTTATTAAAACCTCCTTTTTTAAAAAGGACATTTTCTAGACTTTGTATTTTAAAACAAGTCCAAGCAGAAAGGAGTAGTTGATTGAGCTTGGATGTGGTATTTAGAAAAAAGCAAATTGCCCTTTTGCTTTCAGTTCTTGTGATTGTGGCAGGGCAGTGAGAAAAAATGTCTGCATTAAGACAGTTACTGTCTCATCTGGTTTGCCTCCATTTTGGATCAGTAGCACTTTTGACATATTCAGTAACACTCTGGAGGCAATATTGAGTAACAAAGTACCATCTGGAATGATTTTTTTTTTTTTGAGAGAGAGAGTATGCAGGGGGTGAAAAGTTATCTCCTATTAGATCTTCCATGATTTGGAGATAGAGCAAACAGTACAAGCACCAGTGGGCATCTCCTATTGATCCACCGATTTCCCTTTCCACAGTGGTTACCAGCCATGTCCTTTGCTGCTAATACCATGTAATTTGTGGCTAGGAAATGAAGACACCCAAGTGTGCTATTGTCAGCCCCAGTCCTCAGCCAGCCTGTAACTCAGGAGCCTTGGGAAGCCTAAGTCTGCAAATCTCTGATGTCTGGCTCAAAGAGCAATCCCAGTGCCGCCAGGCAGTAAGACGACAGAATGAATTTCTATGATGCAAAAATTAGAGTTGATTGATAGGGAACTACTAATAAAATGTCATATCTTATGGATGTGGAAGGACCACAGTGCCAGTGATAAAGTGAGATTGGTCAGGTCTGACAAACATGCATCAGAGCTGTATTATTGACAGTGGGGTATAGTATTGATTGAGCTGCCAAGCTTATCATATTACACAATTATGATATTAGATTTGCATTTTTAATTCTTTTAGAAGAAATAGGCTCAAGGCAATTACAGGAGAGAAATGCTGTGATGGAGGCCGCTACTCCAAAAAGGAGAAAACAGAAGCTTTTAGGAAGAAGCATTCACTGTCAAAGACAAGTTCTTCCTACCAGATCCATGACAAGAAAACAATGGAAATACAAAACCAATAAAGCTTTAAAAGATTTGTTCTCAACAATGTTGTCTCAGGGGACAATAGGCAAAAACACATGACCATTAAACCTGAGCTAAGGAAAATGGGATCTAAAAGCTCTTCACTTTCCATAGGGCACAAATCCCCTTATGTGCCATAATGTGTCCTGGAAAATTTGCACAGAAAATATGTCTTTTTTTTTTTTCTTACAGCAGAATACGCAAAATAGTTCCCGAGTCTTTTTATCTATTTGCAGTAGCCAACCATACTGAGAGCTAGACATGCAGGTCTTTTGCAAGCCAATAACTTGCTCCCAGGAGGATGGCTGGACTGGACGTTCTATTCACTGTTATGGTCATTGCATAAATTGGTTGCAGAAGTAAATTCTCCCTGGAGAAGTAAATGCTCTCCTGGAGAGCACCTGGAGTGCTCCTACAAGGAGATCTCTTGGCCCTTTTGGGCTCCCACTGGCCTAACGTTCTCTTAGGCCATTGAAAACCATGTGATTTGGACACAGGGACATAGGGTTCATTTCTGCCTTCACTGCTGTGTCAGTGAAGAAGTCACTGGACATGATTTTGTTTCATCTTTATTGCTCTTTCATGGAAAGAGTAAGGTTTTCAAAGTGCTTCAAGACATGTAGAAGAAATCCTCTACCTTCTTTTTGAGTTGAGAACCTGATTTCTGGGCTGAGGAAGAATAATAGACATAGCAATGTTGTACTGACCGATTCTTGCATCTACCCACTCCAAGCTTATGTGCATCTATCTATCTCTGCCTTGTCTTCTTAACAGCAAACCTTTTGATTTGGAGGTACAGAATGATTTGAATCCAGGGACCCCTTTTAATAGGAAATAGCAGAATCTTCTTATCTTATAAAGACAGGATCATTTTGAGGATAAATTTTGCTTTCATGGATCTAGAAAAAGGCTGCAAATGCTTCTTTGGAAAAGCTTTGCAAGTATCATTAATAGAGTTCTTAATGCTATCTTTGTGCTGAGATCTGTGGTTTTAATCCATGGGTACTACATAGGCAATAAACATGTTGCAGAGCAGGTTGATTTCATTTTTCTTTCTTTCTTTCTTTTTTTTTTTTTTGTAATTGAATAGGTTGTACTTTGCAAACAATGGAAGTAGCAGATTATCTTGAAGAAAAGGTATAATTCATGAACGTGCGTCATCTAATTGTAAAAACTTAAAAAGATAATGACATTCTAGAGACAGCTTCCTCTCTATCAGCTATCACAGCAGCTTAAGAAAGGTAATGAAAATACAAATGAACTCAGACAGTGAGGCTCAGGCTGCAAAAGACCTCAGACGGGCTGCTGAGAGTCCCAGGCTCATGCGGAGCATTAGTGTCCTGTACAATACCTTCCTGGGGAGGACAAGAGGTGGAGATGTGGGTGGAGAGAAGCCTTAATTGAACTCACTCCTCACTTCTGGGAGGCTGCTGCTATTGCTCTTCCTTCGTTCTATCTTCTTCGGCTCATCCACAGTAAGACCATAATAAATAGCCGCAGAAACCAGCTACTACAAATAGTATGAATTGAGTTCATA
Source organism: Tinamus guttatus (assembly GCF_059628265.1). Classification (NCBI taxonomy): domain Eukaryota; kingdom Metazoa; phylum Chordata; class Aves; order Tinamiformes; family Tinamidae; genus Tinamus; species Tinamus guttatus. Next base: position 284,432 of record NW_028288547.1, read on the forward strand.
CACTCACACGCAAAACATACTAAAAAGCATTGACACTTATGAAATCAACTCACATGAAGAGACTTTTTTTTTCACCAGAGAGTAAAAATTCAGTGTCATGAAACCTGGAAGGTTCCATAAAAGTTTTTGTTTTACACTGGAGTGAAAATAAAACTGCTAGAACATTTTTGTGACTTGGAGCTGTGTCAAAGATGACTATATTCAGATTTAAAAGTTCTAGGTTTTTGTTCAAGTCTCTCTCTACTACCAGTCATAAACCCTGAGCTTCAAGGAATCTGTGTTGAACTTGATATGTCTCCACAGAATATTTCCACTGATATGTTTCCACAGCATATTTTAATGAAATGACATTTTGTTGAAAATATTCCAGGCAAATCTAACTGCAGCCTTTGTGTGATTGGGCAGCAAGGCATTATTAATACTGCTCAATGCTTTCTTTCCAAAGGGCACTGGCTCTTGATGATCACTGGACATAAGGAATTAATTACTTAGTGGTGGAGCTAAGGGAAAGATGGGGAGAGGGTAAAAGGCTCAGTAGTGCGGTTTACTGGACCCAGTCAGAGGACGGTAATAAAACTGCCTGCATTCAGGTCAAAAATTGTATCTTTTGCACTCAATATATTTCCTTTAAAATGAAAACCTGCACCCCATCTGACTACACATCCACATCCCATTTGGTTATAGCCAGGCACAGGCGTGGCAGGGCCTTTCCTGTCTGAAGAGAGACACTTCCATGGATGGAGGGGGATGTTCTCTGGGAAATACATTGTGCCCAGGGCTGTTGGGTCCCAGCTCCTTGCAGGCCAGCAGGTGCACATGAGGTTGCAGCGTGAACCTGCATGCGAAACTTGATTTTTATCACTGATCTTGGCTCAGGGACTCCATGTGCTGCCAAAAGTAGCTGGTTGGGGATACTGTTCTTAATCTCTCACTTCCTGAGCATGAAGCAGAGGAGAGATAAGAAATGTGGCATGTTATACTTGGCTGGTGGCCGGCGGCCCCGGGGAGCCCTCTGGAGACCCTGATCAATAGCTGGGTGAGAAAGGCACAGCTGTGGAGTGCAGCACTGCGGAAGGAGGAGGGGAAGTGGAGAGGATGCTCCTGACGTCCTGCAAAGGGAACGAGCATGGGGAAGGAATGTGCAGTCCTTGGAGCTTGCATTCCCAGAGAGGCTCACCCTTTGCAACACTGTGCCATGGATGAAATTCTCCAAGCTATCACTGGGTTCGCAAGTTAGGCTGTGTATATAACCCCTCCGATTTAAATTTTGATCCACCATATAAGGGGAAAGAAGAGAAAAAAAAGAAAGAGTCCGAGGCTTCCCTTTCCTTTCTGGGGTAAGAGTGTCAGTTTTATTGCCCTACAGTGTAATTAGCACCAAAAAGGCTGTACGATTAGTACCGTTCTCCTATTTTCACACAGTGGCCTGATTATAGCATCTACTGTACTAACAAGTCTTGTGGAAAGGATTTTGGATTTTGAATATAATTGGTATGCACATTTTTGGTTGCCATCCGCTCACATACTAAGTTTACTGGAAGACATCCTTATTACTAAGGGCAGTAAAAACGGCAATAAGTTGGTGCACTACAACAACAGCAAGCTATTTCTTACTTCATCATTCCTAGAAGTTAATTTGTATCTCAAGTTGACATTTAGAAACACATTCGTTTGTGCTGCAGAAAGTAGAAAGGTTTCTTTAAAAGTTTATTATTATTATTACTATTAATTATTGATGATTCATATCAGGAGACATTTATTGCCTGCTTATTGCACAAAAATAATTGACCAGATTTCAGTGTAAGGGTAAATATGGTGCTTATCAGTGTACATACTCGTGAGTAAACCATTTACTTGACTAAAGGATTGGTCCAAGGGAAGCAGCCATACCAATTACATCTTTGATTATCAAGAGCTTAGAATATACGCTATTATCAGGTCTCATATGGCTCCAAATTATATTAGTATAGTGCTCTTCTTGTCAGATGGAGCACGCTTATTTCCTGTTGATAGTATATAGCTGATGGCAGATAATTGCACTGACAGATTTAGAGAGATTAGGCAGAGTTAAGAGCCAGAGTGTTATAAAGGAAAAGGGAGGAGGAGACTGTGGTTTCACTGTCAAGCCAATGCCACAGGGAGATAGATTTCATTGGGCCAGGGGAGCTAATACCCATTAATGCTTTGGAAAGCTCCTTCATGATTTGTATTAGTTCATATTTCAGCTGGGGTGTCCATTGAAGATCACAATATGCTGCTTCCAGGGCCAAGTTTTTTGGAAATCATTTTGTAATGTCATTGAGCATGCAGACCTTATGACCTTCCCATGCCAAAGATGACCCATCACAAAAATCCTAGCTGCACTAGCCCTTACTGCTCTTGATTTCTATACTTGAGTATGATGAGAACTGGCAGAAAGAATAACATATAATGATTGCATCTATGGTGCTTGTTACAATGACGGGAAAAGACTGGAAGCACCAACAGTTGCCTCTATTTGAATAACTGAGACAAAAATCATTTTTAGCACATGTTTTGTGTAATAGATATATGCTTTGGTTATAAATGCGTACAGGAAACTTTAAGTGAAAAGATGATGCAAAGACATTTTAGGCTATAGAGGCAGGTTCAGTGTTTGAGTTCAGGAAGGAATCTGTCATTATGAGCTTCTCCTGAAAACACCATAGGGATGCTTGGTGTGTTGCTGAACTTACAAAATTTGTTATTTCAGCTGAAGCTGTAGCTGGCTTTGGTCTTGTCAGTCATGCAAGGATGTGTTAACAGCAGTGTGAAGTGTGATGGTCCTTTATTCATAGCAAGAACGGCGGAAAAAATGTGAGCAATTGTCAAGATATGAAACCTGATTTAAGAAGTGAGATGATGGACATCACCAACTACTAGTTAATTTTATGTGCTAGGTGTATGCAAATGTGTAAGACTCTTTGAGGGAAACTTGAAGTAAAGTAAATTTACTTGCTGAAGTGAATTAGGGTGATGAGAGTTTGCCTAAAATAATAATTTTTGTTTGAACAAAACAGAAAACTGATATGTTTAACATCCAGTTTAAGCAAAATTCACCTCTTTTAGTTAAGGATGCAAAAAGGCAATGAATGGACATAATTCCTTCAGATGTTCAAGTTCTCTCTGTCCGGTCGAGAAGTCTATAGCCCTTCAGCTCTTCTGCTTTTAGCATACTTTAGAAGTGCTGGAGTGAAAAAATAGTCTAACCAGTGCTCCAGCTATAACAAGACTATTAGTCTCATTGATTTCATAAGATGAAAACCCTCAGCTAAAATTCAGGAAAGAGATTAATACAACTGCCTTTTAATAAGATTAACTTTCCTGAAATCAATATTTTTTTCTTATACTATACTGTGCTTTGCTACATACCAGGCACTATGCAAGTAATGATAACTGATACATTCTGTGTATTTGCAAAGACCCTTCCAGAGTCTGGTATGGCAGAAAAAGGTTAGCCAAAGCTGACCTGGAAGGCAGAGTACTGCCAGGGAAATTCAGATCCCAAGAGCTCTTGGGATGCCACCACCTAGACCTGTTGTGATACCAATGACGGCTAACGTGTAAGGACAGAAATGATGCTCTGGGACACGGTGGAGTTAATGGTTTCCATAGCAGTGCTTTTCTGTGCTGTGTTGTGGAGGGCAGGTTGTAGATCCTTGCTAAAATTCTGCCATTGTATCTGTAGAAAGTCCGGGATGATTCTCCGTGTCGCTTCATGCTGCATGAAGGGAACCACATGCCTTTTCAGAAAGCAGCAAGGACAAATTTAAACCCTGCTTGGCTATGGGCCTTGTCAAAAGTCCTCACTATTTAATCTCCCAGCAATTATATCTAGCCTAAGCACATTAGCTGCCATAATAGGCTGATAGGGATCCCTATCTGGATGACTGAAGAACTGAAATATGTCACCATTCTGCAAGGCAGCCAGTGAAGTAGGACTTCCTTGCTTCCCAGGCAGCAAAGGTGAAAATCAAAAGCCTGGTGAAAGTTGGAGAAATGGAGTCCCCAGTTCCACTTTTGTCCTTTAGAAAATCTTCAATGCTTTAAACTTTGTGTCATCATTATAGAGCTTCAGATGTTTCCTTCCTATCTGTTGATTTCAATCTTCAAAAGGATCATAGAATCATTGTGGTTGGAAAAGACCTTTGAGGTCATCAAGTCCAACCGTAAACTCTTCAACACCATGTCTGTTAAATCATGTCCCTAAGTGCCTCACCTGCCTGTTTCTTGAACGCTGCCAGAGACGGAGTAGTATCCACTACGATGCTTTCTTAAGGTCATGTCAAATTTAGTGACAAAGAAGCTAAGAAGATTTGGCTTATCTGCCTATCTACTTTTTGTGAAACTGTATCTTCCACCATTTTTGCCAGTATTTCACCTTAATGGACCAAAGGACTTTGTAATGCCCATTGTGTTTGCAATGGGGATTCTATATATCCAGGACACTGCCTGATTGTAAATATTGATATACTGGAAATAAATAGAAGTTGCAGCCTGTGACTGAATCTCGTATCAAGTGTCTCTGTTCCACTTTCCCTTTGGAGTGGAGCTAAATGCAGCTAATAATTGTCCACAGTAAAATGTTTCTATGTTGAAAGCTAGAGAATCCTCAGAAATCCAGGTAGAATTGACTATAGAAATAATAATAAAAAAGTTCTTATTATTTTCCACATAATCTCCCTTTGACTTTTTTAACGTATGTAAAAAGCTGCTCAGAATATTTTTCCCCAAAGCAGATTTTCTTCAGAAAATGTTTTAAAGGTAGTGATTTTTCATGATTATAAAAATGATTGTGTCAGGATATTTTAAAACTACTCCATTGTAAAATTTCACTTTTCTGTGGAGGAAAAAGAAAAAGTCTAGTTTGGATTACTTCTATTTGGGACAATTCTTGACAAATAAAAGTCCTGAGTTTTGAGAAATTCTACTATCAAACTTCTCCCAGCTCTAACTTCTCACACCTCTAACAGTTGTGGCAGAGAAGCATATGCCAACGCATAGCAAATATAAAAGGAAAAATACGCCATTTCATTTGCAGAGATAAATGATATGCCTTAAGTGAAACAGTTACTCTGCATAAGGACAAATGTTCCCTCTCTTTCTTCATAAAATTCTGTGTTAGTTATCCTGTTTGTTGACAAATGACATTAGAGTTGTTATATGGTGAATTTTGAAGTATATTAGAGTGACTCTCCTGTTGCTTGCATACCCATGAACTCTCATCCACCCAAGTGGAGTTCAAATTTAAAATGATGAATATGTAGTTTTGGAAACCTTCTCACCTTTTACTGTACTTCTATGTCAATCTTTAGAACCGGGAATTAAACAGCAGAATGGGACATGGTGCTGAACAGAGGTACATGGAAAGTTGCTGCCAGTCCTCTGTAGTGCAAATTGGCTAAGGTTGCTCTGATGCAAAAGACAAGGACAACAAGAGAAAACAGGGAATTCAGATAGGAAACATTTTCCTGATCACAGTTCATAATCTATTCCCCTTCCCCTTTCCCGTTTCTTTCTCTTCTTAGTCTCTGTGCTCTTCCTTCTTTATTAAAGTGCTACAGAGGACAATAGGGATGTGTTTTGCTGGGCCTCCTTCAAAATCTGAAATTCACACTGTGTTGCAGTTATTGAAGTTCTGCTTGCAATGAACTGTGCCTCTGGACAGTTGGTGTTAGTGGCAGACTGCTTTTCACTGTGCTGATGGTTGTGACCAAAGAATTGAATTTGCAGTGCGTGTAGGTACACACACACACGCACACACACACACACAAAGCGAAGTTCTCTTCTCGTCCAGCTTAGAAAGACACTGCTCTCTAAATGAACGATTAATGCTTGAAAAAAGTCTGAAAAATGGATATCCCTTTGACCTTTCTAAGGTTTGTCATTTAGTTGACATACCCATTACCTCAAAAATCAAATGTGTTTGTCTAAACATTATTCTGATGTTTGGCTTGGGCATCAAAGGTCAGACAGCTGACCACTAACTCGCTGACAGTGATCAATTCAGTCTCAAATCTTGTCACTTTCCCTGTTTATTCTGCTATCCATCTCCGCTTTGCCAGCCACCACCGCCACTTTCTGCTGTTGAGGCGCTTTTAAACCTAACAATAATCCAATTTAGAATTGATCAATGGGAATGTGTGGTCAGTAAGCAAAATGACAAAGTCTGCATACAACCGCTGACCACAATCTGGTGGCATTTTACATAGGGCTGATTGCAAACTTAATATATGTAAATGGCTACCAACCACAACTATTCCTGCAGAGATGTGGTATGGACCAAGTCTTCAGATGTTCAAGGCTGACACTTGTGCAGCAAATCTGTGCAGTACCCTGGTTATTTATGCATCTACCTATGTTCTTTCTTACACCAAAGCATTTCCTACAGTCAAAAGTAATATTAAGAGTTTCACTGTGATGTTTTTCCAATCAAATGTTACTGTGAAATCCAACTCTAGTGGTAAGAGAAGTGGTGATAATTGGGAATATCCCAGTAGGAAAATCTCCCCATGCCACACTGAGCTTAATGCACATTGTAACTTGACAGGAGGAGGAGGATTTCTGATTCTCAGTATTTATATACTTTATTTTTAAAGAGGAGGAATGTGATGCAGGGATCAACAACAGGGTACTTGTACAACAGGCATACATTTTTGGTTTAATCAAGTAATGCAGTGTGATAATATAGCAACAAGAAAGAAGAAAAATTTAAGAACTACTTCCTACAAAAGATGACCAAATTAATGGATCCCAGATAGAAAATACACATGCACACACACACACAAACACTCATATATACATATATATTGGTAAATATCTAGGGCAAAAATGTCCCTTGTTTTCTAGACACTCTTCAAACCTATTTCATCCCTTCTCCTTGCCTCGGGAGACAGCTGAATCTTCTGGCTCACAGGCAGGAATGGTGCATGACAAATGACCAACAAGTGACCAACACTATTGTGTATTGGGTGTAGCAACATTTTTCATTAACTGATAAACCGCACTCTAAATCTACTTTGCTTGACTGCCTGTGTGATGATGTGCAGGACGGAAGCCTCCAGTTTTGGAAAAATTAGGCGTAAGCCTTGATACGGAAGACAGATTCACAAAACCTGATCACAGAGGCAGTTCAAAGTGAGAAGCAGATTTTACTCCAGGTATTTTTCTTTGTGTGTGCTCATAGTGTAAGCACACCTGTGCCCAAATATTCAGCAATGGAAGTGTTTATGTGTCTGTAGGGTGTATAGCAAAGCTCTGCACAGCCTGTGCAACATGGCACATGTGTGTGCTATGTACATGCATTTTCTCCACTGAGATAAAACTTTCTCTGCTTTGGAATAATTTTTGCTATCTCCCAAAATGCCACTCTTGGTGTTTCTGCTCTGGACTGTTCACTGAGTCTGTAAGATAAAGTTTATTTCTGAAGAAAATCCTTGCTTGTCTACATGCGATTCCTTCTACTCATTGTCCATGTCTCAAGTGTCACTTTTCTTGTGTTCATTGTTTTATGAGATGTATGTGTACTGGCAATGCTGCTCCTGTGCAAATCACTCGTCTGTGCGTTGCTCTAATACTAGGCTCTAATACTCTGATGCTGTCATTGACCAATAAGAATCCATCAAGATGAAAACATAGACTTTGTCTGCAGTATTTTCAGCTATCTGTGTGGGTCTTGGCAAGTGCTGGTTGATGTTCCTGGAATGGTGCCATCTGTTTGCTGGAGGGTATGGCAGAGACAGTGCCAGAGACAGTACCACTTTTCTATAATTTGGAAGTGAGTTATATCAACTCTTAGGTCAAAGCCTTAGCTGCAGTTTTCATGCTCAGTTCAGAGTGCAGAAGATCTGGAGCTGAGCACTGCTGCGTGCCCTCTCTTCATAGTAAGGAGGGAAAACATAATTTGTAGCACAGGAGAACTTCTCTCCCAGTAACACTGCAGCTTTCTAACCTATTCCAAGTGACAACTGAGGACACGTGCTCTTGGCACACCCACGGACATAAAGAGGTCTTGGAATCTCTGCTCCAATTGCCATAGTACTATCAATGATAGGAGGACACAGTGCCAGTGGTGTCACTTGGACTGCTGTGGTTGGCTTTTGGTTCACTACAGGGAAATTCCTGTTTGGGATGCTTCTCCCTCTGCAAAAGGTGGAGGCTCTGCTCTTAAGCTACCTGCTTGCTGCTAGCCTTTGACAAGGAGATCATTTTTGCCTTAAGCATCCTTGTGTGAGTTGCAGATGCCAGTCTTTTGTTGGCAGATTTCAGGTGCCCTGCTGCCTACAGTGGATGATTTTGATATGACATTTTCTGAGGAATGGCATTCCTCTTGAGAAGGGCACAAAAATTCCAACATGGACCCTTGAGTAATTCCATTACTCTGGAGCTGCCTTCTTATTGTCTGTCTGCATAAATTCTGCAAAATTTATGTGGCAGACTCCAGTCTTTCCAAGTGCTGCATCCAACATGAGTTACAAACTCTTAAGCCTGGCAGATTTTCTCTTTTTCTATTGTTTCTCTATCCTCTTTTGTCATGATGAGGAGAATAGGGAAAATCCTCCTTTCATCAGGCATACAGCAGATAAATGGACACTTGGGATGATCTCTCTACGCTCTTGTATTCAATCCTTCTCTTTACTGGGCCCTCCTCTTCACCTCGCCTTTCTATGACATTCTACTTCGACAGGAGGATGAATATCTTTACCTTTGATGTCAGAAAGTGAAATTCATTTCTTACTTGAGGTTCATCCTATGATTTTGACTGAAGATTCTCTGGCAGAGCACTCTAGGAAGTAAGTCATCTGGATATAATTTGGCTTGAGCACAGGAGTTAAATCTAAACAATGGATTTCACTGTGTATTCCTAAAATACGTGCAGTGACATTCAAATATTTTGAAGATAGTTCCCGAGAAATGTACATAGCAGCAAAAGATTTAGCTGGGGAAAGTTACAAGATTTTTTTGAACTAGTATATATATTTTAAAATTATCTGTTCATTCTTAATTTTTGTGTGCATTCATGTGTGTGAAATGGTAAGAGAACAATTTTGCTTCTTTCCACAGAAATTTTCATGTTTGTAGATCAGGACTGCTGAAAATTGGGTTTACAATTTTGTCTGTGGGAGCACATTCGAACTTTTGATTCTCAGTATTGTAAACACTACTGAAATTATTATTTACATAGCTCTAGAGTCTAATATATACCAGGAGAACTGTCCAGCTATAAAACTGGCTAGATCACAGCATAGGTAATCAGCAAGCCAAACAGGTCTCTCTTGACAGTAGTGAAAGGGTTATTAATTTTCCAAATCTGCAGGGGTTTACTAAAAAGTAGGATGAAAAAACTCTAAGGACAAGGTTAATACTTCTTATATAGCAGTAATTTATATGTGTTGTTTCATGAAGGTTCCTGATATGCAAGATCCATAGGTAGTATAAATTTCAAGGGACAACAGAGGGGTTATGCCTATGGATAATAATGTTATGGCTCCAAGTTTATGTATATTTACCCATCAGGTTCTCTCCTCTTCCCTTTTCTGTCTTTAAAAAGCTGTTTTAAAAATTAGACTTTATTCATTAGAAAAGACTTAATGATTAATTGACAGCATTGTTACACTTAATTTTATTGGAATTCTGGAGATGATTATGTGAAAATAATGGGCTTTCAGGTATGATTTCTTTTCTTCCTCATTTCTGAGCACATTTCTCTGATTGGAAAGTTCAGACAATGCCGCTGGACAACAGATTCAGATTTGTATCAGCTTTACTCATTTAAAAGCATGCTCAGATAGTATTTTCATACCCTCCTACTCAATAGACATTAGTTTGTTGTTAAAACAATAACACATCTCAGCAGTATAATCTTCCTTTGATAGCTTGTTCAATATATTTTTAGAATGCAATTAGACCATATCAGTACTGTGACAGCAAATTGATGACCTTTTAATTATTTCAGGATAGCTGAGAGCATAATCATACACCTTGACAAAACAGAGAATGCTTTGCCAATGAATTATAAATTTAAATATGGCAAAGTCCTTTTGGTTTTCACACTCAAACAGAATGTTTAGTTCTTACTGTGCGCTGGAGGGAGGTGAACAGGCATACGATCAGCCCCAGCATTTGCTTTACTAGGAAGTTTGTGCAACAGAATCTTTCAAATGGTAACAGTGTGAGCACTGCATCTCTCGTGATTAAGATGTGCTTTTCTCCAATGTCAACACATACTTTTGGGCAACTCTGGGTCTGTGTTGTGGGCAGGGAACATTTGGAATATGTGGTCTTCTATGACTGAACTCTGCGAGCCGTTAATGGTGAGGTTATCATCCTTGGAGCAGCTGTGGTCTAGTGAGGCCGGCTGCAGAGCAAAATCTTATGTTCTGCAAAGGCCTACTTCTCACAGCTAGACTTTGGCCAGTGTGCTTCCTGTTTGGATCCAAGGTGTCTGTGCAGCACTGGCAACAGCTGTGTCTCTTGGTAGGCTTTTTAGTTATTTATTTTTTTTAAAGAAGCTCAGATAACAACAGATGCTCAGGAAGCTTGGTTCAAATAAATGGCCCAAACCGAAACAACAAAGATCTAAGTTTTTGGTCTTGGTTACATGCACAGATCAGGGTGTGAGGACACGATGCTTATTAATTTAGCTTTTTGACTGTGACCATTGATGCTGATGCATAGAGCTTGTCCTTCATGCAATGAAATGGAGTGGAGTTACTACAATAGCAGACCAAGTCTCTTAAACATTTGAGACAATAGTGTTCCCTGGTACATAAGTAAATCTAAAAGCTCCACCTTATCAACCTGTAATCCAGTAATTAAGTATGAAGTGTGGGGGCGTTGTACACACCTGAAGAAAAACTGTATGTGAGAGATGATGCTTTTTTTGCCCCCTCTAATTAAATTAATGTCATCTAGTTAGTCTTCACCAGGACTTTTAGAATGGTTGATTCAAGATAAAAGTAGGACTGCTTTAGAGCGAAGCACCTCGCATAAGTGATTTTGATGAATTATTGTCTGTGGGGAATGTACAGTGTACCTCAAGTAAATGTTTTTCTGGTAATTTTGTAACTGGATCAGAGTTATGATTCACTGTCATATAGTTTAGTTAGGTTTTGCTCTTGCCATTTTCATTTTTTGGAGGGAGGTTGTTTTTTCTCTCCTGGCTGTTTCCAGCAATGCAAGTGCTTGCACTGTGCTGCTGCCAACAAAGATTTCCATTAAGGGCATGCCCTTACAGTGATATAAACTTATAGCTTTGTTTTAAGTGGTGAGAAAGGGGCAATAGAGCTCACATGAGGAATGAAGCCCATGCACTTTTATGCATGGAGCAGACCCACAGCAGAACAAGAAGACCAGGGCTTCCATCAAGGCTACAAAGAGAACTACATGGAAAAAGTGGCCCTCTTGCTCCACTTCTTCTGAAAGAAAACGTTGATTAAAACTGTGTAACTTACCGAACAAGCATTTTTAGGATGAACAACCTCGTTTGTGCCAGTTTAGACTGCTTATCTGTCTCATTCATAAAGTTTATGTTATGAGTTAGGCCATGAAATCTGCTTTTGGCCAATGCAAGGCACTCAGCTAAAGCAGCCATTCAGGGAAATATATTCTCTCCTTTGTTCCGGCATCTTAACATTTATTTTCCACTGAAGGCAGCAAGCTGCTCACCACAGCTCCTTACCCAAACCAAAGGATGTCAACTTCAAACACGATCAGCTGTGCCCTACAGAGTTGCCACAATTTTTAACATATGGTGCAGTGTCTATACCCTGTATTGTTCAGTTTAAACTGCGTAACAACTGCATGTGAGTAATACTCTAATATGACTTGCAGGCAGCCAAAACTGGAAAAATTGGTGATAAAACTGAAATCCACAGCTCACACTAAGTCTTGCAGCTTATACAGTACGGTACACAATGTGATACACTGTTCTGAAACCTGCTGCAACTGGGAAATGACATTAAAGTATCATAACATTTTTTCCAAACTTCTGAATTCCCTTGCTTTTATTAATGTTTTTTGACCTGAGCTCCTGTGGTTTAATTTCCTGTAGGTATCAAATAACAGTGAATCAAGTGAAGACCTTAACCTTTAGTTTCTTTTAAATTTAGAGTTGCCTCATCTTGACATTTTTTAAACTGGTGTTAATTCCTCTCCTTTTTCCCTCCATACTTACTGCTTGTCCTTTTGTATTGGATAATGCTGACCTATTCTCTACACTAATCTGAGCTACTTTTATTCACTGGGAAGCCTTTGAACACAACTACTAGCATAACAGACTAAGTAGGCAAATTTCTATCTACAATAAAACACAATTTGTATTACCCAACTCTTCTGGAGCTGCAATGAGAGACACTAGGTACAACATCAGGGCTTTGTGTTTCCAGTGACTTTGGCCTCTTCTAACACTTCTGTGCTTCAGCTGGGATACTTCAGGCTTACAGCATCAGAGGGTGATCAAAAATATCACTTCTTTGAGCTTGAGGAAACAAGAAACTGCAAACTGCAGAAACTAAAGATAAAGGATGTAACTTGCCTTATGCCACAGGAATGAAAAGAATATACAGAAAAGTTATCTCCTGCTTGATTTTCTACTGTTTCCCTTACTTTTGCCTTTAAAAAATCGTGCTCTGGAATTGACTTTGCTTAACCATAGCCTGCCTACTTTTAAAGTAAAACTCGTAATTATATCATGGCTTACATCACACCAGTAAATGATTTTAGACTGCCTGCTTGCTTTCTGACAAGACAGCACCTCAGGAAAGCACATCTGGTGAAGCCAGGGCTCAGGCAAACTGAGCTGGCGTGAGCCACCATCTCCGCTAACAAACATTACTTGCCTCTCAAAAATCACGTGCTGTAATTTAAGGACTTCCTTCGGCATCAGCACAGTTTTGCAGGAGCGGACAGAGCAAAAGCTCCGAGGAGAATGTGTGCTCTGTAATAGGGAGGAGTATTTGGTGTTACACTGGGCATTATCTCTCATTTGTCTCTGGGAAAGTCTAAGTGAAATCTGTGTGTTCTCAGTCAAAAGTATATTGCTTATCGATAGGAAATGTGAAAGTTAATAAATAAATATATCACTGTGTGAAGTTGTAGACCTGCAGGAAGCCTCCTCATGGGTCTTGTCTAGGGGCTTAGTCTACTCTACTACTCTGTTAGCTACGAAAGCAGCATCTTAAATGTTCTGACAGACTTGTCCCCTGGGGCTTGACAGCTCAGTCCTTGGCCAGTTTCCATGTGAGTGAGAAGAGTTAATGGAGGGAATCCTGTGGGCGGCTGGGTCTTCTTTGATCATCCCTGATTCTGCGTTGCACTCAGATACCACAAGAGCGTAATTCCTCCAGATTAGGTCTTAATCTGCTCAAAGGCATGTCCCCCTTACACCTCCCTTTTTCAGATCTATAGAACCCGCAAACCTAGAATTCAGTTTCCTGGGATGAGTTGTTTTTTTAGGAATTTGAGTTCTGAGTTCCCCTTCACACCACCCCGAAACATGGAGTCTGAAATAGCTTGGAATCTTCAGGCTATTTTTTTTTTTTTTGTGTGTGTGTGTGTAGCCTGCAAGCTATTTTGATGGTTGATTTCTGTCAATAATGCGGATTTTTTTTTTTATTTTTTTCCCTTCCAAAAATGCAGAGATTGGATTTTTTTTTTTTTTCTGAAGGGGAATCTACACCTTTCATAGTATTTTCCTTCTTTCCTCCTTTTTGCCGCTGTCATACCAGTTTCCACTTTGCTCAACATGCTCTATTTGGACTGTTCCCTTTGATTTTGCTGCTACAGGCTTATACATCTCATAATGCTAAAACTAGAAATTCTGAAACTCAGGGTGTTTTGATTCAAGTTTTATAGAGAAGCTAAACAAAATTTCTTCCCCACACATGCACAGGGAACTGTTTATTTTGCTTTTTGCAGGCTTGCAGATGGATCAAGCCTGCAGCGCAGTGTTGCATGGTGCACGCTGAGCCAGCAGAACAGAGCCAAAGCCATTCTCTGCTAAGTGGGTGCCGTCTTTCTGAGAAGGGTTTAATTCACATTCTCTGCCTGCATTTCTTCTCTTGGCCTTTTGGTGTCATTCTGTGATTAACAAGAAGAGCAAAGAGCCTCATAGTTGCTTACCTGCTCTTCCTTTCAGTGCAAGATAGTTTGTAGCACATGATGATACATACGAAAAAGATATTGATGCGACTAATTTCATAAAAGTTAAGGACTGAGTTCAGCCTTTATATTGGACACAGTTCCTACAGGGCACTAAGAAAGTGTGTCAACCTTTTTAAGTGGGTAAGGTGACTGCATATATAGATCACTGTGGTTCAACTATAAATGAAATAGATAGGGTAAAAGGATAAGGAGATTCTTACATAACCCTACCATATGAGAGAGCTGAACACGGAGAGCCTTGGTCTCAGGTGATCCCTGGGAGCGCCAGCACTGACCAGCCACAGTGGATGTGGTGCAATGGTGAGGAGAGCACAGATGCTGCTTGGAGGTGTTAGGCTGTGTCATATCAGTGAAACCTTCAAAGGAGAAAAAAATGGTCCAGACTGTGCTTTCAATGCAGTTAGCTGTTCAGATGCTGTTAAAAACCAAAAACTATTAAATAAGATGTGCATGGACAGGATGGGAAGGTAGTATGTGTTAATTAGTAAGAGATTAATCTATAATAAGAACATGCAAGCAGGAAAACTGTTTTGTGTGTCCCCAGGAGAGTCCGTGTTCTGGTACCCACCCTACATCTTGTGGAGGAAGATGAACACAACAGGACTCGGTGCCCAGGTGAACTGAAAATCTGGTAGAATTGCATCAAGGATGGATTTTTTTTTAAGTTTGGTTATTGGTCTGGGAATAAAAAAGAAATTATCTAACAGAAAGTTTTCCAGGCAATTCAAAAAGCTTTTTCATTTTGTTTTATTTTCAAAACAAAGCCAAATGGACTAACTTCTTTAGTCTAAAAGAATATATTCCAGCACTCAGAGGTGTTTGCAGGGGAGGGGAGTAGTGTAGGTTTTAAGGAGAGCTGCATCTAGCCTATCACATGTAAAACCTCTGCTTGTTAAGAACTTCAAGAACTTCAAGATATTCACTTTTACAGATGGCAGCATGTTCCTATAGCTTCTGCCTGTTTAACCAGTAGTAATTGTATGTCCTGAATACTATGTAAAATGTTTCCTGCCCGTTTGTAAACTAAGTCCCAACTTCTTTTATGCCACTTGGTTACTCAAGCTGTTTTACAGAAGGAACTTCATTATCCCTCTGCTTACATAGACAGATAACAGTCAGTCAAGGACAGCCATGGCAGGTTACAGAATTGTCTCGGCTGCATTTCATTCCTGCATGCCCTGGGGTAATTATGGCTCAGCAATACAAGAGTTCCCCAGCTACTTTAAGCTACTACCAGTGTGGGCTGGGATGCCATTCCTGCTTTAAACTAAAGTTATTTCAGGATTGTGACTCCTAGATTTCAAGATTTTTTTTTAGATTTCTCTAACTCCTGTACTGTAAGCGCAGTGATATAAATGGGTACTGTGACTGTGTCAGAACAGGAATGGTGTGGTCGTTTAGAATTGGTAGACCTAGCTGATCAGTCTCTTCAAACTCTGACTAAAGTCCACATAGAGGAATTGCTGATCACTTCAGGCTGTTGGGCTGAAATGCCTAAAGCCGTTCCAGGGCCTAACAATTGGGAGGTACTTGAGAATTCATAATGCAACCCTGCCAGCCGCTTTGGAAGAAATAACTTCTTTTCTGTGGAGCTACCCTGCAGAAGACAATTTAGTCTTGCTGTCTTCTTGAAACCTCTGCCAGCCAAGATCATGGAGAAACCTGCCTGTGGTAGAGCACAAAAATAAATATTTTTCTTCATTTTTTCTGATTTATCTTCAAATGGTATTTTTGCCTTATTTGAGCATAAACAGGTATTTATAGCTATTGGAATGGGTTCTGCTTGAACATATGTGTTGTTAAGTAATGCCAGTGAGGGTTTTGCTCTCCTTTAGCTTTTCCTTAAAATATTTCTAGGCATGTTGAAAATCCTATAAAGATGATCTCTCTCTCTCCCTCCTTTTCTCCTTCTTGGGCTTGTGAAAGAGGAAGCAAATTAACACAGTAGGATACCAGGCATTACATTCTGCAACCTCTCAGATGAAGAGTACTAAAAAGATCAAACCAAAAATCTTTAAGGAACTTGGACAAATCTGCATTTTTGCTGCTTTTATTTCAGAGCCCTGCTGGATTACATTGGCTGTGCCTTGAAACTCTCAACATGGTGGAAAGTACTTAGTTATGAGATTCTTTTTAGAAAACACATTTAGCCTTCATCGATTCATCTTTTTCCAGTGTACTGGAAAAATCTGAAATAGGCACTTCCTGTGCAGTAACTAAAATGCTGAAGAGGAGTGTGATGATTCTGATTCAAAACCTTTTTTTTTTTCCTATAACTGAGCGCAGAACCTGAGCAAGGGGACCACCTCTATAAGATGGTCGCAGCACACCCCAGAAAATAGTTGAGGCTATTTCCAGTCTCTCCTTTAAGGCTCTCGTTATGTTCCAGAGGTTTCGAATCAGCTACAGTCATCCTGACTGTCACCTTAGCTGAATACCAGGGTTGTTTGCAGAGTCTGGGCTGCAGCCTTTTCTCCATTCCTGCTTCTCTCCTGAGGTCCCTGCAGGACTGTGCTGAGATCCTTCAGGTTGGTGGCCCTGGTGGCCCTGTAGTTGCCGGGGTGGCAGGCTGATGGGGCTGAGGAAGGAAAGATGGGCAGCACGAATGTGCTCTGCCCGGCTCCTGCTGTCCCTCTGGCTCTGGGAAACTCAGGCAATTCCGATTAGGAGGCTTGACAACTTTCCTCAGACAAAACCTGTTGGATGTACTCATCTTTTTTAGTTTGAGGCTTTTCCTACATCCTTAAGACCGCTCCGTGCTGATAATATTCATATCTTCCCAAAAAGTGCTTGCTTTTCAGTCTGCTTTTGAGCGATATTCTGTCATACTGATGGAAGGAAAAAAAAAAAAAAGCTTTTTTTTTTTTTTAATCCTGTACCAAGGTGCTGGCCTCCTTCCATAAACCCTATTCTCCACAGAGATGGAAGACAGAAATATTTTTTTTGAACCAGTTCTAATCTTAAATTTTGGTTTGAGGTTTCATGCTGAGGTCTGAAGTGACTCATATTTTGCAAACAGGTCTACTTGGTCTTTTAGAGTTACACCACCTATTTAAGGTAGAAATATGCAAGCTAGTACATAATGCATACTGCCTGTGTGCTCCAAACCACAAGCTGCTCAAAAAAGCCAGAGTGGTGAATCCTGCTGGGAAAGTTCAAAATAATGAAAGAACAGCTACTTCTTGCTCTGTAGCTATCTATGACAGCTATATTTGTGACGCCAAGTCACACAGGGAATATAAAACTAAAATATAGTTAATATAATCCTTCAATCAGTGCTGGTTAGTCAAATGTTCTGTCAGTACCTTCCACTGTACAGTTAATCTTACAGGACCATGCAATCTGTTTATAAAGAGAGTGAATATTTTATTTTTCTGCTCAAAGGCATTGCTTTGTGTTTTAAGATTCAGGACATTCTTACTCTGACAAAAACTTGCTTCATTTAAACGTGAACAAATATTTTGATATCTTGAATTTGCAGAATGACAATTTTAAAACAACAGATTAACCATCGGAGAAAAGTGTAGTGCTAATGGAAACAAACATATTTTTCCATGCTCCTTAAGACAAAAAAAAAAGCAGCTGCCACTTTTTGTGGAATGGTATCTCTGATTGGACTAAAATTCTTCTGCACTATTCTTCTATTCTAATGGGGGTAAACAAAATATTCTTCTGCACAACCCAGGGGAGCAGTTAGCCATCTCCTCTTAATTTGAGTGATCTTTAGATTTCTTATATGAGCTTCTGAATCAGGCAAAGTGCTCAGAGTCAGCTCTTATCTCTACATAGTAAATAAGGTGGAAATTTAAAAAAAGGCCATTAGCAATCAATACAGCTGAGAGATTTAATTTCCAGCACATGCTTGTTTTGTTTTATTGTTATATACCCCAAGTGTTCCAAGGGATTATTTTCTTCTTATTATATTTGCAATATTTTTCTACATGATCCACCCTTTTATGCTTACACTATTTATTTTTTTGGCTGGTTTGTTCCTGTGGCATCACTACCTTGCTGAAGGGATAAAGGAAAATAGTGTTACTGGAGCAGAGGCAAACTGTGCCGTCTTGTGGCTGTGATATTGGTGGAATTATAAAAAGGAAGATGGGTCAGAGGCCTCCCTTGAGGTGGCAAGTATTCCTCTTTTGCCAGCTTAGGAGTCAGAGGCAACTCACTGCTCTGAGTTTTCCATACATGGCAGAAAAGCCAGAGGCCATTCCAAATGCAGTTCCCTCAAAACTGTTCTTTGGGATAAAATGCAGTTGTTCAATATAATGATATAACAATAAAAATTATTTTCTGAAACTCAATAGAGTAAACTAGAGCAGCTGGGGTAGACATTGGAATTGCTCATTCCTGCCCCTCTCTTCAGGGATAAGACTGTCTTGACAGAAAACTGTGGAAGAGCAATGAAGGATACAGTGGCAAAACCAGTGATGCATTCAGGCTATAAAGTTGGAGATGCAGCTTGCTCAATGGCTGGGACTCATGTCTATCTACGGCTGTGAAAAATTGGGTTTGCCATCTCAAGAGTAAAAAGCATAAAGTTTATCTAGTATTATAACATTAATCTGAAGAATGAGTAAGAATAACTATGAAAATAAAATATAAAAATAAATCTTCATGGAAATGTGGTACTGTACTTTCTCTATATTCTGCAAGGTGGCTGTTAGGAAAGTCAAGGATATTTACCCAAAACAAAATTCAAATCGTATCAAGTCTCTCTGTGTTTGAACCAGAAGGTCAGATATTCCAGACAAAAACTCAGAAATAAATATTCCTACTGTGCATTGGAAGAATCGCATGGTAGTATATCAAAAACTTATAGAAATACTCTTTTTCTGTTCAATACTATTTTTAAAGCAAATCATGCCACATAGTTCATAGAAACAGGTTTACCTCTATATATTCCTAGCGTAACAGTACAGAACATCTTTTTTCATTTAGCTTCTATGATATCTTAGAAACACAAAATTGTTGCAACTTAATGTGTAAAGGAATAGTTAAATATAGTTAAATAGTTAAAATTATCTTATCTTTTTTTTTTTTGGTGCAAAAGAGTGTAATGTAGTTCATCATCTTAATGTCTGCTATTTTGACAAGACATGAAAGTTTAAAAATCTAAGAGATGAGTGTGACCTAGTGCTCTCCTGGCATAAATAACCTGCTAGATTTAGGCACTTGCTATCAGTCATAAATTAACATTGCCTATAAGTATGCAATTTACATTCTGCTACACATCTAGCTGATAGGCAATCACCACGTTTTTTCAGGAATGATCTTTTAGTGAATAAACACAAAAAATCTGAGATTAAAAGACCCAATCTGAAAACTGACATTTACTAATTATTTCAGCTGCTCCAACTTCCAAAGGGTATTTTTTCTATTAGCAAGTAGCACTGACTGTAACTGGAGTCCTAGTGTTTTGAATGAGAGATTTGAGCCTATCATATAACAAATGGATTGAAAGGACAGATTTTGTGTGTGTTGCTTCTTAAAGTGATAATAGTAGTGTATATATCAAAAATTTAAAGACAATGAATTTTTTAGTTGTGGGTTAAACTGAGTATTAATAGCATATCAATATGGTCAGGAGTTTTACCTAAAAGCCTCCTAGGCTAGAAATACCATGGAAGCAATTTCAATCTGTTCATTGTGCAGGAGAATTTCATTTTAGGTTCTTTTTACCTTTTTACATTTAAGCACTTGTATTATTTAGGCAGTGTGCTTTATTTATGCATGCATTTATATATACATGTATTTGCATAGTGCTTTGAAACCCTCTCAAAACTCTGTGACTTATCCAAGTAGAGATTTATCTTTTTGTTGTGAAGTAAAAAAATCCTAGAAAACAACTGAATAAAAGAGTCCATATTCTAATTGAAGCTAATGGGCCCTAAGCAGAGATGAGTATATAATGCTCCCTAACGAGGATTAAATTTGCAGCTGATAAGGTGGGAGAGACTGTGAGAGCATTCTTAGAAGTCAGAATTAAAACTGAGAATAATCTTGATGAAATAAAAAATCTGAAGAAAAAAGTAGGATTTGATCCAATAAGGATGGAGAAGACGTGAAAGTAAGAACGACCATTTGCAGAAGGGGATGACTGGGCGAAGTCTTTGGGCAAAGCACTCCTGAGGAGTTGCTGGCATCATGAGATGGACACAAGTGCATGAGATGGGCCCTGGGTAAGGTTTGGGCTCTCAGGACCCTCCTGGGAACTGTTGGACTCCAGAGAAACCCTCCGGCTTCTGCCCCTTGCCTGGGGTCAGGCAGGAAACCTGCAATGATGCTCAGACGTGAAACTGTCTCTGATGTCCATGGTTCCTCCACTGTAGGGAGCCGACTTCAGAGAACAGACAAATCTCTGTTTTGGCATTTTTGGATATGAACATTGAGATTTTAATGATTAGGAACTACAGCTGTTTTTGTTCTTTAAGTGAAAAGTGCTGTTGAGATGGAAGACATCATTAGCCTCAATTGGTCTCTCTTCCTGAGTACAAATGGGATAAAAGTGCTGGGTTTTAATGCTTGCTTATATTTCCATTAATTCTCATCATCTTCTGTAATAAAGGGAATCTTCCAACCTAATTTGTACATCCTCAGATCTAAGGGTACAAAGAAGGCCAGCTAGTAGTACGATCTCACCCAGTAACTATCCTGGAATAAGTCTGATGCTTGAAACAGACAATACCTACAATTTTAACACACAGAGTCATTAATGCTCCTCTCATTCTGCTCTAATTGCTTGTGAAAATAAGTGCAATCTTTCAACATTGCTAAACTTTGATTGTTTGAAAGTTTGTTTGCTGTCATTTTTTTGATGATATTTCATTATTTCTCAATTTCTCTTTGCTTCAGAGGTAATAAAACACCAGAGCGATATCTGACTTCAACATTGTAATACTTTTGAAAGGAATGAGGTGAAAGCAATATTGGTAATGGGATAAATTTCTATTCTAAGAAGACAAATGCCTTGTTTGGGCAGAATTTTGACTGCTAGAAGAATATGTTGGGTAGGAGTCCATTGAAAAATAAATAGTAAGAAAACAACTTTCTAAACCTGGTATAATGATCTTGCTTTACCTTTTAACTTTCTAATGCTATTTTTCAGGGGTTTGGAGAGCGATGAAAAAGGTGTGCAACTTTTTAGAAGGATGAAGATACAGCTTCATCCTAGAAACTTAGAGATATTCTCCCAAAGCCTTTGTTTGCCCTAATATTCCATAATGTTAGGCTTTTAGAGTCAATAACCCATTAGTAATCAAGAGATGTATCATTTATTAATTATGCACCATATTAATATTTAATCTTTTGGGTTGCCGAGCATATTTCTAAATCTACTTTTTAATTACATTAAAAAAAAATAAATCTTCAAGGCAACCATTAGAAAAGTAATTTTTCTGCACATTATGACTTCAATTACTTTGAAACAGCTGTCTGTGAACTCTTTGTGATGGTACACTACTTGGTAAAATGGCCATCTCAGCTCCTCCTGCCTCTTCACTCATTTGAAAGCTAATTGAATATTAGAGCAAAGGGAATGTTATGAAGAATTTCCTATGAGCACTAAAGTACTCTGGAATTAGAACTGGAAATGTGGTGCCAACCGCCGGCCACTGACTGTTTGGCAGCAGAATGCCAGCTGGTGATAAGCAGTGATTGGCCTCCAACCTGAGTTGTGATTCTATCTCAGCACGCCATGTAAAATGGAGAGATCAAAAGAAGCTTGCTGTCTCTCAGGTTAGATGTGGGAAGCATATCTCCCAGAGCTGGCTTCCCTGGCCTGGAGGAGCTGGAGGAAGATGGTCAACCCATTGATCTTGCTGGTTGTGTGGAGATGTAGGACTTCTTGCCTCAGTTCTCCCCACCATAAACAGTGGGAGATGAGGTTGGATTTGAGCTGGCTCATGTGGTGCAAGGGTCCAAGCCCTGGGCACAGCAATGCCTGCAAAAGCAGAGATTTCCTCCACAGCTTTGCATGAATGTATTATTAATAATGATAATGATATTACAGTGGAGCAGTATCTGATCAAGCTACGCATGTGCAGAGACGAAATGTAAGAACTTTATTTCCCAATAGATCAAGTCTGATAAACAATTTCACTTAAGTGTCATTTGCCTTATATACTCCTTGAACCTGTCAATGGCTGTTTCAATTGTGAAAGACTTCTTAATGTCTTCCTGTGTCAAAATCTAGGTATTAAAATGTATTAGAGCAATTGTTTCCCCCATGTCTTTTAGCTGGTTTCTTCTAGTCAGGTATGCAGTACATTTGCCAATAATATGATAACCAGAATAACTGTGATTATTTGGGTACCTATAAAGGAGACTGGTTATTTGAAAGCGGTATACATTAGAAGGAATCTGCCTATGCAGTAATCTCAGAAACAGCTTCTAGAAATGCATCCTTTCAGCCATAAAGCGATGTACAAAGAGAAAAACTTGATTATTGGTCTGAACACTGTGTTTACTGGAGTATTCAGCTGAACAAGGCCAACCAGGAAAGTTAAGAAAAATTACTTAGAGACTCTGAATTGCTTAGTGACTCTAAACTCAGTCAACCTGAAGAATATATGCTATATCCCAAAGTGCATATTTTTACTAGTTGCAAAATGTTCTTAGTTCTGTGAAAGATTTTCCCATTTTATACTCCAAAACAAGGAAGAGAAGTTTTAAATGTGTTTAAATTAGTTGACCACACTCTCAAAATAAAAGCATGACTGGAGTCTGACTCTGAAACCCTGAATATTGCATATGACCCTGGCTGTATTTTATAATGAACTCAAAACCAAAGAGAAATTACAACAAAGGAGCCTAATGCCTAACTCCCTGAAAATTCAGAACTGATAATGATTTCATTTGCTTTAAAATTGGACTCTGTCCTTTTTTACAAAGAAACATTAGTATCGAGAGGTCTTATAAAGATACTTGAAATGAATGTCATTTATATCACCAATAGAACAATACTCTCCTTTCACAAATGAATTTCATGTGCAAAATGACTTCGAGTTGTAACCTGCAGGAGGTAGTCAGAAACAATATCTACAGAAACAATATTCAGAAGTGAGGAGGAATTGTTTTTTCCTATCCCTTGCATATTATTAAAATATAGCTTCTAAAACTATATATACATATATATATATGTACTTATTTGACTTAAACCAAATTAAGCCTCTCAAAAGGTGTAACTTGTCAAAGTTAGATCATTTTGCAACCTCTGAAAAAGGGACTGTATTTGCAGATGCGAGGCCTCCTGGGTTCAATTCTCATCTCCCAACCACTGACACTCTTTATTACTCTCAACAACTTTTCTTCCCCTCCGTTTTCCCATGTGGGCCTATTAATTTATGAAGTGATGGTGAGTCATTTAATGATGCTGATGACGGGAAGAGTGCCACAGAAATGGCCCAGCACGGTCCCCACAGGGAGGAGGGCAGAACTGGGCAGACAGGATGCTTCTGCAGGTGGAAGAGGGGGACATAGTCCCAGTATGTAACACTGGAGAGCAGCTTCCTGGAGCGGAGCAGGAGAAATGATTCCACTGGACTGTTAACTTATCTCTGTGCTTTTGATTCTGTGTCAATGCTACACATATCTGGGAGAGGAAAAAAGGTATTGATACCCTCCATTATATACCTGATTAAAATGAAAGCTGAGTTTTTCCATTCAGCTGTGCACTGATGTGTTCCCTGAGTTTTCACAAGACATTAAAGGAATGAAACATTATCAGAAAGGCATTCTGTTGCAAAAGAACACTAATCAATGCTGAGAACATTCATTATAAATTATTCATATTTTGTTCTAAACTACTCAGATCTTAAAAAGACCCAAGCCCCAAACCCTAACAGTGTGCAGCGCTGGCAGCTGGATGTAAATGTGTGACTGCCTCACCTGGTAAGTTCTACCATAATATACTGCATCCAGCAGCATCCAAACAAATGCAGCACTGAAATGCCTGTTTCAGTGGATTATGAGAAATAAATCGCTTAGTGGCCTTGCCCGAGATAGAACCTGATCGCTGTAACTTGTTGTGCATTCTTCCTTCACCACACATTAATTTTTAATGCAGCCATTTCAAAATAAAGTCATAATGTGAGCCATGAATCACAAAATGGTGGTAATAAACCACTTTGGTTTATATTAGCTCTATGTAGACAATACTTAAGCATTTCTACCATTAGCAGGGAATATTTGAGCATTCTCCACACCACATTTCCTCTATTACTTCCATTTTAAATTGTGGAAATGTGGGAAGCAAAGCCAGTTCTAATCAACCTCTGGGTCACTATTTATTCTCTTAATTGAATGATCGTATGCTAACAAGTGAAGATTTTTAGCACTTTTCTGACAGCTGCAAAATATTTCTCCGTGACTTAGAGTTATGAAAACTGCTGTCAGCTACAGCTGTGCTAGATGACAGAAAGAGAAGGAAGGGAGAACAGTTAACCGCCATGAGGCTAGACATGAGCAATTATTGCTATTTTAGCATTGTTTAGTACACAGATAGATCCACTGACCCCAAAGGCCACCCCTTATTGAAAGGAGGAGCCTTGTTGTAGATTTGTAATACAGAATATGAAATATTTTTCTTAATGCAGGAATTATTTTTGCAGGGTGTGCTGAGCTCTGCTTCTTTTTGCTCCCCTTTTCTCTGCACTATAGGCCTTAACAGGCACTATTCTACGCAGTAACTAGGAGTAACTTCAAAGAACAGCTAGACCCTACAAGCCCACTCTTCACAAAAGAAAAGCATTTGGGACATCTGGCATCTGGAGACCTACTCAGAGAGGTCTTTCATTGCGGCACTTTCTTCTTTGTCATAGACCTGTTTGCAGGACATGTAATGGTCTGGCTATGAATCATAAGTATTACCTTTCCTCAGAATTCTCCTTTTGCTTAATTATGGGGATACTAGTAAAGCACCAAACCTGATAAAATGTACCTTATGCTTTTGCCCCATACAAATAAACGGTCAGCTTTGGAACATTTAAATTGTATTCTTCAACTAGCATTTTATTAACTCTCAGGTTTCCAGAATTTACATTGGCAATTCCATTGGCAACTTTTACAACTGTTTTCTTCTCTGCTTCCAAATATGCAAGAAAGCTTGGGCCCCACAATCCATGATGATCTCTTAATTGGGCAAAAATGTAATTTCCAATTAGTTACCCTTCTGTGTTTCACCGCCCTGAGTGATATGAAGTTTGTATTCACACCTGCATTCACAACCTCTGAGGGACTATAGGAAGGTAGGCGTAAAAATTAATAATGAGCAAGCATATAATTTCTGTTTTTTGAGAAAAGAATAAATATTAGAAGTCTGAGTATATCCTCTGAGGTCTCAGGTACTATAACTGAAGATTTTCCACAGAGGTTTATGTTACAGGTATTAATTGCAAAGCCAGTGTATCTTGGAAAACCTATTTTGATATGTTAAAAATGTGTCTAACTAGTTCTAGAACCACTCATCAATGGTGTTAAATACTACTGCATTTGAGATTATGTAGTTTAGCCATCTAACCCCTCCAGTCTTGAAGAGATTGTTTCAAACGATTCTTGAGGTCCTCCAGTGACAAAAATTTCCTAGGAAGTCTGATCTCCTGCTTCTACCTACCCCTACCGTCAAACATTTTCTAGCATCTAACAGGAGCCTCTTCTGCTGTGATTATTTTCCATGGCCAGTGACAAAAAGAGTAAGAGACTATTGTCTTCTTGCAACAGTTTTTTTGTGGACTTGGAGAGATTATTGTGTTTTCCACCAGTCTTATTGTCTAGTGTAAAAAACCCTGCTCTTATAATTCTTCTTTAAGATCCTGAGGTGATAATTTTTAATATGAGATCACCCATGTTACTCTTCTCTGAACTCTGTTCTGGATCTTTTAAAGAGGCATGCCCCAACCTGACGATCCAATTCAGCTGAAACTGAACAGAAAAATTACTTCATATGTCAGGCATAATCCACTGATGTTTATATGGCCGAATCTACATTTACATTTTTTGCAGCAGCATGATACTGAAGTGGAAAGTCTACTGTGCTATGAATTCCTTTGTTCATGTACTAGCCAATCCTGCTTAGGGGTGAGCATTGGACAATATGAAGTGTTTTCCTGCTGCTACCAAGAGGTCTTGAGTTTTTGTCACTCACAATTTAGACTGAAGATCCGATTTCAAAAGTTTTAGGTGTTTGGATTCGTGCTGGTCACTATGCAATTCTTAGTTCATCAGTCCAGACTGACCTTGACTCTGCAGCTACACTAGTTCCACCTTGGCTTGCACTAGACTTTAGTCCTTAGAATTCCTTGGACGAAGGCCACTTCTGAAGTTTTCATAGAGGGTGGGGATTGAAGCAGCAGCTTTCAAAAGCACAGCAGAGGCAGTCTGGGTTTTCAAGAGCATCCATTTGGCACATGAAACTCAGAATGGCTCACTTTGCACAACCAGGCCTTTCCTCAATGATGTGGGATCAGGTTGTTCTGCTCTGTCCAATAAAATGGGCAGCTCCAGCTCTGGAGTGGCCTCACAGAACACCTTCTCCTGCCAGGAGCATCCCCAGGTTTGGATTTTCTCTGCTCTGGGCAACAAAGGCAAATCCAGGTCCCAGGGTTCCTGTCCATAGCCAAAGAGCAGTAATGAAGACAAACGAAAAAGACGCAGCAACAAAATAAGGATAGACCTGGAGTGGAAAATGAATGATTTTTAACTTAGGAAAATAAAGTAGAAGAATGAGACTCTGAAAGCCTTCGATTAAAATGGTTCCTCCAAGTGCTT
Source organism: Tinamus guttatus (assembly GCF_059628265.1). NCBI lineage: Eukaryota > Metazoa > Chordata > Aves > Tinamiformes > Tinamidae > Tinamus > Tinamus guttatus. Next base: position 311,381 of record NW_028288547.1, read on the forward strand.
GCAGGGTTTGGGCTGCAAAAAGGAAAGGCTGCTGCTTTAATTTGCTATTGTTCTATGTTCACCACACTTGAGAGTTGGGGCCGTAGTGGGCACAAGCAGGAATCTAATATGGAATTCCCCTTTACTTTCATGATGACTTAGATTTCTTTTGGAACAGATACTTATCCCAAAGACCACTGTGATATGTGATATGATCCGTAAACTTTATTTGGCTTTGAGTCAGGTGTTATCAGGTAGTAGTGGTATTTTAAATGTGTATTATAAAGTTATCAGACAAATAATAATCATTTATTCATTAGGCCATGTTCTGGAACCATTAACAAAGTTGTCATTTTCCTCAATGCAAACATTAAAGTATTGATTTGAATGCTAGAGAGTGCATACACATTTTACAAAACTCCAAAGCTTTGTAACACAGTTAGATTTCTTTCTATGTATTTTACCTGCCTCTTCTGTTTAAATAGTTTTAAGCAATACCTAACATGTAGCAGGAAAAGAATTCAGTGATGGTCACAGCACTGCTACAATTTTGAAGCAAGTTCGTTAAAAAACTTATATTTTCTCAAGATAACAATTTTGAAAACGACTGCTGAAAGGAAATATATTAGCAATTAAATTAGCGTGTTTTAGCACAACAAGCAATAAACTGCTTAACGCTGAACCCCTGTGAATTAAAAGCCGGAACAGCATTGGACAAAAGTCAAGGTTATGCTGACACATTTATTTCTCAGTAAATGAAGACTGTTTAGTTTTAATGCATTTGTGGTTAGCAATAGTTTCAAAAGATCAATGTAAATTCATTTTGAACTAGTAAATAATGTCTTAATGAGACTTCTGACAGCATGCTTTCACACCTTATGGTTTCTTACCTTTAAAAGTGTCCAAAGGTGAACCTATTTTTCCTGGCTTTTTACAATAAACAAATACCATCATGCAGGATTTTATGACTTCTGTCTGAAGTGCATTCAGGGAAATTGCAGTTTGATTTCAACAACCACAGAACTCAGGTTGTTCAGCCCACAGTATGTTACTGTTCTTCTCCCACTTAGCTCTGGCTAAGCTCTGATTCAGAGTAAAAAAGAAGTTAAATGACTTCCTTTTTCTTTTTTTCCTGCCACATTAGGTAACTTATATGAAATGCAGTGCAGGATTTACCACTAACCTCTGATGGTAGTGTGATGTAAACCATCTGCCATGCAGAAACTTGCTGGTGCTTATAAATGTACTCTCCCATTTCATAACTAGAAACCCAGTTCAGTTCCTGTGTAGGTCTGTCACAGTCCTTATACTGATATTTAACAGGAACTGTATCAGATGTACAGCAGATCCATTGTGGTGGACATAGAGATTTGAGACCCCAGTGTCTATGGTGTCATGACTCTCAAGAGCAAAGCCAAAACCATATCATACAGCTTGTCCTCAAAAAGCCATCAGTTCTGCCTTTCTAATGCAGTATTTTAACATAGAAAGAGGCTGAGTCCTGCATAGGGCCATGTGTTTTTCAAAAGTGCAACTTCACATCAGTCTGTCTGCAAAGTCAGATGATTTAGACACTAGCTCAGCAGCCCCTGCAGTGGCACCCGTGACTTCCGTAGGGTTCTTCACATGACTAACATTATGCATCTGCTTTCTGACTCAGGGTGCTAGTGTGAGCCAACACTACAGGTCTCAAAGGAAAACAGGAAACACGAATATTGCAAAAATTTTAGGAAATTTCTAAAAATAACCTTCAAACTTGCATATAATTAATAGATTTTCGTTGTCTGTCACCTTGCAAATTGCCAGGCATATAAGGGAGTACTCTGGTAGTCAGATATATAAAATATCTACATGCTAATGGTACAAAATTCGCTTATTCTAGCTCAAATAGAGCTGCAAGAATAATAAACTGGATCTTAAAACTGTCACATCCTTGGGACTGTTATCCATCTTTGACCTCAAGGTAACGTAATTCAGAGGAAAGAATTGCTAAGTCTGGCAGAAAATAAACATTTCTTTGGCAGTGGTCTTTTGGTGAAGCAAGTTGCTGTTTCATGAACCTGAGAAGAAGCACACATGCCTTCAAACTTATTTCACTATTGCTTCTTCTTCTGGTTCTTCTTCCTGGGGAAGGAGGGTTGAGGGGAGAAATGCAGCCTCTCCAGAGTCATCTGCCCACCTTGAGTTACAACTGTCTGCTGCAAACTTTGCAAAAATTTTCTGCTTTCTTGAACAAAGATACCAAGGTGTTATTACAAATATACTGACAAGATTCTTCACTGTCTTTAATGGGCTTCTGAGTGATCCCGTGTGTTTTCAAGTAATCCATTCTAGTGAAGACTGATGCTTTTTGGTAAAATAGCCAAGTGAAGGATCCCAATTCCACGACTTATACTGGGCATCTTCCATGAATACCAATGTCTGGTACTTCATTTACTTACTCTAAAAGACAGTTTCATTGAAGTCACTAAAGTCAGTTGTGTTTTGGAGAGTGTCTTGAAAAGCTTCAATAAGAGTTATAAAAGTAGCTGAAGGGCTGTGTGGAGTAGATGTACTCCAGTAGAGTCATACGTTACCGATCCTCTATCTGTACTTAATTTCTGGGATTATGGCTTGAGTTATGACCAACCCATTGTAGGAAGGAATGAACTGGGAAGAAGGTAATAATGTCTGTACAAAGTTAGTTCAAGTTGAGTAGAAGAGCAATTGGAAGGATATTATAGCTACAGATTGCTATGTGCAATATACAGCTTTGAGAATGAAAGCGTAAAGAAAAATAATCCAATCCCCAAACACACTACAACCAAATTTTAAAAAGGGGGAAAAAAAAGAAAAAGAAAAAAGCACCCTTCCAAAACTGGAAAGAAATGAATCAACCCAGCAAGGATAATTAAAATAAACAGTCTATAAAACTTCACAAAGAACCTCTCCAAAAATGTATAGAGAAGAAAATCTTGAAAAGTGATCAACTATAACCTAGGCCAGTACTTATATATATAAAAAATCTTTTTTCAAACTAGCAGTAGGGTGTTTCAATAATACTAATGCACAAAAGTTCCAGCAGTGTTTTAGAAGTTGAAAAGTTAAACGTGGAAATGCTGAGTAAATTTTCTAGAACAATTTTGTCTGAGAGGTTTTCTCCTGTTCAACTCTTAGTAATTTTTGCATGAGGAGAGGAATTAAGCTCCATTAAAATTTCTCCTTGCAGACTTTTTTTCCCCCAGCAGAAGATTTGCAACTTCAGAAGACCATTCTTGAGAAAGTACACAAGTAAGCCTCTTACCTATGTGACTTCTTTGTTCATTAACCTAGAGTTGCATATTAGATGAGATTGTCCAAAAGTAGCCATAACTATATGGTGAACTAAGTGGCTTGCTAGGAGTTTAAAGCAATAGAAAGAGATATTGAACTATCAGCTGGTTGCAATAATCACATAAAACAGCCTGCGAAATAGCCAAACAGTAGCGAGCCAAGAAGATCTGGCAGGCAGCATGCAATAATAAGCTGTTTTATTCAGGAGGATGAACTTCAAATGGGTCCAAAACAGCGTCATTATTTCCTTTACATTGTTCTTGATGTGACTGACTGTTCTCTGTTTGATGACATGATGATTAAATCTGGCTGCTTCCTAACCTGAAATATCATTGAAGTCCTTGCATAGATCGTTTCTGTTCAAGGGGATGGAGGCAGGTGTTGCATGATCTGCTCAGTGGTGGGGGTTTGGGCATGCACTTTCAAAGGAAAATGTCTGTCCAGTAGCCAAACAGAGAGAGGTGTCTCCTTAGGAGTTCTGCTGTATTATCCACCTGACCCATATGTAAAACAAAGAACTTGAATTAGTTCATGATCCAAAGGCTACTGAAATCAGCCATAATTTCTGTGGACTTCATTAGGCTTTAGATGTGGGTCTTTGTCCTGAAGTGACATTTCCCATTAGTTCTCCAGACTGGCTTTTGGCTTTAGTATGTTTTACCCACATCTCTGGAGGGGTGAGCTTGATCTGAGAGGTCATGTGGTTTTAACAGCTTTATGGTGCTCCACCTCTAACTTTGACTGTAGGGATGTAAGACTGTGAACCTGCTCCTGACTGTATAACTGGACCGTGGAGTTAACAAGACACTAGTGAATTTGCTAATGAACTTGCCCAGGAGGTACGGGAAAGGGTCAGTTCTGCACTTTCCCCAGGACAAATTGAACCATAAATTTTACAAGCTTTTGTTGACATTAATTGAGTTACACTTGTGTAAGAAATTCTTCTTTCTTGCTCATTTGTCTTATGAGTTGTTTGAAGTGCCAAATATTTCTGCCATGCCAGTCACTCAGCCATGTGATTTCCAGGCTTAACAATTTCTCCGAGACACCACAGACTCAAGCCTCACTGTAGTTTATTGCTCAATAAAAAACAAAAACTTTAGATATTTAACCAGACTTCAGTTCTCAGAGGGTCAAAGCAAAACTTGCATTTAAAGGAAATTTTCTCCCAGCCTACTTTTTTTTATTAGTCCTTTATTCACATCTCAAAACCTCTGGGCCTGGAACAAAAGGCTCTTTTCACAACAGCCACGTCTTTCAAGATTAAGTGAAGTGATTTATTACATTTATGTAGTGTTAGGCAGTGATCATTCAGATGTTAAATTAATGGACGTTTCCTTGCCAGTTCCTTGCTAGTTCCTGTAGCACTATTAATGTACCATTTAATCCAGAATACATGAATTAATCCCCTTGCTGGATGTGGAGAAAGAGTTTTCCTGTGTCAATGTAGTTCCTGGGAAGGTGAGTTGCCATGGACCAACACAGAAAGACTTGAGGGAATTAAGCATTCAAACTCCATTGAAGGCAGAGGTACCTGTGCTGTTCTCTGCTCCTGGTAAATTTTGAAATTCCTGAGAGACAATCCCACAAGCAGATACTCTTGTGCTGGTGAATACCAGTCTACAAGAAGCTCTATGAGACTGGCTGAAGGTACAGACTTTGGGCATGAGTACCATGCTGCTACCAACTTGTTAAGCTAATGTCCATTGGTATCTGCAGAATGACTGTTCAATGTGTTTGGTAGGAGCCTGTAGTAAAACAGGAAAAACTGGAGGAGAAGATGACTACTTCATTCACTGAAGAAGCTGAGACATTTGCAGGAATGAGTGTCTGCTGGGAAGAAGACAAAAAGAACAGTAAATGCCATTTTAGCTGGATATTTTTGAGCATGATCCTACACCCAGTAGAAGCAGAAATGGAAGTTTTCCTCAGCTTATTCAGGAACATCACAGTGTGACTTCTTTGGTATACCAAAAATGTGTGAAAGCTTGAAGGAAACTGTTGGAAATAACCGATTAGTACCTGCAGGAGAAAAAAAGTCGTACACAGAGGAGTTATTCTTTTCTGCTGTTGTTTTATTTGTCTTGGTATAAGCTTCTGTGTTAAAGCCAAATCCTCCAATCTAATGTGCCAGACTCTTAAATGTGTTTGCTCTTAACTGGAAAAGCATTGATATTCTGCCATCCTTTAAAAATGCGGGTTTCCAAATCTCTGTGATCTCTGCTTGTCAGGGCAGAGATCCAAGCAGAACGATTTGTCTGAGAAAGGATGACTGAGCGGTTTATAGTCATGTTGAATCTCTCTGTGTAAGATTTCAGCTCAAAACTGTATGTTTAAAGTATAGCTCAAAAATGTATGTTCAAAGTATGTTGCCATGACAAAATGATATGTCTTGAACAGATGGCCAAGTTATTTCTACACAATTTAGCTGTAGTCCTGGAGTGTACATATTTATGTTGATGCATTTTTCTGCCTGGGCTAATTTGGCCTTGCTAACGGGCATGGTTTGGCCATGCTGACGTTCTAGCTCTGGCAGAGTGCAACATTAATGCAGCTTCTACCACCTGAGCCTCTCCTCATGGCCCTGGGTTGCGTTCCTGCCTGGCTTACTCCTGGCGATCTATTCCTCACCTTGTGGAATTTTGAACCTTTTAATTCATCAAAACCATTGCATTGCAATTGAGTTTTATGCATTACTTTAGTCTCTTCTCTTGTTTCCCAGAGAGGTTGTGGGGTGTCCATCTTTGCACATGGTCAAAAGCTGTCTGCACAGGGTCATGGGCAACTTGTTCTGGATGACCCTACTTGAGCAGAGGGTATGGACTGGATGATATGTAAGGGTCCCTTCCAATTTCAGCATTTCTGTGTGATTCTGTATGAAATTCACCTTTGTTTCAACCAGTATGTGTGTGTGTGAGGCAGCTAAGTACAGGAGCTGCTATCCAGTGATAAGTTGTATGGCTAGAAATATAGCAAACATGCTTAAATAGTCTGAGTTAGGCAGGTTTCTGGACAAGGAGGCAATACACTTAAGTGCATGTTTAAATTAAAAAAATGCAGTTAAATCTTGTCCATTCCAAAGAAATCTAGGCATGTGCTTAAAATTGAGCAGTTTGCTGGATTGTGGGAAAACTGAGCACCTTTTGTAGAATTAATTAATTTAGCTGAGCTATTTTTTTATGTATGTGACCCAAAGAGAGAATTGTATGGCTTCTATGTGATTTTTAAACATATCTTTCAGTTAAATCAGAGATCCAGACACAAATGGTAGTGCCCATTATATGGATTTATGACATTCCCTGGAGGATTTGGGGTCAATAAAGTAGTGAATGGATTACAAAGAGGCCTGTAAAGTGTTTGCTGGAATTTGCAAGGAATGAATGAATGAATGAATTACTGTTTGTTTTATGATTGAAAAACATCTTTCTATGGACACTGCGGATCAGCAGCTGACAGACAGATATAATATGCTTTTGCTGTGTTTTGAAAAAAAACATGTTTCTTATATTGAGGCAAGAAGTATAAAAGGGAAGAAGAATTTCAGAGTAGCATGCTATTAAAACAGACTAGAAAACGATATTATTTCAAGGCAAATAGTTATTACTTGGCATAGTTACTTTTCCTGCAGCAACTCACCCATTTTCAGCAGAACCAGAACTCCCTTGTTATACAGACACATTACACATGGTGCAAGAAACTAGTACCACATACGAACAATGTGAAATGCATGGTTTACACAGACTAAAGTCCAAAGCAAGCTTGGGTTTTCAAAACAATTAGGAGGACCAATGCTAAGTAGACAGGATTATTTGCCTACAACTGGCATAAAAGTTGTATGCAGATAAAACCAAAACCAAGACATAACAAATAAATGTTAAACATGTGAAAAAAGAAAGGTCAGCGTGAAGGATGAGAGGCCAGAGCAAGAAACTTGAGGTCTGTCCTGAAACTTTGAAGTTTCATTTTCAAAGACAATCAAGGCGTGTTTTCTTGCTGCATGGGTGGCCTTCAGGACATCTGACACTCAGCTGCCTTCTCTTTTCTCTGTCCTTGCAGTACTGGTGCTAGGTGGCCATGAGAACTAGCATTGCTTGCCTAAGAGGCTGATAAACTTTTTTTGACATCTTGAGTTCAGATTGCCACTGAAAGCAAGATGAAGACAAGCTCTCCAGCCAACAGGACATCAATGAATTCAGCAGGTTGTTTCTCCTGGCTAGGACTAGTGAGCTCACGTAGCAGACGGCTCAAGCTGCGTACTTGAACTCCCAAGCAAGCCAGCACTGATCAGACTCCTGCCTCCCTCTGGGCTGCCTTGGCCAGCCTTGCCACAGTTAATCAGGATGTGTTTGCTGTGCCTGGCTTGGCTATGTGGGGACACCTTAGGGCAACAAGTGGTGAATGAGGGACAGGTTAGTCCACTGGGGAGACGCTTGCTTTTCTGAGACATGTCTCATGTCACCAACAAAAAAACCATTTAGACTTTGCTGCTTGCCTTATCTTTAGCTTCTGTTCCTGGGAATTAATAGAGAGAGCTTGCAGTCTTTTGGCTCTTTGGCTTTTACTTTACTTTAAATTCTAAATATGATAGCAAATTTCCATAAGAAAGATTTCAGAGGTACATAGTGCTTGCTAAACAGACAGCAATGTTAGTTACCTTGCAGCTGTCAAAAAGCAACCCTCTGTTGAGCAGTAATCATGTTCAGCAACCACAAGATGCATTTAGGGAATTGGTGCTGTCAGCATTTGATATTAGCACTCAATGGCATAACTGTAATAATTAATACGTAATGATAATGCAAGGACTAATGAAATTAGTAATGCAATTACTATTAATACTTTGCAAGACTATCTAATCATTTGTACAGCACCCACTGTGTTTGGGAGTTTTAAAGCACATGTGTCCCCAATCTAGGGAGAGATACACAACTTTCATTAACCCTGAGAATTAAGAACAGAATTGTCAGAGGAAGAAAATAGGTAGATGAGACTAAAAATGACAACAAACATAAGGAAAGAATTGAAAGACTTGAGTTTCTGATTTTGTCAATTTATGATTATAATCCATGTCAGCAAATATCTGTTCTAGATCTTTTAACTGAATGCAAAACATCCAACATGACAGTCAAACTAAATGAAGACAGAGGCTCTCTACCTTGAGTTCCAATAAAGCACAGACAAAGGAAAGTCCATTAAATTTTAATTTGCTAGTCATTAAAGTGTGCATTTCATTTGTAATATTACATGGCAAGGAAGCTCAAGTACAGAAGTGTATGGCTTACTGTTCTTAATGGTCTTCTTATAAATTTCTGTCTGTGATTATGATCAGTTCTTTCTTATTGGCCATGAAATTTATGAACCAATTTATTACATCAGCTGAGTAGAAATACTAGATAATGCAATGCAACAAAAAGTAGGTACTGATTTTAAGAAATCTGTGTCCTGTATAGTGCCCTGCGAGAAGACCTAGAGGAGAGTACTTAATTGCTTCAGCAACCTTAAGAACAACTGTAACATAACGGCGTATAGAACTATTTAATCAAAACAGACACACAACACTCTTGTAATTATATGAAAAGGTCATGGAAATCATCAGTTTAGACGAATATGATGTGAAAAATATGACTTAAAACTTCCAGTAAAACTATCTCCTGGAGATTTTTTGAACCACAAAAAAGTGGTTTGTATTTCCAGTTTCATAGCCGAGGGCACAATGCCATACAGTGTGTTTTGGCTTATGAGATCTCAAAGCAGAACTTTCTTAATTGGAACTGTTCAGATACACAGCATGGAGGTTCATTTCAAGTAACGTACTTGCTGCTGGAAAATATAACTACCTACAATTTAATTATATAGAAGCTATACTCTTGCTTTTTGATTGGTTCTATGAATTTCTCCACAGAGGTGAAATGCCAATTCATCTGTTTTAGCAGAAGCAAAGGAAAAGTGAGCTGCTTTCAATTTCCTTTTAGTATGCAGTAATGGATAATTTCCAACTCTGGAAAAAAATGCCCTGGCCTATACTTGTGGGTAACCTCATTCCACCAGGTAATATAATCTATTTTCCTGGCTACAGTTGAACAATGATTGACCTCAACATCTTGATTTTGGGCAAGACAATGGGTAGGAAGAAAATCCATTCCTGGAAAGCGATAGGTACTTTGAAGTGAAAGGGAAATATACATTTATGTGACTACCAGGGTAAGGGCAGTTAAAGTCTGGACACAGTGGATGCTTCTATATGGCACAAAAAGTATTGTGTACATGCCAAAGCTTGACACAGCTTGGGCACTGGAAAAAGAAAATAACAGTACTATAATTTGCTGAGGCTATTACTGTGTCTCTTAGCTGAACTAAAGATCCCATGAGGAATGCCTCATTAATACAGCTGTTTTGCTTCTGGTAGCTGTTTGGAATCAGCTCTGGTATCTTTTGCACAGACTTTGCTTATATTGTGTGTATGTATATGCTCCCTTTATTCATAGGCTACTAGAACCCAAGAAAAATGTGGTTTTTCTTTAATCTGATCTTTTCAAGCAGAGTCTGCAGTCCTTCAGAGCTGCGAAGAAATATTTACAACCTTGCTGGAGAACGCCCGGCCTCTGCTCCATTCCTCACCAGTGTGTTTCTAGCCCATCAGTGCCTATTCATGTTCTAAGAGCTGCTACCAAAACCAGGATAGCCAATCCTTCTTCTAACCCTGCAGCTCAGTAAAAGGAAAGGGCCTCTGTTGCCATTTCTGTAGACCTATGCCATTGCCCTTTGCTTATGGACGGGTCAAGAAACCCACTACCACCACTGCCCTAAGTGACAAGGCAGATCCGCAGATTGAGGTTTGACTCCTGGCTGTGCAGTGTCAAGGATGGTGGGCCATGTTGAACAGTTAATGTAATAGGGAACCTGGAGTTAATTCACAACCAAAACAAGGTGAAAAGGTACCAGCATGAGAAGCAGTTCTTTGCTGCAAACACCTGTGCACACAGGATACTTTGTCTTTGCCTAGCTGCAAAAGAGTTGCTTTAAAGCTTGGCTGTTGACTTGACCCATATTAATGAAGCACAGAAGCTGAAGGAGCTCTCTCTAAAAGTGTAGTATACAGATCAGCTTTTTGGAGAAAAAGATACGATTTGGGACATAACGAGCAGAACATTTAAACTGAAAGCAATCACTTTAAAAAGTTATAATTTTCATAATAAAGTGAAAAAGGAAAAATTAAATTCAAACATGAAAATGAGCTAAAAATTCTACAGATGTAGCTTCATTATATAGGTTAATAACAAAATACATTTTTGTCCTTATTTGATTGATCTGTTTTTTTTTTTTTTTTTTTTTTTTATACAGAGTACACAGCCAAATTTGTCTCTGTCTCTGGTAAGTGATTTTAGGAGTGTGACAACTCTGAGACAGCTATACTTTTGTAAAAAACAAATCTTTAAAATAGGAAATATATCTTTAAAATAAATAGGAAGATATTTGCCCATATAACAAATTAAAGCTAACTTTGTATTACTAGACATTTATTTTTTAAAGCAAGTGGTAAAAGTGAAACTGTTTTCTAGATAAGTGATAACAGAGTCAAGCTAAAATTTTTCCTTTCAAGAGGGCACTATCAGTGGGTTTATGAAAACTGTGAACTAGATAAAAACAAATTCAAAGCAGTATAAAGAACTTGACCGGGTCATGTAAAACAATGATCTAAAGTGTCAATTTGTTGTAGAGCAGGTGATCAGGTCATTTGAGAAAATGAGAAAATATAATAATTGTCTAACTGTCAAATGACTAAACCCAATATGAAAAAACTTTCACCTTCATTCTTATTAACGGGCTGAAACTCAATGCTCTGCACTCCATAAGATAGCTCAATGAACTCATCCAACCGCTCAACAGCTTCTTCCATACCACATTTTAGAGAGGACAAATTGTTGTAGCAAGCCATGCTCATTCCTCATACAAAAGCTCAGCACATTTTTCCCTGTCCCCATTCTACAGCCATCTGTGCTTTCATACTCTAACTCACAAAAGCACTTAGGGTTACAACCATGCTTCTAAATCAAAGTGCACAAGCGGTAGAAATTCTGTCCCCAAGGGAAAACAGTCGTATTTGCCAAAGAAATGCAAAGTCATAATGCATTTATTTGTCAAATCTACCTTGCCTTTTCCAGGCCAAATGCTCTATGCACCCACCATCTTGGCCATCATGGTAGAAAAATGATCTGGGAGCTGTGTAACCGCCTTGGTGCCTCAGCATCCCTGCAGGTGTATGGGTGTATGGGAGGGCCTGGGTGCAAGCATGAAGGCAGAAGCCCAGAAGACAGTCCTTCTCCTAGCTCCATCCCCATATGTCCCAGCCCTTTGGCAGCCCAGGGCCCTTCTGTCTGCCTAGTAGTTCCCAGCCTAGCAGTTTTAAATTCAAGGTTGTCAGAGAGCAATTTTTTTCACCAGAGCCAAACATCTGGTGCAGCTCATTACGGCACCCTCAGGTGTGCCAAGCCACACTGGGATGCCTCTTGGCATCCCTTGCCTTTCTATAATCAGATTTCAGTTTCTTGAATTTGCCTTGGCACTGCTGCTGTCCATAGGTATGCTCTCAGTGGCAGGCCTCCAGACCGCCTTGGAATGAGTTGCCAAGGACACCAAGCCACCAGCAATCCCTCTCATCGTTCTCCTATCGACACCTCCAGCCTGTTCACCCTAAATGGCCACAGGGGAACTCTGGGGCCCCTTTCAGACCTCTAATCTGCTTAAACCTCCCTGTACTGTGTTTTTCTGTCTCTTAGTACAGGGAGGATGAATTTTGCCCACATAGATGAAAGGGCTGTTTGTAGCCCCTGGGAGGGCTGGGTAGGTAAGAAGATGTTGAGGGTGTGTGTGGTATTCCCCTGCATGGAGTAAGGATGTGGGGTGTGTGTGTGTGGGAGGTGGTACAAGGGCTACTGGCATGGTGTCAGAGTCATGAGTGGATGAAGCAAGACAATTCTGTCAACTTGGTCCCTACACTTCTACGAAATGGTCTCTGGAAACAGCTACAGCCATGCTCAGGTGGTATTTCAGGGAGCTAGTAGGACTGATCGAACACAGGACCCAGGAGTAATCTAGTGATTTTGCAGTGCAGAAAGGCAGAGGGTCACTGCTCTGATCTTAATCTTCTTTATCAGTAGAGGTATATACTCAGGCTAAATATACACTAGTAAATAACACAGATTGAGGGCATAGACTTAAGTATTGGCCTGTGATTTCTATCTCATTTTTAATTGCTGTCACGAGCCCTGGCCAGTGCTAGGCTTGTGCCAGCTGGCAATTTTACAGAGCAAGGTTTGGAGATGGTAACTGCTTTAGTCATTTCCCAGCCTGGATGTAACCCCTTGTTGTGTGGAAAGAGGAAAGGGACGGAGAGAGTTTAGCCGTACGGATGGACTGTATGGTACCTTGAGGCCAGTACAGATCTAGCCAGGCAGGATCAACCTCTTCCTTAAAGGAGTGTGCTCAGCAAAGGATTTGTTAGTAAACTGCTTGCATAACTGCAAGCAATTGTTCCCCTTCAAACAAACACAAAGGACATGTCAAAAGGATATGATTAAAGTTGCAAAGTCAGGCCCTCAGATGCCTGAGATGAGGATAGTTGTGCAACCTTTATTTGTCGCCTTTATATGCTTGTATCATAGTGGTCTTCAGTTACTCTCTGGTTCACAGATCATGATTTCAGGCTGTCTTCTGCTTAACACGTGATTCCAGGCTTTACTTATTGCACCATGCTCAAACTCTGTTCTAAAGATATGGCTATCAGTTTCCTCACTGCCTTTCCTGTGGTAGACACCAGTAGCCTTGTGTAGACTTCTCAGATAAGAGTGATTTTTAACTCCTAGTGCCCTGCCGAGAGGAGTGGGATATATTACCCCTATTTTAGAGTTACAGTATATCTAGTAATTTGGCTGTTTCCTTTTTAAGACATGGAGAATTTTATTTTTTGATCCAGAATTTCATATTTCATCCAAGAGGTTATGACATTTGACTTCGATTGAAGTTTCAGCATTTTAACAAAAGATCTTATGTTTGGCATGCAGAAAATGAGGAATGTGTGACCTCTTGTGATAAATTCTTAGACTTGACATCATGCAGGGATATTGTGGCAGAGGCAAGGAGTCAACTCCCCCAAGCAGGCAGTCAAACTTTTCTGTTCCTCCAGTTCCCTGACTCACTGGCTTCATGCTTTCCAGTCTCTACAGCAAATAAAGCAGATGTGCTTCAGAGCTTATGTTTACCACATAGCCCTGATTCATGCACAGAGCAGGTCTCCCATACGCATTCAGCAAAGCAGGGTTGCTACGGAAAAGATTGTCTGATCATATAATGAACATGCCAGATCTGCCTGGAACCTACCCTGAACCCAAATTTAGGTCTTCCTTTTTGGAGCTATAGGCAAAAAGGTGGACAAATGGCTATCCTCCCTAAATAGGGAAAACTGAACAAATTGGAATTTTAATCTGATATTAAACCTAATCTCTCTGGGTCAAACCTTGACTATTCCCTCATAATCAAAGGCAGGTAGTCTTCTGCTTTCAGTATACTTGAGTTTGCAATATTAATGTTAATCACACAAGAAGGGAGAGCAAACATGGATAACTTCTCGGGTTTTTGTTTGATTGTTGTTGTTTACAATAAAAAGGACTTTCACATTTTGGGACGTTACTGATGGGTACATGTTTTCGAAGCAGAACTGAAACATCTAGAGCTGATGCACAGAGCAACTTTTTGGAGTTCTTGCAGCGATCACCCACAACAACAGATAACAACCTCTGGGATGACCAACAGCAGGGGAAGACAGAAGCAACACATTTTACTGAGGGACTCTTAGGCATTTATGAACAGCAGAGAGGTGGCTGAAGGCTCTCCTCCAGCCCTTTGGGGGAAGTGGCTTCTCGTCAGCCCAGAGAGCATACTCATTTACCACCTCTTCAGCCCTGTCTCTTCCACAGTGAGGTTTTCAAGCTGTGTTCCGTTTGTCCACCTCAGATAATATAAAAGTATTGCAGCTACTCCTGGGAATACAAATAAGTAAACCTGGAGTCTTTTGAGATAGTATTTTCTTCATGTGAGTAACAAACATAAGAAGTTCAGACAGTCACTTTTCCCTACAGTTCTTGATAAACATTTTTCACTCGTTCTAAAAATATAAATGCTTTAGACAGCTACCTAAGCAACCCAGACTCAACAAATAGCTTTATTATATGAAAATAAAGAAAACTTCCTGCATGTGGTTTGCTTTCAACTACTGTTATCTGTTTAATAGACACTGAACTAAGCCAGAAAAGCATAATAAAAATGCAGATTTATGTTAGACTTCTTGCATAGTGCAGGATAGGCATTTTCTTTTCTCTAGTGACCTTAGCAGTCTCTATGCTCCGTTAATTGCTGGTTTGTTGCATGCAGCCACTAAGGGTGGAAATGCATGGTTTAAAATAAGTTTTTGCAGTTACATGTTTGTAACATAAAAAAGGAAAATAGCACCTCCAATTTTAGCCATACAGGTAATACAGGCTGACTGACTAGACTAGTTCTCCCGTGATTAGGTAATAGAAGATATGTCTAATACCTCATTCGCAGGTCAAATCAGACTTCACCGCTGAAACCTTGGCTGCCCAACTCTATGCCTGGTGGCAACAGCTCACCACTGGAATTTGTTTCCTAGCATTGCAGAGCTCTTGGACTGCATGCCCTAAAGCAACTGTGGCCAGACAAAGGCAATCTCTTTTCACATAGAGCAGAATCCCAAGCCCTGTGAACTTAGCTCCCTCTGTTTGGCGTTACTGATCCGTTAGTCTAAATATGGTACATGGCAGTTTGATGGAAATAGTTTCCAGTAAGAGAGGATGTTTCCTCAGCAGTTTTCAAGCTGGCTCTGACTCAGGCATTCTCATGGGAGCCCATTTAACTGGTCATTAGGGAGACAGCAAAAAGGCATTGAGGAATTTCGTAACAAAGATGTGTATCCTGTATGAAAGACCTCCTGAGAATCCTCCTGGCCATTGGCTCTGTGCATGCCTGAGAGATTTTATTAACGCTGCTGAAAAAGTATTGCTGAAACTAATCTATTATTTGTGCATAATTTTAAAGATGCTGTATTGTACTTGTTCCAGCACTGTGATGAACCACTGGGCTTGTAAAATGCTGTGCTCAAACAAACCATAATTAAATGTTTAAAGTCGATTAACACCCTATATTGCAACACACTAATCGATGGTGGAAGGGCTGCAGTTACTAAATGAGTAATGGGAAGAAACACCCAGAATTTGCTAAGCAAAGTCTTTTCAAAAGCTAAGAATATAAAAAATATGACATGGAAATAGTGTATTAAAAAAGTAAAGGTTGTGAGTCGCCCTAACAAAAGACAGAAGATGCAAAAGAATATTATTTATAATCCATATATTTTCTAATTTTTGTCTTTTTGTGCATGTATGTTTCAAGGAAAATCTTTTCCAGATTAGCAGTTCTTATGATCCTGAGAAGTTCATGCATAAGCATGATGACTAGACCCATTGACTTTATTTGGTTTACTAATGTGCATAAAACCAAGCTCTTTCTTAAGGCTGAACTGAGTCTCATAGCTGCCAGATGGGCCTGTGTCAATGTCTTTTTCAAGTCCTGCAGATTGGGGCTGCCTCCAGACAAAGGGCAAAGCACCATGTGGGGTGGTGGGTCTAGTGCTAAACCTGTCTGCAGAGAGGCATCGAAGCATCAGGCGAATCGTATCAAGGTGTGCTCTTTGCAACGTTGAACAAGCAGAAAGTCTGCCAAGACCTCATGGAAGACAAGGTTTTGTGGTAGCTAAACAGTGTATTTTGAGCTTTGGATTTGTGGTTTTCACTCTCCCCCGTTTACAGTGATCCATGATGTCAGGGGTTTGGGACCAGTTTTCTGTCACTTTGTGGGACATCATCCACCAAACCACAACTCAGATGTCAAGAGCACTGAGCTTCTCCCTTTCCTCTTCAATTCATATTTCAATAATGAGAAATGTGCACACTTTCACATGAGTATCATGCAATTCAGAGACACAAGGACCTGGTAGGTCAGTAACCCATAAGGGGATCTTCTCATTCATATGCTGACCCTCCTGCAGAGAAAATGGAAAAGGATTTCCTAAATGACTCCTCTTCATAAGACTGAGACTTTAGGTAAGAATTATTTTCCCTTTTGATTTAGAGACATATATACTCTTTTCAAGAAACACTATAGTGTTAGTTTCTTGAATGTTTACTGCCAGATAAGATTGAATCACAACCATATTCTGCTTGATCGGATAGTCAAAATTAATCATGAGTGAAAGCATGTTGCCTAGCTTTTGAATTATGTGCTTGTAGGTTTGAAAGATTGATTTCCAAGCCTGTTGTATGGGTACTACATGTAGGGATAGTGATGTTGGCTGAAAAAGGCCCAGAAAAGGATCAGAATAGGATCAGAAAAGGATAAGAAGTCAAAGGAATAAAATGCATACAGGATGGAGGAGAGAAACTTGGGTAGAGGCGAAATAAATTCTTTGAAAAAAAAAATCGTAGCTTTTAGGAAAACCACACTAAAAAGGGAGATGTACCATAATTAATCAGACATTTTGTTTATCTAGTTGAGAGCCTCTGAGAGAAGCAAGGAGTGATTTTGCAGATAAAAATACAGAAAACTTTATATCAGACAAATATGAAAGTTTTCTTCATCCTTAAAATTTCCTTTACCTAGGTATCTGGATATTCCTGTCTCTATTCCAGTACCTCATCTCACTGATGATGCTCTTTGTAGTTAGGGCTACTGTAACTCTGCATATTCTTGTTCATTTATTTGAACCTGTCTGATGTGCTTTTCCTCCATGCTAAGCTCTCCACCTCAACAACAGTTCATGGCCATGAAATTCCTGCTCTAACAACATTTATGGAAATGGTTTTTTTTTAAGTTGATTTAACTTGCTAAGCCTCTGTTTTAGGCTATTAAGCCTAGCCCAGCCTTACAGATGCCTAACTTTTTAGGCAATCTGATCCAGCATCCCTTAGCCAAGGCTGAATTTAATATGTAAAGATTTAGCAAAACAAACTTGCTAACACTTGTTTGGAAAAAAGAAAATCCTGCAATGAGAGGCATGAATTACACATAATTATTGACCCTGCAGTGTAAATACTGATGATAGGAAGCTTTTAAACTGGTAGAGTGTTTATAGCTATAGAGACATCAGTGGTTTAGCAATTAAATGTGTATTTGTGAACTCTCCTAAGTAGATATTATTAATCTAAAAAAACTCAGTTTTAAGATAATTTTAAAAACATTTCTCAGATTCAGCACCCTAAATTGTCTATGAGCTGTTATAATCTGTAATTTAAAAACTATATAAATATCTCACACTTCTAACAGCTTCTTTTAGGGCCGCTTCCAAGGACCTTAAGTGAATGTAAAGTCTTTCCACTGGCTTCAATCAGCTTTGAAAAGATACTTAATCTCCTGCCAGCATTACATGCTCACCATTAACTGCTTTGGCTTGTCTATGCTACTCTTCTGGTACCTTGCAGAGGAAGGATGGGGATGAGGAATGTGATGCCAAGAAGAATTTTACACCTTCTTTTATCGAACAGTGTTATCCTGATGGCACTCACCTTTCTGCTTGTCCTACTTCTGCAATTGCTCAGCAATGATATAGTGTCCTGGTAATGGAGAAAAAAACCCAGCTGTTTTCAATGATTTAGCTAGAGCTGACTTTAGGCAGAAGTGGAAGTAACAAAGTGGGAAAGACCATGGGTCTATGCTGCAACAGGAGAAAGTGTGGTGGAGGTCTACTGAAAACATGGCTAAATGGGAAACAGTTCTACAACAGGAGCCGGAGCAGACCAGAGAGGAATGAAGATCCAAAGGAGATAGGTTGGGTTATGTTGACAAGTAGGAAAAGGGTATATGGGACCAGAGTGAAGTCAGGAGCATTCTTTTTCTGTTATTATGTCAGGCTAATATCTTGACCAAATCTTTGTCTCAAACCTGATGAACCACCAAGGGCATAAACCCAAACATACTGATGGTGTCCCAAGTGGACATTTATTCTGTAGCCTGAGGGAGAAACATGATTTCCCAAAATTGTGCTTGCAGATGGGGCTCATTGTGCAGTCTGCAGTATTTACTGATCACTGAGGCCAAAGGCAGAATAGTTTGGATTTAGAGATGGCTTTAGCCTGAGACAGAAAGCAATAGTTTGGAATTCAGGCTAATTCAGGCTAGAAAACTTTACAAGCCCCCTTTCTTACCCATCAGCTCTCATATCTGTACTGCTTTTGTTATTTAGAAATGTATAACAGGTTAGGAAAAGATGGAGTTGAACATACCTGCAGAGGAATCAGAGGATGCTGAATACCCGAATCAGGAAAGTAACCGGTTTGAACTAAACTAAGAGCTGCTGTTTGCATTCAACCTTTTCTACAATCTTAATATCTACGTAACCTCTCTCCTTTCTCTCCTTCCCTTGCTCACGCACATCTTTGAATTTCCACATAATGATGCATCCAGATGAAGATTTTCAAGTCTGATTCTCAGACCAAGTGAGTTCAGTTGAAAGTCTGAAGGTTGCTGCTTAGTCTAGCCATCAGTCCTTCATGGAATTTGCCAAGCCATCTGCAATTCATTTGCTCTTCTTGTGCTGATATGCAGGAAGATAGCCCAGGCAGAAAGTCCAACTATTTACCTTTCAAGGGATGCTGCAATATGGTTTATAGTGTGGGAGTACAAAGCACCTGTCTCCTTAGGCAGGAGCTGAAAGGTATGGGTGCTGCTGGCTCCATTGCAGAAACAGGGTACCTACTGCCCAGGAGGATGGGAGAAAGAGGAGAAAGCAGTAATGAAATAGATGTGTTCTTGCTTCCATGCCAAGAAAGTCTGGCTGTCTCTGGAAGGGGACGTTTGAATATGTTGTCCAACTTATTGTAGAGATCAGTATTCCTTCTGAGTCTTTTCTGGGGAAGGTGATGATGGGAGAGCACAGGAAAGGAAGCTATTTAAGTTGATAAAGTGGAAGCTTGCGCTCAGCTTTGGGTCATTCTGATAAAACTGTCCCATGGGAAGCGTGTGTGGTGGAGACACCCCGTGGTGTTTTTGTTGGCTCTATCTCTGTGCTCCTTGAATATGGCAGGAGACAGTGCCAGAGTACAGCAGAAGGGAACTGACTATTTCTGTGGATTTCTGCTGGCTTTTCTGTTTGCTTGGTTGCCAAAGAGGGACTTTCTGGCAACAGGGTCAGACCGACTCTGAAGCATTGGAGAGATGGGCAGAGCTTGAGGTCTAGCTTTAAACATGGCACCTCTTGCAACCAGGTTGGGTTTATAAAGGAGGTATGTTCCTACATGTTGTTCTGCACAGGGCCTGGATAACGGGTGCTTCCATATGTGAACTGGAAGTTAGATATCTGTTGAGTACGGTCATTTTAAATGCCCTAAATGCCATATCTTGCTAAAAAAAAAAAAAAAAAAAACCCACGGGTGAATGAGCACTTTACAGATAATGAATGGTTTGCTGAATTTCTTTTTATTTCCAAGAGGGGGAAGCAAGCAAGAGGGAAGAGGGGAAGAGGCAACAAGCCCAAGAGAAGCATCAGGGCTGAAGGAACATGCTGTCCTCTTTGATACGTGTGCACAGACTACCGTGTGCAGTTTCTCAGTGGGATGAGTCACACGAGAGGAGCTTACTGTATGGGCATAGTTCTTAAAGTATATCACTGCTCACCCCCTGTCCAGCCTCCAGCTCAGCCCCTGGGTGGGTTCTGCATGGAGAGCCCAGACAGAGGAATTTCTTTCTTAACACAGTGAGTGTTAATCAACATTTTGGGAAATGTAATTACAGGTTCACAAGCTGTGGAAACCTCTTGGTTTCCCACACTTGGTCAGTATGGTCATCATCTGTGCCTTAGCTCTTTCATTAGCTGCCAGAGATACTTAACCTCTTACAGAGTCTGCATGAGTTTGGGAATGTTTTCTGAATGACTAAGGTACTAGCCCTGGAGGCATATCTGTACATTTTGTAACAGCCAGCACTATGATTTTCCTAACAGTATCGGGAACAGTTTCTCTGGGAGCTGAAGTCTATCAGATTTCTTTGCAAATCCCAGTCTTTTCCTTACCAGCTTTCCAGCTGAGTGTGTTAGACTCCTGGCACCGCTGCTGAACTCTGGTGCATTACTCAGCTTTTGTGCTGCCAGACGGAAATGTCAACGCAACTAACTGTCAGCCTCCCAGGAGGTGAAATGTAGAGCACTATTCCCCCCTCCCTAGGTAAGCAGTTTCAGGACAGAGCTCAGTCAGTTACGAGAAAAGTCATAGGATGTTTTGCCTGAGCTAGTAAGGAGCTGGATTTGACAATGCACAATGTCCTTTCCCATCCTGCACTCCTGAGAACACCCAAAATACTGTGGAAAAATAAGATTTTCCCATGATGCACACTTGTCTGACTCACTCTGCGAAGTTATATTCCCTTTGCCATTTTTCCACATTCCTATATGGCTATGTCCTGATTGCTACATCCACTAAAACTTTAATTATCAGAAGTCATAATTCATCTACTGACTCTCAAGGGGTCACCATTTGTTGGACATTTGTATCTTGACCTTAAGGCCTCGTCTATACATTAAGACTGTATTGCTCTACCCTTGTTGGTATAATTAAAGTACAACAGTCTCTGCCTCCCCCTTACTCCTTTTTAGTGTGGATGCAATCACATAGCTGATGTTTATACAAATCTACCTTGTTGCTCTAGAGAAAGGAGAATGTATTTTATCACAACAAGGCATTTTTATTTCACTATAACTGCATCCCCACCAAGTCTTATACTGATCTAATTAGAGCTAATTTTGTACAGAGGAGTTGCCAAATGAGCACACTGAAACACTGATACGTGAGGGCAGATGCATACACAGGGCCGCTGTATATGTCTGAAATGTGTTCTGGTGCGGCACTCCCCTCTGTGGTGGCCCAGACCTACCACTTGTTTAGAAGGAGATAATATTCTCAACTGAAACAATTATATGGTTGCAGAAACTATGCTTATAGAAATCTTATAGAGAGACACAGCTTATTTTCTATGAAGTCCATAATTTCCCATCCTTCTGAGGCTGGATTGTGCTGTAATAAGACACCCCTTACAATAGACACAAATGTAAGGTCCACAAGATGATATCTAAGATTTGGTCTAAGTGATGAAGTACTGAAATTATTCACTGTTTAAATAGAAAGTTCAAGAGAACCAGCTCCCATGGTCTGAAGTGCTTTTAGTGTTTCAATTCATTTTGATAGACTTGGGAGAAAATGGCCCCTGTGTCTGGAAAGAAACCTCACACTGACCTCACCAAAGAAATCTGGATGCCTTCTTCCTGTTTTAAAGGAGCAAATAAGGATGAGTCTAAATGAAGTGGCCAGCAAAACTTCAAGCCAAGTCCGTTACAACATATCTGCAACCACAAGCCAATTAGGCCTGCCCTGGGGGTTTAATACAGTGTGCTAGACAATGCCAGTATCTGAAAGTCTGTAGTGCTTTCTAGTCCATGCAAAAAACAATTAACTGAAAACAAGGTAAATAATAAACATGTTATCTAATATATTTTTGAGCATGTAATATTCATGCTGTTTCTCCAGGGTACCTCAATTCCAGAATGAGACAAGACTTTACTCAAAGTCTGCTGACAGTAAAGTACTTTTTAAAACAACAGGAATGTTTGGCACAGCTTCAGTAGTAAGAAGCTCCTCGGCTGTGCTCCGCTCTACCCTGCCTTACTGACTCAGATGCTGATGTGGAGGCCTGGACCAGCTGCCTCTACAAGTCAGAGCAGCCATAGGTCTGCCGTGCCAGCTTATTTATCAGCTGGGAAAGTCCCATATGGCTTATTACATACAGTCTGGCAAGGCCTACCATCATTAGGATGCGCTTTGCTTTGTCTTCACTTTTTCTCAGCTCTGATGTGCTCCTGTGTGAGGAAGATGATAGGCTGAGGAAATTTGGCTTTAGCAGTGCATTACAGCTGGCTATTCATGCCTGGGCTGAAGAACTTCAGTTCTTCTCTGGTGGTAGACAGGGATTTTAGTGATAACAGAAGATCTGTCCAATAGTAGTAATTTTTAGTAAATTCTTAGACTTTCCAAAAGCAGTATCAAAATCCAGGCTGTGGTTATAGTCATAATTTTTTCCCTTTGTCTTTAAATGTGATGCAAATGTGCAGCCAGGGAGCATAGCTTGTCCTAGGTCATGGGTCTTCAGTC
The DNA here is from genome assembly GCF_059628265.1 of Tinamus guttatus. Lineage (NCBI taxonomy): Eukaryota > Metazoa > Chordata > Aves > Tinamiformes > Tinamidae > Tinamus > Tinamus guttatus. The sequence goes on from NW_028288547.1 coordinate 333,928, forward strand.
CCTTATGTCCTGTGGTGAAGCTGGTCAATGCAATTTTTAGACATGATAAATGGAAGTTACCATAAACTTTCCTTCTGTAATCTACAGTCAAGGATAAGGATTTTTTTCCCACACACCTTCCAAATCTTTGGGAACACCCAACTTTCAGTAAAGGCAATGTACTTCTGCCATGGGCTGCAGTGGAAGCCAGAATTCCCCAGCATGTTTGGAAATCTCATATTTATATGCAATATGTCAGTCTTGAAATAATATGAATGACTGATATAAGAAATGCCCCATTTCAGGCATATAAACCTCAAAATCCATCAGCCTCCATGACTATAAAAATACTTTGCCAAAAGAAGTCCATACGGCCTGCACTCTTATGCAACCCACACAGAATCAAAAATGGGACACAAATGCATCTTGTGATGCTGAGTGCTAGGGGCAGGGGAACAGTCTGCAGAGCAGGCAAACTGCAGAGGGTCTGTGGAGTTCATGTTCATCTGTGCTACCTCGCACAAGTGCACAATCATCAGCTCTGCTTCTGAATTGCAGGATTTCACTTCTCACAACTACCCCTCTAGTTATGCAAATGATTTCTTATATGTTGCACCAAGTGACACCTTATCATTTTTCCTCAAAGAAGGAAGTTAATTGCTTAATATGTCTGGAGTAATGATGTCCTGTGTTTGACTTACAGATCTCTCAGGCTATCCAGGAAATTTAAATGTGAGCCGAACTATCCATATAATTAATTTTGGCATTCTTTTTGTGTTCTCATCTCCTTTCCTTTCCAAGAGTTCTTTGGAAAATAAACAGCATCAGATTTTGCAGATTAAAACAAAACCCCAAATTCATTATTTCACATCAAATATTTTCTCATGGACTAATCAGAAGGGGAAACCTCCTTGGGTCTCTGATAAAGAGGAGAAAGGTCCCACAGGTGCCATGTTTCTGTAGCAAAAAACACTCCCCCTGTCCCTGGAATGGCCACAGTAGTAGTTATCTCTTTCTTGAGTGGCAGAACTGACAGAAGAAAAAATGGAGAGAAGCTGATGTTGAAGTAGTGGTGGTGGCGTTCCGTGGCTTCTCATGCAGACTGCCAGAGCCAGAGCAGACTTGGCGGTATTGTCAGTCTGTCCTTGACTACCACTGCGGGCCATATTATATTTTTATGATTTAGGCCACTTCTGCTGGTTTACTTTAAGTGCAATTGTAACATCATGAACTTTTCTACCATTATTTGTATTTCATTATGAACAAGTGAAATCAGACAACAGATCCCTGGGAAGTGAGATCTGAATCCCTGAACACGCTCTATCTTCTCCCCTTTTATTATAGGCAGTTTGCTACAATTTCACTTGGCTTTTGTTTTTCTGTTTTCCTGCCTTTTCTTACACAGCCCTTTCCCTTCTTTCTAGTATACCTCAGTAGAGTGGCAGCTGATTGTATGCTGCTATGTCTGTGTGATTTACAAGTCTCCTCATTGACCGAAGGCTATAGAAAGTCTCAGATATCGTTTCTGGCTGAACCCCACATTTACTCTCCTTCTTTTTTATCACGTATTTTTAATATTGGCTGTTAGATGGAACCCCGTACCTCTCACCTGCCAGTATGTAGAGAGCATAAATGCTTTCACTGAAAAACAGTGTCAGACCTCAGGAGGCAGGACTGAGCAAAAGGCATGTTACAAGCTGTGTTTTGGTCTAGCACCTGAAAACTAGTGTTATAGCTGTAGAGATAGGTAGTCATATTGCAGGATGAAAATCTCTTAATCAAGCTTTGGTTTTCTGTGTGAGGATTTTATGAATCTCCACTGCTTTAGATCTATCCTGTTCCAGCCGGATTCGACTTCAGCCAGAGGCTGCCATAGACCAGTCAGTGTACGATTGCTTTAGGATGCTTTGTCATGTCTGCAAGCCAGTCCATTAGTCAAAGAGATGTGTTACTGGTGGTGTTTGTTATTCTCATTTTGAAATTTCATGTTGAATTTCAAAGATAACATAATGCAGAAAAATGCTTTTAATGATCAATCTGCAAGGGAGAACGAACTGCTCTTCAGGAGATCAGAGTGGATAATGCAAATGCTCTCAGTGCCTGGGGATGTAGACAAATTAGGGAGAGGCCAGAGGAGAGCTACGAGAACAATAAGAAATTTAAAAAACACAATCTGTTAGGAAAGATTAAAGGAAGTAGGGGGTTTAGTCAAGGGCAAAGGTTGGTGAAGGATATATAAAGTCTTTGAATATTTAAAGTCCCTTATAATAGGATGGCAATCAATTTTCTTCAAGTTGACATATGGAAGTGAAAAAGAAACCTACTGAATCTACAGCAAAGATAATATACCTTGGCTATAAGGAAAATCTTGTTTGTTCCTTTATTTATTTTTTTTTTAAAGTGAGTTAGTGAAATGGTAGAACAGGTTATCTAGGAAAATTGCAGAACTTTCTTCTCAAAATCAAGATTTATCTAGACAATCTTCCCCCAGAGATGCCTGGTTGCACTTGATCTTGCCTCATTACAGGGGTTTGGACTAGGTGAACTTGAGCTGCATAAATATTGACAACAAGTAAGCAATTGTCTTTCCATCTTATTTTAATAACACATTATATGCAGTGTGACCCAGAAACCACAAGAACCAATATGAAATGAAAATGTCTGTCTATGGATGGTTGGACAGAAAATATTCTGGTCTAGTTTTAGGGAACTAGCAGACTGCTGATACAACCCACAGCTATGTCTTTCCCTGACTCTGACAGCCATCCCTCATTACATAAATTACTTCTAGGGAGCAGGCTATGGTAAGTCATTTTGCATGTCCCTTTGGAGGAAGTCCAGATGGGGAGGAAATGTGTCTTTTCTTCTGCCATGGCAGCTTCCTTGTGGATGCTGCCTCTTCCCTTTTCCCATCCAGTTCTCCAGGGCTTGCTGCAAAGAGAAGTCCTTCTTGCTGCAGCACTGCAAGAGCCCATATTGAGTGAGTCTCTAGCAGCAGCCTTGCTTGGCCCAGTGTAGGACCTGAGGAAAAGATCCCTCACACTAAACCAAGCATGCTAACAAGACCTCACAGGAGCTGCCAGATGACACGATATAAAGAAAGCTCCCTGCACTCCATTGGCAATGAAATATCTTTTCTGTGAACAAAAAATGTCCTTGAGAAATAAAGACTAATTTATAGCTTAGAGATAATAGCTGGAAGGTTTTGTGAGAATTCAGCAAGGGCAGAAAGCTCTGGAGTCATATGGTCTGGGATATAATAAAGTAGGATAGTTTCCATGAATACTCAGGGGTATTATTTTGTGCTGCACATGGGTTATTTCTGAGTCCAGTCTCTTTCTACAGTGCACATCATGTGCTGTACAGAAGCAAGACAAGACAAAGCTAACCACGTAGGTCATGACTCTGAGCATGTGGGAAGCCTTTTCCAAGTATAAAAGTTAAGGTAACTATCTGGTGTTGATAAACACATTGCGCATACTTAAGGCCACCACTGTTCCTTGAGTGCCCTTTGTTAGTGTAAATAAGCTTCATCTTGGTTTGTGGCAAACCTCAAATATTTGACTTCAGTCTCAGAGCACAGTTGAGCAGACAGTATACAGAGTTATTCATCTGTTCCTGCGTATGGTTCTTAACACTGTAACTTATCATATTAAATTGTTCCTGACAATGGAAGCCAGAGCTTTTCCAAAGAAAACAATAATAAAGGCCTGAAGTATCCTCCCCTTGCTCAGTTTAAAGTAGCTCTGCTAAACGTCCAGGTGTCGATCATTCTCCCATTCCAAGGAAAATGTTAACACTTTATCTTTGTTGAATCAATTCTAGTGGTCTGAATCATCCTGGGAAGTCTGCAACCCTACTGAGGGATATTTACCCTACCCTTTGTCCCGGTTGAAACAGGGAGTAGAGGCTGCGAATGGCTGAAGGTGCCTGGGGCACTATTCTATGAGTGGGTTGCCACTGAAGCAGGCATTACACAGACACAGCCAAGCCCACAACTTGCAAAACCCTGCACAACCTCTTGAAGCAAGTGTGCATGTTTTGACCACCACCCTCTGATGGGTGTTGGAAGAGGGAAGAATTGTAATACACGGGGCATTACGCCTTCAGAAAGTTCTGACTAGAGCCAGGTTAATTCCTTGGTTCTGAATATTTTCTGAATCGTGCAAAGCGCAAAGTGAGGGGCTACATTATTGGAAAAGTGATAAGTAGCTCAGGACATGGTGTCCCTTTTTCTCCTTCACTCTTAGGTATTCGCATGAAGAGGGCAGATATCACAGCACAGGTTTTGCATGCAGCTGAAGGATATACCCTTGTCTGAGCTGTGATGGCACCAACCGAGACTTATAAAGCATGTAAATTATCTGCCTTGATCTTTTCATACACAAGACCAAGATCTGTAACAATAAATTCCTACTCAACAGTCCATTGACTAGTGCCTTGCATGGAGACTTGGGTCTTTCTTCTGCTTGGTTTGGAGCCAGGTTATGTTTCTTGGGAGACTATGTTAACTTCCTCTGTAAGGTATTTTGGTGTGAGAACTTCCTCTCTTGACGTTCTTCCATTTGGCAAAAATATACTTAAATGTGCAATGCATTTCAGAGAAAGTGAGAGTGACTCCGTATCCTGGTGATTAGGATTTGCTTAACTTAAATATTTGTTCCAGTGAATGTAGTGACTCAGAGTACACTGTTTTAAAAGGGGCAACAGTTGCTTCATTAACACAAAACTACATCCTTTGTGCCTCGACAGGATGTTGCCAGTTTTGCTGATCACATATCACATATTTAACTTTCTCATAGTATGTTCATAATAGACCTGAACTCTCTTACTCTTTGTGCAAACATTTGTTTGCTTTTTGCTCAAAACCATGTAGGCCGACCTTCCTCTCCAGATGGTCTGTGCCGCAGTTTGAGCTCCCTGTTTGAGTTTCCCTCTCTGCCACTTTCATCAGTATTTCCCAACTAAGCAGCTACCCAGGCAGAATTTTTAAGTCCAGGAGATTTGAACTGGGGACACGGTTAGATAATCTGCCATGCATTTTGGTGTACTCTACTTTTTCCTTGGCATTTTCCTCCCAGGAAGTGGACAGCATGCTTGGCTGCGGCCTGTTGCGGGCTCAGTGCCGGGGGCGGCACAGGAGTCTGTGGGGCGCAGGCGGTGGGGCGATTCCTGTCAGTGCTTGGCCAGGGCTGATTGTTTCCGAGCTCCAGGCTCTCCCCACCCACATCTACGAGACATGAGGCCTCGCCTGGATTTCCCAGAATGAGCCTGGCCAGGAAAATGTAGAAGCCTTGGCTCTGGCTGCCGCTTTTGGCACAATCCTCTTTCCAAGGCAATGTCAGTAATGGCCATGTGGTGTGGCAGTGAGGCTGGCCGTAAACGCAAGTAAGGAGCTGGTATCAGGATAGCTTCTGTATTTTTTAAAGAAAGGAAAAGGCAAACAATTTCTCTTTTGGCTAGCCAAGATTAAGATATGAAGGCTGTGAAGGCTGTCTCCTTCCCAGCTCTCTTTGAAAAATATACATTAGGGCTTTTCTTGGGAAAAAGAAAACAGCCATCAGCAATGGCCCAGACAACTCCATCTCCCTGTTTCTCAATTGGCCTCTTGCATCTGAGAGAGCTAGAGAGCTGCAGTTCCTTCAGAAACACTCTCCTCCTTTCTTTCCTGGAAGCTATGTGCAGTTCTTAGGCTTTCTTAGGAATCAGTTGCGTCAGTGATGATAACTGAATAGTCACTAACGATGATCAATTTTTGTCATACTGAATGATTTGTTAAGAATTATATGAAGATTATGTGAAGGATGGTATGAATCAGGAATCTGATCAGTACACTGAATCCATACAACATTTATGCACAAAAGTTGCCTCAAGCTTTGATTCATTGAACAGAGTAGATGAGCCCTGTCTTCTTGTCACCATTAAAGCTGATGGGAGGGTTCTGTTCCCTACAGCTGCTCAGAGTCTCAGCCAGGGTCCAGGGCAGCCCTGGATTTTAAAAAACAAAGTGCAGAGTACTTCAGGAGGTAATTGAAATTGCTAAAGTCCTGAACATGCTGTAACTGTGTTAGCCCTACTCCTTCAGAGGGGTTGATATTATTCCTTATATGCTTAACTAGTAAATAATAGCATAGATCCTCAGTAAGATATGCCTCACCTGAAAAGGCAAAATCCATAAATTGACAAAAGAGAAGCAAATCGGCAAGTGGGCCTGGAAGAGGTGTTTTGCATTATCCATGGAGTCATGGATAGGCATGATGACATATGTATGTCTATGTGGATATCATAAATACAAGTGATAAGGAAAAAAAAAAGATTTAAAAATGGGGAGTGAAACCAAAATCTTTCTAAATTGAAGACATTTTTAGTTAATTTGTAGAATTTAAAACATAATAGTAAGAAAATCAGAGCCACTATGTGTTAGATCAAAAGGTAGTGTTGCCTAGTCCCTGACAGTGACTCACATAAGGATGCTAAAGAAAAAACAAGCATTCAGTGCTATCATCATTAGGTATCTGTCCTTCCAGCTTTCAGTGATGTGTGACTTCTGAAATTTTTGAGCCAGAAGTTGTGTCTGCATCTCGTTGTGAAATACAGTTTATTTTTTTTTCTCCCCCTGACTTTTCTAATCTGTATTTTTAGCATCCACAATACAGTGGATATGCAGGGGTGAGGGAAAACTTGGATTGCTTTTTTTTAATTAACCTGACTCATGCAGAGGTGAACATAATCATAAATTGTGCAAAGAACACATGGTCACTCATTCAAAGTAGAAATCTAATTCAAGAGGTGCCATTTAGTTTCTCTTGCTGCTCCACTTCAAGACTTGATATTTAAATATCGAGAACCTGGATAATTAAAATAATTAAAATGCAGTTAATAAGCAACTCCACAATCTTTCTTACTTTTTCCTTAAACAATTGCTGATTTAGCCAGCCTTACAGTTGAAAGTTTAAAAAGATGCATCTTTGAAATCCAGTTTGCAGAGCAGCATTGCAATAATATAATTAACTTGGCCTTAAGCTTTCATAACGTGTTAACTCAAAAAACCTGACATCATGAAGACACATTTTTCTCACTACATCTTCCTGTAGCTTGTCTATTCTATTATATACAGATATAATCATAGGCACTTCATTATTTTGATTGCTTCAAACTAGATAAAGGCAATATAACATTAGTTACGTTGCAAATACTCTAATTAGCTGTGTGGGTATACGTCTTCATATTTTACGCGGTGAATGGAGAAAATTAAAAGGCCCGCAGAACACGACAATTTTTATGGATTATGGGGTTCTAGCAGGTAATTTATTAAGTGAAAAGAAGTTGGATATTAGGTGTGGCATTCTGCCAGACTGTTGTCTCATGAACAATTTGTATGTGAGTACAATGTTCAGATTAAAGCACCTAAACACCTCTGGTGACATCATTGCTTCATAGAATAAAGTCTACAAAGGAAAGGACACACGGCTGTGTCAAAAGTCAGTCAAGATTAGCGTTTTCGTTTCAACAATGGTTGGTAGCAGGTGCTCAGAGCAGAGGGATAAGAAAAAGGATCTGTGCAATACTGTTCTCCAGGAGCGCCATCTCTGTGTAGCAATGGAGAGTTTTCAGAGATGGAAGGCATCCTGTACACTTTTCATAGCCACTTAGGTATCTAGATGCTATTTCTCATTAAATTCATATTTAAAATACTAAGAAATGCATATTTTAATTGCTATGAGGGCACTTGAATATCCGCTTGTTCAAAATCCCCCCCTAGAGATTGCCTTTCCTGTTTAACCATGGGTCTGGTGCATCATTGTCTGGTCTTTTCTTCCTCAAAAGCAGGGTATGGTCTGTGAGCCTCCACAGTAACTGGCAGCCACTGGTCTGACTGCAGTGGTGGCACTGGCACTCCATACACCACTTCAGGAACTGGATAGTGTTGAAAAACACAACCACTAAAATGTATCGAATCTCTGTGGTTAGACCTCAGGTACCATCAACTTCACCCACTACAGTGAGGCACCTCTGCGCTTGTCATCCTGCACATGTAACCACTTCACAGGGCAAGCCCAGAGAGGCAAACCACAGGCTAAATGAAGACAAACTGTCATTTCAAAATTCACACGGGAATATAACCTACCCTCTGTGTTATACAAACTCAGTAATTACGTCTGTCAGTAGGTTGATATTTTACATAGATAATGTGCATGTTACCAGCTGACTCAAGCAACTCCGAAGAGCTGCTGTTCAGTGCGAAATGTAATTATAAATTAAGCTTTATTGTAAGTTTAAATAATGATTAGTGTGGCACCAACAGGATATTTTTTCCAATAAAGATGCCCACAGTTAGGAGAGAAGCTAAACTGTAGTATTAAACCACTGTGTGGTAGTCCTAACAGTCCTGAGTGACACTGTAGCTTCTGGGTTGGTTACATGAACGTCACTTTGGCACAGAGCAGTGCAAGCAAACATTCCAGCCTTCGGTTCAACCTTCAGGAAATAACATTTCCCAAATGAGAATGGTCATGCTGAGAATTCCTCAATTCAGACACGTAGTCCTGTTCCTCCTGATTCAGGACTTAGTGAGTTTCAACTTGTGTATGTCTCCTGTGCAGCGCTTGGCAAGACAGGTGAGGGGCAGAGGGCTAGACATGGAACCTACTTGTTTTCTGCTCCCATAAGAGGACAAGGATTGGGATAAAACTGAGAGCTACTGCATCCAGATTGCTCCAAGTCTTCCGCACGGATATATGATACATTTTTGGAACTTCCCAAATAGAAAGGAGGATGAAAGAAACAGCCCATATTGGGTAATCCTCATCTCAGTTTGTTGTGTGAACTCTTTTATGGTCAGTGGATAGAAATAGGTGCTCGTAGCAAACCATACATCCCATTCAAAGATCTGTTGATAGGACAAGGTGAGCAGTATCCTGGAAGAGTCTATCTCTTTCAGTGTTTTATTGGGAGTTTATTGGGATTTTTCTATTTTGTAAAGGGATTTGTTAGGCCTTTTCTGACTAAGGTTTGGTCCTTCAAACATAAAGTTGTTTTTTTTTTTTTTTTTTTTTTTTTAAGCTTTATCTAACATAATTATAAATGTTCTTAAGACATAAATGTTAGCTCTCTGTTAAACCAAAGTGTTTGTGTCAAATTACACTGGAATTCATTAGGTCTTAAACTTCTGTGTCATTTGGTAGAAAGTACATCAGTGTGATGACTTTCAAGTCTTGCCACCATATTCAAATATTTAGACCTTCTTTCAAAATTGCAATCTTTTTTTAAAAATAAAGAGAATCAATTTAAAAAAAAAAACTATGCCTTTAGGATTGCAGTGGTTATGCATTCAAGTTATGAAATCAAAGCACTAAGTTCAGTAATATCCAAAATTACATATTTCCAAAAACCAGGTGCAGTATGAACTGCTCTTGTTTTCCTTGCTAACAGACAGATTGTATCATCTAAGAATTGCCCTGAATTAGTGACACACAGAGTTACATCATCTTTGGGAAACATTGCACTACTGGGCTTTCCAATCCTTTCCAGAAACACAGAAGAAACTTAGCAGCTACTCTACATCCGAAAGAAAATACACTGTCTCTTTTCATAGCTTTTGCAGAAAAAGGGACCTTTGAGCAGCCTAGATGCTAAAGGAATTTCTAGTGGAGCCAGATTGAAAAGAAGTAATGGAATTTTATTTTTTTGTATGTTACAGCTTCTGGACTACTCACCTAGTCCTTTTAAGTCCACATCATACCATTACAGAGTTCACTGTGTAGACAGTGAAGAAACACCTTTGCTGACATAGTCTCTCTTGGCAGTCAGATGTAACCCCACTGCTTGGGGTCCTCACCTATGAGATAGGACTTTTACTGCAGATAAGAGCTGCCTGAGTCAGAGGGAATTGGTATCTTTTATGTGACAACATATCTGAAAAGGAATTACTTTCCTAAAAGTTCATTTTCAATAGAAATCTGCCTGGACCAAGAAAATAATAAATTTAATATAACATAATAATATACTAATATAATTATAATTATATAATTAATATAGTTATATTAATATAATAAATACTAAAACTCACTTTTATTGTGGTATTCAGGATCAATAACAAATGGAAGAGAAATTCAAGAATGAAATTTCTTAAACATCAGTGTAAACCATTTTGATTAGACCACATTGGCACTGCCTCTATCCTTCCTCTCAAAGCTGTCCTGAAAACATGATTTTGCCTCATCTGTCATGAGTTATAACAGAACACATCAGCTTCCTCCTTGTGTCACAGATGCCCCATGATAGCAGAATGATTAATATATAAAGAGAAATCTTACAGTTAGAATCCCAGTTCTCGCTGGCTTGATTTGGCAAATTATCACAGTTAGTTTTCCACGTATGGTAGAAATTTCCTTCTCTTTGAGTGCGTCTGTGTTTGAAATACAAGCTGTTCTTCACCTAGCAGTAACCTCCTGGAAGTTAGCTGAAAACAAAAAAAGTTGATTTTTTTGCATCAAAATATTCTGAAACAGCAGACTTCTTACTTTTTACTCAGTCATAACTATTTAGTATAGACAGGCTGGACGCCTGGACTTGACCTCAGCTGCCTCTGCATTAGGATTTCCCACTGACAAAACTAATTTGTGTTAGAACTCTAGATAACAGGCATACCTTTTTTTTTTTTTTTTTTTTTTTCCTGCAGAACAGACACTGATTATTCACATATCAATCTTCTATATCCCAGCCTTCGTTATCAACACACATTTCTTTCTGGTGACATGGTTATATAGGTAATAGTGATTCCTGCTATACCACTAAAGGTGTTTTCAGCAAAGTTTTGTGGGGCCCTGGCAAGTTAACAGGAAAACTCAGTATTCCTAGTGAATAGCATTAGGCAGCCAGGACAACTGCAGTGGTATAGTTTTTAGTACACTCCTGTTGCATAAGGATTGAAAAAAAAATCTATGTAGTAGCTTATTGGTGCCTATTTGTTATTTATTTATTTATTTTCCTTGTTGTTTTTCATGTCCATTTTGCATCTGGTGGCAGTTTTGTGAGAAGAGTGGAAGAAAACTTTCCCTCTAAATGTGATGTGCAATTCTCAACCTGTGATGATTGATCTTTTATGTCTTGATGTTCTATATGAAAATTAATTACATTGAGTACTTATGTGCTGCTTTATCCCCCATCTTGCAGTCATTCTCAGCAAGTTGCAAAATGACGCCCCGGGGTGTGAGGCTCTAGTACACGAAGAGAAAACATAAATCTGTCCAGTCTTTCAAAAGCTTCTTTTATTTTCACAGCATGCATGATTTTTGTGGGGCTTGCTGTCTTTGGTTTTTATTCCACTATTACATAAGAACCTAAGCTAGTCTCATGTTTTTCACTTGTTTACTGAGTGTATGCAAGTGACAGTGATGGAAAAGGGGAAATAAACAGGGTCAGAAATTAGAGATAGAGTCATATCCTGAAACAAATTTAAAGCTGAATCGAAACCTGGGGCACTCTAGTCAGAGTAGTGTTGTTATGTGGATGCTTTGCAAACCTTGGTTACAGGATCTTTTTAAAAGATCCTTTTCATACTGAAAATTCATCACATTTATTTTAACTTGTCTATGCAGCCTTCTCTCTGCAGATTTTCTTCAAGTAATGTATTTTCTTTTTCAAAATGGGTTTCTCTAACCAGAGGATAATTTCCTCTGAGTCAAGGAAAAGAGCTGTCAGTTACCTTCCTGCCTTTACTAAAGGGAGGCTAATATACTATTTCTACTCTAATTAATTACTTATAGTTTAAGTGAGCACAAAATATTTACAGTATACCACATATTTTGTTGCCAGCTTCATGATATGCTGCAAAAACTGAAATAAAAGGAGGACACAAGTTTTGTGTAAGTAAGTGGCAGTGTGAAAACGACAGGAAGATTCTACTGCAGAGTGGAATGCCAGCATTTGCTGAAGACCATCCAAGATCAGTTTCAGGCCACATTTTCCTGCTCTTGTTAAAAATGTGTGATGTGGATTGCAACAGCACTGTGGCAACTAGTTTTACGCAGAGGAGACTATAAACTATAAATTATGACTAAAATGAAGAAATTTACAATGAATATTGTTTACAAAATAAGGTTATTTTTTCCATGTCTGAGTCAACATAGTCTCATTCTCTCTTCTAGTCTTGACACAATTCAGTAATACGCTTGTGAGATAGTTAAGAAAGAATAGGCAAAATACAAGAAAAGGAAAGACGGCAATCAATGAAGGCAATCTATATCTCATTCACATTGTTGAATAAATAATAGCACAGGGGATCTAAAATTAGGTTTGAGAAGAAATCCGAACTAGTCTGAATAGGGGCAGATGTGTTTCTCCACTCTCGCTGGCATATTGGAGAGTCAGATTCTCAGCTGGGGCTGACGGCTTTAAATCGATGGGGCTCTGCTGCTGCCTGACTCCTCCTGGCTTGGCTAGTGATGCTTGTTCTGGAGGGAGTCAATCTGGCGTATCACTTAGTGCCTTCTGGAGAGACTGACCATTTTTGGGTGAGGTCCGTATGCAAGGATTACCCAGTGTGCAGCAACAGCAAACTTTGTCAGTCTGTTACTGGAAGAGAAGGGGGAGGGAATACAGCTCCTCAGGGTTGTGGTACAGAGCCTGCCTCCATCCACAGCGCCCTGAAACACAAACAGAAGGCGCTGACAGCTGAACACAGGTCCTAGGCAAAAGAGAAGGACAAGAAAGACATCAGAGTTAAGCTTGGATTTTGCAAATTCAAAACAAAGATCTGTGGTCTCCTGCAGGAGCAAGTGAGAACCAGCCCAACATGACTCTCTGGCATCAGGAAGCAATGAGTGAGAATGTGAACTGTGTGGGCTTAAGGTCTATCCCACCGAATTTGAAGATTAAGTAGTATTAAGGCAGGCCACCAAAAATGTAGCCTTGCTAGCTGATCACATTTGCTTCAAAAGCTGGTTAGGAATGCTGGATATAGCTCCCTCTTTAGGTGCACACTGCTCTTTTCTTACAAAAGCCTAAACTATGCAATGTGAACACTGGGCATCACCTCTCTAAAAACCCTTTACTCCAATGCAGCACTCCTTTTCACCTGGATGTTTAACGTGTGGCTTTGTATGCCTCGTCTCACTCAGGAGAGTAGATCTCTGGGTTGCAGGTCTACCCTCATTTCATCTATCAACCTGGCCAAAACTATAGAGCTTGATTATATATGGCACCAGAAAGAGACTTCCTTCCATGCAGCTCTAACCAGTGATTGATGTGACTGTAAACAGCTTTTTCAAAAACACTGTATTATTCATCCACCCAAAGATACACTCATGTAGAGGAAATAGTTAAAACAACAGAAGTTCACATATCTTTGATCTTACCTAAACTTTAGATTTTCCCTGCAAATTCAGAAATCCAGATGTATCCCCTACTTCTGGGTTGGGAGATAGGAGCTGGCTTCTTATTCCCCTGCTTGTCGCTCAGCAGTAAACATCTCTCCTCTCCTTCTCTTGACCTTCACAGGACAAAATTTTTAGCACTTCAGTCTGCTTGCCGTCTTTGGATCTAGAAAAATGAGTCTGTTAACCTGCCTGGAGTCATGCAGATAGGACCTGCCTAATCCATTCCCATTGTTTCCTTGAAGGCTCACTGTTTTCCCTGGATATATCACTAGCCATCATTTCTTTTCCTGCTTTTTATCTTCTTGGAAGCTACTTTGACGTATTTCAGGCAGGTAATGGGACCTTCTCAGAATTAAGAGTAGTCGAATAGTTGATAATTTTTGTTTTTTTGGTGACTGAGATAAACAAGAACATCATGATTTGGGGCCAAATGGTGGTATAGCCCCTAAAGATTAGTGCCTTCTTTAAACATGAAAAAGTCTTTGGGTGCAACACTGTGCTGAGACATAGGAGAGTGGAACTGTCACGCTTCTTTCTCTTGACTCACAGCAGGGCCCCGAATTTGGAGCCCATGTGATATATCCATGCCCGATGAGTTCCTGATGCCTAAAATCTTCACAAATATAGTTTGAAAAGCTCACAATTTTGGGCTTTAGAATGCACAATTCACATTTTCAGGATTTTTTTCCTTCATTTTAATTTGTTTGGAATGATTTGATGATTTTTCCCTGCACTTAAAAACAACTTTGAATCAACTGAAGCTGCATTGTGTTCTCTGAAAATGTCAGCAGGTGGACTTGTAACAGTAAAACAATAAGACATATGTTCTCTTGTATTCTGCAAAGAGGGGTTTCCAAAGGCAGTTGGTTAAATGGACACCAAACTTGCATTTGTATTTTTACAAATCCTCTTATTGATGAGCTAAACAATAACAACGAAACTTTCAGAGGAAGAGCAGTAAATAAGCCAAGTAATCTCTCTTCAGTACAATTGCATGGAGGGTCAGGTGACTTTATTTATGTCGTGGCGTGAAGAGGAAGAAAGAAAAGAGTAAAGGGAATTGTCAAAAGGACTGGTCCATGGATGTTTTCAACCTTACTCATTCGTTTTGGAGTTTTCTCTAAGAAGGCAAGGACAAGTTTCAGTCTTCTCACCTCCTATCTTTGTTTTGCTTTCTTTTTTTGTCCTGGGAAAACCCAACCCTATAGCTACAAGTCTTTGAGTCAGTAGCAAGACAGAGCTAACCAAAGTGCCAGACATCCAAGATTCTGAGGAAATACTATGGGGAAGAACATAACTTCTGAGACTCTGAAGAAGTATTATTGGGAACAACGTATTTTGGGCTAGTTTGGAGGGAACAAGGAAAAAGGTTGTGGTTGGGAAAGACTGAAAAAAAAAAGAAAAACAAGGGAGATCTCAAAATTGTTTATCTGTTTGTATGTGAAATTGAAAGTTTTGATATCAGACTGTATTTTTTGGTATCTTTTTTTCTAAGTTTAAGAAAAAGTATCTTCAAAAAGCACCCTAAAACTGTGTATCTGATTAGAGATTCTGTGTCTGATTAGACGAGATGTATAACTAGATATATGAATAAAACAATGAAATAACTTCTTTGACATTGCCAGAGGGTGTTGATTTTTACCCATGCTATCTACCTCCTTTGGCTGCAGAACTTTAGATTGATGATAAGAGATTACTAAAATGTATGGCAAGTTCATTACAGTGTGAGGGAGTGGATAACGCTTAAACAGTTGAGATATTTTATTTATGAGTGGTTAAGAGAGTTTTATAGAGGTGTATCACTAGCTTCCCACGCTGAAATGAAGCAAAATCAATTCAAACTTAAAGCAAAGAGGGATTCCAGGGAGAGGGAAGTGTAACCTTGCTTTATCTTCTCAAATATTATTTTTGTCTTTGGTTTGTTTCTGTTGATGTTGAATTCCTTGGTTTTGTTTGGAATTTGGAGGCAAAGTCTAACAAACACTGACAGGCTTTAATATAGAGACAAGCTGTGTCTCTAATGCATTGAGGGAACCTTTGCTGCTTGTGGTTTTGTATATGGTTATGGTAAATAACTATCATGCTGATTTTTGTGGTCTGGCCTTTGCTGAGAGTATTTGACCACTGGAGACTCAGTTAACCTACATAACCCAAACCCATGCCTCGCCTCAAACTAACAACGGCAACAAAGAAGGCCGGGAAGGCCCAGCCGACCCCCAGCGAGAGGTTGCGCAGCGTTCGGAGCCGGGTGTGCGTCTGACAAGCTCCGACTGCCCAGGGCCTCGTTATGTGTTGGGTTGTCGTGGTGAGATTCCTCTTTCCCCATGGCTGACTCCTGCAGATTCTCCTAATAAACAGGATGACAGGCGGCAGCCCCAGCCCCGGTGGTTGCATCTCGCAGGGGGATAATCCGGCTTCACGTCCTGACAGGGGGCATTCAACCCGAACCAGAGCCGCCAGCAAGACTGAGGGTCCCCGTTACCGCACAAAGCTCCAGAGCACCAACCTCTGCACCTATGGGGCCTTGGTTGAGCACCATTTCACTCTTCTTGCAGAAATTAGCGTCAAACTTGTGCTCGCCTAAAACCAATTTAAAGTGAGAGAAGCCAGATGAGTCGATTCCATGAAGAATATTCCACTGAAGGTACACGTTACTTGGGTATACCACTGATCACTAATGAGAAAACTGGACATGACACTGTTCTCCTGCTGGCCTCCAAAAATGCTCCATATATATATGTATGTATATATATAAACAAACATATCTATGTGTGTGTGTATTTATATACTCTTTGGTCCAGAACAGTAATGTGTTGCGCAGTGTGCTTTTCTCCACAGGAGGTGAAAAGTGCCTTGCTGAGAGTTCACTAAAAAGCGAGGGATATGCACATGGTGGGGGGAAATTTTTCTGAAATTTCACTGAACTTTCAAGGGGGATGTCAGTCAGCAACATATACAAGCAGTGAACCGCAAAGTCAGAAGCACGACATCAGCAGGAAAAGGAACTGTCTGGGCTGCGTCTCCTCAGAGCGTGACAATTTATGATTCATCTGAGTATAAATTTGTGTCCATCTGAAGACAGAAGATTATTTTTTCCTGTGGAAATTTCTCACATAATACTATTTGCAAAAAAAAAAAGTATTTTTGTCTTTCAGTAAACAAAGAGCAAGTTTTTTATTTTAGCTTTTGGGAGACTAATTTTCTGATAAATACAGATGTTTTCAAGGAAGGCAGATGACTTGCAAAATAAATTCAGTCTAGTTGAAATTTATCCTGGAAAAAAACTGATAAACAACTTCCTGAATTGCATTTAATTCAGAAGGGTACTCTTAAGGCTTTAGAAAAAAGAAGCAGTGAAAAATATCATCTTCTGACACTGCTTACGTCTTCTGTTTTCATAGTCCTCTTACCTAAATGTCACTGTGCAAGCCAGAACACCTTGCTGGGGATTGACTGACAGCCAGAGAAGATGTCTGGAGAAATTCGTTAACAATGAATTAGCTGTACAGTAACTCAAGGAGTGAGGCCATGCCAGTCCTGCTTTCATGCACTCATCCTGCCCCCTTTCCTGCACCCATCCTGCATCCTTTCCTGTAGCTCAAGCTTGATAAAAATGTATATATATATATTTTTCTATAGCAATGTTTTCTCTCTCCTTCTTTTCTGTTGTCTTTACTTTGCAGGACAGATGATATCTGTGGAATAGGGATCTAGGGAACAGGGGGACAGACGTTCATTTAGACAGGAATTAGTAGGTCGGGGGAAAAGCTCACTGAGACAGTTGCTCAAGGTAAAAGAGACTGACAGACTGCTGAGAGGAGTAAGAAGCCAATACCTGGCTAGGCCTCAAAAAAAGATAGAAGATTTCATAAGGATCAGAAATGACTGTGCAATTGTTGCTGCAGAGTCACGGAGCTGACTGGCGTGATTCTAAAAGCAAAAACTCATTTACGAGGATACCATAGGTGAAGGAAGAGGTGGGCATAAATGTCTTTAATATCTTGCTTGTCACTTCATGACCAAGCACCTTTTCTCTATTTACAAAGATGTATTTCGTAATTGCTAATCTCTCCTTTTTGTAGTTTGGTAGTTACAGTCTTCTTTGGGCAAGCTCTATATGAAGAGAAGGCACAGGCATAACAATCCCAGAGCTCTGGCTGACTTTTCTTCTCCTCTTCCAGAGAGAAAACAAAACAAAATAAAACAAAGCAGAGCTCAGTATACCCTAAACTTCCAATTTTTGCAGAGTCCAGGTCAGTTCCTGAGCTCAGTCATTCCCTCTTTAGTGTTCACCTGTTTTCTTCAACCTACTCCTTGTACACAGTTCTCTTAATTCTTTCTCTTCCAGATGTTGATAACTGGCTGTAAATGCATCTGAAACATGGCCTGAAGAGAAACTTGTTGGAGTGAGGCTCAAGTTTTCTTCCAGAACGCCAGGGGAATTTTTATTTTCACTTACAAGAAAGGAGAGGCAGAGGCTGACAAAGAAAGTCAGGGCAGTTGGCAATGGGGGAATTAATCTGCCTGAAAATATACTTTCTTCACCTTGATTTTACAAAAACTGACCAAGAGGCCAAGCTACGATATGAAAGCTAAGAAATTCACACCGTACTATGTTTTTTTTTTCTCAGTTCTTGTCCAGAGTTGAGCCAAGTTGTAGAACTGGTGGCAACAATACTGAAAGAGAGATGCAAACAATCTACAGCATAATGTAAAAAAATCACACTCTTCCTTTGGCATTTCTGGGGGAAAACAGACGGATGATAGCCACTAAGTGATGACTATTTGCTCTCCTGTTGGGAGAGAAATTATTAACAGAATTTGCTATTTGCTTGATGCAGTTTGTTTATCATGCACTGTATATATCTGTGTCTTTGAGCAGAAGTTGAAAATAGCCTCAGACACTGACGCCTGGTTCTCAGGAAATAATTGCATGAGGAACTAATGTTTACGTTAGTCAACGAGAGGAAATTCCCATGCTATCTGCCATAGCTTCCCTCCTAGACTCTGCATTACATATCTAACGACATTAGGATCGTTCCTCTAGATATTGCGCACGCAATGCAGCTAAGAAAGAGAAGTTGTAGCAGTGCCATGGGGTGACTCACATTCATAATAGGATGCTACGATGAGACAGAAGTGCGAGCTGAATGTTAACAGGCCTATGGAGAATCAAACACCCAGATGATCACCTGGACTATAAAGAAGGAAACAAGCTGCAGGGAGGACTGACTCTTGTATCCTACAATAGCATTAGATCATTCATTCACTTATCTTCCAAATGTTCAGCAACTTTCTTTCTCACTACTATCATGTATGAACTTCTTCAAAAGTTAGTGGGCTTCACAGAGCAATGCTGGAAAGCATTAGAAGCAAGCTCACATTGCTGCTGCTGGAGTTCATCAAAAGTGTGATGACAGTGCTTATTGTAGAAAAGTTTGGTAAATGTGGCTTGCTTGGAGTAGATGTCTCTCCTGGTATGTCTGGAATCTCTGTTTTCATCTGAAAGACAAACCTTAGACATATCTGATAAGAATCTAGGGAGGACTTTGTCAAACTGAGTCGATTTACCTTTTGCCTTAATACTGCATTAAAATATTTTCTTACTCTAGGTTTGTGTTCGATAACTATATTATAGTTGGGCTGTTTAGCACTCCAGTTTTCTGAGGCCTGCTGAAATACGAAGAAACAAACTATCCATGTCTGAAAACCTCTTCAACTGTGCATGCAAATACAAGTATTGTATACTAAAACATAACATATTTCTGTGACTATCTTGGATCCTTCCCAGAAATGAAATGTGGTGTTTCTAGGTGAACAAATTAAAATGCAGAAAGTTCTGCTGAAAAGTTTTCCACTGTTGGTTCAGTTTCCGCTAATCCGATCTTCAAGTGAAGATATGGTGTCATTCTCTGCATTTGCAAGATCATAAGAAAATGGCATTCTTTAATCTGAATTACTGCTTGCTTGATGGCCTCTTTCTCTCACTTGAAGAACATGCTCTAAATCCCCTATAAAAGATCAGTTGCAAAATCTTCTGATACACTGTTAAATAATGGAATAGCTGAATGAATCAGAACCTTAGCTTACACTTTATTCACTGGGACTCTGCAAAATCAAAGTGGCAAATTGATCTGACAACATCAAACTGCTCAGTGCACAATGTATTAAAATGAATTTCGTGTTAGCTGTTAGGAGCAGCATCTTGATTAGTATCTCTGTACAGAATGTTTTCCTGGGGCTGTGCCAATGGTGCCTCGTTGTCTGATTTTGAAGGACTGTAATTGAGTGATAATTGCAAGATCCTATTTTGAACCAACACTGTCTGCTAGCCCTGATAAACTTCATAACCATTTAGCTAGAAATCTGAGAACTCCAAACAATTTATTTACAAAGAAAGACACAGACATATTTTAACATACTTCACCAATAACCTACCCTTCACCACAAGGACAATATGTACATTGGCATTCACAGAGTGCCAATTAGCAACATGATGATTTTTTTTTTCATTCAAATCTTTTTTCTGCCTTTTGTCACACTCTGCATATGCCGTTCTCACAAGCCTCTCCCTGCCTGTACAATCTGGACATTTTCGTGATGCTTTTAGACTCATGAAGGCTAGTCAAGGTAGCAGGTGATTTCAGCCACTTGTAAATCTACTGCAGAGAAAAAGAATTCTGAATTGATAGCAAAGATGAGGGAGAATAAAGCACAATGTAGAAATGATGAAAAGTGTGAACTTACAGACAAGAAGATGAATTCTGAAAGCTCTTTTCTTGCTGGTTTTCTCTGTTGGCTGCTCATGCCTTCTCTCTCTTTGAGAGTGGCGTACTCCAGAATCGTACACTGACTATCCCCTTCACCTCAGGGCTCTGTGAAGAGCAGTTTCCAGTGACTGTTTCAAACCAGAAAGTCTGTTGCTATCCAGAGCTACAGTAGTAATATACACACTGTGCATGTTGGAGTTGGATACTTGCCATGTTTGCTGGAGGTGCAAACCATAAATCTTAGCCCAAGGGCTGAGTTTTCAAAAGCAGCATTTCACCAGTGTCCTAGAGTTGTAGAAAAACAGACTGGAAGGGACTGAGCGCTGCCTACCTCAAAGACCTGTATTACTCGTGACAGATACTTCCCCAGTGTGTTCTTAAGTGCCTCCAGAGATGGGAATCCAGTCACTCTTAGATAATCCCTCTTAATGGTTCGTTGTCGTTCATTGGTTATTTGCAAAAACCTGTCTATGCATAACCTAAGCCTGCTGTTCTGCAGCTGCAGTACTCCTATTTCTATTATCCAAGCTCAAAGAGGATTTTTTTTATTCCTTCACAGCAGCCTTTTTCAAACTAAATGGCATTAATATCTGCCTAGCATTCTACAGCCTGAACAACCCCCGCCCTTGCACTTTTTCCTCAGAGGTCCCAGACACTCCAGTAATCCCACCTCAACAAGTTGCACTCTATAGGAATATGGAGAAGCTTATCAGAGCAGGTGACTCTTTTAGAGGCTTTGCTCCACTTTGTACCTCTCAGTAGAATATCTGCCTTTTTCACAGCTAGGAACTGATAACTTAATCGTGCTTTGTGATCCTCAGTGCCCAGATCCCTCTCCTCAGAGCAGCTCCATAGCTTGCATGTTTGCTGGTGATGTCTCCTGTAACAAAACTGAGCACTTCTAATATCTCTATGAATGGCCATATGTCTGGGGAGACTTTTTGTGTTTTGAAGGATTTCTATGTGCATACATGGACATTTCTCTAGTTTGACAACTTACTCTTGAGTCCTACTCCTGCTCTCTGGCATGCATGCCGACCCCCTTGAAAAGAATCCATATCCTCTTCCTTCTTCTCTGGGCTAGAGTCCTGCTCTGGGCTCTTGTAGAGAATACAGACCAATTCAGAGAAAAGCCCGCTCCTCAGTCAGCAGGCAAAACCACTGATATAAAGTGACCTGTACCACTGCTGAACATCCTGGTTGATACCAGGGAGACCTCTGGGAGATTTGCCCTGGTGAATTTAAAACTCTTTTCTCTGCCTAGGCGAGTTTGCGTCGAGATGACTGAGTCACCACTTACGCCACTTGCTCTGCTATAACTGCCCAAATGTAAGATCTTTCCAGGGGGGCAGAGAAGACACCCTGGAGCAATAAACCTCCCCAGCCACCCCAGTGCAACCTGTCAGAACCTGCTGGCCAGAGCTAAGCCATGACGACTGTGTTGGGCTCAGCCATGAACTCAGCTTCCCCTGACTTTGTCACAACTGCTGTATTAGGACAGCACAGGAAACCATTGAGGTTTTTATTCACTCTTAGCCACAATCTCCAGGTTTCAGCTGGAGATAATTTAACAGGGTTATCAGCGCTTAGCCATAAAGGAAGCAGCAGGCTGACCTGCTGTTACCAATGCCCAGCCTGTCTGGGGTCAACAGTGCAAAAGACTCATTTTCACTTGTCTCTAACAATACAGAAATTGATTTGCAGGTCCAATGGGTTACATTTGTCTATTTGTCCAGCACCAGCATAGTGTGTGCGTGCATGTAGGAAAAAGCACCTCTGAAGCTCTTAAATGGATTTCTGTTCTGCTTAATGCTCCTTCCATGAACTATGGCTATTAAAACATGATGAGTATTGACCACAGTTTTTGTGTACTTAGTTTAAACAACGCCACTCATATGAATGTCAGAATACACTTATTACATGGTATGTTTTGTACAATGTCAGACTTTAAAAGGTCTTTCCTTTAGAATAAAACATAGCTCTTTGAAAGGTCACATTCTCAAATAATTAGAGCACCGCACATGTGAACTCAGCTAGTTCGCACAGCAAATTCTGTTTCAGAAAGCATTTGTTTTATTTGGTGGCTTTCTGTGTCTCAAACTCAGCAGCTCTTGTAATGCGAGTCCAAAATGAGATGCTTTTGTTTCTTGTAACTTACTATTTTACTGAACAGATTCAATTTGCTCTTCAAGATGGCACACTTAAAGAAATCAACGCTAGTTTCAAAATATAAAATTCATCTTATGGAGTGTGAAAGGGGGTGGATCAAGTCTATCTATGCTTCAATACTAGCAAATATAGGAATTAGCTTTTAGAATAACCATCTCTGCAGCATTACCAGCTTTTTCTCTCTCTTTCTCTCTCTGTCTGAAGTAACTACAGTCTCCTAAATTAATGCTGAACTCAATGAAACCGCACATTTAGCTGTAGTCATCTTGCTTTCTTTTCTCATATCCATCATGCTGCTGCTTCACATGTACTTGGAAGATGCTGAGCTCTCAGTTGATTCTGGAGCAACAAGTCAGTGAGGCAATTGTTTGACCCATTTTCTCATTATATTTTCTCTTAGACTTCCTGTCCCAAAAGTCTGGTAAAGTCTTACTGGACCCACACCAACTACACAGGTGAAGTAGTACATTTCATGCCCTTGCTCCACTTTTACCAACAGCTTGTTATTTTTAATCAGAGGTAGAAACATTTATTCCTGATTTAGCCTGTCAGAATATTAAAGAGTTTTGAAAGTTGGACAGTAAATTGGAGTTCAGAAGTACCAATTTAAAAGTTTGGAAGTCTTTCGACACTCTGCTCTGCACTGCTTTTCCTCTGCAGAAGGCATCACCATCCCACTTCAAGTGGCAGAATCAGAAATGAGCACATAGTGGTATGTTTTAGCCACAGATTTCAGCCAAAATTTAGATGTAGGATGACAACTCTTCATTATTTATCTAGAAGACCAGTATTTTCCACATTTTTTTACTAACTGACAACACAGTCAGATCTCTGAATTTCCTTTAAATGTTGTCCTCTGGCATTTTTCTTGATTCGTCGACATGGCAGAGAAAGATAATGGCACAGAACATGCAGAAATGTTGCATTGTGTCAGCTGCTTGTAAATAATGAGAGTAAAGTTCCCATCATGGCATGCAGTCTGGTGCCAGTAAGGGAGTTCAGTGGTATGAAGACCTGCATTGTAACAGCATCATCTGTACCTGAAGGAAGTTCTCTCATTTATTGGGAATTCAAACCAGTTCCAGTCACTGAGGTGTTACAGAGCTGCTAAACTGATTTGCTGTAAAAAGTGATGCTGCGAGTCAGAATCTTAACACAGCTATTGGCAGACATGCCAGTTTTTGCAGTTTTTTGTTTCTCCTTTTAGCATCAACTGAGAAATATGAAAAAATAATTATGTACTCTCCCAAATGAGGAAGGATCTTTGGTGTTGGAATTCTCTTTTTTCTATTTTTCCATTTTTTAAATTTTTATTACATTTTTTTTTAATTTCTAAATGTTTTGGGAAGCATAAGCAGGTGTTTTGCTATTGTCTATAGAAAGTATAAAAGGCAAAAATAATAACAAATTTTTCTTTCAGTAATTACAGCTTTTCCAGAAATATTGCATTTCAGAATTTTTTTATTACAAATACAGTAGGAAAAATCTTAGCTACCTCCTTATTGCCTATAAAATAGGACTTGTTCTTAAACTATAAACACGTAGTTATATGTTTTTTAATGAAAATATCTTTGAACTAATAAATATTAAAATACTATAAAGATGTCTGTGGACATTGACATAGTATTTGTTGCAGTACATGCAGAGTGGCTGCCTCTTTTGGCCTCGTCCATCATAGAGGCTATTATTAAGTGCAGTGAAACATTTCGGGTCCCATGCAGTTTCTCACTTGTTCCTACCCCTGGATTTCTCCCTGTAGGAGAAAGGACCCCTTTGCTGCCTGCTACACAGCAGGGCACAGCTCGGTAAGTAATCAGCTAGAAGCTTCTGAAAGAATAAAATGCATAGAAAAGAGATAAAAACCAGTTGTATATATTTAAGAAATTATTTATGTTGGCCTGTAAACTTATTCACTGATCTTCATAGCTAGTAAACTTCAAGAACT
This sequence comes from Tinamus guttatus, assembly GCF_059628265.1. Lineage (NCBI taxonomy): Eukaryota > Metazoa > Chordata > Aves > Tinamiformes > Tinamidae > Tinamus > Tinamus guttatus. The sequence goes on from NW_028288547.1 coordinate 358,170, forward strand.
AGTTAAAGATAGGAAAGTGTGTGTTTGCACTGGAAGTTTTAAAGAAAGGTCAACCATTGGAAGCAGATTGTTTTGAAGATTTTGGCAGAAGGCAGCTTTCTTTCATATCATTGCCTGTATTATTTCACCATTTTCAGTTAGGTCAGTAAGAAACAAGCTAGTAGTGGAAAAAGCAGTTTTGTTTTCCTCTTCCAAGGTACATAGAACACATGAAAACTGAGCGAGGCAAGCTCTACTAAATGTAAAACTAAAAATGACCGATTCGCTTCTCTAACTGCTGATACTAAATATTTTATATGTTAACTGTCCGCAACAGCAATGTCTAACTGACCTCCTTCTTGGCTCCCCATGAGAGGAAAAAAAAAAATCCTAAGACTTGTTTTTAACAAGGATGAGGAATAGCAATATCCTCTCATGTCTAGGTCAACTCTAAATAAAATGCATTCCCACCAGCACCTAAAAGCCAGAAGGAAGAAGAAGAAAGCTCATATAAACAATTATGCTAAAAATGGGTTCCTGCACCAAAATGCTGGCTATGAACTCCATCTCCAGCTTTCATGCCTGAGGTTTGTCTGTCTAATTAGTCAGAATGGAAGTTTGGGTTTTTCATGTTTCCTCTTGGGGAAAGCTTGGCTTTAAGTCCAAAGACTGTGGTCACTCTCACTACATTTTCTTTAATGTTGTGCTGGTCTAGGTCTGTTAAAATAAATGGAGTTTTCAAGGATAAAATACAGACAACTTTTTTTTTTTTTTTTGATGTGGAGAAGCAGTACAGTATCTCCTGACTTTTTCAATAATGCTCAAAAATGTCTTCTGTATGCATGTGCACATCTATCTGTGCAGAGGTATGTCCCTTCCACATCATGGACAATGCCATGCTGTCCCTTGCTTGCCTATATGTAGCACTTATCCCCGGCCCAAGTATATGCTCTACCTTTTGTTCATTTTGGCCCAAGAGGCTTGGAAAGGCGGTCTGCATTTTTTTTTTAAATGAGTATGTACTTACTTACAATTTGCATCATGACATTTGTCTTTGGAAGTAGCAGGAATTTGGTGTCATGAACAGAAGGCAATTTCCAGTGCCTAAGCTACAACACAGGCTGATTTTTTGCTATCTTTACACAAGTGAAAAATGCCATTTGACTTTTTTTTTTTTTGTTAGCCTTTTAACACTATTTTGTTTGCAATAGGAAACCTGGTTTACTGTTAGTTGTTAGGTCAGACTGTAGGGTCTCCCGGACTGCTATGGAAAACAATAAACATACAGACAGCAAACACTTGTAAAGCAAGGAGGAGACCATTGTCTCCACAAAGACTTAATCAATTATTTTCCCATAAAAGAACAAAACAGATGAATGCAGACTTTTAAAGTAACCAAGGGCCGAGCTAAAGTGCAGCCATGCATTGAATTATATTTTGAGTGTGTGTAAATGTGTGCATAGGTGTTTGCGGGACAAGAGAACAGGGGGAGAGGAAATGTGGGAGAGAGAAGGTGGCAAAACTTGAGCCCTCCTCAGTACTCTTTCAACTCAGGAAAGTGTTAGTTGCCTCTTAAAAGTTGGGGAAAATCCAGCATCCCCTGGAGGGAGCACACTGCCAAGTCTCTGTCGGTTTGGAGTTCAGGCATTTAATCAATTACATTTGTATTGCCAAGGTTGTAAAAAGAAAATAGCTGTTCACTGCTATGCCCCGCATTTTGTCGATGTAAAACCAGTAGTGATGCTTGATTTCTGTGGTAAAAACAATTTAAAGAAACACCACTTAAACCAGGCAGACTGTAAACAAACATGTCGTATCCTGCATGGGATCTTCCGAGGGCTGGCCTTGGTGACTGTTAGTGTGAGCGAGAAACAGAGGCAATGCTTCAGTTAATCTATCTATCATCTGCTTCAAATATTTGTGTGTGTGTGTGTATAAATATATATATGTATATATATAAAATAATAACAATTTAGCTGCTTTCCTCAGGGGGCATGCTGCCTTCCCCCCACCTTCTGGCTGGAGCGCTCACCGGACGGGTGCAAAATCAGCTGCCTATCCATCTTTCCACCACTGTGGGAGCTGCTGCATGTCAAAGGCCAAAGGCAGGTAAGGGGCTGTCACAAGCTGAGGACAGGAGAGCAGAGCACCCATGGGTGTCACAGGTGCTTCCAGCTCCCACTGATTGCATGTCATCAGCTTCAAGCCTTGCTATTATCTTGTGCCATGCTAAAAGCTGGGTAAGTTGCCTTCCATGTCTGCAAATGGACAAGTGCCACAGAGCATCTAGCATTAAGGAACTTGAAACACCAGGATTTCCTTGTTGTACCTTCAAAAGCTGGGGGGAAGAGCAGGGAATAAGACTGATTCTTTATTTTCAACATTCATGTGCCTTTCCTGCAGTCTTTTTGCCAAATGACGGAAGATGCTCTTCAAGCTGAATCTCTCCCTCCTTTTTTTGATGCAATGACAAAGTCTAAAAAAAAAAGAAAATATTTATTAGGATTAAAATACTTACATTCTGCTGCATTTGCACAGTTTGAGCATAGATTTTCTAGATTCTTACTTTGTCCAGTAAGCTATGTGTCAGGCTTGTAAAGTTAGAGACACGGAGGAAAAGATGTTCTATGTAAGTATAGGCACCTAATGCTCCATCAGGTGCCCCAGGGTATCCTTCTGGATCCAAGCTGCTGTTTTAGCACAGTGCAGGACTTCCCTAGCTCACATCCATTATATTCACATCAGCATGATTGGAATGCTCTAGGGCACCTAAAATGGCTGGTGGGAGGCAATGTGGGCAGGCCACCATGTGCAAGGGGCAGGTGATTAAGCAGTGGATTCCTGACCCAAAGGGACCCAAATGTTGACACCAGGAAAAATAAATTTACCTGATCTCAGCCCTGAGTAGATGCTCATATAGTCGCTATTACTTAGGGCTTTACTTCTGGGAGATAAAGCCTAGCTTGTAATGCTGACAGGGACAGCCATGGGAATGTTTTCACCTCATGCCTTCAGAGAAAGTACCTTCTATGAACATGAATATGTATGGATTGGGCTAGGTCCTCAGCGACATGGAAGCTTCCTGCTCCACCAGGGAACAAGGGCTTACACTGGTGTTTGCAGGATAGGTGAATATACGTGCTAATTTAATTGAGTGAAGCCTGCTGGGAGCCCAGCCTCGTGCTTCCACATCTCACAAGGGTTTTGTTACTCAAGCTCTCTGGGCTCAAGCTCTAAAAGAGCCTGACTGGAATTATCCTCATGGCTCTGAATTAAGGATGCAAAAACTGTATGAAATGGAAGTATAAGTAACATTTACAATATGCCCTGCCAGAGCTGTGGAAAGGGCTATAGAGCCCACACAGAAGCACATTATGAAATGCAATAGAGCATATGAAGAGATACAATCTTAAAAAACACAGTCTCGTTTGGAGTATAGCTCAGTTCAGCAGAGTCCATTTAAAGCTATATGTCCTCAATAACCCTGTTTTTTATTCCTTTGTCGGCACCTCTGTGCTATGTGTCTGGCTGTAAGTGCCCGAGGGCTGGGCATTTTTCTCACTGCGTGTTTACTGCAGACTCAGGCATCGGCCTTGAATGAGTCAGGAGGTGCTAATGCAAATCTGAGTAGCAAAAGGGATGGGTCTTCTGGAGATTTGAGCTGGTGGGAATGTAAATTTGTGAAGATGTGTGACACCTCACCCATTTAGGAGACGGGAATTTGGCTCATTACATATGAAGAGCTCAATAATGAGGATTATCATCTGACTGAGTTAGCCTGAAGAAGTTCAATTTATCTTAAGATTTTGTCCATAACTGAGAAGCCACAAGTTTTGTTTATGCCTTCTCAACACAGCTGGCAGTGTTTTCAGTTTGTCTTTAACTAGGAGACAAATAACAACAGATGTGCACACACAGGGCAAAAGAACAAGACACCCTTGCTTTTTCATATCTTTTTTTGGATGTTCATAAATATTGCTTTTAAAAATCTGTATAGGGCTCTAATACACAATCTGAAAATAAAATATGTGTAATTTCCCTTCTCATTCCCCCTTCTTGACAGCACACAGCAAAACCTCCACACTTTTTCTTTCTTACTGAAACTCTTATATGTAGCAAGTTAGTGGCTGTAGAGTAGCCCAGGACTTCAGTGCCTGGCAGGTTGCTTCCTTGATTAAGCACTGTCAAACCAATGTGTTCCCACAGGTTGCCAGATTTCCCGTCTGTGTTCTCGCTGGGGATGTGGAGACCAGAGTGTGAGAAAAAGTTTCAGTCCTAAGTACAGCAGAGCTGATGGTGTCAACAGCAACCTGGTTGTTCGCTCCAGAAGTGGCTGACAGCCTACAGGTGGCTGGTAATGTGTGTGATGTGCTTCAGAGATATATTATAAGAGTGCCATTTAATGACAGCTGTGAAAATCCACGACCACAGGAAAAAAAGAACGGGAAAAGGATGCTGAAAGGTTGTCATGGGGCTCTAGAATTCAGAAATACTGAAACGCAGAAAGGAGTTTCTGCATTTCTCCTTTTAGTAGCTGCAATGGTATTTCTTAGGGTTGTAATTCCTCTTCCACTCCTGTTTCTCTCAAATCATCTCCCTCAGCAGTAGAAAAGTTGCATTTACTCTTCTGAAAATGTGGTGCATTGATTGTACAAGTGTTCAGTCCTCTGGTTAAACATTTTAATGAGTAATGAAATAGCAACTGACCTGGCACTTATGTTGGAAGGCCAAGTATGTAGTAGTAGGCAACAGATGGTACCATCTGGGCAGCACAAGCATTGCAGAGCCAGCAGCCTGCTGTCCAGCCAGGGCGTCTTACTCTTGCTTCTTTACAAAGTGCTTAGGACATAAATGAAAACTAATGACACACAGCATCAGGTATCTGGGCAATCAAGTCGGATATTGCCATCAGCCAAGGTAGCTTCACTGACATTGATGTCACCTGCAGTTTGTGCCAGAAAAGAAGTTGGTCTGTAGGCAGAAGCCTGTATTTTTCTTAGCTTTAAAATCCATGGAAGCCTATAAAGCGCAATAAATAAATAAGTAGAAAGGCAAGGCGCTAATACTTCTTCAAGTTGGCTTCAAATCCTCTTTTTAGCCCTGCTGGGCTCATGACAGAGACTGAACCCAAAATTTGGATCCTGTTGAGTCAGCTTTGCTGAGAACCACTTGAGTGACCTGTAGGGTAAAGAAGAGGGTCTTCTGGGTCTGTTATGCTCCACCATTGCAGCCCAAGGGCAGCCTTACTTGTTTTGCATGCAATCACTTGCACCAGGCTTTCTGCAGGAGAGTTAGAGGGGAAGAAACATTTCACACAGACACTTTTCTCCCAGCTAAAAAGTGCCCCTCTAATTTTCTCTTCCTCTTGGAGCAAAGGGGTAGGCAGGGATCAGTTCCTCTACAGATGTTCTACAGAGGAAATCAGCATGTTGGTGTTATTCTGGAACATCTATTATAGTATAACAGTAGTCTAGTTTTCAGAGCAAACACTTTTTTTTTTTTTTCCATTTTAAGTTTATTTTTAGTGTGTTTATCTTTGTGGTGTAGCTCATTCCAAAATGACATCAAAAAAAAAAAAAAAAAAGTGTGTGTGAGGCGAGTTATGCCATTATAATGTCTACTTTTACACTGTCCCGATTGCAAAGAAAGAGAAGTGCCACTGAAAGAGGTTTAGGGCAAGAGTTTGCAGAGTGGGCCCAGTTCATGTGAGATTACTTTTGAAGCTGTAAATTGACCCTATTGGCTTCAGTATGCAGATGAACAGAACTGCCCAGGGAAGACTCTGAGCATGTTCTGTTGTTAGGGATAGATGATTCATTGAAATCAAAATTGGACAGAAGCATATGTGTGTGAATTTATATATATCCATTTCAGCCTGGATGTATTTTGCTGCACCTTTCTCTTCTCTTTCCTGTCCATGCCCTCATGCAGCCAGGCACAGAGCCTCTCCATGAAAGCAGCTCTTGCTTCACAGCATATGGAAAAGGAGGATCTGAATCTTTAGTTTGCCCCAGCTTTCTAGCAGAACACTCTTGCAGTTATGTTGAGTGCATACCTAGAGCAAGAGGATAGGGACATTTGAATTGATTTGACAGCTGAGGAGGCCGTGTCCCCTGTTCCTCCTCTCCCTAAATCCATGTCTAGCAAGGGCTGTTGGATCAGACAGGCTAGTGCACTCAAGTAGGGCTGAGGACACAAACTGTATCCTCCAACACAGCTCAGGAGAGCTCAGATGATGGGCAGAACTCCCCGTATCTCTCTGCTTGCACTAGGAGGACACACTGTAGTGCCATCGTTGCCTATCTGCTATCTTTCCCTAGGTGTGGGACCCTCTCGCTGATTTTGTTTGTTTAGGGTGCTCCTCTGTGTTTTCCAGTGTGGAATGAGAGTATTTTTAAAGTTACAGAATTTTTTGATACACACGAGATCTATTTTCTGCCTAACTGTGTGGGCAGCTTCTCTGGGTTGTAAAGCAGAGAAAGGGACCTAGGCAGAATAATTATCCTGCCTGTTATTGTGGAATAGTAGTTAGTGTGCCTGACTCTATTAGTGGATTGTGATCCCTCCCATCTCCCAAACAATATCGCTTCTGGCCAACTAAGAAGCAAATATGGAATGAAACACCTGTATGCTGTGTGCAATGCACGCAGTTGGAAGAAGTTCCCTGGAGATGCATCTGCGGTGCTTGACAGTGTCTTTGCTGAGGGTGAATTGGAAGGGGGATCCATTAAAAAGAAAGAAAATCAATAATATAATTAGAAAACATTATATGAAGTAATGATGCCAATTAAAGAGCAATGCACCCATTTACAGCAGGCAGAGATCGACTGGCGAGGGCGAAGTGGGTGCGAGCCTCCTTAGGGCATGTATCCTGCTCCCCCAGGCATGGTGCTGGCTCAGCTCATGCCCCCAGTGCCGCCACTGTGGGTCTGCAGCAATTCTGCAAACCACAGGAGCGAGGTGGGAATCGATGCAGGGCAGGAAGAGCCTAACGAAGGGAAGCAGGGACGTGCCTCGGTCTGTACCCAGGACCTGCGGTCCGGGCAGGCCAAGGCAGCGCCTGCGGCTGGAGGCAGGCTTGGCCGGGGAGGTTTGGTGCACTGAGGTGTGCAGAAGGGTTCCTGGGTGCCCCAGTCCACCCATTAAGAGAAACCCCATCCAGAAATACCCTGGAAGGAACTAAAAAACATCAGGACAGCTAGACAAACACCTACATAGTTAGTCAGAAGAAGCTAAGGTTGATTCAAGGGAGCAGTAGTATGTTAGGCTGAATTCCAGTTTTAGCTAACAGCAACCACACAAGAAACTCCTTTTTTATTTTTTCCTTATTTCATAGTATTCTTTTAAAAAGTGATGAAATCAGCATTGCTTCCAAACAATATGAAAAGCTGGAGGATGCTTCTGAGTGGATTGTGCTATGCATTACACAGTGTAAATGCCTGTATGTTATTGGTGGGTAAAGTAGCAGTTAGATTTGCTATACAACATATGACACATCTGACAGTGCAAAACAAAAGAAAGGAAATTAACTTCTATTTCATCTTCCTTCACTTTAAAGAGAAGGTGGGACTCCTAGCAAACTCCTTATTTTTCTCTCTCTGGGCTCAGATGTGGTTATACAAAGTCAGAACTGGCTAAATTCACTAATGATTATTTCTTACCAAGAGACCTTTTGTAAACAGCAGATTTTTGGGGAGAGTTTTCATTTTCTTCATATTGCTTTTGATTTTGCTTACCTTTTAGGCCCTTTCCTTCTTTCCTTCAATGGGAGAAAAACAAATTCGGTAATGGGAAACTGTTTTGCAACTCCATGGCAGTTCTCCCTTTTTCTCATCCTGTGCAAGGAAAACTACTGCATTTCTGAATAAGTATTTCACATATTAGCAACCAGCTCCTACAAAAGGGGGAGAAAACGCTCACCAAATCTGAATCAACATGGGTCAACTCCTCAACTTTCTCATTTCAGAAGAGAGAGATGACTGATTACATGGATAATAGTGTGGCCCAACTGTTTATTACTTTTTATTAGAAGTCTAACAGACATGTAAATGTGTGATAACCTTACTATCCCCAGCTCTACTCATGGAGGTGAAATTGATCAATGAGTGCATGTTTGCAGGCGGAAAATCTTCATGTTGTCCTGCTTTAGGTTTAGCTTTCAAAAGAAAAGCTAAAGCTCTGCTTTCAAAAGAAACATTATCAATAGTTTGAAGCGGTCAGAAGGAGAACACCTTATACATTATATGGACTGTTCTTGCCCTTATGTTATGAGTCTTAGCGTGCATGGTTATCTTGATTATAACTTGAGGAAGGAAAAGTTAAAAGCAATTTCGAACTACCATTTCAGTCCTGAGTCCGATTTGTTTCCCTTATGCCTACAATGCAGTACTTTTTAACAGAATGCTTCCCATTGATATTCAACTTAAAAATATGGGCAAATATTCACAGCACCAGGCCTTAAAATAGAAGACATTTTGCGGAAGAAAAAGCTCATCTTGCATCTATTGTCCAAGAAAACAGGTACTGGAAAGCAGTGCTTCTCTCTTCTAGGGCACAGATTATTCTTTTTATCTCATCTGCCTTCCTAGCAGCCTATCAGCTGTATGAGGGAAACCAGCACTTTATGCTTTGCTCCTCTGAGGCTATTGCTACTCTCCCCTTCTTTTCCTCTCTCAATCTCAGTTGATGCTCAAGGGGGAGGAAAGCACTTAAGTCTCTCTTTTGGGGGTTAGTCTACATTTCTCTCAAGTCTCCAGAATGCTAAAGGGGACCTGTGGGGGCTTACCATAAATAAAGTATGGTTTTAGTGTTCATTAGACATTCCCCTGTCCCCTCTTCTCTCTTCAGCTCTTTGTCTTGTATTCTCATCAAAAAGCAAAAGTATTTCATAGGTAGTGGAGGAGAAGAGGATACTGTGATGTTGCTTGGACTGTGTCCTTAGGGCACAGCAAAAAGACAATATTACTTCCTGGCCCATCGAAGCTGTGTCTCCCTTCATGTTTTCTTTCTGTTGGGTTGGTGTCATGTTTTACTGCAGACATTAGGAAATGTTAAGGAGACCTGAAATATGAACTAGGTAGGTGAAAGGAATGCACCAAAGAGTTTCAGCAGTGGAGCTGGGTGATGCCCCCCAGTCTCAAGAGGAAAATGAACAGAGCCCTGAGAGGTGGCCCTGCTTTCCTTCCAGCCTCTAGTAGACACATGCTTTAGCTCAGTTTCTAATTTAATTTTGCTCTAATTACCAGAGCTGTTCCAAGTAGGGTGAGTGCTACAGGCGAGAGGTAAAATGAAGGCATGATTAAAATAATTACTAGGTGTGGCCATGCCTGTGGTGTTCAGACAGCCTAGAAAGCACCACATAGTGCTAGAATGAGCCAGAAAGCAAGCTCAAAATATTTCTCTGCACAGAGGCTGTTCAGACACAAAGATGGAAATAATCTGTGGGGTGCAAATGGCAAGGTTTGTGCTGTCAAGCTAAGGAAAAATTACAGGAAAGAAATATCAAATGAGACCCAATGTTGGTGTTTTTCTATACCTATGCCTTTTGACTTGAGAACTTCTTAGCTAACCACAAATATCCTTTCTGAACAAAGCTCCTATTTATCACGTTTATATACATAACTGTTAGCATGTCTTTAAAAAATGCTGGAAAAAAAAAAGGCAAATCCCACTTTATTAGTGGCTATGTGTTTGGTAAACCATGACCTTGTATGTGTTCTCTATTACACTGAAGTTGAATAGTCTTTTGCAGAGTGTTGATTTAAAATAACTTCCCTTTCCCTAGAAATATGAAAAGCTGGCAGGAAATACACTTTCTGGAAATCACCTTTTCTTGATAGAACACTGGTCCAGGCATATGGTATATTTCAAATTTCAGGAGGTCAAAATATACTTAATAAGGTTGTTAGATGTGCTGGTTATAGACTTGCTATCAGCCAGCATCACATTCCTATCTCTTTCCAGAATGTCTCTCTTTTACAGAACCTGTCCCAGGATGTAGGAGGGGAAACTCCAGCTATGAGACATGAGGAAAAAAAAAGAAAAAAACCATGAATCAGACAGAACAATATGTTAAATTTGATGTCATTTAGTGTTAGCATTCATACAGTCTAGTTCATTAGGGTAACCTCCTGGGCCAGTGATCCTTATTCTATCAGATCCTTAATTTGAAAGTGCAAAAAGATGTCTGAGGACTAGACTCTGTTTTACCTCAACTGAAAGATGCCCTGATCTTGTTAGATTTATGCTGGTCAACTACAGTCAAAATTCAGCTTCCCTGAACTGCTTCAGCAGCCCTGATGTGTCAGAGCTTATTTGAAAAATAGCTATGTGTCATATATCTTTCTATATTTACATAATGCCTTCCCAAACAAGATTTCTTTGACAAAGTACTTGCTGCATGCCAGTGAAAACCAAGACTTCTGGAGATTCCCTTCTGAGATTCATTTCTGAAGTATGACTCGTAATTCAAATCTCATAGCATCACAGGTCTCTATGGCTGCCCTTTCCCATTCCAGAAGCATAAAGCAAGCATAAGACAAGTTAAAGTAACTGGAAAAATCAAATGTGAAGCTATTTACATTCACTTCATTGGTGAATATGGCTGTTGTAGTCAAATACTTTCTTTTAAGAATAGATTGAATCTCAGCATCAAAGTTACTGCCCTTTAATAAGAAGTACAGGTCTTTAAAAAAATTAAAAGGTCATTCAGACTTATTAAAGTGCTTTAGTCATTAGTAATGTTTGTTTCAGAGTTGGTCCAATTTGCCACTGAAGGTCACATGAAATTTTCTAATTTTGTTTCAGAGCCGATTTTTCTCACCCTAATGATATTTTCAGATAGCAAGATATGAAACTGAAATGCTGCAAGACACAAAGAACAAGTTCATGTTTGATGCAGTAGTGCTGAAATCAATGGCCTCTCATCAGATGTAAAACTGAGTCTGGGACAATGGGACACTGAGGCTGTGGCCTAAATAATGAGCAACAGAAGAGGCCACTGTTTTTGAAGAACCAGAGTATAGATTATAGAATATTTTGTTTAAAATATTTCATAAAAATTAACTAAGCCATCCCTACAATCTCCTTGTGAAATAGACATTGTTATCATCACCACAATTCAGCAGATGGTGTATCTGCATCTTCACCTGCTCTCTCACTCAGAGCTACACAGAGATTTATGACAAAGCTTGGACTAGATCTACTGAGTATTTATGATCAGAATATTTTAATCAGACATGTTAATCTTGCTTGTGCTGTAAGATCATCTTCCCATCTGATTAAAGTTAGGAAATGCTTCTTATTCTTCATTTATCCTTGAAATCTTCAAAACTGATGATATTTAGGTAATCTGTTCTCAGTGAAAAGGTCTTGTTTATCATCCTGATCCAGAGCAGGAAGATATTTGAAAATCTCAAAAAGTTTTGCAAGATGGGAAAATCATTTCCCAGACAGGTTTAGCAATATCTTCCAGGACTTTCAAACAACTGTTAAGCAAGACTGCCCCTCAGCCTAATCCATTTGGCTATCTGCAGTTAAATTAGTCTTTTCAGAGTATTATATCATGATTTCATTAAATCCCGCAAAACTGTTTCCCCAGGAAATAACTTTGAGCCAACTGGATGCTAACTACCTGCTGTATCTCATGACCCCTTAATAATAAAAAACATGGCTGCAATAAGTCTATGCATTGTGTTTCTCACTTTTCCATGCTCCTAAGCCTAACCTGTCATTGGGGCAATTGGAAAAAATCTGTTAAGACTTCACTAATTTCTTTCCTCATTTCCTTTAGCAATCCTGGTAGATGCCCAGGATACTTAGTCTTCCTTAAGAGCATTGAATTTTTGGCAGAAGACTTTTCATTTGTATCTGTTCATACTCTGTCTCCTCCTGTCATATCCGGAAATATGATCCCTGTGTTAAACAGTTAATTTGCTTCTCTTTGTGGAAGTGAGAGAGAGGCTGGAGAACTGCCTAATAAACCTGCAAGAGCTTCACTCCTCCAACTCTCAATTATTACTTCTTACTTTTATCTCTTTTCTATCTTGAAAAGTTTTTCATTCTTCCTACACACATCTAAAAAAACATAGAAACTTCACCTATGAAAGTGCTTCTGGTTAGGACCCTCTGGCCTAGGACCTTGGCTGAGGAAAGCTGACATACAGGCCACAGCTTTACACCAGTGGGGCCCCTGAGCTACATATAACAGTTTGTCCTTGCCTATTTGATTTTGATTAAATCTCAAAAGCATTTCCTTTTTTTTTTTTTTTTGTGTGTTTGTTTGTGTGTGTGTGTGTGTGAGGGTGTATGTGTGTGTGTGGTTTCTTCTTTGCATGATTTTGAATGGTGCAAAGTTCAATTATGCTCATTTGCGGGCAATGTGACTGAAGTCAAAGCATTCCCGGAGGAAAACTCCGGAACTCCTGAAGGCTCAGTTTGGCTCAGTTTCTATCTCTGCAGGAGACATCACCCCAGAACATCTCATTTTGGAGATGGTTCCTTCTCTGCAGGCTGGTAGCAGACAGGGCTTCACTGGCACTGGCTGCAGGGATGCAGCAGCAGCAGGGTTTAAGCGTGTCGGATTTCCAAACACTGCCCTGAGATGTCAGTGCTTTGTGCTGATAGCTAAAATCGGATTGGCAAGAGCCGCCCCTATGCTTTCCAAATGGTTTTAGTGGTAAGGGAAGACAAAATGCTCGCTCATTAAAAATGAGCAAAGAAAGCTACCATGGCAAGAAAGCCACGTTCCCCATGGCAGAGTCGGCCGCTGATGTTTACTTGTAATGGAGGAACAAAAATTAAGATTGTGACCTTCCTTGCTAATCACTGGTAACGTCTATCAGCAGACAGCAGAGTTCCCTTAAAGAACTCGGGGAAATGCCCTTCAATTCAAAGGGAAAAATGACAGAAAACCACACTCCTGGCAAACAAAAAGGCAATAAATTCCTCTCTCCTCCCTTAACCTGTCAAGTGGCTCTTTTTTTCCAGTAGCATTTTCCAGTTCTTTGGTTAGTTTTTTTTTTAAAAAAAAAACACAAAGATGCCCATGATAAAGTACTTATTGACGTTGTGAACAGCAGAGAGAGAAGAGAGGAAAAGAGCAGAGAAGTCAGTGTTTTTTTGGGTCTGGTTGCAGTTTGGTTCATGTTTACATTATCACAGCTATGCTGGTTTTGTTGTCATATTGCTAGATGTGGGCTTGAAGGGCAAGAACATGAGCTTTTTATTTTCAGGGCAAGGAATTTGCTTTTATACAGTGGGAAATATGCCCAGCTTTAGCTATAGGAAGTAGAGAATCAAAGGGATGAAAATAAAACAAATAAAATCTTAAGTATTATCTAAATGCTCTGGATATTTTCTTGTGCATTTTTCCTTCCTTCTTTCTTTAAAAAAAAAAAAAAAGGAAAGGAAAGGAAAGGAAAGGAAAGGAAAGGAAAGGAAAGGAAAGGAAAGGAAAGGAAAGGAAAGGAAAGGAAAGGAAAGGAAAGGAAAGGAAAGGAAAGGAAAGGAAAGGAAAGGAAAGGAAAGGAAAGGAAAAGAAATTAGCTTTGAGTGTGTAAGGCCTTTAATCTGAAAGAAAGGCCTGTCTAGTGAAGTATCTGGTCTAAAATACAGAGATGATATGCTTAGAGGAATATTTTCCACAATGTCTGAGTGAGTGATTTGGAAGATGAAAATTATCCTATGTATTTGCTGCAGAGGTGCAGAGAGGCTGTTGTGCAGCTATGTTCCTTAGACACATTTTCACAATACTGTTGTCATTCAAACATTAAAATCTCCCTAGTTTAGAATGGGACTTTCCAGATACTTTCAAAGTGGGTTTTCAGTTTCCATATCACTCAGGTGCTTCTGAAAACTTCAGCTAAATACATTAGTGTTGAACATAATGAGATTTCAGTGAAATAAGAGGCTAAAGTTTAAGTTCATGCCTAAATATTTATGTTCAAAAAGGAAAGAGACAGAAAACATTTCCAAACAAACCAGAAATATTTTTATTTAGTCTTGTTCTCTTATCCTTCATTAAGAGCAGCTATTTCCATTTCAAACCTTGAACTGATATAGAAAACTGTAGCAGGACTTTAACTACTCTCTTCTAACCCCATTTCGTAGCCTATGCGTTTTGCATAGGACATCTGTTCTGTAGACTAACCTATTGGTGAGGAACTGGCTCAAAACACTCTATATGCTGTAGGTTTTCAAGTGGGATGACTGTTTTTTTTTTTTTTTCATAAATACTGTAGAAAAAAAAAGATGTCTACATGTCTTTATGAGACAAATATAGGACAAAGAGAAATAAACTATTTGCATTGCTAACAGAAGGTTAGAGATAGTTTATCTCTGTGCAATGCAAATGAACGACAAGACGAATCAGGGTCTATTATTATTACTGACAGAATGCAAATTTGCAAAGGAACAAAAAGTCCAGAATAGGATTGAAACTATCTATTGTTAAAAAAATGAAAGACTATTATATTGAAAAGCATGTGCTTCGGAATCAGCCTGCAAACATTCATAGAGTTCCATACACTATTTGGCTATCCCTTAATATTTTCTATATGCAATAGTCCAATCCAAAAATAATAACTCTATGCTTAGATATTAGCAGAAACAAAAGCTCACCCACAATATATATTGAATCTCCCAAGCACAGTCTAAAAAGTGTGAGTATTCATTCTCCTTGCGTACATTTCTGGTATAGCCTAATGCATACAAATTCATACATGGGACTAATGTCCCTCATAAAAGGAAAGTGGAACTTAATGCCACACCCACTGAAATCCAAAGGTTTTAATTTTCACTGAAGCTAGTGAGACTGTCTTCAGTAAAGTGTATGACACCCTTTTTGAAGCGGTGACTTTCCTTTGTTCGTGGAAATGATAAATCAATAAGAACTTTTCAAACCAGGCACAGGCCTGAGTCTGTTGTCACTGAGGTCAATGACGATGCTCACACTGATCCTATAGTTCAGGATCAATCTTTCAGTGACATTAAACACTCTGGGAGCTTTTCCTGCCTCACCCCAGTCTAGCTCAGTTCCAATTCAAACTCTCAAGAAGCCAATTGCCATCAAAACAACTCAGGTCCTGGTGTTTCAGTCCTTCAAAACTGATCTGAAGAATGGACTATTACATGCAGGGATTCAAGCATTTTGGTCTGTCCCTGGTAGTGGTACTAAGTTGTAAGGAAATAAAGCAAATGGATTTTTTTAGACTCTCAGCTATATAAGGATAACCTAATCTAGTTCAC
Organism: Tinamus guttatus; assembly: GCF_059628265.1. NCBI lineage: Eukaryota > Metazoa > Chordata > Aves > Tinamiformes > Tinamidae > Tinamus > Tinamus guttatus. The sequence goes on from NW_028288547.1 coordinate 373,395, forward strand.
TTAGCTTGGCTCTCTCTTTTGGTTAAAGTGGAACCCAGATTAGACCAGACGTCCAATTTTTCTGTGCCTGTAGCTAGAGTAGATGAATTTCCCCCAATATTGAGATACAAAATGCGCAGCTCTTTCCATAGCCTGCTGCAGCTACCTGAAATGACAGACTTTCCTTGTGCTTTGGCACTGCATTAAGATAAAAGCACATCTGTGAGTAATATTGTAGTGTACGCATAGAGAAAATAATGGCATCTAAGATGGAGTACATTGATATCTGACATCAAAGAACTCTGACAGCATGTAGGACAACAAAAACAATTTTCATCTTCCACTCTCTTCCAGTTTCTTGACATGTAAGTAAGTGAATCACCACGGATTTCTACATAATATATATTTGTAAGGTGTGTTAACTTGTGCCAACTAAATTATATTGTAGAAAAATTGACTAAGTTCTGAACAGAATAAGACTCATGTATATGAAAATGCTTGTGCCTGGACTTGTGTATGTGACTGTATGTCAGTCTAAGAGCTGTTAATATCAGCTCAAGATACATCACAGTTTTTGTCCAATGTTCATGTGGATATTTCATTCCTAATGATCATATTTCTAAATTGTTTTAGTCAAAACTGCCATAATGTTTTCAGACACGTATGTGGAGAAAATGTAAAGGAAGCATTCCAGTTTTGCATAACTAGAATGGGAGATTTTGCACTGCATAAAGTCGAACACATAGGTATTGATCTGAACAGTAATATATGCTGTGATTGAGGGACAGTAATCAGAATCTTTATTGCAAAATCATTCACAAAAAGTCAAATTTTTCAGTCTAGTTATCTAGACTTCCTAATGAACGTGCTGTTGGTGAACATGCTCAAGGTATGTGTCAAATGGGTCCACCTTAAGTCCAAAAGGGGCACAAAGAGCAGAGGCCAAAGAATGATTTCATTATACAAATGAAAAGGAAAAAAAATCAGTGAAATTCCATCCATCCCTGAGGACTGGCTCCACTTATAGGTTAGAAGGATCGCTGAGAGTGATCTCACCCTTATGGGTTCTGTAACTGTCAGTCTTCGCCAATTGTACAGCGCTTATGGCTCAGGTTATAATAACCAGAAGATAAAAAATGCAGGTGAAAATTTAGCCCTGTGGCAGGCCACAGGAAAACACAGTTGCTCTTTAAGGCCGGGATTTCACCCTTGGAGTTCACTCTATTGTTGTTGTTGTTGTTTTCTATAGGATGCTTACAAAAGGAGAGATAACCCCTTCAGAAGCTACATGCCCTTTAGGAGCCTGTGAGCAATGAGGAGCAGAGCAGATGGTGACTGCTGCCCTACAGTGAATTTGCACCCTGAAGGGCCTTCCTGGCTGTGCTGAGGATGAGCTCTGCTGCATCCCTCCCCACCTGACTTTGTAGCAGTCTGTTTTCAGCAGAAGAAAGTTTGGGCTAATGCTTAGTTCAGCTTGGAGACACTCCAGCCTACTCACCCCACAGTGGGGGCCTTATCTGCATGAGCCAGGTTTAAAAAAATCGGCATGTCTCTAAACACATTAGCTAGCCATGGTTAACCCAAGACTTAACCACAGCCCGCTAATGTGTTTTTATCTGTATTTTCTCAGGAGGCTGAAGGGATGTGAAGAGGTGCAGCTGTGTTTGCTCCAGCGACAGCCTGGCAGGGTTTTGCCTGGGGTGTCCCTTGCAGTAATGGGAATTGAAGCCATCAAGAGCAGCTGACTCATCCTGGCACACAATCTCCATTTTGGCCATAGGGGAGGCAGGAGTGACCCTTTGCCAAATACACCTTGGAGACAAATTAGGTAGGGATTTAGGTTTCAGTCACCAGTTATTACTAATAATGACAGTCCCCCTTGAAAGTAGATAATTTAAACTTAGTCTTGTGTGTATGCATTTTGTTCAGAGCTAGGTAGGATCTCTGACTAGATCTCACCCAAAATTCATGAATCTAAGTGGGAGAGCAGCTCAAGAATGTGCATGGATGAAAACTACTAGGCGAAGTCTGAATTCTCTCGAAAAAGAAATACTGTTCTAAGGAGAACACCAGCCCTTCTTTGCATCTTGCATCAACTGTGCAGCTGCTTTATTTCACATCAGCTTGCTAGGAAACACTGCTTCATCTTCTCTGGCTGCAGTAATTTCAACATTTGTCAGCTCTGAAGAGAACTGATGAAGATATTAACTGAATAGGCTCTTGCTAGCACTAAAACGCTTTTTCTCACCTTCTCTTTGGTTCAGTCTGCTGGAAATCTTCTAGAGATGCACTCAATTTTTGCACTTCCAGTCCTGATTTTCGAGATAGCATGTAGGTCAGTCTTGGGAGTCCCTTTTCCAACTACGGTTATTACAGTTTGGGACAGAAGGGCCACAGTGAAGCCTGTGAGGACCAGAGTGAACAGAATGCGGAAAATCCACAGGAGACAGGAGAGATGTCACTGTTTGACTAACAATAAGATACGCTAAAAATCCCTTTTCACCATAAATGACATATTTGTAATTCCATCAAAATTTCCATCCTGAACTTCCTACCAAACTCTCCAACTCTGTACACACAGCCTGACAGCAGATGAACAACCCCCATGAGGGTGGAAGGGCCAGAGACTTTGAGTGCCATTACAAGAATCAGTAAATTGCTTCAATTTGTGGAAGAAGTGCTGGATACAGAGGATGCCAGTATGAAATCGTTAGGATATCAGATGCTGAGGAGCATTTCCTGTGCACAGGGATGCTGGGAGGCCATGGTGCAAATATGCCAAACGCTCCTTGTGTGCCCCTGTGATCCTGCAAAAGGTAGACTTGTAATCAGGTTGTTGTACTGTGCTTTTAAAAATGGGACCTTGGCTGAATTATTATTGCATGGTGCTCTAAATGGCAAAGCTCCCATTGGCTCAAGTGGGGCCAGGTTTTCATCCCGTGTATTTTCCCCGCTTTTCAGCACACATGCTGGCCTAGCTAAGTACTAAAAATGTTTTCTATAAAGTGTAAGAAGCCTGCTGGGGCTTCATCTGAGTGCAGCACACAAAAGATTATGGATAGATGTTTGAATTGCAAGGGCTGGTTTGATTTTATGTCAGGCTGTGTGTGCCATTTCAAGGGCAAAAGGCTCTTTGCGGCTGCATAAAACATTTGCTCAAAGCACTGCCAGAGTCCAAATCTACTGATAATTAAAGAAAATACATATGTCGGGGAGAGAAGAGATTTGAAAATACTCAGGCTCTTACTAACAACCCTTTTCTTATTAGAGAACAGGAGATGCTGATTTTAGAGTGCTAATCCCAGTTGATTTGGCAGAGGCCGTATTCAGTCTGCCTCTTAGGAGTGCTCAACAGGGACGTGCTGGCTGTGATGGCACCTACATTCACAAGGGGAAATTCAGACCTTCTACTCTGCAGGGGAACCCAGCTCTGGTTCCCCACCTGTTCCCCACCTGATGAGTAGTAGAGAAGGAATTATTACAATGGACATCTAGATTAAGTGGAGCATCCCATTTCAGTGCTTGGGGGAAATGTGAAAAAAAAGAGCATGAAGTGGATCTGAATAGTGGTGTCTATAAAGGGAAAAAAAAAAAAAAAGCCCTTCTTAATTGCTCAGAACTTGTGTTTCAAGCTGCCAGCCAGCTCAGCCTTTCTCCTGGCATCTCTTCTTCCTCTCTGTTCCCTCAGCGATCATATTGCAAACCTAACACACTTGGTTCAATTCCATTTTTAAATTCACCGTTGCAGATTCTGCCCCAGAGTGACTGCATCTGTCTCATCCAAGAGCTGAAACAGGAATTTAAACATATTTTATGTAGGCATTGAAGTGTCTCTTGAAGCCTAGAAAGAAGCATAGCTGAACATGCCTAAGAACATATATCTAGACCTAAAGGGACAAGGCTGACATACATGGCTTTGTTAAGGACAGTGAAAAGTGGCTAGCATGTAGGCATGAAAACAAGCTGCTGTTTAATTCCCAGCTCAGCAACTTGGGTTGAAAACTGTAACAACTGTAATTATCAGCAAGTTTCCAAGCCAGACAATTGAATCACTCGTCTGAGCAGATGCCTTTGGGGAATAGCAATAGAATTGTGCTCTTCAGCTTGTACCACATGTACACACTGTACAGGAGCATAAAATCCTTCATGGGGTGGCTCCTCCATCCCTGACACACTTGTCAACTTTCTGTCAATAACCAGAGTCGAAATGAATTGGGCAGCTGTTCCTACCAGCTCACTGACACTTGATGCCTGCAGAAGCAGAATAGCGAATCCTGGACCCACTGAAAGTCAAAAGAAAACATGTGCCGGATCCAGTGGAGCCATGGGAATCCCCATGATTTCACACCAGGAATCCCTCTGTGTTTTTATTATGAGAGACAAGAAGATGTTGAGGGAATTCCCAGAATCAAAGTCCCATTCTTGACCTCATCAGGAGCAGTAAGTGTATATATTTTGGGGCAAATAAATGTTCTAAAGGAACAATGGTGTTTTAGAAGCACTTCTTAAATACATAGTTTGCTAATGTTAGGTTCTAGGAAGCAAAAGAAGCTACCTCTGGCGTAACATGAGGTCTTCATATGCTGGATTGAATATACTCACCCGAAGAATACTTTAATTGTGTTTCCTTTGGGAAATCTGGACAGGTTCCTTCTAAGACTTTCAGTTTACTGACTTGTATGGAGGAAGGCACCCTCCCTTATGTTTTTTATTCCTTCAGTCGAAGAGGTTATCTTCAAACAGTGGATACACATTGTGGATACTCTATTGGTACCCATGGGAAAAACCCCTGGTTTCATTCACAGTTTATTGCAAGGCTGCCTGTTTTCCACAAAGTCTACTCAAGCTTCAGAAAAAAAATGTAGTGAGATTGAAATGCCAGGAGTCTTTCTCTGATCATTTTTCTTTTTGAAAAGCACATATTTATTCCAAACCTAGGTTGTTTCCTTCACATGCTTTGAGCTACATTTCTAGACTTGGGAGAAAAGGATCTCACCATGTTAAAGATCTCTGCTGTGTGACTAAGATTATGTCCCGCTGTGGATATTTCAGTTTTAAAAGTGAGATGAGACCTGATAGTGATACCACATTAAACACATCTCCTATTGATCCTTTCTAACCTTGCAAAAGAGCTGCTCTGCATTAAGTACCTTTTACTTCAGCACTACTGATGGGACTACAGATGTTAACTGCCAGGCTAAATATCCTCAGAGGTCAGCAGACAGAGCATTTGAGAGGTCATAAAGTAATAATTTTCTGGCTAAGAAACAATAGGAGTGTTTACCTTCTGCCCTCTAACACAGACTGAGGACATGCTAGTGGCTGCATTTACAATATTTATAAATAAAAGGGAATTAATAAAAAGTCTTTTTCTTAGTGGTCTCTCCCAACTGTTGTATTGTTTTGAAAATATGGCACATCAGCGTGATATATCAAATTATTGTACCTGACTGAGGCAATGACAAAAGACTTTATACTGAACAAAGCGTTATGCTTTAAAAAGATATATTTTCAGGCCATCCTATCCACTGCTAGCAGCTACCTGATGGTTTACCTGAAAGGAAATCATTTTCTTCTTTTGAAGGTGCAAAAATCAGCTATAGTTGATGAGAGAAGAAAAGCCATTCTCCTTTTTAGAGTATAACTTCTAGCTTTTTGATCTCTCCCTGCTAGATGTGGAAAGACAAGAATGGCTGTCCATGGCTGTCCTCATCTCTTCTAGAGTTTTCACAATAACTGCAGTATGCACACACTTTGATTTCTGTTAGCATTGAGGCAACGACTGCCAGGATTCACTTCAGCCGGGACAGCAGTATCTTTGCTGATCTCTGTGGGCCATATTCTCCACCAACATTTAGAAAGATGATCTGTTTTCTTCAGCTGAAGTAGAGCAATTTATGCAAGTCAAAGATCTGGCCTTCCAAGCCATGAATTTGAAAGAGGGAACGTTGCATACCATGAAAGCAGTGAGAAGGTGCACTATTATTCTGTTACAGTCTGCAAGCAAATCATGCCAGTTTTCTGGAAGACTCAACACATAACCTGTTATCTTTGGAAGCCTGTTGCTGAAGTACCGGCATATATTGTAAACATAACAACAGAGGCCTCTATTCATATGCTCATCTTCTCATTTTTCATCCACCTTCTTTTAAATTTTCCACAACTCCTTGCAATCTGCTTTTGACTGAATCTGATGTATTTGCTCACTCTATGCTTTTCGTTTTGTTCATTCTTTTGGGAATAGATGTGACACAGTTTCTCAACTTTTGGTAGACGCTTTAGAGTAGATATTATTGTTTTTTGAGCCCTGTTATTTCTCTTTCTTCTTCTTTCTCTATGGCAATATTTTGTAATATTTTTAAATATTTTGAAGATAAATAATAATAATAACAAAGAACAAACGAGGGAGGGGAACAATAATCTTGTGTTTGATACATGCAGCAGCTTGAAAATGAGATGAGTGTGTAATGGATAGTGCCTATGTTACATGAGAATTGTGTTGCCTGCCAAAACATTATTGTTGTTACCATGTTTGTGTGAGGAAGATTAAGCTAATAGACTCGTGCCAGCCATCTCTGAGGTACGTTGTGGGAACCAAGGGGGTGGACAATCTCTGACTAAAACATGTGCATGAGTAATTCCATCTCTAAATTTTGAGCAAGAACGTAGAGACTGGACTATTCTGTTGGTGGCTGTGAACAGCTGGTCCCAAGCAGAAGGAGATGCTCCTAGCTTCTAACTCTCTCTTTTTGAGGGGGATGCTACTCCGAAATGCTTAGTGGTAAAAGCACTCCACTGGCAAGTGCTGGGTAGGAGAAGAATGCCTGCCCTGTAAGAGATAAGAAGGAGAAAAAGGGATGGAAAATTTTCTTTCTCAAAATGGGGAGGAAATGTAAAAGCTTAAAGGTTTAGGAGGTAACTCACTAATATTAATTAAACAAGTGAACACACCATTCAGAGAACTTTGTTCAGATCATTTATACTTTTTAATATTTTTAATCAACTACTGTACCTCACTAATAAACAAATCTTTTATTTTGAATCTGGTCAAGTAAGTTATTCCTACTGTTACAGAAACAGTGTAGAAGGTTACAGATGTTTCTACCCTTTATGGAAACAGGTCATTTGTCAAGATTTACTTTCTTTCCTGGGGATGCATTTTGCTTTGATGAATTAGTATTTTTCAGTGCAAATCTATTTAGCCAGGTCTACTACTCTCTCTCCTATATTCGTTTCTTGCTTGGGTCATTTCTTCCTTTTAGTCTAACTAGATTTTAATACTGAATGTGCCATTGCTCTTTACCCTCTGCCTATTTATTTTTCTTCATGGTCTATTCTGTTGAAACTTATAAAAAATTGTTTGAAAATATAAGTGGATGATGCCCATCAGATCACCTTTCCTTTTTGTTATATTAAATCCTTTATTATTATTATTTTTAATAGATAGTGAAGCACTAGCTGTTTTTTTACAGAAGTTGTGCTGGCTTTGACCCTTGGGGATTTTTCTTGTCCAAGTGCTGTCCTTAATTAGAGTCTCAGTTTCTTCTCCAAGTACTGAGGTGAGGTTAGCTGGTTTGTAATTCCTCTCATCACTCTTGGCTCCTTTTATTAAAGCATTGATGTTAACAGCCACTGCACAATCTTGAAGAACTGATCATGTTTTAAGGCTTCAGTGAATCTCCCTATCAGTATCTCTGCAGTTCACACTTAATTTCAGCAGACCATAAGTCCAGACCTCTTTGGATCTCATCCAAAGTCACTGCTGTCAAAAGAAAAAATTCTTTTAACCTTTTTCCCCCACTGCTCTTCAGTTCCACCCTCTCCTGCATATGATGTTTTATGTGCCTGAAAGGCGATCGTCAGGTTGTGGAGGGATGGAAGTTGATAACATGGAGGTTTGCAATGTGACAGAAAAATAAGTTCTAGTAGCTCAGATAGGAATTATACGAATAATGAATAACTGCAGCAGCATGTACTCTCTCATTTTTGCTCAAAGGAGTAAAAATTGCTTCCTGCTCTTCGAAGGAGGTAGGAGTAGTGCTGCTCTCTTTTTGGTAGCCCAAGGAACTTGTGAGTAGTCAGGAAAGGACAAAGAGTCATCCCTAGGGAGAGCATTCAGGGACAGCATCCACTGCCTCTCTCCCCTTAATTCTCAGAGAGGACCAACAGAAAATGCACTTAGAAGAAAATTCTGAAAAATAAGTTCATAACTGTGCTGAATACTAAAAAAAATCAAGGGTTCATTAGAGATTATGGTTTTATGGTTCTTACTAATTCTTATTGACTTCTTCCTATAACACCATTATAATTTTCTCTCTTCTTTTATAGGGCTAAAAGTCTCTATCTTCTCACCTTGCAACCCCCCTTCTCTGCTCTGTGCATGCAGACTATCCTTTTCACTCAAGTGGTTTTGAGTGATCATTTAATCATTTCACTAAAAGCGAGTGTGGCTAACATTTACTTAGCTTGGATTTTGTTGCTGATTGCCAAAACCAAGGGAAGAGATACTGAATCCAGAGCTCACCTCTTTCCTAGCCAGTAAAAGATTCCATCCCTACAAATGTAGTTTTCCTTAAAAGGTTAAGATGAGTTATTAATAGGATTTTGTCACTGAAGTGTTTTACCATTTCTTGTGTGCTGCATTGGCAACAATGCTATCATTTCCAGGCAAGGTGATGGTTCTGCTGTCGTTTCCTATTTTCCTCTCTCACCAGTCTGTAAAAAACAGGGCATACTGGAAAGCTTGGGGATGACCTGGAGATGTGAGGAGGGAGAACATTTTAGAAGAGCAGCTGAGTGCTAGTGCTTTGCTGGTGGGGAATAAGAAGGCTGATTCCTGAAATGAGGAGTACTGAGAGTAGCAACATCCTTGGAAATTCTGCATGAGACCCCAAAATATACCCTCTTCGTCATATCTGACAAGACAAAGCTTTTCTTTAGCTAGGATTCATCTCTCCTAATGCCCCATGTCTCTGCCTGAACTTGTGTTTTCTTCCTTGTCAGTCAAACAGGCATCTCAATAGGACCTTTTGCTTGATTGTTTTAGATGCATGCCTTAGAAGATCACTTGTCATTTGAAGGTATCTATTTTTCTCATAAAATGCAAAAAGAGCTTCAAGAGACTAGCTCAGACTTGGATTTCTAATTGCAAGATGCCTAAATTAGGGCAAATGAATATATGTCTTCATTTTACATACCATAGAAAAGTGAATTGTGGTGAGATTGAGTTCATTCAGGCACATCTCTCAGATGTTACCCTGCTTTAAGTCATATGCAGCGAAAAGCAAAACCAGGGAAGGTTATGTCAGGGGCTGTCTTTCTTCACTTCTCAACTTCCAGATGAGCTATTCCAAGGCAAGGATTTATGTCACTGCAGAATTAGCCAGCACTAAAGATCTTGAAGCAGAAGTGCCATAGCCATCCAAGCCCAATAAAATAGTTTGCCCAGGAGAAGGACAAAGGATTTGAGAGTGGCTCTAAGTATAGAGCAATAAGTCTGCAATAAATTATATGACTTTTGGCAGGATGATTTTTATCATCAGCTACATCCTTGAACAACTGTCCTTCTCTCTTCAAATATTGCAAGCTACAGTCTTCAGGGTTGGTATCTGCCTTCTGCACCACATTTGGCCTATTTTCTTTGCATTTGTCTTTTAAAGAGAAGGGATAAATGACCAAGGAATTTGAGTCCTTCAGTCCTCATAGTGAGAAGAATCTCACCTCCTAGGGGCTAGATTTTTCTGTAAGTGTGACTATCGCTGCTTGTTCTTTTGTTTCTCCAGTGCTGAATATTTACTTACACTCATTATTTACCTACTTATTCACAGAGAGCAGGCCTGTGAGAGATACTTTGTGTTTGCAAGATGTTTTCAAAATTGCAGATGGAAGACATTGATGAAGTATGAACTATGCAACTCTGTGTTGTGATTTCCTGGAAGGCCATATTATATGTATGCAGAAAGCTTGTAGATCCTTCCATAGAGATATTTAGTGTGCCAGAATAGAAGTGAAATCTTTTCACTTTCCTATCTTTTAGAATTGAATTCATGCTGTATTTTGTATGCCAGCAGTACCTTGTCTATCGCCACTGAAGATGCAAGAGGACAATATTGAACTATCAAACAGGAAGCTTAAGAGAACCAATCTCAAACAGAAATCAAAAACCTTTGACTAAAGCCAGTCAATACGAAATGATCAAGGCTTTAAAGTTTCACAGAAAGCTAAAGAAGAGTTGTCCTCTACAAACGGAGCCTTTATTTTGCTGTCTTCCCTTACTAATTCCTACCCAGGGCTAAAGAGCTACAGGTATCTTATGCTCATTTACCTGAGTCAATATGTTTTAAACTCTATCTACTCTGCTATAACTGCCTTTAGTGGGTGCTCCTTATGTGAGCCTAGCTGTAAGTGCACTGACAGAGCAGCTGAATGCTCTCTCGTCTTTCTCAGTATCTAGTGTAGCTTTTGTGTTAAAGGCAAAGAAGGCAGGGAAAAAGGAAGCAATTGTCATGAAGAGCAAGAAGTACGACAAAACACCAAGAGGAATTCGCTGACCAAGCATTAATGGTTGAATTTATAGACTGAAGAGAGCATTTCGGGAAATTAAGCATGTTTGCAATAGTACCTTTTCCCCAGAGATGACCAAATTCCTCTGAAGGAACCGTTCCCATTCTGTTCAGCCCAAAGCATTCAAAAGGTATGAGTCAGGCTGAAAAAAAAAAAAGGAGAAAATTTGTTTCTTTAAAAATTACCAAATGCTAGATTTTTTATTATTGCCTTTTCCTGTCCAAGTTCTGAGTACTTGACTCATGCTTTTAGGACTCTTTCCGGCCTCATGGGTTCTCACTGTTACTTGAGGTCTGGTTCTGAGACTTATCAGCAAACATCAATCATAGTGAAGTTCCTGATTAGATCATGTGAGGTGGTGACACTTCACTTTCTTTGCAGTTGTTTTAAGCCTTTCTTGTTCAGCTCAGAAAAAAAAAAAAACTCAAAAAACTCTCCTTTCAAAGAATGTGGTATTATTCCCTGATACCAGAGTGCTGGTAGCTCAGCAGGGCTCAGCAGGTGCTGATCTGACCTGAGACCCACTGGCATTTTGCCCTCCTCTTCGCTCTCATGCTCATATAACTTGGGAACCCAATTTTTTTTGAGTAGTTTTCAGATATTAAGTGCACTCTGTGTGCATAGTTGCTGGCAACTGTTTTTGAGCAGGTATTGAAGTTCGTTAGTGTGCACACTTCAGAGTGGTACTGCCTGGAAAGTGTGTGCACACAAAAATGAAACTGCTTTTGGAAAGCAAGTTGTCCTTTACAGAAAACCTATTACTCTGGAACCATATTTTTAGGGACCTTAATGTCTGAAGCATTTGCTTATGTCAGAGTTTTTTTACTTCTGATTCTGTAGATTGAGGGCTCTGTCCTGCCCAGGGGGAAGTTAGCCTATTTGTGATAACCTACAAAACACTCACTGCCTCCAATGGGAACAGTGTTTACTGTTCTCATCCTGAGGAGGACTGAGTTATTTCAAGGCACTGGAAGCTCTGGGTTCCAGTGAGCACTGGAGAAGATCAAAATGCTCTGGTGTTTGGATGGAAGTGCTCATCATTACCCCAAACTAGAACTGCTCTTCCGAATAGGTTCATGGCCAGGAGAGTACCAAAGGGCTGTCGTCTTGCATGTTTACAGCACGGGTTCCCTTTCTGTGCTCTTGTGGGTAAAGGCATTTATTCCATGGCCATTTATTCAACAGGTTATAAAAGAGAAGAGGCTCAAAATGAAGACCAAAAAATAGTTCAAGTGATTTTGATTATTCATGTAGCAAAGAAAGAATGAATGTTCACACAGAGATTATTTGAGGATTTCCACCTTGAGCTTTTTAGTAGTCAATAGGAGAGAACACAACTGAAGCCTTCCAGAGTGCAGTCAGGGCACACACAGGCATCTCCTTGTCCCAAATCACTCATTAGCCTCACTCATAAGCTAGCAGGTTTACCTCTGTGACCGCCCTCCTCAGTTACTAAGCAGAAAATGCATTTAATTTCATGTTTCTTCAAAGCAGATTGTTCTTTGGTTGCAGTGTGATGAAGAAGGAAGGAAACCGGATTTACCGAGTACTGGTGTGCCACCACAAATAAAGGCTGTTTGCACAACAGAACAGAGAACCTGAAGTGAAATGTGGTTGCCCATGTTTTAACAGATGCTGTTTGTCTGTGCGCAATATTCAGGGAGCATTTCCCTTGAGAGTCGAATCTCTATTGGATCCTGAATTTCTCTGGAAAGAATCACTTTTAAATTAATGCCAGAGAGTATCTGTAGCAAATACTGAATTGCTGAATTTGTAACCATGAACATGTATGCTGGACCAGGCGGGCCACTGGAAATATAGATAACCAGGGTTCCCATAAGAATGAATCACCTGACTTGAAATCTTAGGGCTGACAACATTCACAGAATCACAGAATCATGGAATGGTTAAGGTTGGAAGGGACCTCTAGATATTGTCTAGTCCAACCCTCGTGCTCCAGCAGGGACACCTAGAGCACGTGGCACAGTGTTGTACCCAGGTGGGGTTTGAAGATCTCCAGAGGAGACTCCACAACCTCTCTGGGCAGCCTGTTCCAGTGCTCTGTCACCCTCACAGTAAAGAAGGTCTTCCTCACATGTAGTTTTAACTTACACCCATTACCCTTCGTCCTGTCACTCGCCACCACGGAGAAGAGCCTGGCCCCATCCTCCCTACAATCACCCCTCAGGTGCTTGAATATGATGTTAATCAAGTCTCCTCTCAGCCTTCTCTTCTCCAGACTAAGCAGGCCAAGCTCGCTTAGTCTTTCCTCACATGACAATGCTCCAGTCCCTTAATCACCTTCGTGGCTCTCCACTGGACCCTCTCTAGAAGCTCCGCGTCCCTCTCGTACTGGGAGCCCAGCACTGCACCCAATACTCCAGGTGCGGTCGCACCAGAGCCGAGTAGAGGGGGAGGATCCCATCCCTTGACCTGCTGACAACACTCCTCCTGATGCAAGCCAGGATCCCGTTGGCCTTCTTGGCCATGAGGGCACACTGCTGGCTCATGGTTAACTTGTTGTCAACCAGGACTTCCAAATCCCTCGCCGCGGAGCTGCTTTCCAGCAGCTAATCTGTACTGGTGTCTGGGGTTATTCCTCCCCCCGTGCAGGACCCTGCACTTGTTCTTGTTGAACCTCACTGATGTTTATTTATATAAAGATATTTCTATAGACCCACTTCTGAAAGTGTGATACCTATTAGCAACAGAACTTAACATGGTCTTCTATAAGTAAGAGCCTATAATTATTGTCCTTTTTCAGATGGGAAATTTGAGACAAACTGCCATCAAACATCCATAGAACCACATTTATGCCTTTCTCTATGTTTTTCCTAAAATAACCTCTTTTGAGTCAATGGTTGACTGATGGGACTACTGCCTAGTTTTGTGACCAGCCTGGCTTCCTTCTACATCATTATCAGCTATTGGCTCTTGTTCTGTTGCTTATTATGCTTAGGAACATGCACTTCTTCCCTTCAGCTCTGTAGGGCTTAGCACAAGGAACCCAGAGGTCTGAATGAAGTCCATAGGTCTAATTTTAAACAATAAGCACCACAATGACAAGAAGAAGAAGAAGAAGAAGAAGAAGAAGAAGAAGAAGAAGAAGAAGAAGAAGAAGAAGAAGAAGAAGAAGAAGAAGAAGAAAAAAAAATATATAACAACTGAGACTTTAAAAGACATGCATGGAATTTAGTTTTGATGGCTCTAGTCAGCTTTGAAAAATTCAACCTATCTAACTTCCCCAAAATCATAGGACTACAGAGCCTGTGTTGTCAGGAATAATAACCTGGTGACCTAATCATGCGCTACAAGCAATCCTTCTTCATGAAATAGTTAACTGAAAAAAAAGGTATGGACATGGCTCTAGACACTTCTCTGTGTAGATCTAGAATAACTCTCTCTTTAAACACTATTTAAAACTTGTGTAAGATCAAACCTCTCCAAATAATTCATTTGCCAAATCATTGTAAACAACAAATGCGATAGAAAGTGATTGTTGTGACACTTCCACAAACCACTTGCAGTCAAAAATCAGGGAGAAATTAGTCAATTATTCTTTAAAACCCGTTTCTCTGTTTTGTTTTTGTTGTTTTTTATCCTTAGAATAACAACCTAAATGAGAAATGGTGGTGCTGGTGACTGAAATGAGTTTCTCAGGCTCAGAACTGAATGAGGTGGCTCTCATAAAGGGAAGAGAGAGGCGCTCTCAAGTGAGATGGGGGAAGGAGGGAGGGGGAAAATGAGAGGATCTTGCTGCATTAAACACCACTTTCTGTGGAAACAATTAGTGCTGTAAGTGTACTCTTGAAAACGAGCTGCTTTAAAATGAGATTACTTACAAGCACCATCTATGCTAAAATACCCATAAAGAGTTCCGCAGTTCTGAGAAGTCATCTTCAGAGATGCTGCTTATTGGAATTCATAGACGATATTTCATGCTGTACCCTTTAGAAATTAGCTAATGTTTGGGTCATGCGTAGCCATCCAAATTGCCAGAATCTCCAGGGCTTTGCTGTAGGGAAACCTGATGGAGGGTAGACACCACAGATAGGTTGCAACCCATAGAGCTGTGTCTTAAGGGGTGTTAAAGCTATGCAGAGGTGGTCTGAGGTTTACAAACCAGTGTGGGTTCCAATTTAGGTTCCACTTTATCTGAATTGCCAAAGTTTTCAGGGTTGTGGGTTAAACAAAAAAACTGCATTTCCCTTTCCCACTCCATTTCTCTAATGTGTAACTTAGGATAGCTGGGTTTTATAAAACCTCAGGAGCTTGCTCTTTGACCCTGTGAAACAAAACAAGTCTATGTGTGGCTTGAACTAGGGATTTTGTTTTATTTTTTTTTAACTCCATAAGGCTTACACCTTAGCTAGGACTAGCATCTTCTAATCAGTGGAAGCTGAGAAAAGGCTTTACCTATTGCAAATTATCTAGTAATAACCTACTGCTGGATCCACCTTTTGAGGTTGCTGGCTCGTTTGGAGACTAAGTACTACTGAGATGATCTCACGCATCAATCCCCATGCTTTTGTGTTTAAGCCTTCGCTAGCTGAGAAGGAGAGTAGTCCAGACTGAAGGGTTTCTGTGGCAAGGAAAATCCAGGAGATGCATTAGGGAAATCTAGCAGTCAGGATGTCAAAGAACTTGAATAAATTGCTCAAGTGATGTTTAGAGTCCCCCTCACTGAACATCTTTAAGAATAGGTTGGATAAGCATCAGTCAATAAAACTGATCCAGCTGTTTGAGCTTTTTTCCTTTGTATAATTTGAAAGCCAACTTTAACATTTGTTTTATGGCCACCATCCTGTCTCATTGCTTTAGTCAAGTTGTCACATCCGCTAAGCAATTCCGTTTCAACAATTACTATCACAATGGCTGAAGGTTCTTTCCCAAAGCTAAAGCTACTCTTCAAGGCAACGCAAGAAAGATTTTCAAACAGCTTCCTTCACAGAAGCTACTGAATGCTAACCATCACTGTGGTCAAGTCACACAGCTCAGCCCAGATGCTCTGGGCCTTTCCGCTAGGTCTTGACTTCATAGTCAGATTCCCAGAGCTCATAGCTAGTCAGTTAGATAGTCAGTTAAACATGTATGGACATGAGTCATGAAGAATTAGTCAATCTGACTTTTGTCTAATGTTGGAGATATCATCTTCTGATCTGAGATTTGATTTACACCTGTGTGAAATGTAGGCAAACCTGACAGCCTCCTAGAGCAGCAGCCTGCTGGAGTCTGTGAAACTACCATGGCCCTGCTGCCCTACCATATCTAAACCAGACGCTTGGAAAAGGGCCTCAGAACATCTTCTATCAGCATAAGTTATAGCTTTGGTCTTCCCACTTCTCAAGTGACAGCAGAAGCAAAAGACAGTCTTTCCAACATTTCAACCCCACATTCTTCTTCTTCTGTGCTGGTTCTTACCCTGATGTTTTCCTTTATCAGAAGGGACCAAACCTGTCTCTCAATCCCTGCGGTGGGAAAATTCAACTTTAACCCACACTGATGGGAAGATATGCACACTGACTGTTTCAGTGCACCCACTCAGGAGTTGTACCACTGTAATACAGCTGAGAAGGGGCCAGAACCGAGTAGATTACAGGACAAGTCCTGCCCCCACCTTTCCTACTTTGCTTCAGCTTAGCTCACACAGATAGGCAGTCCAGGCAAGAGTTCAGATTTAGGTTCAATTCAGGCCAATCACAAATACATTTTGCAATTAACTTGAAAGAGTTTTGCTGTACATTTTGCCTAAAAATAATCTGTAAATTGACCAGAGTTTCTAGCATACAAACATTACAGATATTTAAAGGATTGATTTAGCATGAATAATTGAAGTATAGTGTAGAGACAACAGTCTCTTTTAAATACTTAGTATTTTGGAGATACATTTCAAAGCAGACAGTGGTCTTGATTCTTATTTATATGATCTGTCCTTTGATGGAGACCTTTTCAGAACTCAGTGGTTGTCCTCAGATGAGGAAGGGCTGTTTATTATTAGGACCTGTATGATATGTTTCAAAACCCTTTTATGTGTTATTTGTTTGATATGTTTCAAAACTCTTTGGAGTTTTGAAACATGCTAAACTTTCTGGAATGGTATCCTCCCCAACACTCTTCTATTCCCAAAGAAAAAGATCATCCCCCCAAAAAAGAGCAACTAACCAGCATTAGATGCAACACCTAAATGGCCATGTCAGATAAATTGTGAAAACAATGTATATTAACACAGAACAAATGCAACAGTAGCATGACTTCAGTTAAAGAGCATTTTCACAGATTTTTGGTTTATGCAGAATTTCATCTGAGCTGCAATATTTTGTAATTTCCCCAAAGTATATATTTTAATGGGTTTAATTCTGCTGCCTTGTAATTTGTACCAAAGGTTTCACTGACATCAGCAAAGGTACCTTTGTATATTCCACTCTGGAAGGCATTATCATAGATGAGCTGGTGCAACCCTTAACAAATACTACCATGCAGAAACCCAGAAGAAAGAGAAAAGCTAAGTAAATATCTCTTTAAGGCAAAGAACTCGGTCCTGCTCAGGAGGTTTGAGTAACAGCTTTGTACCAAGCACAGCAGAGCATCTCAACTCCTTCCCACACTGCATGGGAATAGAAATTGAACTTTTTAGTAACACCTTGAAGCAAGAAGAGAATGCCTTTCTTGATATCCTAACTATTCAGTTAGGATATCAACTCCTCCTCCCTAACCTGGGAGACTTGAAACACATTGATACTTCTTTAGGTAACCCCAGAATTTTATTTACAGTTCTCAGCTGTTCAAAATTTTCCAACCTAAATCTTGGAAAGATGCAATAATGATAACATCAGTCTTTCAAATTGAAGCCATGTCTGGCTTTTTCAAAAACCAGGCCTTTATTTTATCATTTAGAGTATTCTGCTCTTTAGAGCATAATAGCTAAAATTCCTGAGAATGGCATTTGCTGAGATTTTTCTGCAATCTTTTAATGCTTTTGAATACCCAGAGTACAATTAACGTTATGCCTAATGGATATTGGATATCTGTAGTATTATCCCCCTCCTTCACCTACACTATAGATGAAGTACTTCCATGGAAGCTCCTCTGGGAGCTTCACTTGAATGGCAATTCTAATTGCATTGCCTGATACTGGGAGACGGATAGTATGTCATTACACAGATGAGCTGTGCTGCCTATGCTCATGTGAAGAACATAATGACAATCAAACCGACTTTTAATTGCAGGCTTTTAATACTTTCCCCCTACTCCTTGCCCTTCCTGTTCTTTGAAAATAATCCATCGCTTTCCCTCTCCAATTTCTGTTGTTTCTTCAGTAACTAATGGTTTTGCATGTGGCACCTATTTTAGACATGAAATATAAGATACACTATACTGCCACGTGTATTTCTCATACAAAAACTGTCATATCTCACTGAAAGATTCTGGGGTAATATGCCATATATCTCTTGATATATCCAGGGTGCTTTTTAGTCTATTTTCCTCCATATTTCAAATTACATTCTGAAGAATCAAAGATTAGCTGAAGTTGGAAGGCACCTCTGGAGATCATCTTGTCCAGCAAGACAAGATCTGACCCTGTTCAAAGCAGGGTCAGATAGAGGGTGCCTAAAACTGTGTCCGGTTGGGTTCTGAATATCCACAATGACAGACTCCACATCTCTGGGTGACATGTTCTAGAACTTGTCCAGCCTCATGGTGAAAAATCTTTTTCCTATATTTAAGTGGAATTTTTCCCCTAAATCTGTCTCTCTTGCTGTGCTCTTTAGAACTTGCATTTGTGGTGCAGTTCGAAAGTGATTGTCATCAATAATTTGAACAGCTCAGATGTGTAAGTGAGGATAGGGTATGATTTCTTTGGACAACTTCTTTGTTCTCTTCTGGACAACTATCCTGGGGTAAAGTACTTGTTTATGTTTCTTTACTCACAGGGCAACAAATTTACACTGTAGATATCTAAACTGAGGTGGGGTAAATCTAAACCAAACTTTGTCTCTGTGTCTCTAGAAGCAGCTCAGTTAGCACTAGCTCTGCTCCTATACCACCCTACTGTCCTGCACCAGCGGGGGATGCTCCAGGTATGCACTTACTCTCATTATACATTAGATATACGTTTTGCTGTGATGAGTAACCACACACACAAAAAAGTGTTTTAGTGGGGATTTAGAGCCACTACTTCTTTTTTCCTTCTCTCTGGTAGGAAACAATTTCTATAAATACATACTGTATTCCCTTGTAATAGTCCAGCTATGCAATAGTCCATCATCTCTGCCTAAGGTAGGGAGAATATCTCTCCAAAGTTTCTGTTGGTCCTAGCATACCCCCACTGCCCAGTGAAGCCCGGATGCCTTGCTCCCTTTGAGGGAAAGCAGCATAAAACCTGACCCTAAGTCTGGAGTATCAAAAGGAACTAAGATCAGTAGCATTAATGCAAAATTGGGAAATGGAAATAGGAGGAAATTTAAGAGGAAAAAAAATGCCATTTGATCTTGCAGAGACTGTCACAGCTGGCAGATGGATGAGGGTTTTATAGCACTGGATGAAACTAAAAGAGCAATTAACAGAATAAGGAGAGTCCATTTTTTTATCAAGATGGTGTCTTTGCAGACTGTATTAATATACCTGAGATTTTGGAATAAATTCTATGCTCTTGAGAAATCAATTGGATTAAAAACAGTAACAACAAAAAAGGAATTTAGGCTATCTGAGAGAATGCAATTCTTCTGAAAGACAGTATGGAGGAAATGGGTAGTACAAAATTTTGATATTCTTCCTTTATGAAGTTTCTTCACTGCAGCCACATCCTTGAGCTTAGCCTGCTCAAACACGTGTGTCATCCACATTGGAAATGTGAATGCAATTGCACAGAAAGAAGTCTCAAATATGGATGACTTTGAATCTTGTTTTCATTAATTAACTGTAATCAATCAGAGCACAATGCCATGAAACAGATATCTGCACAGTCCATGTGGCTGAAGATCAACTCATCTTCCCTTTATCAGGTTTTTCAACCCATTCTATTCACTCAAGAAATTGTGTAGACCTGAGATAAAAACAAAGTTCCAACCTGGTGTTATAGGTAAGATATAAACATGGATCATTCCGACCCAGAGCCAATGCCCTGCCCATCAGGAGAAGGTGTATGCCACAAAAACGTTTTGTTTTCTTCTCCTTGGTTAGATAATTCAGTTCCCAGTTCCAAACCTGCCTTTTCAGCAGTATTCTTCATGACCTTTTAAAAGGTCCTCTCCTCTCCTCTCCTCTCCTCTCCTCTCCTCTCCTCTCCTCTCCTCTCCTCTCCTCTCCTCTCCTCTCCTCTCCTCTCCTCTCCTCTCCTCTCCTCTCCTCTCCTCTCCTCTCCTCTCCTCTCCTCTCCTCTCCTCTCCTCTCCTCTCCTCTCCTCTCCTCTCCTCTCCTCTCCCCTCCCTCACTACAGGATGCAACATGAGATACAGAAAGACCAAATCCTTGACAGACTGGCATAAGTCATAGAAAATTGGCTAGAAAAAGGAGATACAGCTTTCTGATTTGACCTTAGCAAAAATAGGTAAAGAGTGAATTTTCTTTTATTTCATCACCTATATCTTTCATAAGCATCTGTAATTGAATTTTATATTTGGGATGACCTTGTGCCTTTGTTACAAAAATGCTTTCAGTGTAATTAGATTCTCAGGTGCAGCAAATATATGGTACGAAGGATGCTTTTGTAAACATTCTGGGCCATGTTGATTGGGCCAGGTTTAAAAATGGTATTGAGGTCAAGAAAAAAAAAAGAAGAAAAAGACTCCTCTTTCAGTGATCCTGCTAATAATAAATGCTCTTGGGCATGTGCGTAGCTACTGGAGAGCAAGCTCAACCCTCCCGGTGTTTGGGAAGTTTATCCCACCTGCATAGGAACTGGAAAGTGCTCACATGAGTATTATGCCAAGACAGAAAAAGAGCAGGATTTTTCTGCACTAAATTCCAGTGATACTTCTGCCAGTAATTTTAATGGTTGCTATAAAAATAATATTAAAACTGTCTTACCGTTGTGTGTTTGATTCACTTTGATCTTTCCACTAGGAACAGGTATAGAGTTTCCAACATTTTCCCTTATCTCATCAGGTCATGACTAGTGCTTAGCACTACTTCAGTCAGAGATGGAAGTTTGATTTCCAGAATCCAGCTTCCAAAACCAATCTAATACTGAGTGTGGCTTGTTAGATTTAGGAAAACATTATCCTCCAAATTTATACAGACCCTGAATATTTTCTCTGAATAAAATCTTTGTCCAGCTGTAATACACTTTGCAGACCAAACTTAGCCTGACCTCAGAAGATAACTCAACTTTGTGACAGTTTTCAAGATTTCAAAATGTATTTTTATTCTGTACTGGAATGAAAATAAAATTTTTGGAACACATTTTTTAAAATAGAGTGTGTCAAAATATCCCATGCATGCCAAGGCTTTAGATTTTCTGCTGTATACATCTACATATTAGTCTGTGTATTTCTGTAAAACGGAACTCCCCGTGTTTGATTCACAATGGCTTTTCAGCATAGATCCCTTTGATCCTTACACCAATCCAGGAGCTGGACTGTGGACTAAAAGAGATGTACTCTTTCCTACTTCCTTTGAAGATGTCATCAGAACTAACAGCCAATTCCATAGAAGTTTCTGTATCCTATGAAATTTCTTAATGATCTCTGGCTAACCTTTCGAGAATTTTGAACTTTTTTTGCTTGTTCTTTGCTGATTTCTTAAAGAAAAAAGATGAGAAAGGGCAAGCAGAGCAATTTGTCACAGCTGGTGAATGAGGAGAGGGTAACAGTAGTCAGTCTTTACAATTCCTACCACCTAACTGAGTGTGGCATCCCTTCTGCCTTGGTAAAGAGTTTGTACCCTGTTAATTTAAAATGTGTGTGTGTGTGCACGCATGTGTGTGACTACAGAGTTACTTTCCCTCCCCACATTTTCCTAGATTTTTTTTCTCCATATTCAGTCAGCCTACATGAGTTGCAAGACAGACTGTGTTTGCAGGCCTCTGCATAGGTTTAACTCAATTGGTTTAAAATCATACCTTGAGTTAAATGGGTGCAACTATCTTGTGTAGACAAGCCCTTAGAGGCATTTTGTCAGGCACGTTGCCACTAATCCACCTACTGAAGTAATGTTGCCCTAAGGGGAGTAACAGATTTCACCCTCTTAATATTCAGATCTGTCAGAGTAGAGATGCCATAACATTGCCCTCACTTAAATCATTATCCAGTCTCCAGGTACATTATGAAGACTAAGTGATTGTAAAGTAGCTTTTTGGCTCATTATATTCTAAACTGGGCCCTGCAGAAAGCAAATATCCATTTGCTTGAGTTTGGGGCATCTTTATAGTTACTTATCTCTGAGGAGAAGTTTTCCTCTGTTTTTGCAGTTTTCTATCTGAAAGTGGATTCAGGTGATTGTATATATTGCTTTCAAATGATTTTTGACCTTTGGACAAGACCCTCCACTTCTACTTTTTACATATACTGTAAGTTATAAATGATCCATGGGGAGCAACAGGATCCTTGTCACTCTACATGCCCTTGGGACCCTCCAGCAAGTCCTGGAGCTCCCAGCACAAAAACTCTCGCTCAGCTCCCCGGCCTGCACAGCCGATTCAAGCCTATACATATGCCTTCAAAGTACTTAACATTTCAAAAGCACTTGTAGCAATTAGTGATTGTTGTGTGATGGAGACTGCTGTGTTGACTGAGCCAATTAAGAGATCAATTAGTGCAGTACAGAGTGCTTAGAGAGGTAGTTTTGGGTGACACTGGTCAGGTATTCAGTCCATAGTACTCTGCTGTGATTGTTAAAGTGCATTTAATGACTTTGTACTTAAGGGATACTCAAACACTTCTACCTGTTGTCTGAATCTCAAGGTAAAATCAGTTTTTGTAACCTGTATAATATTTTCTTACATCAGTAAGGTACTAAGTAGAGATTTCCATGAATTGAAAATACTGCAATAGAACTCTAAAAACATTTTGTTTCTTACAGTGTCCAAAATTCAAAGATTATGTGCTCTAAAGGTCTAGTCTGTGTTCTGCTGAAGTCTGTAAGAAGTAAAACATTATTTTTTTCACAGGGAGTAAAAAGAATCCAAGTCTTTACCTTTTCCAGTTGGACTGAGGCTTAAGCTCTTTGTTAGATAATTACTGTTTGCCTTATTCAGCACTAGTTAGAAGGTTATGTATGAAAATACCAATTGGACGGAGTTCTCTCAACCTTGCTGGATTTCCTAGACAGACTGCCTGGGAACCTGGTTTTCTGAATCTTAGGCTGACTCACCATTCCAAGGTTTCAAGCATGTCACTTGACACTGCTAGGAACTGTGAGTTTCTGGAAGTGAATGCCAACAGAGGTGAAACTCCTAAGAAAGATTCAGGATATGATATATTGCGGAAACACCACGCGTGTTTCCTTTTAGAAACCGTGTTTGAGGATTTCTGGGTCATGAGAAGGTCTTGAAAAAATTGATGTAGGTCCTGACCAAACAAAACCACATCAAAATAAACAAGAAGAAAAAGAAGGAAAAGTATCATTAGCCCTAAATCCTACATTTCAGCCAGTTTTATTCTCGTTCCATTTTGAAATGTCTTTATGGTCCTACAGGAGCTTTTGCAAATCAAGAAGATAAGGGAGATACAGTACAGTTACAGCATAGTCTTCATTTCAAAGACCACAATACCAACTAGTGAAACAGATAGTAAAAAAAGCAAATCTCCTTTCTTAATGTCAAAGAGTTTCTTAAAAGAATAACATGCAAGAATCTTTTCATTTACATTTCAAAAACTGCCAGGAATGGCAGGTAAGATTTTTCTTTCCTTGTTCTGCTTAGAAACAGGAGGAAAACAGCTCATTTAGAGTATGCTAATACTTTGGAAACTGAGAAAGACTTAATTTAGGATTTTAATAAGATTAATTGTCTCTTGACCTGTCATCTCTTTAATGCTGTGTTAATTACATCATTCTGATTGTATCACTGAAAAGTTCCTTTCGCATTCCTTGAACTTCCTTTCTGGTCTATGAGGAGGAAAATCACTAAAGAAAACTTGAGGACATAATTCATTGACCCATATTTTTTTCTTGATATATGCTTTTTAATTATCTCATAAGACAAGAAATAACAGTAAAGAATCAGTATAGAAAACATTGTGATCCTTAAAAAAACTATGGAAACATATATTTAAATATTAATACTAATGAGTGTAATGAAAATAGTGTAATAACATAAGCTTTTTTCTCTCTGTCTCCATACGAGGAAAATAAGGTAAAAGAATATTTAAATACAGTATCTGGAGGTGCTACATTTAGCATAGGATCTAGTTAGGTTTAGCATATGATCTGGTCTAGCATAGGGCTTTTATAGATTTCAGTGGCAGATTTGTCCTGAATGAGGACAGTATCTGGCAGGTAAATTTAGTCTCTTTTATTGAGGTCTCAGACAATTAGGGATAATGCTGTGCAATAAGAGCCAGAGAGGTTTAGAAACAGTAGCACAACAGTGTTGCACCATTCATCCTAAAGTTTCCACCAAGCACCGTAAATCACATTATTTCTCAGGTTCTATAAAATGGGGAATCATATATAAGCATAAGCATGTCATCACTTTGGAAAAGAACAGTGAGTGTCTTGGGTGAGACATGCACCATCTGAGAAGAAAAAAGGAAACCCAAAAAATGAAAATAGGGAGGGAAGGTCAACCCACAGCTAACAGACAGACAATTTTTTGTTAGTATTTAAGAAGTAAATTTGCATAGCAGCCTTTTGTGAATCACAGGGCTCTGGGAGCAGACTGGGAACAGGCAGTCTGGTGGGGCTACATGCTGGGGAAAGGCTGGGAAGCACAGGACGGGCTTTGAAAGAGAGACGTGGGACTGGATTCTGTAACACAGTCCCAGGAGCTCAAACAGCACTTTTGATGTAAGGACACCAAGCCTCTGTGCTATGCATTTCCATACTATGTTGTAGGGAACATATTCATGTTATATCACAGTTCAGTTAGGTAAAGAAAATAATGTCTACAGCCTTCCATGCCACGTGAATTTTAAGATCACAAATCCTGGCTTTGAAAACACATGTTTGGCTTACCATGAAAGTGGACTGTAGAAAGACAAAACAACTATTCCATGACACACAGTTGCTGCCTTTTTTACTCAGGAATCAAGGAACAGTCAGGCGTGGTTACTGAAGGCATTTCTAACTGAATCTGGCCAAAAGATGTTGTAATATTTACACTGGTGCACGGTCGTTGGCCTAAAATCTATTGTGTAAAGAGTCAGAGTGGGAATATGGATTCAAATATAACACCAAATAAATAAAGTTTCATTGATGCATGGCTTAATGAAGAGAATATTGGTTGGGAACTCAAAAAGCCCATGTCCCTGCAGCCAGTTAAGTGGACATCAAAGAGTGCTAACATTTGGTACCAACACACCGCTGCTGCCGGTGAGGTTTCGACACCAGCGCGCCTGGGCTGCACTCCAGGCACCCTCTTTGCTGCAGGGACTAGAGCCCCCTCCTGTCCCCATCACTGTCCCCAACACCCTTCTACCATCCTCTCCACACACCAGGAACTCATCTTTGCCCCAGCACTGTGCACGTGTGGAAGGGCCCTGCAAAGGGTCTCCTGCAGACTGGTGGCCTCCATGGAGTCCCCAGGCAAAGCCAGCCCCCCTCACCCAGAGGGTGGCAGAAGCAACAGCACCATCAGGGGTTGCCCACTTTGCAGACAACAAGAAGCAAAAACTCAAAAACTTTTCAGGCCCGTGACCAATAGATGGCAGGCAAATCTTAGGCCTGTCATGTAATGCAGTGTATGTTCGGGAGCCTATATATTGCCAGAGCTAGCAAAGGCCGTGCTGCAGCTAATAGCTAAAGTAAGGATTTTAACAACTCTGGCTTTGTTAAGGGGCTCTGGTAAGTGCTCCGTATTTTCAGTGGCTCAGGCTGGAAGTCAACATAGGCCGAAAGTTTTGCATAGCAGGTTTATCTAGCCCCAGATATGGTTTATCTCTACTAATTTAAAAAAATAAAGTCAAGCTAGGGAAACATCTGACCAGACCACCAAATTATTTCAGCTAAGCTGCAGCAGTCTCTGAGCTCCTCTCTCGTTTGAGATACCTTAGATTTCACTGTATTGTAATACCTGTTCAAACAGCTATTTATCTGAGTGACACCTGCACTCAATTTTGCATTTCAGTCTTGCACACTTCAGCTTTGCCCCTATTCTGGTTATTTTCCAAAGTAGTAGGGATCTAATAGTAGCAACACAGAAAGGATAGGATATATTTCACTCTGACTCTCTTGATAACAGTATTTTTCCTGACGTTCAACATTACTGTCATGTAGCTGCTTTTTACCCCCAGCTCTGATGGTGAAGAATATAAAAGACTCAGCAGCCCATTCAAAAAAAAAAAAAAAAGGTCTATCAAAAGTAGTGCAGAACATTCTCTTTTAAGATAATGTCTCTCTCTGACTCTTTAACAAAATTTCATAACTCTTACAGCACAAAATAAGTGTTGACTGTTCCTCAATGCTTGTTTCACAGATCTCACCTGTGAACACAGCATAAAGACAGGACTGAGCAAGTGTGCTGACCACAATGTTACTGCACCTTTAGGCAGGGTAAAGCAAAGGTTGAAGTGGAAATCAGGAAAAAAGCCACATATTTTTCAGGCAATTAAAACACAAGGGAAAGTTTATTTTCTAAGTAAATCTTTCCCATACCTTAAAAAAGAAGGGGAGAGAGTGAATAATTTTTGCTTTTTTTTAATAGCTTACTTAAGAATACTCTGCTGCTGCGCTAAAAAAAAAAAATAAAAAATAAAAAATAAAAAATAAAAAATAAAGCATGCAAAATCTTTATTTCAAACTGAATCTATTTGCCAGTCCTGACAAAATTAATTTAAGTCCTGACTGTCTTTTACTCTGGACTCTAAGTGACTCACAAAGTTGTGTGCATGCTTGTGTGCATACAGGGTAGGTATGCATATATGTGTGTACATCATAAACAGTAGGGTTTGTGTGTATTGACCTTTGTGTATTTTTGTGTGTGTAGGTGGCTGGCAGACAAAGAGTTTTATAAAATCATTGTCATATAGTCCCTTGAAATAGTATCCAACTCTAGTATACCGCTTTATGGAAAAGGTCAGAAATGGTATCATTCCTCTACTGCAGATGGGGAAGATGGAAAGGTAAACTAATAGCTCAAAGACACCCAGAAGACCAACAAAAGTGGAGAAGGGAACATAGGTTTCCTGATGCCCTGAAAGACATATTAGCATCTGCTTCCAGAAGACTTTAAATATTGCAGGCATGCACAGATGTATCTAGTCTTTGGTTTCTATACTGCATAAATCACAGTCCCAAAATATGTTTGATAGCACATGTTGTGCAATTACTGGCACCTTCCTCTGCAGATAAAGAATGCAAAAGCGTATGAAGAAACTAACATGATTGAGAGCCCCTTGGGTGTTTGAAATGAAGATTGGGATTCATGGGCAGTGAGCAAGAAGTACTTAGGGTCAGAAAGAGGAACTCACGAGTAGTTTGAGCTGGGGATTCAGATGGCTTCACTGCTCTCTTCTTGCTTGCCCTGAAGGCACACAACCTAGCAACTATCACTCAACAGGAAAAAAGAATTGTTTGGGTTTATTTGGAAGCATGTGAATTTAAGATACGTGCAATGTACATGCAAACCTCACTTATCTATTCCCAACATTAGAAAAGCCCAGCTTTTGAAGGATATGTATTTTCAGAAAGACACTCCAATGATCAATATTTCTACATTTCTAATGATTAAGGATGATCTCAAACTGCAAAATAATATTAGTCACAAGTCTGGGCAAATCAGAGAGTTCAGATTTTGCAAATCTGCTACATTTTATATTAAAAAATTTAGAAATGCTAATCCCTGACTCCGAGCTGTTCAAAACCTAATGCAAATGCTTACATTTTGGGTCTTGTTCAACTACAAATGTGGCTCGGGGATAATCTCCTCTTAGGTGCAAACTTCTCACCACTGATGCTTGGGAAACTAAATATCACTTAGTCTTATGTAATTCAAAACATGTTTCATCAAGCAGGTGGATACAGTGCTGAGAGTTCAGCAGCAGTTTACCTTTTGAGAGGGAGGAGCAATTCATTTTATCTTGCTGTTCCAGAGACAGGCCTTGCTGAAAGAAGTCTCAAATTATGTCTAATCATTACTCATAGAAAAGCCAGAAAGATTTGAAGGTATAGTGAAGGCAGTGACAGGCCAAACATTTGTCTTAGCCCTGCGAGGCAAAAATATCATCAGATCTTTGGAACAGATTATGCAGTATGAAAACATGAAATGTACATAATGTGTTACACACACGTGCACATGCACGCACTTGCACACATATATGCATATACATAAGGTCACTGTGACCACCAGGAAGCTGTGCCAGACAATTTTTAGCGCTTTGGCTCTGTCCAGACTTTGTCATTCATGGGCACAGGGCCGAGACAGAGCCAGGTTTTCAGCTGCAGCCAGACTTAATGCTTCATTACTTTGCCCACCTCTACACAGGATGTAACATTTTTAACATTAGTAGTTAGTATTATAAACTCTCATAAATTATCTAGAGCTGGGACCGCTGAAAATATGTTCCCTGGTCTGTGAGGTGGGTGGGATACTGGCTTTGCGAACCGTGGCTGCTTTTCTTACAGCAGCCTCTGCTCTGTCACTGCTCAGAGCCTTTGAACTGGGTCCAGTAAACGTTTACTTGCTGCTAATGTAGATACCCCACATGATGGACTAGAACAGTGGGAAACCTGCTAAATGCAAGCAAGTCATGGTGCACTCCAAATGAAAATCTTGAGGAGACGAGCAAGCGCTTCTTTAGCCAAAGAAGCAGCAAACTCAGCTGAAGAAAAGCCTTCCCGGTCATGCCAAGGAGTAATAAACACATTCTTTTTTAGCAGGAGAAAGGGAAGGGCAAGGAGCAGGTCTTGCGTTTACAAGTAGTTCAAAGTTACTATTAAGCTAACACCCACACAGACAAGGGAGAACTATAGGATGTCAAAGGTCACTCTTCATTTTAAATAAAATTAGTCAGCTGCGAGCTACTACTCATCCCTGTAGGACTAGATTCCCCGCTGCAGCCAGTGCCACGAGCAAGGAATGACATGTAGGATGCACCACCTCAGAAGTAACCCCCAGAGGATTTATGATTCATCGTACGCTAAACGGTGTAAGGAAAGGAGTTATAGCTCCTTATTTCCCTTTGTCCCTTTTCTTCAGGGTGAGAAGCTTGACAGAGACACATTACCTCTGCACTGGCTTACAGGACAAGAAATGGGAAGTGGGAGAGGGAGGAATCACCAATTTGCCCTTCCTGGTTGCTACACTTACACTTCCATCTCATGCAGCTTCTCCAGTGCCCTGAGGGTTTGTCATGAACATGGAAGTCTACAAACACCAAGTCACTGAGGCCTGGAAAAAAAGACTCTGCTTTCAACTGTAAGAAGCCAGAGGTCTTTTGGCTAATGCTGAGCTTTTAGCTAAATCGAAGAAACTTCATAGTGGCAAGAGGAAGCTATGAGAAAAATATCTAACAGATTAATCTCTCCCTAGAAGCCTACAAAAGAAGTAAGGAGTGTGCTAAGGAGTCCCGTCCAAAGCTTCAGTGTGCAGAGCTGATCTATATCTACTAGCTTGCTGAAGAAATTCCCAGCTTATTAACATGGAAGGACACCCACAGGCTGTTGAAATCGCATAAAGATATATGACTGCTTGCTGAGAGATTTTGAGTTGAGTTGGTCAAATAAAGCCTGTCATTTGGAGCAGTAGGAAAAAAACTATGAGCAGACGGTATGAATAAAAAGAAACCTTGGATAGAGTTGTCCCACATTATGCTGTGCAGGACATACATATAGGCACATCATACTGCTTGGGACAAGGGAAAACTGTGAAGGAACTGAAAGGATACCTGAACTCCAATGGGCTCCAGAGGGCTGGCACTTCAGTAAAACAAGAATAACGCTATGAATGTCTACCTCTCAAACTGCTACTTCTCTCAGTATGTTTCCGTTTTTATCTTCAGAATTAGAAGGGCACTTTGCACTCATCATTGCAGTTAAAAGCTAGAGACAAAACAGCATTCACATCAGTTAGAGACATTCTGCATTCATGACAGACTTTGGTTTTCACCACATCTCCTGCATCTATAATGAGCTCAGTCAACATTTTAATTTTAAAAAGTAGTTAACACTTCATGGAGAACTGCTGCTTTTCAAAGGCTGGAATGCATACATAACCTCAGGGGCTTGTTTTTGTAATTATTTTGACCAGCACAGTCCAAGAAACCTTTGGCTCACAAATTACATCTTTTTGTCTTGGGGAACATCACAGAAACAAGAAAAAATACTTGCAAGTCATACACCTGAGCATCAAGGAAATCACTGGGAATCGGCAGAAGGAGCGAGGGATCTTATAGCAACACTATTAGAGACTGACAAACCAAAAGTGCTTGGATATTCATATATGAAAAACAAGGATTTTGGAAACATGAACCAGCCTGTATATACTAGTTAGGCATGAACTCAGAGGACAGATCCTATATCTTTATCCCTTTGGAGCGGCTAGAGATCCCAACTTTGCATACCTAATACTCTGTTTGGCAGTCTCAATTTCAAATGCACGATAGAGGAATGTATTGAATAGCAGGATTTCCTGTTACTTTAGAAATACACAGCAGCTAAAACTAGTGCCCTTGCCATCTCCGTGAGAGTTAATAGTATCAGAAATGGCTGGAAAATAACCTTCTCCACATGGAATATGCTGCCTCAGAGAGACAAAAGACTTCATTAAAACCAGACTCACCAGGGCTTTCTTTAAAAATTTTATAGCCGTTCAAATGTAAAACATATTTAACAATGACTCTTTTGCAATGTTATAAGCTTATTTATTAGACTGTGTGTGTTCATAAATCATTCTTTTATCCTCCTTTTTATTTTTCCAAATTAACACATTTTCGATAAAAGAGATTACAAGGGAAATGATGAAGTGCTAGATTCTATCTCCCATATCTTTTATGCATTAAAAAAAAAAAAAGAATGGGGCAAACACCACAAAGCTATTCTG
Organism: Tinamus guttatus; assembly: GCF_059628265.1. Taxonomy (NCBI): domain Eukaryota; kingdom Metazoa; phylum Chordata; class Aves; order Tinamiformes; family Tinamidae; genus Tinamus; species Tinamus guttatus. The sequence continues at coordinate 404,071 of NW_028288547.1, forward strand.
ATAGTAGTGATCAGGAAGGGTATTGTCTGTCTTGTCTGTGCTCATACTCCTCATCGGTTTTTGACCAGTATTCCAGCAAATGACCTATGAATGCATATGATGTAGCAGGGATGTGTTGAGATTGTACCTCTCCACACTTACTTGTGGAAGTATAGCTGTAGCTGGCAAAGCCAGATAATAGGGCTGAAACTGTGTTTTCTGTAATAAAACTGAAGATTTCTGTTGCTTTAACCTGGTCACATGCTGGGAACCAGTGCTCTAGGCTTCCTGGTTTTCAAGTTACAAACGGCAGCTGCACAGTCATATGTGCAGTCAAAATGCCATGTTGTTAAGGAGAAAATAAATCCAATCGCAAGAGAAAAATTGCATCACACACCTATTGTAGCCATCAGCACAACAGAGATAAATGCAACCCAATCCATGGCAAGGAGTTAGTAATTGACTGAGTCTGAGAACAAATTAAAGGACTCAGCAGACTCCTTGGGCAAGAATCATCCCTCTAATGTGAAGTGCCTACGTTATGAAGTGCCTGTGCTATATGCCTAAGTAAGCGAGGGTCTGTGGCACGGAGTAGGCAGGGACCTCTGCATCATGACCGGTGTCTCTATCCACATGGGATGCATTGCTTCTATCCTTGTGGGATATACTGCTTTCTGCAGAGGCCTGTTTCTCCCCACTGCCTAGATCTGAAGCCTAAGAAGACTGTGTTCTAACTAGGTGTCCTAGGGAGATGCTGAAGTTAGACAGGTCTAAACTAGGGTCCCTCAGGACCCTAAGTGTAGGAGGCAGGGAAAGTGTGGCTTTTCAGGCTTTCTGTACCCCCAAGTTCTGCTGGCTGCCAGAAGTGGGGCAACTGAGGACAGCCTGAGTTTCTGGAGCACCCTTTAGATAACTGCTCAAAATCGCACTTGCTGGCTATTTCTGTCAATCCAGGCAGCAGAAGAGGGGGTGATCTAGAGTGGGATGCCATGAAGCCTGATACATAGTCCTCTACCCTCAAGTGAAGCCTTGGGTATCAACTGAGTACAGCTTCAAATCTCTTTGAGGGGACACAAACACTTGTCAGGAATGGGGAGGGGAGCCCACCTTAGAAAGCAGGAGAGAGGAAAAAGGAAATATAGCACTCATAACATTGGCTTTGAATTAACCGTCCTTGTCCTAGTTGGAAGTGGTTAGAGGAAAACATAAAGCTGGGCTGGCTGACCTTTGTTTTAACTTCTTGGCCTCGTGTCCGCTTCTCCACAGTGTCAACAGCCAGAGCAGAGGGAACCCGCTCCAGGCCACTGCTTCCAAAGGTGCTGTTTTGGTGTAAAGCCAAAAGCTGGAAGTGGGACAGTGCTTGCACCTACCACAGCATGGGTACACGGGGCCAGCAATGCAAGGAGCTTGGAAATAAGTGGGGATGAAGAAAGACCCAGTGTTTCCAGAGCTCTTTTCAGCCCTTTCCTAGGGCCTTATGGAGCTGACAGGATGAGTGAATAATATACAAGGCGGGTAAGACACATCTTCCAAAGTGGTCCTGCAGTCTGGGAAAGCTGAGAATAAAAATTCTCCCTCAGCCTCACAGTATTCATTGGAGATGGCCCCTGTGTGGCAGGAGTGAACTCCATGTGCTTCAATACACAGAATGACAGATACCCATGGGTATTATATATTTACATTATTTACCTTTCCTAAGTTTTTTTTACAAGTGATCTTTCTAGTTATTTGTGTGGTGCCCCAAAATGAGAATTTTAGTAGGACTTTTTCAGTTTGTGGAAAAAAAGGAAGTATTCAGAAATGTTGGTTATTCCTTGCTTGCAGCACAAATCTCATCAGCAGCTATATGCGTCCATATGCTAGTATGGACTAGTAAGGACTTACTAGCATGCACCATACTAGTAAGAGAACCTCCAGCGCAGACTAACTAACTCCCCTGTAAAATCCTGCCGGCAAAATATCATTTTTCATGTGACCATATAAGCATTTTGTTGCTTATTGATGCTTTATGTCGGCAATTTGATAATCAATATCTCTGACTGCTTATTTACACTGTTTTCTCTCTTAAATAATCAAGACTACAAAAAAGCCCAAAAGATCCAAACCCAATTAAAGCAGTATTCATATAATTTGCAGATTAGCATTTTTGAAATGCTCATTCTCAGCGCAGAGAGTGGGCTGCAGCAACTTCCAATTATACAGAGCAATTAGGGAAGATCATAAAGACATTCTGAGGTCTCATTAGGGAAAATGTTGGTAGTTACAGACATCTTCACAGATTGGAATAGTGTCTAGGGCCTGCATCACCCACACGCTCTTTTGGAAGAGCTAGACCATGACTCATTCCTATTGAAACAATGGTCAATGCTCTCAAAGAATATTTTTAATTTTGCTCCTTTTAAAATGAATGTTTTATTCACACCATCAAATATACTTAAAATAGAACAGATTCTACTGAATTTGTCTGTTATTTTAGCTTTCATAGTTGAGTATTCTCTGGTAGGCAAACACAATTTCCAAGGAAAAAATCTTGCAAACTTCCTTATATAAAAATGTGAATGGCCTGTACCTCATAGTAGGAAATATGTATATCAGTCATGAAAAAGCTTAAACAATAAAAGTATTATTTTCCTATTATATTGATCCTGGTTAAGCAGCATGGAGAATACCACAGCTTTTACATCCAAAGCAGTGATTGCTTCCTCTGCAATGCTCAGGCTTTTATTTGGAAGGACACATTATTTGAGATCCAAGATGAAATAATGAACCTGTAATAATCAAATATTCAGATCTATCTAGAGGTTTAAAATGGAGTTAAGTCACATGTGGCCCTCATCATGCCTTTCTATGTCCTAGTCCTTCCCCCTAAAAGTACAAAGTCCTTGCAATATCTTACAGTATGGTGGGAGTGGCTCGTGACCTCAGCATAAATAAATTGAATTGAGAGCTATGCTGGCTGCCAGCTGTGCAAAATATATTTTTTTCCCACTAATTGGCTTGTTTAATGCTCTGGAGCAGAAAAGGCAGTTTGTGTGTGGTGACTGAAACAACTATTGGAGGAGGATCTGGTCGGAAGTGGCAACTCCCTGTGAGGAGCCAAGCCCCAGGGTCGAAAGGAGCTTGTTCAGGAATTTGCAGTGGCACAGCAGCATCACACAACATGTGCTCTGGCTTGCCCATCTACACCGATTACTGTCATGATTAACTGCTTATGGAATCAGAAAAAGAAAAAATGGTCCCCAGGATGAACAGACTGGGTAAAATGGCAGGTTTTTTGGTGAAAGAATCAGTCTACATTTCCACAAATGTCTTGACTATTACTCTCTCACAAAACAAAACAAAACCAAAACCATTACTTGGAGAAAGTTTATTTGAGATTGAATATTTCTGTTCTAATACAGTGTGACAAGAAAAACTGCCAAAAATCATTTTCAGGAAGCTACACCTTACATGTAACAACTTTATAGAAAGTGTTGTATAGGCAGCTACAGAAAGAGTTAAATATTCTCAGTTCTAGTGGAAGGCAATTCATTAATGGTCCATATCTATTAATAGGTAGATAGACAGACATTGTGAGACATTTGCATAATTCCTACTAAATAGGAAGTTAATGAAGTCAGAAAAAAATGATTAATGTGGAGTCTTGTTTAGGAGGTTATTCTTGAGAAAAAAATGGTATTTCTGCTCATGTATGTTGGTGCTTATACACCCTGCCATTGTCTTAGCACTGTATTGTGTAGGTTGCTGCTACTGGTTGTCATGGAGTGTGTTGTACAAGGCCAGACAGTGAAGAGATAAGAACAGAGGTTTCAGTGATATTTTGGTACATTTTGGAATGTTTTATTTAACTTTAGGGAGCAAAATTATGGGAACAGAAAAACAAATTATTACGGGCATTGCTCTCTTTTAACTTTAAAAGACAGAGGAATGGGGGAGTGATTCCAGAGCATAAACAAGCCACCCCATCTGAAGCAATGACTAGCATGAACGGCATTCTCTAGGAGCTCAACCTTGAATGGTCCCAAGGGATCAGGTTTCTGACATATTGCACTCTTGATGGTACAAGAAAATCAAGTTCAGAAATCTTGCATTAATAGCATGTCTTAATGTCGACATCTTCACTTTAATCCACTCCCTCAGGGGCCATAATGTGCTCTCTAGCTGGTTATTGCCAAACATGTATTTGTAAAGTATCTGTGGCATAAATATATAGATCTTTTAAAAAATCTGTATTTCTGAGCTGCTCTACTCTTCCTTAAGGTACTAGTTTGGCCTACGGGTAGTGATTTGGAGTCAAGGACATGCTTGTGTCAGAGTTCCAAACACAAAAAGTGCAGGATCCTGAATCAGACTCAGTGATGTTTCTGACTTTTTAACCATTTATATTGACGTTCCAGGTTCCTTTGGACATCTTCCCAGAGACCCCTATACGTACAGAGGTACACAGAGAGAAAATGACAACAAAAATTTACTAGAGCGCACTGTTAACACTGAAACACACCTCTTTATTTGCCTCTAATTCTTGTAAGTTTATGCTGCAAAAATAGGAGCCTTCTAAGGCTGCCCCTGAAGGCAGGGGTTTGAAATCTGAAGGACTAGGAGACCAAAGGTCACTGTAATGATTCACAGTAATTTCAGTGTTTTATTGCATATCAGGCCTTGGAAGGAGGGAAGTAAACCTTTTGGAAATGTAGAGCAAGATAATTCTTTAATGAAAAAGTACATATATTTCATATGAATCATCTCTTTGACTAAGCTGAGACAAAACAGAGATATTTGTTTTCCAGACTGGTATCTGTAAAACTGTCTACAGTTTGGGGTATTGATTCTGGCCTCAGGAAGTTTTTTCCTTTTCCTTCTATCATCATAAGATAGACTTAAATTACAATGGATTTCACTACAGATTAAATATGTTTACACTGGATTAATTGGTAATGAAGGTACAACTGATCTGAAAAGTCAATCAACCACCAAACTTAAAATGTACAAATAAAGAACAAAATGATTTTTCAAATGTAGTCTACTAGCTTATTCTGTGAGCTTGGTATGATCCGTTCCCTCCTCTGCCTTGGTGTTTTCGAAAATAGAGCACTGTGTATTTTTTCAAGTGCCTGAGAGTTTGGAGACTCATTACCTATGAATTTTAAGGGGAAATGGGCAGTCATATGCCGTGGATGGCTTTGAGAATCTTGGCTAGGGTGTTTTCATCCTTTTATGCTTGCTACTTGCCCTCTCATAACAATCCTATTTTTAACACGGGGAGGTCAGCTATGATGATCCTGACAGATACTCAAACGCAGCAGACTTCTGGCCCGGCTCACATTCTGAGCGCACAGCGCTGCCAATTCACATCCGCTTCTCAGTCAGCAGCCATGAGATCAGCTGTTCCAGGCTCCGGGAAAGTCTTCCCCCAGCCAGGAGCCTCCGTCTCCCCTCGGTGCCCCTCTCAGTTCTGCGTATCCCGCGGCAGGGCTGGCGCTGCTCGCAGCCGTGACACCGGCAGGCACCGTCCAGCGGGGTGGGCTCCGGGTGCCAGACCTCAAATGCTAGACAGTGTGCCTTCGGAGCAGATGTCATCTGAAGTATTTCAGCAGGACAAGCTAGGTTTTCAGATCAGTGATTTGGATTGAGCAATGTGTGTGATACATGAACCTCTCAGTGCATGCCGTCAAAACTGTGTCTTTCTCTAAAAGCTTGGCGAAGACTGCCCCGTGGGTGGTTTGGTGGGTTAATGTGAACGTGCATGCTGTTTAAGCATGTGAATTTCCTTCAGGGCTGCTCAGGCTTTCCCGCAGGCTGCAGAAAAAAAAAGAGGGCTACCTTATTTTAATGTTATTCCCAAAATAGAGCGGTGCTTGGTTGTTTCCTCTACAATTTCACAGTGGCTGCTTCCTGCATGGATTCACTGAGGAATATATTTTGCTTGGCTCATGAGAGCCTTGCTGAGAGCTGCTGGCTCCCAGCGTGGAAGGATTGCTGCCTCAGCCCCAAGGAGGCAGTGGGGCCGGCCCCTGTCGGCACCCACACCAAGAGCCCGGCCCCTCCAGGGCTTCATCCTCAAAGGCAGCACTTCGTGCATGATCCCAGTCTGCTAAGAAGCCCCGGGGGCTTTCCGACAGCTACTATGAGCTGGAAGGCCTCCCACCAAAGCCACTTGCAAATCAAAGCTGTGCCATTTAAGCCTATGAAAGCTCTTAATATTTAACTACCCCACATATCAAACAAGCATCCTTATGTAAGAAAAGTCACACAGGTCCTTCAGCTGTTGCAAGCATTTGCCACCTACAGCAAATGGTTTCTACTTTTTTTATCCTCAGGTAGCTCAATAGATAAGATTTACTTGGCGTTGCTGATTACTGATACCCTGGTCTACAAAGCATCCGAAGCTCAGTGTAGGGAGTAATGGAGACTCAGATTTTTTTGAAGCTGAGCCACTAAACTATTCGGGTCATCCTGTGGCTCCTAGGACGGGAAAAATTTTATCATGACCTATTAAAAGCATGCTTAGTTTCCAATTGCAATTGCATGTCAGGAATGAAAGATGAAAGATGTACTTTTTTCAGGATAACATCAGAAGATTAATGTGCTGAGCTAGATGGTTGGATCTTCAGCCAGTGTCTATAGGAAAAAAATTAAAAGCAGTGGAGTTACGTCATTTCACGGTGGCTGAGATCTGAGCCCTTCATTATCAACAAATACATGGCTCTCCCTTGCCTTGAATTTTCAGATCTTCTCTCTTTGGGACAGTTTTTTTGGTTATGCAAAGTAACAGCAATAACAGTCAAACCCATCATTACTGAATGAATCCAGACAAGCTGGTGCCTGATGACTAGGTTAATTCATAAATCCCTCTGCTTGGTTTGGTGATAAGAAGCTGAGCATTCCAGCATCCTCCATTAGTCTGTCCTCATGGAGGGATTTCCTCTGGTACTGTTACAGAGTGTTTCTTTATAAACTAAAGAAGTTTTTAGCAGTTAGGAAGAGCTGCTCCACATATGAGCACATCCATCTCGGAGGACTTTTTCAGGCTATGCTTAACTTTAATGATAGCCTATCCTCAACTATGTGAAGATCTATTAATCTTGAGTCAGACTATTAGACAGTCACACTAGAGTGGGTTTGAAATTAAACAAAAACCTAATTAGTTTATGCACCACATGCCTTTGCTGTAAAGTCTGTAGATTTAGGATACCTTTTGTCTTAGCCTGAGGCTGTAAGTACATCTCAGGTTGCCCAGTTCAAACTGGAACGGAATCTGTAACAACAAGGCGCTTCTTTATGAAATAACACCACAGACTGAAGAGAGCTGCAGTGCAAATGACAGAGGCAGTGTCCCAGCTGATAAACTCAACATGTGTTGAAAGCAACAAACAGCAGCTAGCAAGCTCATCTTCTTCTTATCGATGTCTGTGATGGCAGAGACCAGGACTCAGAGAAAGAGGAGTGGAAAGGAAGCCCTGCCAGCAGGGCATGTCATCTCCACACACCAGAGGAGGATAGTGGTACCCACCTCACTGCTGGGGCTGAGGCAGAGGAACGTGGTGGCCGTTTGTCCAGGAACGACTGTAGCAGAGCAGAGCCCTGGCTTCATGAGTCCTATTCCAGTGGTTTAACCACAAGACCATCCTTCTTCTCTATGCCCGCAAGTCATCCTTCTGACATGTGCAAGCCGCATGTGGTATGTTGAAAATTATAACTTTATCTATCCACTAACCATTTTTCTAAAGAAGCAATTTTTCCATTTTGGTGATGTTAACACCTTTTTGACAGAAAAGGAACCTTTGCAGTTCCCTGGCTGTTGGTTTCTCTGTGAACACTGTAATAACTTTAGACCCACAAACTTAGATGAGCTGTGATAAATGCACTTCATTAAAATGTGCAACTTTTAACGAGCAGGTAGCTAAAGTTTCAGTTGGGAAACCACAAACCAATGGAGTATACTAACACTGGTGCTGAAGGGAAAAGCACAGCTATGTGCTGTAATTACAGTCCAAGAGACCATCCCTGAAAGATAAAATGCCACAGCTTGTGGTGGCAGTGGGAAGCCGCACTTTGGGATGGAAACGTGCTGTCTGCAACGTAAGCATCTCCACTGCAGATGGAGAGTGGGCATTTGCATGTGCTTTGCAAACTAAACAAAATCAAGCAACTCACTCCAGGTCCATAACCTACAAGTTTTCCTCACTTGCCTTATTTTTATTTCTAGACGATGATAAAAGTTTGGAGAGTACACAGTATTGTAAGCTTCTTTTGCAGATTTTCTCCAAACAGCCCCATATCCTAGGGTCAATACACATAAATGTACTTGTGGATTATCACCATTAGAAGTATAAAACATGTAGGGTTTGAAGTATAGTAGCACTGAATATTTTGACAAGGACCAGTAGGAAATAGCAAAGCGAAGTGGGCATTTCACTTTTCAAGCAACCCTCTTACTTTTGGCAGCAGTGAAAATGTTTACGCTGCCCTTGTATTTCAGAAGTAATGCATAACTTTTCTTTGAAAAGCTTCTGTGGTGCGAATCAACGAGACAGTCTCTCTGAGATGTAATAGCAGGGAAGCTTTCTGTTGTGAAATGAAAAGAGATTTAGTCAGTGATATGAAGTAGTCTAACTGGAAAAGTTAACTTACGGTCATCAATTTTCTTGATAAAAAGTGCTTTAAAATGCCATATGTATAAACATTGCTGAGACTTTAAATGAAGGTGATTCTGAATTATATTAGCTAGATGATTCATCACAGATAGCCATAAAGAGAAGCTGGTGAATAACAAAAAAATGAAAATGGAGACAGTGGGTTTGGCAGGACAGCTTGTGTCCGTATGAACTCTTTGGATTTTGATAACACTTTGTGATAAAAATATTTGTTTTAAAAAAATCAAATTTTATATTAATATTTTTGGTAAATTCAAATATTTTACTGGAGAAGATTTTGGCATTTTCCAGAAGAAGAATATAATTTGTGAGAGATCAATCATAGCCATTTTTTTTTCAGTAACTACTTTTAAACTAGTTTTGTTAAGTATATTAATAAGGGCTGCATGCTAAGCTGGTACTGAAAATGTTCTATGTTTTCCTTTTGTCTGAATATCTATCATTTCTAAAGGCCATGGAAAACGTTTCTTCAACAGACAGAAAGTATTAAAACAGTCACATGCTTTCAATTTCCAGGATGCACACCATAGCTTTTTTTACAGAATGCTTAAGATATGCAAGACATTATATGAAAAGAAACACTAGCACTCTCAATATTAAAGCACCATTAATGTTCTGAAATGGAGCAACACAAATCCAGGAAAATCACCTTCTCTAAATCTAATCTCTAATGGTAAAATTATTTTGGACACTTTTTAATTGGTGAAATCTTTTTTTTTTCTTACTTGTTAAATGGTAGTATTTATATATTCCTCTATGATCCTTTTTAATAATTAACATACTGCATATCATTGCTGATATACAATGTAGGTTAACTTATTCTTACCAGAAAAACTGGCATTTCCTAATTTCAGAGTTCCTGTTTGGTGAACTTGCCATTACGTACATATTGGTATCATTTATATTTACCAAAAAAATCTATATCCATATTCTGCTGATTCTGTGCAATCCTACAACCTGCTCATTTTTCCTAGCATTTTAATAAAAAAAAGGGGGCCAGAGAAGGGTCAATCTTACAAAAAGCCTCCTCTGCTCTTTGAAACTGAGTAAGCCCAACTGAAAAATAAACCACTGTAGAAAGTGAATTATGAGATGAGAATACCTTTACATACATGGCACATGGGAGCAGCAGGCTCATCACAAACTATCCAGTTTCTTTTAACCACAAGATGTTAATGCTAGCCGGAAGTGCTGTTGATATAACTATTCTTAACACATTTGGAAAATATTCTTAATATTCAAACACTCTTTTCTGTAATCTATTGAGCCTATCAGGGAAAAAAAGCATCATTAAGGGAGTGATGCTCGCCTCACTAAATTTAGTGGCAAAATTCTCAGTGGCTACGCTCTCATTTGGTTCTTGGACTGGTTGTGTTGCTTTCAAATTAACAAAAAAAAATAGGTCTATACTGCAAAACGTTCCTAACACATTAATTGCTATTATAAAGAAAGATTTGTATTTCATGGCAGAAATACTTGCCTCTTTTCTTTGAGGCCACCATGTTGGAATCAGGAAATACTGTCTTATTGCATCGAGCTAATACTCCTACTCTAACTTAGACAATTTAAAAACTATGCTCATTTCCAAGCTAAATGTAATTCCAACTTTTTTAGGTAAGTTCTATACTTCATTAAAAGATGAGATCTTTAAAAAGGAACTTTTTTACTTTTCTTCTTTAGTATTCTGCTATATTCCTGCTGCTCTAGAGATAATTAGAGGCATTTGACCTTATAGCACATAAAAAATAAAGAAAAATATGATAGGATAAATAAAATGAGAATATGGCTTTGCAATTTCTACATACATTATTTGATCATCTCCCTCTAATATGCAGAATTTGACTGCAGAGGCTTACCAGGACAGGTGGTAGCATTTTGTACTGCCTTTGATCCCAGTGACTAAATGGTGACTGAAACTTCGGTGAAGTTGGTGTGCTTTCAGTGATTTCTTCCAGCATCTTTCAGGGTGTCATTTCAATATCAGACTGCTATAAATGAGAGGAAATGGAGGAAACACAAATGAGGTAATAGATGCTTCAACATTTCATGTTTTGATGCATAAGTACAAAACACAGTTCTTTTATTTTTGTGTTTTCATAGTTCCTATAGAAATAGCAAACACTTGGGTCAGGCACTTCCCACATTTAGGAACCAAGTGGGCTTAGGGACCTTTATCTTCCTCTGACTGCTCTGACTGTGATTAATCATCAGGAAGTGCCTAAGTCCTTGGTCAGTAGTGCTTCACAGAGAAATTATTTCTAAAAAGCCTATATGAAAAAAAAGCTATTGTAATGACCTTATTTTACATAAAGAGATTGTTATATGTGACATTTTTGCCTGCTGAGCACAGTGTTAGAAGTAGCATAGGCATATGGCTTTATTTCTCCAGTATCACGGAACAATCTTTGCATGCTTTGAGTAGGGAAGGAAATAGCAAGGGAAAAAGGGAAATAAAAACTAGTTGACAAAAAAAAACACTTAAAAATAGGTAGAGTGTAAGTAAAGTGGAGCTTATGATTCAGTTTTTTAACCACAGCTTCAAGGTCCCAATTTAACAGGATGTGACTTAATGTTCTTGTGGGTGCTATCTTAAAAAACAACAACAAAAACAAAAAGACCCACTCACTAAGGAGAGTATTGATTTCTGCTTTTTTTTATGAAAAAAAACAGACAGATGGTCATTTTCTGTTCACTTAGATCAGCAAGCACAGCAATCTTGAAAGCTTCACTTCTGTTATCTCCTTCAGCAAGCATCATCTTTCTGAATCTTCAAAGTGTACTTCTATTTGTGAAAGTAAAAAAAGTGCTCAGTATGTCCTTTCCTGCATTGCTGCTCCATTTCTTCCAGACTACAGATCTTGAAGGGAAGCTGGGCTTCCATCCTTCCTTTACTTCCTCGCTATGATTTTTGACCATTGTAAATAACAGATGTTCAAGTGATGGCAACTTAAAGCATTACTGCCTGGTATTGAACTGGGAAGAGTTTATCCTGCAAAACCATGTCCTGTTCAGGAATCAAGAGTTGACCAGCCCAGTGCATGCACCGCAGCTCTGCAGTTGACCCGGACTGCCCTATGCAGTGATGGTATGAACCATCCTGACAGATATTTGACTAAGCTGTATGTAAAGCTTTCAAAGCTCAAGCAAAATATGTATTAAACCCTCTTGTTTTTCCTTCTCCCATAGTTATCACTTTTCAAGAAAAAAGCCATTTTTCACTGCATTGGGATATTTGTCCTTGAGACATCCTGGTCAATGTGAGTTGAGAGACAAAATAACTGAGTAGACAAGCATCCAGAAGACTTCGAAACATCATCATATACAATGATGGCCTGAGGTGAAGCTGTCTTTCCTTGACTTCTCCTGTGATGTATGCATATGTAATATACCTACATAAAAACTCATTTATTATATTGTTGCCTTTTTTTTTAACCAATAATGGTTTCTTGATCCTTAAGCTCTCTCTAGTATGTGTCACATATATAATTTGCTGGTTAGCATATATGAGCACGCTTTTCTGGACCAACTTTTTCAGTCCACTTACTTAGAAACAATGGATAGACCAAAGGTCAGATGCTGTTGCTTTATAACTAGTGATCCTTATTGGTTGCACAAAGAACCTTTGGGATAGCATGAAAAAAGTCCTGCTGCATTTGTTGTGTGACTTAACATGGAGAAATTCAAGATAAATCTTTACTGTTGATCTTGCCACTGTGTTATTAAAACCCCTTACTCCAACAGTGCAGTTCTTGTACTCCTTTTGAACACCTGAGTTACTCCCAGTGTTTGAAATAAACCCTGATCCTCAGAACAACCTCCAGGTGATAAGAAGATTCTCTTCATTTTGTAACAGAGAATCTAAGGCACAAAGGCTCTGAACTCCCGAAGGTATGTATGAGTTCTATATATCTGTATTTAACTCACTGGCATCCTGATCTTAGCACATCACATCCAACTTGGCTCAGGTGTCATAAAGACTTTTATTAGATTTTGGGCCATTTCGTCTGCTTGGTGTCAGTCAAGTGGCATGTCTAAAAGGACTCACAAGATGCATAGAAGCTTTTACGTGCAGGTTCCCTTGAGTTTTTCTCCCAGACCTTCCATTTGGATCTCCCCTTATGAGTCTCCAATGTACTCCAGCAAATGAAGATCGGAACATTTAGTCTTGAGCTTGACTTCAGGAACAAATGTCACTCCTATCTTCAAGAGGGGCAAGAAGGAGGATATGGGGAACTATAGGTCAGTCAGTTTCACCTTAATCCTTGGGAAACTGATGGAGCAATGCCATTGGAAGGCATTTCTAAATGTATTAAAAACAAGAAGGTGATTAGGAGGAGCCAACATGGATCTGCCGAGGGGCAAGATACTTGGCCAAGTTCAGTGCTTAGTTGCTGAGAAGCAGTGCCATTGAAAGCACGCCACAGAGGCTGCTGAATTTTCCATGGCACTCCTTGTTTGGTGTGAGACAGGCTGAGGATCCCAGAGGATGCTTCAGGAACGCCAGGTTTGAGATCTGAGGTAAGCTGAAGCATGTGAGACAGGCAATGAGATACTTAGCCCTGCCAAGTTGACAGTAGGCTGTCATGTACTTCAAGGGAAAGACAATGTGGCATGGAAGGTGCTGCCCCTGATGGCAGGCTTGAAACGACGAGCCTGCACTCCTTCCTGGTCTGATATGAGGTCACTTGGTTTTTCTGTGACTTCGCCCTCATCAACTTGCAGCAGGTCACTTCTGTGCATGATGGCATGATTCCAGACAATCATCATTTTTACCTTTGAAAACTACTCAGAGATGTCTTTGTGAGCACTATATATGCTATGGAAGTCCTTTTTAATCTCTGATAGCTTTTTTTTTTTCCAGCTGCATACAAGCCCTGATAAATACAAATCATGGGGACAAGTAAACCATATGAGATTTGGAACAGATGGGAACAGATCTTGTTGTCCTGCACATCCAGAAGATGTTCAGATCTCTCCATTCTGTTACTTAGTACTTTGGTATGTAACAAGAGCAAGCCCATCAAATTCTGCCCACAGTGCTTTTTATCCCTTTTATTATTCTTCAGTTCTAACCCACAAGACATTTCAAACATTAGAAATGGTTCAGTGCATAATGGTTTTCAAAAACATGCTGTATCTCTGTCTAAATGAGAAAAATAAATATCTAGGGAGCTTTTGCACATGTCAACAGTACTCAGTGAAGCAATATGTGTAGGCAGCACTGGAAACAGTGACAAAGTGAGTATCTGTGCATAACTTGGTAATAATATCATCACCGTCTAGACAACTCAACAATTAGCATCCAGACATACCGAAGCCTTCTTTAAGAAGTCTCCAACAATAAATAAAAAAAATGCCTCCATGGGGAAGAAAGCCACAGCTCTCTCTATGCTACCTTGCACATGCACATTTAAGTTTAATTTCATTTAAAAGGTTGCTTTCTAAGATGAGCTCCTTTTCTCAAGGCCACTGCTGAGCACATGTTAGCAAAAACTGCAAGTGATGAAGATCTTCTTGTTAAAACATCTGTTTTAATATGCTCTGTGTATAGCAGTTGCTAGGCAAAAGGCTGCTTGATATGATAACTTTCGTGCACTTCCTGGGTTGCTTCTCCTTTTTTATTTACTTTGAAAGATGTCATCCTCAAAACTGAACTGATAACGGTAAAAACTCAGGATTAAATAAAATGTATTTCTGTTTAAGTCTATGATTTCCAAAGCGGTTTATTTTTAAGACATTACCCCAGAAACTAATTCACAGGTCTGAATCTGTTTTTGCCTACTTCCTTATTTTCATATGTCCACCAAAGATAGCCAAATTATCCTGGCACAAGCTGAGTCAAAGGCAGAATGATGCCTCAGTTTTTATTCACACAGAAGTTTTATTGGCTGTTTTGTTTTGGAAAGGTGGAAATAGAATTGTCACTAGATGCCTCTTATCTGGATGAGTAAAATACACAGGGAGACAGGAAACTCCATAAACCATCCTTCCATCTGAAGGCAAGGCTTCTCTCCTGGCTTCTCATAGCTCTCATGATACGAGAAGGACCACGTGTATTACAGCCTTTTGGGATCCTTTGTCAATAGGACAAAATTCTTGGCTGCTGGTCCCATAAATCCTCTTTGAGGAGTTCAGGTTAGGCACTACAGCTGCTGTGTAAAAAACTTATAGGACCTAGGAATCCAGTGAGGAATTCCCATTTAACATTTCAAGCAATGAATATGTGTGCATGATCACTTCTGAAGCATCTTCATACAACACTAGTAAAGATGTGGCTAGGGTATGTTTTTATTCAGTGGTCAAAAGCCAAGACAAACAAGGATGATCTTAGTCATCACTACCTTTGCATGTCATATTAGCTGAACTATGTGGGGAGATTTTCAGAGCCCTGAAGTACCTTTTAGCTCCTTGGTGGGTTGCAGGCAAGAAAGAGTTGGCTTTTAATTGTCTGCACTGAGGACCAGCCTCCAAAGCCACAAATCATGAGTCATGATCTGCTTTTAACGTTGCTGATGGCTTCACCTTTTCCCAATGAGCAAAATGAGCAGTAGCCCAAAGATTTAGAAAGGCTGCTGCAGTGAAACAGGGTCCTCACAGAAAGACTGTCCAAGACGCTTCTGTTCAGTTTCCTACACTGATAATAAAATGGGACAAGGGTGAAGAAGTGGTTCTGACTAAACCAGCAGTTGGTTCTGCAATTTTTGGAAGATGGAGAAACCATGTGCTGCATTTTTCAAGGCTGTTACCATAAGGTCTCTGTTCTTAGCACTGTCCAAGGTGGACAAGGCCTAAAAAATATGTGTCTTTTCTCTTGGCAGTTCAGCCTGAATGCCACATACATGGAAATATTATACTCATGAAATCAGGAGGGTCAATAGTTGAGCTAAGTATATCTAAGGTTTGTTTATGACTAGGAGAAAAAACATGCAAGTGAAACACCCACCCAGAACTCAGTAGATGACATGAACATTTTGTAGAAATGTCTTTCCACACCCAGTGGTAAGGAAAAACACTCGGGAAATGTTTCAAAGGCTCAGACTTGGAAAGGGATGGGACCTGCCAGCGCTTGCTGTGTTCCAGCCTGCAGCCAGGTTTAGATATGGACAACTGAATATTTGCAGTGAAAGACTACTTATTTTCTACCATTTTTGAACCTTCTTAGAAACAGCTAAAGCCTTGATGAGATAATTGTGTGCATGTCAGCAGGGTAAATGTCATCATGGCCATTTATGAGAGAGAACTGCTGATTATGTCCCCTGCAGATGACAAAACCCTATCCAAAATTTCCTTCACTTCCCCCAAACAATCAGAAGTTTTTCCTCCCTGTACAAAAAGCCATGGGCTGTACATTTCTGTTAACACCTTGCTTATGGTGCAGGCCAAACACAGCCCATACTCTAAGGCATCGCAAGGCCCCCAAAGGGAAAGGCAGCAACTTCCACAAGTCGGTGGAGCCTGGTGGTGTTCACAGGGATCCTCAGCCTTCCTCAGCCTCCTGGCTCATCACCCGGTGGTTTCTGTGCCTGCTTCCCCAAGGGGAGCACCTCAGGCTGCAGCGGGCAATCATGCAGCAATCCTCAGTGATGAACAGCCACTTGCCTTGGGGACACCTGGGAGACCGCTTGCTTAGTGCACACATGCAGGGCACAAGTCTGAGCAAGGAGAGGGAGAAGTGATTGTGACTGTGAAGACAGCTCGTATCACTTCACATCCCAACAGCAAAACTGCCTCCCAAGCACCAGCTCTTTGATAATCCACTGCATTTTTCCAGAGGGTGTCCTCTGTTATGTTCCAACAGATTTTTATGATGAGATATTTTTATGTCATGAGATAAGCAGTTTTCTTTGCATGGACACATGTAGAACGGAAAATGCTCTGTGTGAGTTTCATTTCCACTGTGGTTTGCTTGGGCTTTAATATTTATGTTAATTCTTGCAAGGCATTGTTTTTCCTGTTTCCTTACTTAAAGTCAAAGCAAAATGTAAGACAGTAACTACATAGATAGCAGCTACTGTCTTGCAAAAGCTCCTTTTCCCTATTCATTAGCTTGGTGTATCCTGTATTGTATTTCCTATTCAGGCTGATAGGTTTGATGAAAGTCCGGGGCTCCAGTGCTGCCTGAGAGTTCCTTTCCTTTGCTTATTCAAAAGCATCCTTGTGTGGCACTTCTGAAAACAATAGTATAAGGCACTTCACCACCACTGTGCTCAGTGTTGCTCTTGAAGAGAAGGCATTATTTGTCAAATATTAGGAATATGCAAGCTGTGCTCCTGATTAACCTGATTACTTTCATGTGCCTGAGATTGAGCTACTTATGGAGCAAGATGGAAATAATCAATAATTCTGTACTTCAAGGAACTGTGTTGGGTGCAGGATGACAGTTTCTCTAGCAGTTCTGACATGATAAGTAGAGAAAAGAATAGTGAATTTGAAGTGTAATTGTCATCACTGTCTCATTTTCAGTGGCATGAATGCTGAAGTAAAAAGTAGTGAGCCTATCTGTGTATCTCACTGGGAAGGCAGGTAAGAAAAGCCAACATTAGTGTTGCCTTTTTCGGATGTCAAAGCAGCCCTGGAATACTTTCCCAGTTGTCAGAACAAACATGTGTCTTGGCCACTGATCTGAAGTCTTTTAAGGGAAATGCTTGAGTCTGGAAAATTATTATACTGCTTCACAGACATATTTGTGAAATCAGAACATCACCACGTAGGACATTATTTCATCCTCGCATACCTTCAAACTTTTCCCCTAGATCATTAGGGGAACACTTCTGGCACTGCAGAAGTAGCTGAGGACCCCAAAGGAGGACAGAGAGATGGAGCAGAATACCATAAAAGTAAAAACAGTGTCCTAATCCAGGCAAGCTACTGGCTAATGGAGAGCAGGGAGGAGACACTCAGTTTTAGCCTCATTCCCACTTCTGGGTGACACGTCTCCAGCTGTTGCAGTCATAACCTTTGGGGAATGCAACACACATTTTAATTCGTCTTGGGCTACTTCTTAGAGAGATCACAACGAAAGGAGATGGGGGGTCAGTGAGGCAATTCCCAGACCAAGTTTTCAAACTATCAAAGCACAAAGACCTCCTTGAAACACTCTTCATTAGAGATCTGCTTGAAACTTAGCTTGTCTCTGTAAGTATAGGATGGAAAACTCTGGACTGATTCTTTCAGTGCAGCTTGAAAAAAAAAAAAAGAAAAGAAAAAACCTAACAACTGACTCATATTCCTTTAAGAGGGGTTTCCTATTAAATCCCTTGTGAGTGAGGTTGCTGAAGGCAGCAGATTCCAGCAAAACTTCTTTCACCAATGGATGCAAGTCATCCTATTAAAAAAAATAACACTGGCTGTCCTGACTGTGTAGGTGGGTGAGAAAATGTTAACAGCTGCACTTACGAATCTGCTCTGGAGGAGTAAGCTGCCAAAAATACTTGTACTGTGAACAACTGTTCTAAATTTGGTTACCTGCTTTATATTATTCAGTAGCCAGGCTCCTCTCCTGCTCTTATCCTATTTGATATGTAAAGCACAAACATAAATCCCTCTCTATCAAAGACAGATGATTTCACAAGCTGTCTTCAGAACATGAGGAAGGGCAGCGCTTGCTATGTAATCAAGCATTTGGGACATTTTTGACAAATGAGGAGGAAGCCACTCATTTGGCTGAAAGGGAGGCATTGCTTACACCGGTGAATGAGGTGCAAGCAAGGCTTCTGTAACCACAGGGCGAGGAGGGGGACAGAAGTGAGGCAATCTGTCTTGAGACATAGTTTCCAGTTGGGGCTACCTCCAAAGTCTGCTGAGTGAGCACAGCCTGAGGCATGGAGAGTCCAATTCTAGTCCTTGTGCAATGGGTCAAATGCACCCAAACATGCATCTCTGGGCTGAACTGGAGGCCTACATCCAGGCTGGGAAGGAAGTTTGATGAAGCTGATAAAGAGGGAAGGTTGCCCTTCCTCTTCACTGGAAGGTGGCAAGCTATGCCTCTAGTTTGCTACATAGAGCACTGTCGTTTTAGTGCTGTCCTATATTCTTTGGG
Organism: Tinamus guttatus; assembly: GCF_059628265.1. Taxonomy (NCBI): domain Eukaryota; kingdom Metazoa; phylum Chordata; class Aves; order Tinamiformes; family Tinamidae; genus Tinamus; species Tinamus guttatus. The sequence goes on from NW_028288547.1 coordinate 422,743, forward strand.
TTGTTCTTGAGACTTCTACCATAGCTGTAGTAGCAGAGATGCCCTGCTCTTGGGGTACTTGGTTCCCTTGCGTCCTTACATCCAACTGGGAGTCTTCCCAGACTGCCCTAATGCCACCATGCAGATCTATTGCTATTAAGGCATAGAAGAGCTTTCTGTGAAACAATTCTTTTTTTTCCTTCTCTTTTTTAAAGAAAAGGTATGTTGCTTTTACCATGGAGACACAATAACTGCTTTCACTTTTGAACCGCATCTTTAGTCTGATTTTCTAATGTAGCCTGCAATTTTCTGGATGAAATGTTTTACTCTCAATTAACCGTAGATGCAACTTAATGAGTAGGCCAAATGGCGATAGTTGGGAACATAACTAACATCTGGGATGTGCAGTATTAGTAGCTTAGTTAAGACTCCTTAATTAAAATAAGGTCATTCAGTCCTCCCTTCTCTCTCAGTGCAGATGATGTATGTTTAATACAGAACACTTGCTGATATTAGTACCATATAAGCTGTCTATTAGGTACCAGAGAAATAGCTGCTTTGATGTGTCAGGCACCTAATGAAGATGAAATTCAGACTGGGAGTCATATCATGCGAGAGTGTAGAAAAGATCTTTTTGCAAGTTTTCCTCAATCTTCCGTATGAAGTTCATTGTTTCAGTAAAAATTCTCTCAGTGAAGTTTCTTTATAGGGCACTCACTCACAGAAGATGCCCACCTAAAGAGCACTCGCACATTTTCCAGCTACAAATTGCAGTGACTGTTTGGAGGACTCTGTGTACCCCCCATACTCCTTGATTACACTATTTTAGGAGAGATGGTATTTTTCCCTTCCCTGACCTCATGTAGGCAGTTATGTGGAAGTAAGTGAGGTGTTTCCTGCAAACTTGCCACCCAGGCTCCCGCTGCGGTCAATGAGGACAAACAAGCCTGGTTCTGTGCCCTAGCTCAGGAAGGGCTAAGCTGTCCCCGGTGCAGCCTTGCTCTAAGCAGCGAGCCTGGGCTGCGCATGTGGCTTTGAACATTAGGTCAGATGTAGGCCAAGGCGTCGTGTGCTCATGCGTAGCTGACATTGCCCACATTAAAGATACCTGCAACTCAGTGGGGCGGATAGACCTTCATCTGGCCCATGCCCAGAGCTACTCAAGCTGGTGAAGGGGCCACCGGGGCTGCTGTGATTCAGCCCCTGATTTATATTGCAGCACAGGAAGCAGCATCACGGGTGCCAGCATGAGACCATCAATCTCTCAATATCTCCGGCAGATCAGCAGCCTTTTGGTTAGAGCTTTGCATCTAATAACCGCTTGCAGCAGGGCAGGAAGCTTGAGAAGAGCTCGGAGAGACCTCAGCCATTGCTCGTATGCATTATAACACTGCCACTGTGATTTTAGAGAACAGTCGTACTGCCAAGTTCTCAGATTTGCACGTCTATATCAACCAATGAGGCGGTGGTGTCAGCCTGATAGCTATCTTTCTTCTCCTCTTGCTAGTGCTGATGTGCATCAGGAAAACCTCCTCTGACATTTGCATATTTGTACTATTCTGGTGCTGGGGTTGATAAAACCTCTCAGTCTCAAGGCTGATCTAGTTCATATTTGTATGACCTTATAAAAGCATTATTTCAGGGATGCAATCCATTTTTTTCCAGACCTGAGGATGTCCGATGTAGGAGGAATCCCTTAGAAAATGCCCAGGCTGGGCCTTCCTACCAGGAGAAACTACTACGCATTGCATGAGCCATCTTCAGGATCACATTGCATAGGAGTCTTGGTAGGAGTCCTGGTCCATCCAGAGCTGGATGGAGACTGTATATGAAAGCTGTATGGAAAATCATAGCACATATTCTTACCGGTGGTCAAACTGTCAAACAATTGCATGAATGCTGGGACAGTGAAAAAAAACAGTTTTTTAATATTCTGTTAACTGTCTCATTTTCTTTCTCAATGATCTTAGGAATTACAGGTGCTGTTAGACTTTTGTCCTTAGAAGGACAGAAAACACAGGCCAGAATTGCCTTTGCTAACTTCTGAAATACTTCTTTTTCTTTTTTTTCAGCTGAGTGGAAATTCTTTGCTCTGCAGGCATCCACCATGAGAAGACTGCAATTTTATTAGCTCATCATTATATCAAGGCCCTACAAGAAAGTCATGTCACTATGCAAAATGGATTAGCTGGATGGATTAAAATGGCTTGAAATGATAAGGACAGATACACATTTAGTTTCCTAGCTGTTAGAATGAGACAGCTCAGCTGTCTCCTGCTAACAATACTGAAAAAAAAAATACTGCTATTACTTTACTGTTTGAATTTGTAACAAGCACTTATGTTCACAAAACAAGCATTGTCTTTCTTGATCTTTAAGTGATCCTTAACCCCAGAGGAAATAAGACCCATGAAGAATTAAAAAGAATATATTTTTTTTCTGAAGATTTTGTTGGATGGAGTGCTTGTCTGGCGAGTTTCATTACTTGCACAAGAGAAGAACTACTAATGCTTCCTTGGTAAGAAAGGGACATAAGAGAGGGAAGGAAAAAAGTAAGAATGGAAAAAAAATCAAAGATTTTATTTTTGTTCAAGCACAAAAATCCACAATTGAAACTGTGCTTCCATCTCAGCAACCCTTTTATGGGATCTTGGATGCTTAGGGATGTTTGTGTAATTGCTTCTTGTAAATGATCTTCTACTCTGCAACACTTTACAGTAAACCACTTTCCTTTGCCATCTGTTATCCAGTTGTTTTAACTGGGTTTCCAGTTATTTGTATCAGTCATTTACAAGAACCTTTTTAATCTCTGGAAAATGAAATAATTGAAGCCTATCTTCTTGACTTGGTGATATGTGTTTTAAAATCAAAGAACTGAGGGTTAAAATTCAGTACGTGATAAAGAAGCAAGTAGCAATTTGTAAATCAACACTCAGCAATCAAACACTGCCAAAGTTCTTTTTGAAAGCTCTGACTATACATATTTAAAGCTTTTTTAATGATTTTTTAATGTCTAGGTAGCTTTTTGAACATATGTCATGTTCAGCCATTGTCTGGTCAATCTAAATGAACTTAGTGACAAACAGAAACAAAAACCAAAAAGAATCAAAACAAAAAGAAAACAAAAAAGAAAAAAAAAACAGATAGAAGTCATTTCATATCTTTCCAGAAAGTTGCATTCAGTACAAATGAGATTTATGAAAACTAGGAGGCACATGCCTATGTAGAGTTCACTCTGCCTGCCAAGGGATGACAGCAGCCTGTGGGAATTACCAGTGTAAGCTCTCCCAGTATATTCACAAGGTCAGGCTGTGCTGTACATATTGATGGAGAATTAACTGTGACTGTGACTGTTAGAGAGCACTCCCCTCTTTCTCACTCACTGCAGAGAAGCCATGTGCCTCATTTACTGCTTGTCTGGATTGGTTTTGCCTGCTTTTCGCTGGGAAAGCATGCACCACTGTGTGAGAAGATCTTGGAGTCTGGGTTTTTCTGCCCAGACCTTCTAGAAGGTTACAAGATCCAGGTGGCAATATCAGTTCTGGTTGTCAGTGGGGCCAAGTTGTTCTACATTACAAACTGAAAGAGAAGCATTATAGGAAGAGCATACTTTATTATAGGGTGGTGACAGGAACCAGCAGGACAGTTATATAGCAAGTAGAGTCATTTTAGGAGTGGCTGAGAGAAGCCGATCCTTTTCTCCACTTCCTGTTCCCGTTATCTGTCACAATATGAAGACTTCTGCTCCTCCCTCCATGCCGTCCTCCCTTTCCACTCTTCTTAGTGGCATTAGCCTTGCAAAAACTGTCAGCATGTGGAAATGCTTGTTGCACGTGCAAGCACACTCACCGAGCAGAGCCACTAACTGCAGCAGTGACAGAGAAGGAACAGGAGCTATCCACAAGAACCACCATGGGAAATCCCAGATTTCAGGGCAAGAGGGGGAAGGCATGGATTTTAAGAGTCCCTCGTGGAGCCACTGTTGACGTGAAGAGCAGCAGCGCTGGAGCTCTCTTGCAGCTGCAGTTCCCGGAGGAGAGCTGTCCTCTGGCACTGTGCCGGCGGGAGGGCGAGGACTGGACTGAGAGCGTGTCTCTCTTTCCAGGAGGAAATGAGGACTGCTGAGGAGCCGTGCTTGGACAAGGCTTGCTGGCTGCATCAGTTGAGAGGGAGCACGCTTGGCAGGGACGCGCTCAAGAGTTTCGGGGTGGAATCAAGCGAGTCCCTCGCAGGTGGATGAGCACTCCCTCTGCCCTTCCCTCCCATCCCATTCCTCTCATTGCTCCCTCCAGTTCTCCTTTCCTTTTCCCACTATTCTCAGGGTTGCTTTGCTCTTGGACATGCTCCCAGGAAGGCAATGGCATAGGGGTTGTGCAGCCCCTGGTGCTACCACACATGGGAAAATTGTTTTGTTTCCTTCAGGGAAGAACCAGGGCTGGAGTTACCTGCAATTTCAGAGAGAATCAAGGGAGGCAAACTCTTCTGGTCTAACTTGAAACTCACTGGCATGGGCTGGACCTGAGAGGGCAGCATGAACCAGGAGTATTAATGGGTTTGCATCCTGGCCAGGAGAGCCCATGGAAAGGAAAAGGCCAGAGTGGAAAGAAAAAAAAAAACACAGTGTAATCACAAGGTGGCAGGGGAAAAATAAACATGAAGATAGTGTTATAAAAGAGAGACATCAAAGATGAAAATAAGGGTCTAATAAGGAATTAAATACAGTGACTGTATTGTGTGCGAGGTATGGACTGCGTGGAGAGGGTGCTCCCATCCCTAATTCATACAGCAGGCATCCTCCCATCTTGGGTATCAGATTCTTTCTTTCTAAATTGAATAACAGCATTAAGGATGTGTGTTTCAATTACGGACAATGAAAGCATTCACAGATTCAAGCATGCCCTCCCTGTGAGGCTGTGTTGAGGTTTGGCCCTGCAGCAAGGATGCTCTATGTCCTGGACCAGGAGCACCCATTGCTGGCACCAAGTTTGTCACATGCCATTCTTCTTCAAAGGACCAACAGATAAGTCCATTCCCAGGAAAAGGTCCATCTCCAGGTGTCTCTGTCCAGCTGTGCAGTGCAGTGAGGGGTAAGGTTATCTCAAGCTCCTGGGCCATACGGGTCACCTCAGTCACCGGTGAAGCACAAGGCTGCATCCACAGAAGGGACAGAAAATATATTAAAACACTGTGAAGAAAGAAGAACCTCAGGTTCCAGATGTTTTGAATTTTCCAAGTGTTTGTATAAATAGAAGGAATCTTCAATATAAAATCAAAGTAGTCAGTATTTTTTTTAAAGCCAAGCTGACATTTATCAAAATATTTTGAGAGTCTCCAGTGGTAATAAAACACATTAAGAAAGTGAGTGTCACAACGGCAAAATGCAGCAGCATCGAAAACTTCTTAAAAGAATACCTCGTCCCCAAGGGAAAGGATCTCACTCATGTACAGACTTCGAACAGCCAAATGAATATCTGGTAGGTGAACTTCCAGATGCCTGGAGTCAATGGGAGGCTTGCTATTGACGTCAGTGGAGCTAGAATTTCACTCAGTAACTGGTGGCAGACATTGTGAAATATTTTCTAACTGCATTTACTTGTTAAACATGAGCGAATTTTCACCATCTATTCATGGCTACCCTTTGCTCTGCTCCAGTCCATCATTTCTGAGCTGTTCTGCATCCTTCCTCCCTGAACAGGGTAACTCTCCCCCTTCCCATAGTGCTGATTCAGCACTTAATGCAGGCATTACTGTACTTCAGTATGCATTTTACAGATTACTTTACTATGAAAATTCATAATTTGGGAAGAGCATATGGTTCTGATTCAAGCTGAAGTCTGTAATTGATCCTGATGTAAACAGACCAGCTTTGGACTCAGAGACTCCCACCATTTGGCAAATAGCAAATATTTAGGATCCATTCCAGCTCTCCTGGGACTATATGGGAGGCTTGCCATTGATTTCAATAGTAGCAGGCTCTAGTGAAATAGAATATTATAGAAAACAAAATATCCCTGCAATCCTTCAAATTTAGCTGTTCAATGGGGAAAAAATCCGAGAGGGAAAGGAAAGAGTAGAAAAAGTACTAGAAAAACAGCAGAGTGGCTACAGAATATGTCAGAAAAGATGAAAGCGCAAAAAAAGTAAGAAAGAAAATCAGTAGAGAAGAAAAATGAGGAAGAGAAAGAAGTTTGGAGGATTGTGTTACAAAAAGAAAAGAAAAGAAAAGTAAAAAAAGAAATTGCAGGGAACAGAGAGAAACCAAGAGACTGAGAAGGAAAAAAAAAAGTTATATATGTTTCAGTGAGGACGGAAAGAGAAAGAAAAATAAAACAGAGTGAGTCCCAGGTCTCATTCAGCAAGATAGATGTTAAACCTACAACTATGCACATGAGTTGCATTGACAGGTCTAGAGATAGACATGCACTTAAATTCTTTGCAGATTTGTGACAAATATATGCACATATACATAGGCAGAGAAAGGAGGTCAGAAGAGAAGGAACACAATAAACACCTTTTAAGAAAAAGTGTCCTTAAAAATGAAGGGAATAAATCTTCCATCATTGTGACAGATAATAATTACAAAAACAGAGAGAGAAGAAAATAAGGGGAAAAAAAAGGAAAAGGTCTCTCTTTTAACATACAAGTTCTGATTTTTTTCGAGATGTCCAAACCTCTACACTTTACTTGAATCTACACCCCAGTTTTTGGTCAGGCTTGGAAAGATAGATGTTATCAAAATAAGAATTGCTCTCAGATTGATTTTACTTTGATACTGAAAATGAAAACAAAAATCTTCTTCCTCTTTCCTACTTTGTCTTTTACTTCCCTTCGAAAGCTCAGTTGCCAAAGGTAATGGGGAACAAGTGATAGCATAATTTCTCTTATAAGAAACTCTAGGGGGAGTTCTGCCATGCATGGGTGCAAGCTGAGGTTGTGTCTACCTGCCAGCACCTATGTGATTGACCAGACCGATAAAGTGATGGCAGTTTCCTATTTCTTTTCTCATGACTACTGGGAAATGAGTGATGTGTAGATAAGACCAAATGGATTTGCAAGATGCAGGCGATTTTCTAGCCCATGAATTATGGGTTCTGTTGTGGAGTATTGCAACTGCATCTGTGCACTCTTTGCACTAGCTACAAAAGAAAAAAAAGAAAGCATAGGTTCCTTTTTATAGCTGTAGTACCTAGTATCTGCCTTTATCAACAACTTTGTCATACCTTCTTCTGAACTGCTGGAAAACTAATAAAAGCTACAGTAAGCTTATGAAACAGAAAAAAAAATGTGAGAACTTCAGAACTGATGGATACTACCTTCTCTGTGCTATTATCTTAAAAAGTCCATTGTCTTAGAGACAAGGGTTCAAGGACACTCCTCATCCATGCGATCTGCCTTGCAGTTAGGAGGAGTGAAGACTCATTACTATTTTAAGTGAGGTCATCTTTCTCCGAAAAAAAAAAAAAAAAAAAAAAAACCTCTTCCTAAGCAAAGCTATCACAACCCTCTAGGGAGCTGACTTCATATTTTTTTCCGGTGCTGCCCCTTACTCTCAGGAGAAGCTCTTTGAAAACACTCTGAACGTTAACTTATCATTTTTCTCCGTAACATCAGAGCACCCCTTCACTATGATGCCTTCAGAAAACTTGTCACAGATTAGTCAGCTCTCATATTGATCCCATGATCCTGACTTGCAGTCTCTTTTTGTGCTTTCTCCATCTTTCTATGCATTTGTTATGTGCGTCACAGGTGGTCTGGAGTGTTTCAGGTCAGAATCTTTCCCTTTTTGGCCTCTATGCAACAGTGTGGATCAGACTGTGCGGATATTTAACCACAATGATTTAATGGTATTTCCATTTCTTCAGCACAGCAGTAACAGGTTATTCTATAAATATCTGCCTAATTCATTGAGATAATTGGTCTCTGACCAATCTACATACCTCTTTTTCTTGGGGAATGTCATTCTGTCTGCCTGGGTGGAGTTCTTCCAAAAACCAAAGCTCTCGTCCTTAAGTCCCTTGGTCATGAATTGTTAATGCATTGACAAATTACACTCAATTTTTTACATCCTGGTCATATAATATCACACCAGCAACTAAAGGAAAAATTAGCTGTTGCCCAAATGATGTGATATGGGGAAATAAAAACTCAATGAAGAAAAAATGTGTGCTTTGTGTTTTGTAGTGATGTAATTCCTGCCTTGCAAACTGTAGCAGAGGACCTGGAGAACAGACGTGAACACCAGCATAAATCATGTCTGAGGTTTGCAGGTTAGCTGCTCCAGGGGGGAAAGAACTCTTACTCCCACTATTGGTAAAAAGTGGAAAGTACTTCCCCAAACAACTTCATATGCTTATGCCGGCTGTCCACAACTGCTGCCTTTAATACTGGCATTGTTGAGTTTGAGTGGGTAAGGATCCCAAAGAGGATCCAAGAAGAGAATGAATTCTTGATTTGTGCAAGGATTTCAATTCCTAGCAGCTGGAACTTTAGTTAAGAGCCATGGATGATCTTTGTCTGCCATAAAGACTTCATCAAAAGAGTTGACAGAACCTGAGAAAAATGTTGTAACTGAGAACACCGCAGAGGAGCAAGGCAGAGAGACAAGATTACCTACCTAAGACAACTAGAGTTGGTGGTGGTAGTTCTTGGCAAAACCAAAAAACAGTTTGTTTGTTTTTTTTTTTTCAGATTGAAGACGGTATGCAGCACTTGGCCAGATGCTCTTAACTGAACCTGGCCAAGAGCTGTTTGAGGAATCAGTAATCCAATGGCTGGAAGGAGCTCAGCCAAGCATAAATTTCTTTTCATGAGCAAGTGGGGAAATGGACTAGTGACTCCAATCCTGGAAAGAGGTAAAGATTTACCCTGACATAGTGAAAGGATGGCTGAGATGATACATTTTGAAACTACACAGAAGCCCTTGACTTAGAAGCTCTGAGTCTTTCTTCAGACAGACTTCTCACAAGAATGCTGGTCCATCAAAGGTCTGAATTCTTCTCTGGAGATTTTGCTGTCTTTCACGGTTGCAGCAAAAATCCATCTCCACTATATGTGTTCTTAGGTAAGACTACTTAACTCCAGGTAGATACCTAAGCAAGAGTGCCTGTGAACTAAAATCCTTCAGGCAGGAGTACATTATTGTGTTTCAAGCCTGCTGGATAGGCACAATCTGGCGAACTATTTATAGGCAAGATACATATCTATATCAATCTCCATAGAAATTAATTTAATATTCATAGGTCTATAGAGATGGTGGTGAGGTTGCTAACACTGGAAAAGAGAGGAGATTTGAACTTCAGTGCCAGGTACAATGAGCATGCAAACATTTTTCACAAGATAGAACAACTCCAATAGCAGCATCTGAAGGAGAAAACAAGTATATGAATCTTTTAATAGTAGAGTTAAGGAGATTTAATGTGATAGGGTCTGGGAGGTAGAAGGAAGCTTTTGTGCTCCCGTAGAAGAGATGAGATCTGAGACTATATTTTCTACATTCTTGGGATGTACTCTGAAGACCAGAAAGTGGGGAAAAGGGCCACACAACTCCTCACAAGCTGGGTTTTATATGAGGTCCACTCTGACAGATGCAGTTGTAAATTATTTGTGGGATAGGGGCCATACTTTGAAAACAGAAGAGATCATTTAATTTGTAAATATGTGCTGCGCTTTCATTATTTGTTGAACTGCTCTTTATGGCCAAGACATGAAGAGTAATATGTGAGTTAATTCCTCTATGGTGTACAGTTTAGGTATGGGGAAACTTACTAGATGAAAGCAGGGTTAGTCAGTCAGTTAGTTCAGGCAGTTCTACCTTTAGGGTGGCAGCTCAGTGGGAGGTTTAAGGATTTAAATTTTGGCCTTTGGCACAGATCTTCTGCAGATTCTATTAAACACTATGTAATGAATACAAAGGCAGACCCAATGACTAAGCAATCTAAAGGTTACCCCAACTTTCCCGTTCTGTGCCAAGTAGAGCGAAGTTTAAATTTGTTGTATATAATCATAATTGTACTAAATTTGAGTCTTTTTTACATTAAAGAAACCCATTATTTATATTAAAGAAACCTATTAAAGCAAATATTGATAGCCCCAGCGGTATCTAGACATAAAAGCAAAAGACTTGGGCAACTGACAAAAGACAAGGATGTGGCTATAACATGGTAAGAACTACACAGTGAAACGCAAGAAGAAAAATCCTAGTTGATTGGTTCCTAATGCAGTAAACCAATTCACCTTGGGACTTGTAAAATAACCATGAGCTCTTAAAGTGATTCAAATTGGCAGTTCCAACATAATCCCAGTGGACACTGTGCTATAGCCATGTTTAAAGCCTTCTACTGAGTTCCTGAGAAGGAGAGGATCCAGCATAGAGCAAGCACAGGGTATAGGAAGTGGATGCAGGATGTGCAGTGGGGCTGGGGGAGGGATCATCTCTCCTATTAGTCTCTTTCCCGAAGCCTTATTTACTGGAAGAGTTGGGAAACATTGTCTCCAGGATGCCTAGTACTGATCTTCCGTCTGCCCTCACAGAACTGTTGTACAATGTACTTGTGCCTTAAAAGTTCTTCCATGTGAAGCTGTGCTGAAAGTCCCTGCAGTATTTTAAGTATGATAAATATTCTTCAAACACCAGGAACATTCAAAATGGAACACTCTTTTCAGGGCCTGCGTCTGCCCACTACTATTAGACGTGAAGAAGGGAAATATTTCAGGTTTTCAAGCCTATGCTTTAGGTATCCCAGAAATAACTCATCCAGACTGTCTTAGCAGGTATTTAAAAGACCATGAGCTGAAGCTTAACTGAAGGGTTACTGCATTTTTTTCAGGATCCTACCTGCCAGTTATGGCTATAGGTGTACAATGTAGATCTGAGTTTGTGAATCAAAGTGTCTCAAAGCGTCTCTTATGAAGATGATTAAGGGACTGAAGCCTTTGTCATATGAGGAAAGAGTAAGTGAGATGGGCCTGTTCAGTCTGGAGAAAAGAAGGCTGAGAGGAGATTTGATTAACAAGTTTAAGTACTTGAGGGATGATTGTAGGGAGGATGGGGCCAGGCTCTTCTCTGTGGTGACCAGTGACAGGACGAGGGGTAATGGGTGTAAGTTGAAACACAGTAAGTTCCACCTCCATGTGAGGAAGAGCTTCTGTACCGTGAGGGTGACAGAGCCCTGGCACAGGCTGCCCAGAGAGGCTGTGGAGGCTCCTTCTCTGGAGATCTTCCAAACCCACCTGGATGCCACCCTGTGCCACATGCTCTAGGTGTCCCTGCTTGGGAAGGGGGGTTGGACTAGATGATCTCTAGAGGTCCCTTCCAAACGTAAGCATTCTGTGATTCTGCGATTCTGTAGTAGTCTGGCTACAGGGTGCTAAAGGGTTTATAGGCTGCATCCACCAGGAGGATCAGATCTCTGCCAGTTGATTAGTTGCTAAGTGACATGATTAACCTGCTGCAAGTCAGCTTGGCCCTTTCAAATTCACATGTGATACTGCAATTTAGCCAGAGAACCAAGTACAAATCCAACCATGTGGCTTCAGCGAAATTCCCTGCCACTTTTCACTGACTCCTCTTGTTTCCGGTCTGGCCCCAGGTTTCATGAGCGTATCTCTGGCCTGATCTACTGTAAGTGTCCCTGGGAGGCTCACAAACAGCAGTGGCTTTGCTTTAGTATGACAGGCTTATTTGTGGGCCACGGAGACAGACGTCTTTCACGTACCCCTGTCTAGCTGTATGTCATGCCACAGGGCTGAATGATAATATGCATAACTTTTGCACAGCAATTTTCTTTAGCTGAACTGTATTAAGCAAACAACCAGGTGCCATGGGCTAACGTGTCAGAACTTGACTCTGAAAGCATTCCACGCGTATTCAGGGAATTATAATAGCTCTGTCAGGTCAGGGTCTGAAAGCTGTTAAGTCTGACATCACTTGATCATCAAAAGTTATGTAATTTTGGTATTATTTTTTATTGTGCAGCCTGTTTTTTCTCTGCTCAGGTATAAGCTCTTTGCTCCTTCCTTATCTCTAAGAAAGGCATATTTGTGCCCCTACTGGTCTTTCTGGGCAAAGGGCAGCCCATGCCCACCTTCTCCTTTACCTGACCCCCTTGCTGTGGCAGAGGGAGCAATGACTTTCAGCGCTGCAGTAGTGACAGGTAGCCCAGAGTGGCACCATCTTCAAACAGCTGTGCTATTTGCAGATGAATGTTTGTTCCTTATGCAATTAAGCAGAAAACTGAGCAGACTATAATGTGCAGCTGTGTGTGTCTGTTTCCCAGTTCTTTGGGTACTCACACAACAAATAAATCTGCTGTGATATGAACAGAGAAATTGTTGACTTCCTTCTCCATACACACTAGGCAATGCCATTTGAGAGGTATGCAATGGATAGTGAAGCAGGTTAGATAGATAGCTGTTATGTGTTTACACAGCAGACAGATATGACCATGATACAACTCTAATTTAGCTGGACAGGATATTGTAGCAATACAGCTTTTTCACTATGTTTCAGTAACAGATTTTCAGTGTTCCTAGTGTTTTTTTTCCACAATATTTACCATGTTATAACCTCACTATTATAGTCTCCCTGTTACAAGGGAGCGTAAAGCTTAAATAGGTACATTTATCTGTGCTGCTTCCCAACAATATTGCAGATGTAACCAGAGGAGGTGAAGGCCAAAGAGAACATATGCCTCTAGGATTATTGCTGTGACATGATCCTTTCCCTGATTTTTCACCATATGGTACATTCTCCTCGTTGCTCTTTGCTCGAAGTCATGCCATGTACCCTATCTTTGAGATGTCACTGAGGAAAGAGATACACATAGAGGAGGAGTTGACAATAATACCCTGCTTTCCTGCTCATCCATTCTCATCAAAGTAAATTTTATTTTCTAGAAAAATAAGGATATCCATTGCAGTCTTGTCAAAAAAATAGAACAGTTCCTTGTTTCTGGGGTTAACAGTTCTGGTGGCCAAGATGACTATACATAGTGCGATGTAATACTGTGGAATTAGAGCTTGCATATTTCCACTCTTACCATTAAGCAAGTTCTGTGGAACTGGGCTTATAAAAACACCAGCAAGACCTAACTGATTATTAGGAAAGCAATCAAAATCTTTTTCACATGAAACAGAAAGCAACGAAGACATGTGTAGTCGAGGCCAACTCCAACCTATTTGTTTGGCTTCCATCAGTGCCAGTATAATATTTGTGCAATCCACACAGCACACCAGCAAAGGCCACAGCCACCAGCAGCCCTGCTTCTCCATCTGTTTGGCTCCTAGAAAAAGAAAGGCAAGTGAGTTTGACAGAAGGGCAGGCTGTTTTTACTCAGCAAAGGTACAGACAGGCTGCATCTGCTGCAAAGAACTAGATTTGTTACTTGTCCACACTGCATTTCCCTTACACAAAATAAGTTACTCATCTTGAACATAATATACTGGGTCACTGTCCTGTCCTACTACTAGTGGGATGCTTAGGGAAAGACTGAGTCAGGTTTAGTTGGTAGATTACAGATCACAGCTAGTGATTCAGCAGCTATGCTCTACAGCAACTGTAGCTCTCCATTACTGATACTTCATTTTGAGAATGTTTCTTGGACCTGTCCCCCAAAACAAAGGTTCCAGCCTGGAAACTCTGGTGAGTAAAAGTTGACAAAGCCTTCCAGCTGTGCTCTCACCTTCCTTCCTCAAGCAAACTTTTACACCTCAGACATGTATCAGCCCCCCTGACTCTCTGGCAGACCTTTTATTTTTGATATATTCAAGACATTTTTCATATTAGTTTTTATGCCTTTCACAAGTTGCTTCTCTTGGCTTCCCTTACTACGGCTTCTCCATTAGGCTGCCAGAGCATATGCTCACTTCTTCTTCCCTTACGTGGTCACATTTTTATGACATTGATACAATGAAGTAAGTAGGACATTACCTACATGTGCCTCCTCACTCCCCTCACAGATAAGGTTCATGTGGAGTATTACAGTTTCTCACATGCAGATGTTTTTTACAACTGTGTAATATATGTGGGTTATTTTTTTCCTGCAGAGGATGAGGAGTGAATGATGTAACTGTGTTTTTGTAAGCATTGACTCTTCTATTTTCAGAGAAATCCCTGCAGAAACACTTCAGGCTGAAGTGTATAGTGTTAAATTAGTTTGCTCTCTGTTTCACGTTAGGTTTCTTGACCCATCAAATCTGGAGTTAAATGTTTAGTGTCTTTGGTGAGAAAAAGTTATGCCTTTGGCTGAAAGGATAGTTCATTAATCCTACAAGCAGCAGGGACAGGGAATGCACAAGGTTGGACTCCCTTTGCCCAAGACTGTCTTCTGATACCAAGCCCCCAAAATGACATATATAGCCTCAAACAAGATGCCTGCACACAAGTTTTGAGGGCTACAAAAGTAGTGCATGGAATATGAGTGCATGGAAGACTCCGAGAGGTAAGAAGAGGTTAGCAGATTCACCTTACCTAGCTCTCCTCTGCCATGTACCATTCATATACAGAGGGGGTCACAGTGGCCTGTTCAATCTTTCAAACACTGAAAAATGTGTGAAGAACCCCATCCTGACAAGCATCTGGCAGCAGAGGCCCTTGATCCTGAGGCTCCACACTGTGCTCTTCCAAAGGAATGAGGCCTGAACCTGCCATGCTGGCAACCTGACAGACAGTGGTTTGGCCCTGGCCAGGCCACCTATGCAGTCTTGTCTTCCCCTTCTTTTATTTAGCCCAGAGCAGTCTACATTTTATCTTAAAGCCAAAGAAGACTTTTTCATACATATATTTATGGATTTTTATGATAGAGTGACTAGACCAATAGAGTGACTAGCCAACCAAGGTTTGGCAGCCTTGAGGAGGAGGCAACAGAAGGCCTTGAGGGCCTCCATGAAGACACTGGTAGTTTGTATTACGGCCAGAGAGACTCAGATTCTTTTGCCTGTTGCTGGTAGTGACCCTGTGTTGACTGTTGTCACAGGGAATAATGTCACAGGGTGGGAGCAATCTCTTACTGCATGCAGAAAAATGGGAACACTTTGTCTTTTTGTGACGATTCAGCAGGCAATGGTAATCTAAACTGCCTGCAGACAAAGTGCAAAGTGCAACAGTCTCCAAGGCACATTTGACCCTAGGAGGCAACATCAACACTCTTTCCAGGGCTGGCTACCAAGGAAATAGTTAGCTCCTAGGGTGCTAACTCATAGGTCTCACCTCCAAATGTGGCACCTTAAATGGTCCTTTCTACCTGAAAATCCTCTGCCAACAGCTGATATACCCAGTGCATTTGTTTAAGTAACGCCTCTCTTTAGGAAGATTGGTCACTTATAGAGGGTGAAGTGTTGGTAAATGTCCCTGAAAAGCATGTCCTCTGTTTTTTTTTTTTTCAGTGTGGAAGCACTTCTCCCTGGAGATTGTCCTGATTCAGTCATCCAGTGAGAGGGATGTGGTGGGGCTTCATCGTGCCATGAAGATAGCCATGCAGTGAATTTTTGATGTTAGCTTCACTCCAAACAATGTGGAAAATGCTAATGAGCTTATGAGAAAATACCATCCAAGGATGTTTCCAGGAGCTAGGAAAGCTTCAAAGAGCTGTGCAAAGAGCTGCAAGGCAATGCTGTGCTAAGGACTGCCCGCCCAGATGCCACCTGTCTTCACCCAGCCTTGTGCTGAGGACTATGGGCAACCAGCTGGGCCCATGTTGCTTGGAATGTGTGGCAAGGAAGTGCACTCATACTCTACAACTTCTCCTTCTTGCTGACCCTTGAGTAGCAGTTTTGCTCAAAAGTTTGTACACTGTGAAGCTCCCTAAAAAGTCAAGGACTCTAAGTAAAAACCAAGATAGCTCATCTTGCTCCAAGAGAGACTGGGGTGCCTTGACTTAAAACTGCTTTCTCTTTGGCACCACAAAGTGTTAATTCTCTGAGATAATTCTGAGTTTCCTGAAAGTTGATCTTCATCCCTGAAAAATGATCTTCATCACCTTTATCTTGAAGAATTATGGAATTATGTTTGATATTTTACTACATTATTTTTAATCTGAATTTCTAATCTTCATCAGAAACTTCAGTCCTAACTCCTTAGCTGGCAAACCAGAGTACACACAAGTAATTGTTCTGCTCTCAATGGAGTTGCATTAGCAACTTGTAACTGAGAATGGTTTTTGGCTCTTTGGACCAGTTCTACAGTTGCTTCACATATCCCCCATGCTATAAATATTGGTGCTATTTGAGACTAATGGTGTTTTTCTTTATAAGCCTAGCCCTATCGGAAGTTTCCTGCCCATATTTGGGTAGGTAACAAAGGACAAATATGATCTTTTTTTTTCCTTTTAAGTTGTTAAACTTCAACAATAATAAAGGTATTATGTGGAGTCATCTTAAAAATATATCCCATATATCATTCTGAGATAAAGATCTTCGTCTGAGACTTTGTCTGAAAAGGATAATGTTTCACTCCCGGCGCCTGTGAGTCTACTCTTTCTAGCATAATACATATTTGTTATACAGTTACTAGACCTGGCTAGGTACAATGCCCAAAAATCAGTTTGCACTTTTTTTGCCAATTAACAGAGATCATCAGCCCATTGCTTCTTCTTTACTCAGTCACTCCTAACTAAAACACTGGGAAATGGTAGAGGCAATAGGAAAGTGCTTATGACCTCGGGTGTTTTCCATGAGCTTTTAAGTTGTGGTAGCAGGTAGAAGAGCCTGAATCCAGAGAACAATTTGAGTATGCATTAAAATACCCACATGGTCATTTTCTGTGTGGAAATCAGGGGAATGGAAATTAGGATATGCCTATGTGTTTCAGGCACAAAGGAGAAATCAATTTCTACAGAATTACAACTCTATTGAAATTCTCCTTAAAATGTTGTTGAATTCAGGGAAAGATGTAAAAAAAAAACAAACCTCAGTACTCAGACAACATTGGAATGTGGCCTGGTGTATTTTGAATATAAAATATTCAGGTGTTTGCATTTTATATTTAGGTGTTTTCTTCTCAGTGGTTAAAAGAACATCTTATGCACCTAGGTATGAGACCTGTGTATATACATAGTATAAAGGATGAAAGTGGAGCAAGAAAACATAGCCCTCTTAAAGATCTGAGAAAAGGCAGCATGAGGAAGGTGGCAACTTGTAGGTCCCTCAAGATTTGCTCCTGCAACCTCTTCAGCTGCCATGTCCCCATGAGCCGCTGTACTTTTGATGCAGCAGCATGTTCCAGGAAAGGATGTTTCTTCAGAGCCGGGGGGTCCTGATCAGCGCTGGTGATAACAGTTCTCATACAGTCACTGAATTAACCTCATATTACAAGATCTGACTCTCAGTAGAAAAATGAATTTCCTCCTCCCCCTGAGTTTTATGTCTGAGGTGAAGTTCGCCTCTAATCTTTAGCCAGATCCAAGAGCCATAAAGATATAAATAAAATAAAAATATAAAACCCATTAAAACAGTAAAATGTGACATACTGAAGCTAAGTTAAATATAGGAGCAGTTTTCATAAGTTAAAAAAATACTAGAGGCTTCTTGTTTATCATTGATAAATTGCTTTATTTGGTGTGTATTTTCCAAAGTTAATGACTTTAATAAAATCTTTATAAACCAGAGTGCCTGTCTCCTATACACTGAAGGCCAGATGGTACCATCGGATTTATGCTGCAGATTTCTATAATTTGGCTCCATTAATGTGGCAGACAGCAGTTTCCACACCTCACAGAGGTACGTTCTCATCTTCCAAAAATGGAGGAGCTCGGGAGCACAAACATGTGACTCCCATGTTTGCATTGGAAGGATCCCCCATAGGGGTGTGATTTGAGCAGAAGGTAGAACAAGCCAAAAAATTAAGCTGCATGATAGCGCTAGAAAAAGCAGATCTGGAGGAAAAATTGAACTCAGTTTAGTGCTGACCTTAGCTTGGAAAATCAGATGCTCTCCAACATCCACATCTATACAACCACTAGGGAGCTGCCTGGTTACATGTGATTTTCCCCATCTGTTATTTAAATCACATACCCAAATTCAAACCCCGGAGCATGCAAAAAATGATGTGGATTAGTATCATCTTGTGGATGCCTTTTCTCAAAACAGCTGAATGATCAAGATCAGGAAATCTGCCAGAAACTCCTAATTCCTAAGTCCGGAATATTAAGATAAATACCTGTTGGCTCCTCTCTCTGCTCCAGAAGGCACCTAATCACTTCTGTATTGCTGCTTCAAAAGGGAAAATACACTTCCTTGCTCCTGCAGTGATTTTCATAGTTGTTGACTCATGATAACTGATTTTCTTTAGTATGCCATAGTATGACTTTCTAAAAATCTGGTAAGGACATTTGACTTAATTGCAGCAGGGAGTTCCCCACATATTTTATTTTTTGATTCCGTTTTTACTCTTTCCATCCATATTGTCTATAGTTTGAGCTGTAGGGAGACCTGGTAGGGAGAGAGACCGGCTGATTTTGTTTTCCACAAGTTTTTCTGTTCAAAGCAAACCTTTGGTTAAGTGTCTTTTTATTTTTCCATTGGTTCATTATATTGTTTCTACGTAATTTTCTTACTATTGTTCATTCTCAAAACTATCAAATGAGCAAATGCTGGAAAAAAACATTGTGAAAAATGAAACAGTTTATTCATATTTTATTTTGTCTGTGTATTACATATACTAATTCTTAATATATTTTCATATTAAAAAAAGAAGCACTGCTGCTAAATAAAATGCCCATTTTCAAGAAAATGTGGAAAGTGTGTTTTTTTGTTTTAAAGTCATTCATTAAAAAGATTTGATTCAGAACAAATTTACAAGTAATTTTGGCTAAGTGAACTCTTCACAGCTCAGAAAAAAAAATCACCAAAATGTAGCCCAATAACTGTAAGAGAAGACAGTATCTGCCTAAGATTAGAGGCTGTTGGCCTTCTGGTCAGTGAGATTTGACTGTGTGAGGTGCAGGATCAGAAGTGATATTCTTGGGGACCAGAGGAATAATAGTCTGCTATAAGATGGACTGGGAAGTCACAATCTTAATAGTAGAGATAGTTCCAGGCAGATAAAGTTTATTATAAAACCCATTTGGAAGGAGAAATTCTGAAAAACTAAAGGAGATGTGGGTGCCAGGAAGGCCAGAAAGCCTTTTCACTTAATATATGTGTCCTGAATGTGTGTCATCAGCTAATGCACTGATGCTGTCTAACTGTAGCCTCTGTGCACCTGGGAATTCCTGTTTGAAGTGCCTTGATAGGAGAAATTTGCATTAATCTTGGTAATCCAGCTTTTAGCAGGGGTCTTTACTCTGCCGTTGTGTTGTGAAACACAAATTCAGCCCATGCTGTGCCTGAACCGGGGAAATATGTGCTGATCCGTGATGGTGCAGAGCAGGGCACCGCTGGACTGGGCCGAGCAGGTCCCAGGGTGTGCCCTGATCTCTTTGTGCAGCCAGCCAAAGAGCCGATGCGTGACAGGATGTGGACCTGCGCTGCAGCTTGGGCATGGACATCACAGGCTGGATATGGTCTCCTGGTTCCTGATCTGCTGCTGCAGGATTTTATCTGCCATTATTAGCATGAAAACTCTGTATGTTTAATGCATGCTATCCTGTTGGAATAGAAATCCTTCCTTCCACAGCTCATCTCTTGACAAATTTCAACAACCATTTGTAAACACTCAAGGATGTGTAGCTTATTTTCCAATGGGAATTAGGTCAGGCTTGCTACTTATTATGGTAGGAACAAGATTTTGAGCCATCATCACCTCAAAGCAGAAAACATAAAATCGTATGTGCTGCGAAGTGATGATGGAAGAGTGTAAAAATGCAAGCTATGGGAGATGTCCGGTGATCAACAATTGCAAATTTGGAGCAAACATAGTATTGAATTATTTTTTTTTGAAAAATTTGTTACGGAATCTATCACAAGATGCCGAGGAGACCAAAGCGGATATAGGTTCAGACAAAGAATTAAACACATTGCTGAAGTCCTTCAGTGACTACAGCAGACAGTGAACGAAACATAATCTTTTGCTTAGAAAGTCTGTATGTGGCAGAATGGAGAAGGTAATATCAGTCAAATAATTACTGTTTCTTGTATGCTTTCCCAAAATATATGGTGGCCCAGCCTGGAGTTGGTCCCTGTATGGCTAATCCTATGGTGGTGTTTCATAAATTGCAACTGTAATAAGAAAAATGAAAAAGAAAAAAAAATCACCACCAAAAAGAATAGGCCAACAATCATGAATTCTGTTTTGAAGGAAGATTGCAGCTCCGTGAAGAATGACACCTCTGCAGAGAACAGTGTGCATAGAGCACTGAGGATCAAATAATGTCTTAACTCCCTTGCTTCCAGGAAGATAGAGTTTAGTTTACAGTCACAGGTAACTCAGGAGCTAGATTTACATTACTAGCAACTGAAATCCTGTCGTTATTCAGGAAGGATAGTACCAAGGGCATCCAAGTGAGTTCTCACTTGGCATCAGATTTGCATGGTGCTAATGCTTCAAGGGTTGCCCATCCTCACTCCTTGGCCTCTCCACCAAGCAGCTCACTGGGTCCCATAGGGGAACTTAACAGGAGCAGAGAGATGGCCAGCTCCAGAAAAAGCTACCACCCCCAGCAGGGAACATCCTTTGGTAGCACTTGAGGGAATGCCAACCAATGAACTTGCTGTGAAAGTTTTGCATTTTAGCTATTATTCATCACTTCATCTGTAGCAATAGCACTTCTGTACGTGATGTCTTCCATGTCACTGCCAGTCTCTGAGTCATCAATGTATGAAAGGAAGTAGCTTTGTTTTCTTTTAGACCTCAGCTAAGCATCCAGCATAAGCAGTTCTTTTTGATTCACCTGGCCTCTTCTGACCTTCACTTAAAGATTTCATAGGGGCTTGTTAATATTTTGCTTATGTTTATGTTTGCATAGGTGATGGGGAGAAGAAAAAGAAAGGAATAATTTGAACAATTACGTTTTTTTCTTACTTTAAATAAATTTCTCAATCTTCTTGTAGCCAAAGAAGAATGAAATTGAAAGTGTATTTAAATAAATAAATAAATAAATAAATAATAAATAACTCTCAATTCCCAAAACCCGTTTACTTTGAAGAGATGGAAAAAAATTGTATGTTTGTCCAGGGACTTACAATTTTGCCACTGCTCATCTTGTTGAATCTCCAGCTGGTCCTGTATGGCCACTGCTTTTAACAAATAATATATTGCCAGAGTAGGTCTTGGTCAGTCCCAGTCTAGAAATACACTTGTAAGCAGTGCAGTGGTGTAATTTTCAGGTTCCTCAAGTGTAAATATTGATCCCGAAGAGGAACAAGAGAAAGAAATAAGGCACGAATGAGTCCTATTCCAGTTTGAAATGAGATTAGCAAACAAAGCAAGCTTCATCTTGGATTTTGCTAATGGGAACTTTTCTTCAATGTTTGTAGTATTTTATCAATAACGAGACTGATCATGGATCATTCAAAAAGAGAAGATGAAAATTTATGGACATACAAATTCAAAGCAGCATTTAATTGCATATCTAAATCTCACTGAAGTCCAGGTAATTTTGAAAATGAGTTTTGTCTTGAAGAAGAGTGAATTTAGCATATATTTGAATTATTTCAAACTTGGAGCTTGAATAAAAGATCCCTTTTTACTTAAGGGACTAATTCTGTAAGTATAAAACTTTTTTTACTGGTTTATTGTCTCTAACTCTTAACACTATTTTCAATGTTCTAAAATAAATGCAGACAATCTGGCTTCAGAATCCAGTCTCATGTTTCTAAAATAGTTTGGTGCTAACATAGATTTTCTTTGTGTTTTTCTTTTTGAATGCAATAGTAAATGCTTGAGAACTGGGACAAAAGTTAGCCCTTGCACCATCCCGTCTATCAGTGCTTCTTCCAGAGTTACATAGACTGCAGAGATTAGAGTTTAAAAATACTGGTGTGCTGTCACTCAGCTTGTTTTTGTTGGCTTGATGAGCCACCAGCTGCTGCAGTTTGTTACCATCTCATAGGCCTCTCCTGAAGTATTTAAACAAGTTTTTCTGTAATTCAGCACCCTAGCCCTTCTTAAATTATATGGCATCTTTTAGAAGCAATTACATCCTGAGGATGTGGCAGACAGCACCTGCAGAAATGCCTAAAGAATCACCCTGTCAGCCAGCAAAAAATCCCTAGCGTTGTGCCCTGGCCTTTGTTGAATATGCTTGTGCTGACTGAGTGAATACTGCTTGCTTGGTTTTGTTGATCTTTGTCATAGTTTCATATAGCAGATTTATGGACAGCAGCGATGGGTCATGTTTGCTTCTGGGTTTCCTGGAAGCCTGCGAGGTGCCAAGGGACATCAGTCAGGATGGGGGAGGTGGGTGAGAATGAAGGGAGGACTGCGAAAGAGGCACAAACCATAGTCGTCGTTTGTGGTAGAGAGATGCATCAGGCTGAAAAGGACAGTCAGAGAGGTCTGTAATACAAGGCAGGGCCCAGGACAGGAAATGGAACTGGAGCAAAGCCAAGGAGCTGATCAGGCATCAGGAACAGGCAAAAGATTCAGGAACATGGCAAGGTTAATGAAGCCAAAAAATGACTGCAGATACCAGGCATTCCGAGATGTGGTATCTCCTCTGTATGTGAAGTAGTGAGAGTCAGGCTTTCAGGCCAGTCCTTGGTCTCCCAGAGCTCTGGTTGCTTGAATAGCGGCAGCAACCTTGACTGAATGGTGTTTAGTGGAGGCTATTGATAACCAGGCTGTGACTCCGGTGCCTGGAGAAAGGCTGGTGGTCTATAAACAGGGTCTGGTACATGGATGCTACAAAATCAGATTTGCTAATAATCTGGTTACATTATTTGCCCTTCAGTGTGGATTTGTGATGCATCGATAGAGTTCCGAATTATTGAAAATTCCAGCAGTAGAGAGAAATAGAGAGTTGGACCTCTGAGGTACCAAAGGGTCATTGTGTCTGTACACTAAAATAATACAGTGTCAGTAGGGCATTGGAAGGTCACACATTATCAAAGGTGTAGTCATGGATCTCCCTGGGAATACATACATAAGGATTTGTACTCATGGCCCATCTTGTGCCTACTTCTGCCCTTGGCCAATCCCATACTCCAAACCTACCCATCAAGGGATGATAAGGCTTCAGCAAATGGAAATGGTTGTATTCTTGGTGATGTTGATCATTGGGAGTCTTCGAGACCTTGGGTTTTTGCTTATATCTTTGATAATAATTATTGGAAAGGGAGGTTAAACAAATCTGGACCTAGCTTGAGCCTTGATCAATAAGACTGTACTAATATTTCCATGAAATGACATGTGATGGTGAGAACAAAAGATAACTTTTTAAGAGAATAAGATTTCCTGATCCCCTTAGTAATAAATACAGGCTGGGAAAAGCAGTGTTTCAGATCAGAAAAACAACTCTTCACTTACCTGGTAACACTGGAGATAACATTGGAAATTGCTCAAGAACTGTGCTTTGAACCTGATCTTGAAATGTCATAATGGATTCAGACTTTTCTCTGAGGCCTGAGATCATGTGAAAAGCACTCAAATATATCCCAAACCTAGAGGCTCAGTCTTCTTCCTTCGCTTTGGAAGGAAGCTTGCTATTCCAAATGAAAGCTGATGTCATGCTTACTAATGCTTCACCAAACAATCCCAACCAAGGATGAGAGAACATCAGTACATTTTTTTACTGCCTTTTATCCAATTACCCAAAGCCCAGGATGTGAAGGAGTGGGTACTCTGCATTTTCAGTAACCCATGCAGATTTCCTGTCATGGGCCTCATGGTTGTGACGACACAGAGCCCGCTATGGGCTGCCAAAAGTGGCTGCAAAGCAGGTTAGAGTGGGCAGAGGCATGCTAGCTACTGCTGAAGCTGCTCCTGTCATCCCACTTACATTTGCCTTGGGTGTGCCTCCTCCGCACGACTGCGCTTTCACCCTGCAAATGTCTCATCTTCCTGTGTGTCTCAGTTCCCTCTGTGTAGAATGAAAGAATGGCAGAACTGTCCTCTATAAATGGTCCCAACTGGATTCAAGAAAGCTTCCGTGGTGGCGCCAAGGACAGTGTGGAAACCTGTCAGAATTCCCCGAGGTGACTCAACTCTGAGTTTAAAGCCGAGCATGAGTGTAAACGTTTTGCCAAGTTGCAGACCCATGCTAAGACCCAGGGAGCCAGCGTTTGGCAGTCTGACAGCAAAAGCCTTAAATGACTTTGGCCGTTTTACCACACTGTAATTTGGCCCAGGAAAATTTGCTGTTCGCACCTGGCAGCTGAGATAATTATCCTATCTATCTCCTGCAAAAACATAATGGGTGCATTGTTTGACTTGTGAAGAGCAGCAACAAAGCGCAATTGCTGAACTGAAATGTCAGCATAAGAGAATAAAAGTAGAGGTGAAGGCTTTGATGTGGCAAAGGACAGTGGCCCAAAAAGCAAGCATTAGACTCCATGCACCTTCTACCTCTGAAGATACTCCTTACATTGCAAATCCGTGTTTTAAATGCAAACAGCCTATTAAACATACTGTGTTCCATTGTTGTCTGGTGAAGCTGAAAATCAAAGGACAAAAAAATGGCTTGCACTTTTACAAACACACCTTGTCACCAAATTGAGAGATTCAATAGCGGCGGCTTCTGGAGTTCCAGGAGATCAAATGCTCATCAGGTGTGTTTTGTCTAAAACTTGCAACTCGTTTGCCAGGCACAAATAAAACAGGGATGAAAACAAAAATCCTTCTTCTCAGCCTTCTCTTTTCCTAACCCTGGGGTATCACAAAATAATAAACAAGACACATTGTCACCTCTTGTTCTGATGGTTATAGATATCTTGTGTGGCAGCAATCACATTGGAATGGTGGATTCTCTGTGCTGAGCCCTCTGCAAACTTAGTGAGACACACCACCAGTAGATTTACAATCTCTGGACCTTAGCAAGCAAAGCTATTCCTATTACTGAAAATTTCTTTAAAAAAAAAAAAAAGTCTGCAGTTCAAGGGGTACAAACGCTGCGTGGGGGTTCTTTCTCTTAATTATTTAAATAAACTGGTAGAACCTTCAGTCTTCCTTGTTATAAGCCAGACTCCAGCAGAATGAAACCTGTACACTTATAGTTTCCCCCCTGCCCCGTATCACTGAATCACTTTTTGAAGTACCCTTTCGATTCAATTAAAGTTGCCTTCTCAATATGCTCAATGTCCAAAATGTGATTGAACTCAAAGGGATCAAACAGAGAGTATGGTCAAATAATGTGGTGAAGATATGACAGCTGCCAAAATTCCTCTGATATTTCTGTGAGCATGGCAATAAAGTGGTAGGGAATGTTAACATTCATATTAAGAGTCATATATTTTCCAAAGCCCTGCACTTGACCTCTGGCACTGAGTCTCCAGCCTCTTTTGCAATGTAGCTCACATGCACCTGAAATATTACGTGAACACTTGTAATGCCAGCAACCATCTGAGAGCTAATAATGCATCTGATGATAAAAAATATTCAGCACTACACTGAAATCAAAATTTTACTTGGTTATGTAGTACTTATAAACCAGTCAGGTTTTCAACACCCCAGCAATGAATCTGAGTACTGTGAACAAGTAAGCCTGCATTTTATTAATGGTAAGATAATCACCAAAATTTGAAATCGGAAAGGTTTTAGAAAGACTTAGTTCTGACAAGTATTCTTGTCAGAATACACAAGTACAATTGTGCATCCTAAGTATTCATACATGATTTGCTAAGGAAAGCTGATAAACAAATGGTTTGAGAGTCTTCAATGGATTCATACTGCATGAACATTACAGCTTTAAGAGTAATGAGCCTTAAACCAGTGTATATGAAAAGGTATTAATCCAGTTCAAAACTAGATTTTTTTTTCTCAGATGGCAGAGGAAATAAAAGTATTCACCAGCCTATGAATGACTATTATTTCAAACAGGCGTATGAGAATATGCTCATATCAAATCGGTGGCCGGTTTGCAAAAGTGTAGGAATAGCACAATTTAGTTTAATCTCCTGAACAAATATAGTCAGAATATCAACTGGCGATTCCTGTGTTTAGCTCCCCAGACAGCACTGAACTTGATGCATTAGAAAAATATCTCGTGTGGGGTGGGCTTTGCAGAAGCACCTCTTCAGTAGCTGATATGCTCTGGTCAGCGGACACTAGTAGGACAACAAGGGGAGCGGAGGTCAAACTCTACTCAGCTGCCCCATGGCACCCCAAAGCTATCAAGGGCACCCCAACTCCAGCAGTACCCCCATCCCTAATAATATCAGTCCAACTGTACGAGGAGAATGAGACTTGTGTCAAATGAATTATGGTTCCAGAGACATATCACTACTATTTGGGGGTGGGTAAAGGAGTAGGTGGGTGGCAGGGAAGAAGCAAGCACTATAGCAAAAATTACTACCAACAAAGATAGCAGCAAAGATAGCATAGTTTAACCACAAAATCCACAGTACGTAGCAATTGAGCCTACCCCAATTATAACCACAAAATACAGAATCTTTAACCACAGTAATCAGATGATATGACCAATATTCAACACAAGGATCTACAAAGAACTGTTCAAACACTGGAAAACAATTTCAGGAGCATTCATTACAGATACTTGAAAATATCCGTTCAGAACAGTGCCTCATCACCACAAAAATGTAGAGCTATCTTTTTCTCAAAAAATATTTTAGCTGGTAGGTTTATGGCCTATAAGTTTATGAAAGGAAGCAAACGCTGCATTATTGCAGAACACAACTGCAGCATTGCACTGTAAACAGTGCATTACTTGCTGTGTGGGTTGAGATTGGAAGGTGAATGCCCAATCCATTGGTTTAAGACAGCCAGCAGGTCAGAAATATGTCCCCAAAGATGCAGATCTGGCTTCAGAGAATTCCCTCTAATTTTTGCTAGCCCCTGTTGGAGATCAATCTGGGATCCGAGCTCTTTTTTTTTAGAAAAAGTTTAGGAACATGAATTCAATCTATGGGGGCTGCCTATCGGGGCTGAATTCGAGTTCCTCAACCTGAAAAGTCCCCCTCATCCCATTGCGCACCATTCCCCTAACTTTGTCCTTTGGGATAAATGTGCCTTTGTGGTCAAGAAGGCCAATCCTGGGGTGCATTAGGAAGGCCATTGCCAGCAGGTCAGGAAGTGTTGTGTGCAGTTCTGGGCTTCCCATTACAAGAGAGACATGAAGCTACTAGAAAGAGTCCAGCAAAGGTCTACAAAGATGTTTAGGGGACTGGATCTTCTCTCCTATGAGGACAGGCTGAGAGAGTTGGGCCCATTCACTCTGGAGAAGAGAAGGCTCAGGGGGGATCTTATCAGTGTGTGCAGATACCTTAAGGGAGGATGTCAAGAGGATAGGGTCAGACTATTTTCAGTGGTGGCCAATGATAGGACAAGAGGCAACGGTCGCAAACTGAAACACAGGAAGGTTTGCCTAAATTTAAGGAAAAACATCTTGACTGTGAGAGTGACAGAGCACTGGAGCAGACTGCTCAGAGAGGTTGTGGAGTCTGCTTCCCTAGAGATATGCAGCACCCAGCTGGCTGCAATCCTTTGCAATTTGTTCTACGAGACCCTGCTTGATTGGGGAGTTGCACTACATGATCTCCAGAGGTCCCTTCCACTCTTAAGCATTCTGTGAATGCAGCTTGGCAGCATGGAGATTCTCTTCCTCACCCCAGGGCAGGCCACTTCAGCCTCTCCCTGCTCCTGTTTTGGGCTGCATTTTCTGTCTGTATAGCTCAGTACCAACTGATGTTCCTTGGGAACAAGAAGTTGTTGTGAGCTGTGACAGTCAATGTAAATATTTTAAACAGCAATGAAAAGTTTTTCATAGTCTTCAAAGCACTGACCTAAAACTTCCAGCTATAGATCTCATCTGTTTTATATTACAACACAATGATATTGCAAGTTGGAATATAAGGCCAGTCCTAGCAATGAAAAGATGAGGTTTCTACTTATTTAAACTCATTGTATCTTTTTACAGATCAAGGTACATTTTGCTATCACTGCACACAATTTCTGGAACTCTTGTTAAAGAAACTTAGCCATTTCAAAAAAATTTCTTAACTAAAGAAGTTATTTTTTTATGTTAAAAGAAAACGTCACTCATTCTGTTCCTCGAATACCTAAAATGCCAGCTACTGCTTCCAGGTTTCTTCTCCTCCCCTCTCCTCCCCTCTCCTCCCCTCTCCTCCCCTCTCCTCCCCTCTCCTCCCCTCTCCTCTCCTCTCCTCTCCTCTCCTCTCCTCTCCTCTCCTCTCCTCTCCTCTCCTCTCCTCTCCTCTCCTCTCCTCTCCCCTCCCCTCCCCTCCCCTCCCCTCCCCTCCCCTCCCCTCCTCTTATTTCTTCTCATGATATGAAAGAAAAACATGTCCTTCATCTCAAGGCAGAAGATAGGATCCCTAAATATCCTGCTGGAAAGGCTTGGAAATAATTATTGTCAAATATTTCCATCCACTGAATTTGAAATTTTACATCAAAATTTGAACAACTACAACTTCAGGATAACCAATGAAGCATGCCTATTGAGTGTGTGTGCTACGCAGTTCAAGCAAACTGCCTTTACCTATTTTAAGCTGACAATGATTCATATAACAAAGCAATAATGTATGTTTCCCCTAGCCCCTTGCCTTGATTTCTGTGACTTGCTGCCAAAAGTGTTTTAAAAGGATGAAAGATGCTTTGTAAGTTAAGAACTATTAATGAGAACTGGAAATGGGATAGAAGGAAAATATGTCTTCAGATGCTTTGAAGAAAAAGGTCATCATGGTGGGAGATCCAAATTAAAAACAAACCTTCCTCAGGGGCACAGGCAGCACTGAGCTGAATTAGATAGGTAGAGAAACTTATATATCAAAATGTGCACCAATGCAAGTGAGTGGAGTGGATGGGGTGTTACAGTGCCTTCTCCCTCCACATACACTCTCCATTCAGTTCCCAATAGATCCATGCCTATTTTGGGGACTAAAAAAGCTGTGAATTTGCAAACAGATTTTAAGCTTACAGGCATAGGTCCTCAGCAGGATCTATCAGCTAGGATCTCTGCTCCTAGCTTCTCTTTTAGACATTTCATCATTTGAAGCAGAATAATTAAAAAACAGGAGAGATTCTCTATTGCTTATTTCAACAAGCAAATATCTCCAGATACTCAGAGGTGGTGTTTCATCCCATATTTGACCCAGCTTGAATCTTGAATTATAATAAAAATCAGAAAAAAGAGAGAGAGAAAAAAAAAAAACCCTCTGAGACTGTCCAGCCTTTACAGCTTTTTTTTTTTTTTTTAATAGGCTGAAGTGCTAGAAATAAGTTTGGAGTCAAATAAATGCTGTATAGGCATCCAAAGTTTTCCTCTCCATTTGTTATTTTCCTTAGGAAAAGGGGGATTTTAGCTTTCAAAGTATTGCCATGGTCTTGCTGAGTCATGTACAGCTGTGCAAGTGGATGTAACTTGAGTGTCACACGTTGCCGCTAAAACTGGACACCCTCTTAGCACAGGTGCAAATGACTGTGCAGGGGATCTATACAGTGGAAAGACAGACCAACAGACCCCTGCTCCCTCTGCCTGTTACAGTTTTCATTTACTTTAGATCATGCAAGGCTAGCACTGCTTTTGCATGGCCAAAAATTGAGCATGAGGATGCTTGTGCTTGCAGGTGGCGGTGGGAGGAAATTAAGAGGAATGTTAATGCAGCCTTTGGCCTCTAGGGATGTCAACAAATTGTGATGAATCTGAGAATCTTTTAAGTAAAATATAACATAGAAGTTCTTATTAACTCCATGTCAGTCACTGGAGTCTGGATCTGATTACGACTGGAGTGAATTGTGTCTATTTTCAATGAAGAGTATAGCTACCTTGCATACAAGTAAGTAGACATGCATTTAAAAACAAACAAAAAGAAGAGACATAGTTGATTCCCCTTTTCTTGTTATAACACTCCTGCACTTACAACATTGACTTTTCAAATTAATATAGCTGACAGAGCTGCTAATTGCTTCTGTCCATTTCCATGGGATCTGCTTTTGCTGCGCTGACAAGGCACAGTAGTATTTGGAAACATCTGCTGCTATGTTTATACTTGCAAGGAATTTGGTACAGTAGGAGAGTATCAGTGGATAAGAGCATCTGTGCTGAGTCACATATCTACCATGCGCAGTAGTTGGAGAGGGTGTTATTTTGAACTATATTTGGTCTGGTGCTGGGACCAAACATCCCCATTGCACATATGGTTCAAAGCTGCTTAAAGGACTAGCCCAGGGTTCAGATTCTTATGACCCCATGGGGGATTTTCAGGCACATTTGGTACACACCTGAGGCACCGTTTCAGGTTAGTTTCCTCTGACAGGAATGCAGTTTGCACGCACTAAAGCAATGCTGTGAGCGAAAACAAAGCGCAATATGTGTGTCCAAGCACTTTGTTTAAAAATAAACTGCTGCTCTGAACCAAAATGCTAATGTGCATGCTGGCAGTGAATATCCAACCTGTGTATGCACTGTGGATGTTCAGCAAGTTCATAGCCTAACTAGATATGATAAAGAATAGGAGGTAGGTTTCTTTCCCTTAGGAAGCAAGTGCCCTGCCACGGGTCATTCAGGCCATTGGTGGCTTCCAAATCACTCTTTCATCCCTGTGACACAAAGCTTATAGTTTTGATTGGTCAGATGACAAAAAATATTTCTGTAGCTTGTCCTTTGTTGATGCTCAGACCTGCCCCAGAAACTACCAAAATGATGCTCCGTTTTGAAGCAGCGTGATCCCCTCTGACTCCTTGCCTGCTCTGATTTGCCTGATACCCTGGGCTAAGCCTCATTCAAAGAAATATGACTCAAGTTATACCTAACTTAACCACTTAACAGAAAGGAAACTTGAATCTAACGTTATTTAGCCTAAGGCTGGCATACAGGAAATGTGACCCCTGGGCAAAACTGACAGCCATATTTCAGCTGTAGCCCTCCTTAAATGTTTGTCCTATCAATGTCTTACATCTTTGTTTATTGGACATATAGGTCACTGCAAAGTGACCAAATCAAACTGTTACTATTTTGATGGACAACTCTCTCTTATCTAATTCCCAGACTTATCTATACAATCAAAGTATGTCTTTAAAAATATTATTTCAAAGAAATTGATTTTTTTTCCATTGGGTCACTGTTCTCTTTGTAGTTCAGCACGTCCCTGGTAAGGCTAAGCTGAGAAATGACACTTTTTTTCTTTGTCTGAGAGAAATAATAAAACAAATAAGTGTGTGGGATCTCTGGCCAAGTGAGAAGAGTCGATGGTAAGAGCAGCAGTAAGAAACGGGGAGCTAAGAAACAATATAGTGTGGTTCTTCGGAAATTTTTCATCGTTGCTACAAACAATCTAGTCTATAATTCTAGGGTGCACATCTGAAGACAGGCTTCAGGACAGGTCCTAGATCAAGGGTGGTATGGTGCTGTGTTTTCTTTCCTAGTCAGGCACTTCCTAATCACTCACTATTGTTTTACCATTTGGTTCTTCAGATGGATTCCACTTTGACTTGAAAGGAGAATTTAGTTGAAAAAACCTGATCCAGTGTGGTGCTCTTGCATCCATTTTATTGAGAGGATGAGTAACTTTTTTTTCCTAATAGTCTTTACATTCCCCTCAGAGAATTCCGTGTCCCAGATTTATTCCAGTAAAGATATTTAACCTTTACCTCTTTCAACATAATACATTTATCCTATGAAAATAAGCAATTATATGTTCAAAATTCTAGTTGCTTTTTGGCCCATTAAGTGCCATTCTACAGGCTTTTTGACCCATTCTCTTCAAGTTCTGTTAAAGATGTTGAATTGTGGGGTTTTTTTTTAGGTTTGGTAATGTGAAATATTCTTTCTCTGGTACAGATGGAGACTGTGAAGACTCTTTCCCAATCTTATTTCCTAGGAATCTTACCGTTAGTTAGAGAGAAATTGTCATCCTACATAATGTCTCTTTGATTTTAGTCTTTTCTTTATTAAGATGGAAATGTTGATGGCTTCCACAGGTGAAGTTGTCCACTTGTTACACTGCCCTGGACTTGGTGCAAAAGCTGAGGATAAAATTCACCTTCTATATGGTCAGGTGTGGGAGAGAAGGGAAGATCCTGTGAATTTCTGCCTCATTTCTGTGTGTTGCCTTTCAGAGTCAGGCTGAATGCTCTTCTGTGTCCACCACCTCCCACTTCTCACTTCAGCAACACTCCTCCAGAGTGTTTGTAACAGCAGGACAGGCTCAAAAGGCACAACCAGACCCTCACGCAGCATTTTAGTTTTTTTAAAAAAAAGGGGGGGATGGAAAAAAAAACAGACTCGAAGTGACGTAATTATCTTCTCCCCCACCTTGCACCTGTTCCCTCCTCCTCCTCTCTCAGCTTAAAACCTAAAGCTTTTCCCATAATGTGTGGGCAAGTTCAGTGTGGTTTCGTTTCTAGGAAGGTGGAGGAGAAAAGGAGAAAGTGAACTATGAAGAACTGTAATAAGGGCAGGTTTTCAGGGTGGTACTTGCCAGTCATTTTAGAAAACCTCATGGAATATGATGCTGGTGCCTGATGCTTTGCATCTCTGGTAGTTTTGCCACTTTGCTTACTGACAGTGATGCAGCGATGGCAATGCTTCAGCCCTGAGACAACCCGCACCACAGAGACTCACAGTTTCAAGAGCTGATCACCTTCAAACCACTTCCTGACGTGTCTTGCTTTGGTACCCCACCCAAAAGAAAGCAGATTTAACCACCACTCACACAGTGAACTCTTAGAGTCAGGATGGCAAAGGCCTAACCAAAAGCCCTTTCAGAGAAAGCCGTAATAGATGGGCAAGGAAAACCTTTCTTCAGCCGAAGAGTACACAGATGTGTCATGAGGGAGTAATGACACCCCATTAAGAAATGACACACATTCTTGAAAAGCTAATTAAGAAATGTGCAGGCAATCTTCTGGCTCAGCTTTGTCCGCTTCGCCCTGCACTGCCCTGTGTTGTGGTCTTGGCCCCACAATCAGTTGGCCTGCAAACATGAGGACCCAGCTGTCTGCAGGGATACTGTTGATGTCATCAGTGTTGTGAGAAGAAATCTGGGAAAATTAGACCAGAAGAGAGGCCCATAAGGGGCAAGAGCAGTCTTCTGTTGCTTGAGAATCCAGAGAAAAATGTGCGGGAAGGGTGGCCCGTTAGGAAAGGGTGATAGTGGATGTTGTACTGTACACCCGTGATGGAACTGCAGTGCTCTGATATGTGCACATATTTTCAGTTCTGTTATATTACTAGGTTTGTTATACTGTTAGCTTTGTTATAACCTTTTATCTCTAATAAATCCTCATGCTTGACAAACAACGATTTCTCAAGTTCAGTACACCTAACACCAGAAAGTGAAAGAATCCCAGAGGCTCCTCTAGCAGCACATCACCATATCGGAGAAGCTATGTGTCCCGTTGACAGCTGGCATCACCCCTGGACAGCTGTTTGGAAATTACCAGTGGCACAACGTGTGGAGCTGATGGAGTTAAGGGACTCAGCCTTTCGGCCATGAGTGACTCACCCTGCGCGGCAGCAGATCGGAGGATGTTATCCAGCAGCCTGGCCGAACGTGACCTCCGCAGGCAGAGCTTGCCAAGGTGCCAGTCACATTAATGTGTGTCTGCGCTGCCAGGCGTGTTTGCTGGCAGTCATAGCTGCCAGGTCTCAGTTTGCAGCAGGATTTTTGAGAGGAGTCTTTTTTTTTTTTCCTATCGATGATGGGAAGTGCAAGCGGGGGCAGCTGCTGACTGCTTGAAATAATAGCAGAGGGAGCTGGTATCTTGAGATGTTCAAGTCAACACAAGTTGGCCTTGAAATTTTTGAGCACAGGCTTAATGTGTAAAATTATCCTTTGGATGCAGGAGCCGATTGCCTGTGCTGGTAAGTGAAGTTCAGTGAAGGTGAGGTGACTCATTCGATCACTTCAGAGTTTGCCTGGTTCCTAAAAGGTGGCTTCTTCTCTGCCTCTCCACCCAAACTGGCCAGGGCAGTCACTTATAAATGCCATTTCCTAACAGTTTTTCCTTCATGTTGAAATAATGAAATAGCCCTGGAGCGAGGGAAAAGAAAAAGTCTTTCTCCTGTGCAAGAGAAACAAGAAAGGCCTAACTTGGCCTGTTTCCTGTGGCAAATGTTGGGACTCCAGATACCTTTTCCTGCCCTCCAAGTTTACAGAGCTAGACCACAAATCATTCCTGATATAATCCTGCACAGCTACATCAAAATGACACCAATAGCACGTGGATTTCCTGAGAGGGGACTGTAATTAAGATGAGATTTTTCCCCTACCTTCTTTCTTACATATGGTTTTCTAATGGAAGAAAAGATGTGTGCCTAATTTAGGCAGTCCTCTCCAGTACTAATTAGGCTAAGCTTCAGATGCCACATACCACCAGAGGTCTTTGAAAAGACCAGCTATTGATAGATCTATAACTACAGTTTGATTTCTGTGTGAATTTAAAAAAAGCTTCTACATGGGCAGTTTTGCCTTTAAATAAACACACAATTGAAATACAGCTGTGTAAAAACCTCCTCAATGTTGCAGTGTGGGGAAATTCCGAAACTCCATCCCCAGATGTGGGGGGAGGTGCCTTTGACCATTTTTCTAGGTGACCACCATCCACATACTGCCTGAAGAGGGTAGAAAAGAGTGCCCTCGGGCCCAGAGTACTTTTTTTTTGTGCATGTGCTACCAAGCAGGCAATAATGTGACCTTTTCTCTTCAGTGATAGCAAACTACTTGGGACACAAGGATCATGAAGATACCAAGTTAGCAAATATCTTTCTGTCTGGAATCTTGTTGACTTTGAGGCAGGGGGCGCCTCTTTTTAGAAATGTCATCTTGTGGCAGGAATATGATAGTTTTGATACGTTTTACCTGGGACAAGATCTCCCAGAGCCAAAGTGAGATGCTCGGACACAGCACCGTTCCTCAGGACTGACTTCCCACAAAGTGACTGTGCTGAATCCTTTGGGCTGAGGGAAACAGTGTAATGCCCTGGCTCACATGGATTCAGTAGCTATATCAGGACAAATTTGGAAGATAGAGAATGGCCTATCCACGATCAAGGGAGCACTGTTGGTCCTTGGCGTCTTCTTCATTTTTACTGTTTCTCTCCCCTTTCTTCCTGCTATCTCCTACCATTCTTTCACACTTTCTTCCACTCCTAAATATGCTCAAAGCGCTTAGTCTCTTTCTAATGTAGCAGCTTTCCCTCAAAACTCAACTGTTTTGTTTGATTGGGCAAGGAGAGCTCTAGGTTTGTCTCTTGTCCCCAGTTTGCAAGGAAGAAGCAAGAAAGTTTTTAAAGGCCTGTCCTCGCTTATCCCTGGTGGATAATATATCCCCCGTGCTCGGCTGCCCTGCTATGCCTGTGCTGTCACAAACCCAACCATGGTGGAAACGTCTGGCACCCACTACTTTCTGAGGAGTAAATGTTGGTTTTCCCCTTGCAAACAAGAAACTTGAAAACAAGACCAGGAGCATTTCAATGGTAGCCCTTTTCTCAGGCTCCAGCTTTGGGCAGGAGGTTCTTATCGGTTACAAAGCAGTTGTTTAGACTATCCTCTCTTCTACACGTTCCCCGATGCAAAGCTCCCTTTGAGTCAACGGGAAGTCTTTGTTATACATTCGGTGATTGAGTGCACATGCAGTTGACCTCACCGGCCTGTGAATCAGTTGCTGTGTCTCTCACATTCATATTAAACTCTGTCTTGGGATTTTAAGATTACCAAACACACTGTTTCAACAGAGCAAGGATTTTCAAAATTTCCTGCCCAGAGGACTCGGGTTTACCTTCCCAAGGGGATTTTTTTTTTTTTCTTGTACTGGGAGAAGCAGCAATTCATTATGTTTGAGTTGGGAAACATCACTTAGCCATTGCTGTAGCTGGACAAATATTTAATGATGTGCAGGTACTGCAAGAAAAATTCTTCATTTTTTTTTAAAATTTTGATTATATTCAAGAATTAAAACATGCCCATCCAGTGAATTGCTCCCTCTATTTTCAGTGTTCTAATTCTTCTCTTGTTTTCAAGATTTTCAAAACTCTGATTGCATTTGTGGAAACTAGGAGGTTAACATTGAAAGGAAACTGCAAATTAAAACAATGTGTGTTTTGAATATATAGGTAGTATTTACATTTGTGCAGGCATTTTCTGCTTGTTTTCCTACAGATGCCAACATTATCACAATAAAAGCTACTTGTTTTCTTAAATATATACAACTTCTCGTCAATTTATGTAAGTGCTTTGTTTCTGCTAGATTGTCTGCCATGGAAACTATGTTCAATTTTTGTGAAATGCCTTTAAATCCTGGACTTAACAGAACCTTATGGGTCTTTCTACTTATTTCTATTTTCTATGAATTACTTAATGTTAGGGCCACTATGAAGATTGTCCCAGTTTCCAACCATAGAAATCTTGATACAAATTCAAACCGGACAACTTTGCCTGCTTTGTCAAATGCTTATTTTCTTTAGGACTTCTTTGAACTCAGAAAGCTCACTCTTCCACTTTTCTTTTTTTTACCACTTTGAAGGGAAATGTTATTAAACCTTATGTTAATCTGTTTATATGTAGCTCTTGATTTTGGAAAATGTTTGCTAACTTCTGGCTTATGTACAAGGACCCTTGAGAGATTAAGATCTTGTTCATCTTAATGTATAGAGTGTTTGTTAGAAGCAATAATTGCTGGTTTGAGATTTTTGATTTTTTAGAAATCAGTATTTGTGAAAAATCCAAATTTTCTGTGTAATGTAATGAAGATATCATTACACTATAATTTGTATCACAGAAGGGATTATCAAACTATTGAAGACTGGTCTATTAATGGTGTTAACTGAGCATTACCTTTGAAATTTGCATTGGTTCTTCAGTAGATATATTGATTTAAAAAAAAAAGACAAAACCTTTTTTTCCTCATTTTTCCCTTTTCTCATGTCCCAAATAATCATTAAAGCACTTATTTGTGGTTTAACATGCCTATAAATCATTTCACTATATGCACAATAACTGATATGCTGTGATGTATGACTACATGTTGTTCACTATACACCTCCAGAAACAGCTGGTATTATACTTGCCTAGATCTCAAATGAAGGTTAAAGTGTTGATCTCTTCCTCCACATTGTATGACTGGCATTTGTGCCACAGTTAGGCTTAGAAGATCTTGTTTCCATTCCAGCCTTAATGCACAAATATTCACATCCATGTCTTCTTCAACAGATATATCCCTCCCTGAGAGGGGGTGTAGTGTTCTTATCTTTTCTCTTGAGACAGATCCTAAACCACAAAAACATGAAGTGAAGCTTCCAAAGGTAAGGGATGAAGGTAGGCACTTCAGTCCAGGGACTGGGCAATAATCTGGATCCTGGTCACTAGGAGACAGGAATCATGATCCAGACAGAAACCTTTCAGCATTAAATGGGATATGATACATCAGCAGAAATTGAGCTTCTCTGTTTTGGCAAAAAAACATGATCCTGCCTGCGTAAAGGTTGAAATGAGAAAATTAGGTTCTAAAAGTTTCCTTTTTTTTCTCCTCATTTTTTTTCCTACTGTATTGATATAGTTTCAAAACTTTATTCTTGTTAATTTTGGGTGGGGATTTTCTTAACCTTAGTGCTAAGAAGGTTATCCTCTGCCCTATTTTTTCCCTTCCTCACTCTCCCTCATGGAGTGTCTTGTCTCACTACGGGTGCAGCACAGGGGTGCATGTGCATATGTATGCCCAAATGAAATGTGCGCGTGTGTGTGTGTGTGTGTCCAAAGAGGCTTTTGTTTGCATTTTCCTTTCTCAGGTAACTCAGGACTTAAACAAGAGCCACAAGCAATGCCGTTGGCCAAGCAGCCCAGATCCCAAACCACTTCAAGCACTCTTCAAAGCTCCCGGTCATGTTAGCCTAGTTTAGTCCTCCCCGGCACTGTACATCAGTGGAGCCATGAGGCAGCATGGCTCCACCACCGCTCCAATCGGGCCGGGCAGCATCATGCTGCAGCAGGCTATGGGACTGCAAAGAGGGGAGCTGCACCCCTCTCCCCCTTAACTAATCCTGCACACGAGCTGCCATGCGCGCCAGCCTCCATCGGTGCACAGCCGAGAAACTGTGGCAGCTTGGCTTTTTTATTCACAAGGAAAAACAATCCCTATTGGCAGCCGAGTAGAGAGCCCCTCAGGGGACCAATTACTCTGTTTCATGCTGTACAAAGTGCGGCAGGCTGCTGCCAGCTCCCCAGGGGGATGCTCCTCTGGGCTTCGCTAGCAGGAGCCAGCCCCATCCTCAAGACACGAGTTGTTCCTCCTGTCAAAACTGCTGCTAATGACACAATTAACTAACCGGGGACTACTGAGAAGCTCTTAATTAGGTAAACACTGCTCGGTGAAAAATGAGTGCCCAGTTTTAAGCGTACTGGTTCGTGTCAGATTGCTAGGAGGTGAAGCCTCCGGGCAAGACTGAAGAATCTGTTTGAAGGTCTAATTTAGGTGATAAAACTATAATTCAGCGGAGAATTTCGTTCAATGCAGAATTAAAATAGGTACTCATCAGCTCAACAGTTCACAAAGGCACCCTGAATATATTTGAAATATGTTGTTGCATACACAGAAAAGATTACTTACTTAACCAGAGCAGCAGCAGCAGCATGGAAACTGCTGTCTGATTTTAAGTGGATCAGCCGGGAAAATCTCGCAGACAAAGCACACAGGGGAAGCTGCAAAGCATCCTTTATACAATGAGCCTGATGCGATGCACAGCACTCCCTGTGATCTAAACAGCTGCGAACTTCATGGATGCCTCATCTCTGAGTTTGGAAAAAGGAAGACCACCATCTTCTTGTATTTCTTTTAACCCCTGTGGTCTGTGTTATTACTTTGTCCTGTGTGTTGAAAGAAACCCCACAGAGTTTAGCTGGTATTGGCTGGATGAAATTTAGACTGAGATTTTTTAAAAGGAACTTCAGGGAGTTGAAGTTCAGGTCAGTGGGATTTGGGCCTCTAAGTCCCAAAAGCTTTTCTTGGTTGAATATGTGAATTCTGTCTTTATCTAGGTATTACCAGGGCACATTGCTCTCATTACTGCATTTGGACCACTGTGAATTCTTTTGCTGGATGCCTACTCAGTGCTATGAAACAAGGAGCAGGGAATGGGATGATATACGACAGTAAGTGCAAATATCTATGGCAGATACTACAGCTTACTGATATAATGTGAAGAACCTCACAGCATAATGCTAAATAAAAGAGAAGAGCTCTTACCAAACATGTATCACATGTATCATCAGTTGGCACACTGTTTTTGCAAGGGGTAAATGGGAATATTTTGAAATTCAAAATCTCTTATTTCATAGCACTTTTTAACAACAGCATTTACCATCTCTTGTGTAGTCATATATGTCATTATGTGCACAAAAAATTACTACAGCTTTAGAATTTATCCAGAAAATGACGGCAGATCAGAGCAACTTTCACTAGTTATCTGTAACATCCAGTATGCACAAATTCTCTTTTCAGAGAACACTGTAGACAGTGAAAACACTGTCTCAAACCTGCGGGAATCTTTGTTGTTAGTTCTGCATACTCACATGAAATACATGTTCAGTGGAGAAACAGAAACAGTGAGCATGGTCTAGATAACAATGATCTTGCTGCAAATCTCAAGCTTTCTCGAAAGAGAGCAGGGGCATCGGAATTGCAATACTGCATTAGTGCAGCAGTGTTGTATACCCTCTAGCCTGTATCTAACAACAGTAATTCTAGATTATTTGTAGGGAGTTGACCAAATTCTGTAGTGATTATTTATAGAATTATCTGCATATATGGGAAGTTCCTCTCCACTCATGCCTGTTATCCATTGGTGCATGCTCTGAAGAATGTGAAATTAATGGAATGCCTCTCCCAATATACATATGCTCTTCAAAATTAATTAACTTTGTATCAGTGTAATAGGATCTTGATCCTTTTCACCATTAGACCTGCTGAGGTTCACAGTATGCCAGGACCGTGACATTTCAGCAGAATCTCTATTTAATGGAGAAATGGAAATGATTTATTTTATGTTGTCTTTGCTTTTCAGTGTTTGTTGACTAACCCTCACATTACAGGAAATAGAGAAGTGCTTTGCCTACTGTGTCACTCCTTATTAAATATAGCTGTCCTCTTAGTCCCACTATTTCCTTTATTGACAAATTCTGAAAGAGTATCATATTTAGTATTTGGAAAGAACAGCCCTAGGGCAGAGAGATTTCATCACTGAATTCTTTGATGAAGACAAATACAAGAGAATATTGTGGAAAAATCTTTTCTTCAGTGTCTTTATGAACCCAGATTTATTCATGGATTTCCCAAGAATCAATCAGAATTACTGTTTTCACAGAATCACAGAATGCTTAAGGTTGGAAGGGACCTCTAGAGGTCATCTAGTCCTGCAAGTCCCAAGCAGGGACACCCAGAGCACGTGACACAGGGTGGCATCCGGATGGGTTTTGAAGATCTCCAGAGACGGAGACTCCACAATTCCTCTGGGCAGCCTGTGCCAGTGCTCTGTCAGCCCCACAGTAAAGAAGTTCTGCCTCACATGGAGGTGGAACTTCGTGTGTTTCAGCTTACACCCGTTACCCCTCTCTTCTTGGGCTTGATATTTTTAACATATCTGAAGACTTTTTAAATGTTAGAGATATTTTAAAATTTTTGTTTGCTTGGTCTCTTCCCTTGCCTTGTCTTCTTTTGATCTTTGTAACTCACCTGTGTTTGCTTATGTTGTTTCTTTCAGTGTCTTAGATTCAGTTTTCTATTTTTGTGGTGCATACCAGCATAGTTTGAATAACCTTTTGAACCTTGCCATTGAATCCCATGTGTGTTGTTTTGTTTCTTGTCCATTGCTTCCTTTCAGAGTTCGCCATATACCTTCTGTGGCTCTTCCTACGGGTCATGTAGGGCATGCACAGTCTCCCTGCTGAGTCTAAGAATTTTAATTTCCCTGTTTTTCACCCTAGGGTCTTTCTCAACCACTTCCTCCATTTTTAGAAATCCCCTTGTCTGAAGTTCACTTTTACCAATGTAGTTTTGGGGTATGATTCTTCCCTTGATGAGGTAGAATTGAACTATTTTTTGTTTATTGTTGGTTTTGACTTGACTGGAAATGCTTATCAAGTCAAAACTAGTTGCACCATAGAAACTATTTTTTTTTCCTAAGCAAGAGCTCTTTTAGCTGTAGAGAATTTCCTTTAATATTAGCCCAGCCTTTATGTGGACAGCTCAAGTCTTCACATATCCATTACTCTTTTATTTAGCTGCCTCTCTGATCTTTGCCAATACTGCAAGTTCTCTTGTCCAAACCATTACTGGGGTGAACCAACATAGATTTTTAAGGACTACCTTGTTTAAAGACACATTTGATAAAAGCTAGCCCTCAAACTCCTTACTCCATCTAAAATTGGCCTGATTCAAAAATTTCCAAAGTGAATCTTTCTTGATGGAAACCAGAAATGAAATGAATGTAATGACCAAAATGAAAAGAATGTAATGACATTTCACAACTGAAGGCATCTGATTAACAGGGAACATAAGTTTCTTTTTTGTTCTTATAGTTTCCTAACTTGTGTTCTTCTGATACAGGAAAAAAAGGAAGGTAAATATCTCCCTCTTAAAAAATGTGTAAGTTTACAAAACTGAATACCTGACTTTAATTGAGAGTTGGTTGTTGTTGTTGACTAATTAGGCCTGTTTTCCTCTTCCTCTTCCTTAGCAGAACAGAAATGTCCAGACTGTACATAGAAATCTCTTTGCTACAATATTAGATTGTATTCCATATTCCAAATGGTTTATAGTGCTGGGAACTCAAATATCACTTCCAGATTCATTAGTATCCACAGCACTTTCCAGGGTTCACTAACAGAGAATATATCAATTCACTGTGCAGAAAATGATCTGATAGTAAGGCAGTTGTCAACTAATAAACGTATCAACTAAAACTAATAAACATGTCAACTAATAAATATCAACTCTTAAACAACAATTTAATGTAGCTATGTATAATCAGAAAGACTTAGTAAATGTGTGTCTATAGACTACATAAGTGTATGTCCTGAAGCTGCTTTCCTTTAGTCTCTCATGAGAGAACCTTCAGAAGTTCATTAATGATTAACTGATGAGCCAGTATATTCCAAACTTTGGCAAGCTGATCAGTGAATCCCTGATTGATTGAAAAATATTCTTCAGAAAATGTCTAATGGTGGTGGTGCACCACTGCCTGCGTGCTTAGGGCACCAGGAAATTACTTTGAACCTCATAGCTGTTTGGAAGGAATCTTTCTCTGGTCTTCAAATGCAATCTAGGGCTCCTGACTTGGCTTTCAGTAAGTTTGAACAAATGTTTCAACGGTAACAGTCATTTTTTAATATCATGGCTGTATCAATCAAGGTAATAATAATTTAAACTGTGAGGGGGGTTTCTCATTTTTTTTGGAAGAAAAGATTTTTTTTTCTCCTTTATATGCACCAAAGACATCAACTCTTCTAGGGCTCTAAAACCAAAACCGCAAATACAATGTTTATTTTAGGACACAGGCTTGTGTCACCAGTTTAGAGAAGATGT
The DNA here is from genome assembly GCF_059628265.1 of Tinamus guttatus. Lineage (NCBI taxonomy): Eukaryota > Metazoa > Chordata > Aves > Tinamiformes > Tinamidae > Tinamus > Tinamus guttatus. The sequence continues at coordinate 465,301 of NW_028288547.1, forward strand.
GGTTAAGCTAACAGTCACTCACTTCTACTGCTTGCATTTTTATGTGGCACATTTGTATGAAGTCTGTTACCAGAAGAACAGAAAGTTTCTGTTCCAGGAGGATAGATAATTGATCATTTGAGAGGAAGTCAATTTAAGTTCTACATTTCAGTTTGTCACATCTTTCCCACTCATTTTGTGGCCTAAGTATAACAAGATTCTTCCTTGAAAAATGAAAATAAATAAAAGGGGTGTCTTTAAACTTTACCACAAGCATGCTCCTCTTGTCTTGGCAGATACTGAGAGCTTACTGCCCATAGAAAGGGTGAGTTTAGGAAACGAAGTGTCACTCCCCGCCCTGACAGTTAGGCTTGGCAATGTGGCTGTTCCTGTTTTCATGACTCTGAGAGAACATTTTACTGCAAAATAGCACTAGTACCAAGTCTTGAGCATCTCTTTGTTTCTTTCTCTCTTTCTTTCTTTCTTTTGTTTCTTTCTCTCTTTCTTCCTGTCTTTCTGTCTTCCTTTCTCAAGCTTGTTGCCTCAAAAGCTGCGCTTTGGACTCCTCCAGCTTTTGTAGCTTAGCGATTTTGAAAATTTGGTATGTGGTCTAACTTGATAGTTCTACCCTGCCATCAATCCAGTTACTTACGCTTGTGAAAAGTGAATACAAAACTGAGCCATTCTGGTCTGGCAGCACTTTACACTAATTTTACTGACAAGTAAATGACTAACACCTAAGACTGAAAAATGCAATCTATCTGCTGCGTAGGGGTGCATTTGAAAAAACAAACAAACGAAAAAAAAAACACTTGTAACTCAAAGCACTTTGAAGCATGCACAAATTTTAGCATGATGCTTTCACATCATTGAAAGAATCTTTTTCACAACAACTTTGCTATTTTCTTGACAAAAAAAAAAGTGGCATCTGATGTCACTTAGCAGTGATGGAGTAAATTTTCTTAGTCCTGTTAAGGAACGAGACTGTCTTGAGAGATGCGAATAAGCTTTGGTCTGCTCATACTGTAATATTCAAATTCAGTGAGGCAGCAATGACACAGAGAAAGAGATGTTGAGACCAGGGACTCTGGCCTGTGCTCTGCTCGCTGCCAAGCTCGGTAATCATGGGTATACAACATTAATGGACAAGTTTTCAAAGGACAGAAAGTGTTTTTGAGGAATCTAGCTTATGCCCCAGCATTACCACAGATGACTCGTGTGATTCATTCAGTGTGTCTCACTGCCTCACACAGTCCTTTGGTAAAAAGAGATGGATAAGATGAACCTTCCAGGCCAAAGAAGGAAAGGGAGGAAGGATGTGTGAAGAGCTACAAACTTCAGTCTGAATTTTGCTGCCTACAGAAAAGACAGGCTCTGGTGCCCTAATTGTACAGCCACAGGCAGCATTCCAGGCAAGGCTGGCGGTGAGAGGTTTGACCCCCTGCTAACCCAAGGTGAGGCAGAGCCGTTAGCTATGGGACTGAACTTGGTAATGTGTGTGGCTTTACCACTGCAGGAGGAACAGAAAAGAGGAACTGAGACAGAGGGACCAAAATCATCTCCGGTGTCCCTTTAGCCATGAGCAGCGGGGGAATTGATATGTCATGTATTTTGGGGAGTGTTGTTCACCTTTCCTTGCCCAGGACCTTGTCAGCGAAGGTGCCTCTGTTTTCTCCCCCTTTTGCTTAGAGGCAGAGCATGTGTTGGGGAGATTCCTTTCCCCTCGCTATGCAGAACCTGGCTAGGTAACCTGGGAATGAAAGTAGCACAGATGGCTTGGCTCAAAGACTATCTCCCTGGCTTCTTCCAAGCCACTTGTAATTCACCTGCAAAGCATCTGGTAGTAAAGTTCCGATGTTTTCCACACTTTCTGAACAGCTATCACGGTTAATGACAACTCAGAAACAATAAATATGTACCAAGGAGCTCATTCAACTGTTTACACATTTAGTGAATGGGAATTTATAAAAGGGTGGTTTTGTGGCATTCGAGAAAGCTGAAAAACTATACAGGCGGGTGTGCAAGTGCATAGTGACAAGTGGCTGAAATATGCTGTTTGGTGGCAGAGAGGGAGTTTCTGATGAGACCTTGAGGACTGAGAATGCAAATGAAGAGGGTTGAGGTGAACCAGCAAATGGTATAAAATGCCCAGCATTCAGAAAGTCACTTTAGCAAACAGAAGATAACAATTATCTCAGACTTTTCTGGAAGGAAATAAATCGGGAAGCAAAGAGTTCTCATTAGGATTAGATAACAGGCAAGAAAATTGTAATAGAAACCAAATGAGGGATAAAAAAATGGAAAAGGATGAAGTTTCTGGGACAGACACTGAAAACAGTCCAGAGAAATTCATCTGCTCTGTTTGGAAAAAGAGATCAAGGATTAGGTAATTTATAGGGCTGGTGAATCATTTGTAGTGAATAATTTATTTTGTGAATGTGGCCTCATTTTCTGCTTCAAAATTGTGTGCAAGCAGGCTATGAATTAAATGACATGCATTTGTCAACTGTTTATGAATGATGTTTATGCAGTTTGCATAAATTCTTTGGAAAACGTGATCTTTAATCTACTCTGGCTTCGGTTAGCTAAGCAGGTAACTCATTTCTGGTTTTCTCCTTTCTTGCCTGATGAGCATTGTTCTTAATCCCATGTGAGAGCTTAGATTACTCACTGAGTTTGGAAGCCTACTAGTTTATACAGCCCATTCGGGCACTTGGGGTCCCCCTCTGCTCTGAGAGGTCATCCAGGCCGCTCTTGGGGTTGCTGCTGGCAGGGTTGCTGTCTGTGCAGATGGTAAATTTCATCTTCAGAAGGCACTCAGTGGCATTGCTTAATCAGCGTTTCGGAAATGTATGCTGGTTTTGAATGCACTTCCTAGTGAGGGTCTCAGATTTGCTGGGGGAGTCCCCAGCGGAGAGCTCTGCTGCCGGCACACGGGTTGACTAGATGAGCCAGCTTGCACCAGGGCTGCATCCTTGTTCGTGTGAGCGCTGCTTGGCATGTTACAAAGTCACCTGGGGGTATTAGATGCCAACACATCCAGCCAAAGGGAAAAAATAACACAGGCATCGATTTCTGATCACACGGCTGTGTTCTTACCCAGCCCAAGGAGAGAATCCAAAGCCACTGTTGCTTATGGCTCTCTTCTCATTATCTCTAAAACAAAGCCTAGTCAAAACATAGGTGTGCAAGGGAAAAGCAGATGCTGGAAAAGGGGCTGTAGACCTAGAGCCAACAGAGTGTTTCTATACAGGCTTGATCTTTAACCATATGTTGTCAGCAGGGGCATCTCGTGGGGTCTGTTTGATGCTTTGTGATACAAGTCCCTACAGAGGTTGATTTCTAGGGGCAGGACTGCTTTAAAAAATGGGCAGCTCTCTGAAAAGACCAGGCAGGAAGTTCACAGCTTGATCCTGTTTGCTATCCATCAAATAATTTTTACTTCGGTGTTTCAAATGGATCTTTTTGGTGGGAAAGAAATGGGCTATGCCGAGCTGTTTGTATCAGCAGGGCTCTGCATGGAAACAGTCTGTGAGAGTCTGACCTGATGATGAGACTTACTTTGGCTCAGTTCATGGAGCAGTAAAAGCGATTAGGTAAAATATTATGCGATTAGGTACAACATTGTGTTGAATTCAGACAGGAAAAAGAATCTGCTATTCTCTTTCAGATACAGTAATTTTAGGTCTGGTCTGCAGGACTAGAAATTTAAGCAGCTCCCTTGTTTCCCAGTTGACCGTGCCTTTTTCAGACATCTCAGAATCTAAATCTAAAATCTTACCCTGAAATATTTAATTTCAAATGCACGCCATTATTTCTGCTTCAGTGCAGCACCCATCCAATTAAATCTAACTTAAAAAGAAGAAAAAAAGCACCACATACATTATATTAAATGACTTTCTTGACATATTTTGGAATTAACAAACAGCAAGAAGCCTATTTAACAACTTGCAACGTATATGATTTTAACAGCCAAGCTTACAGTAGCTTTCTTTCATCTATAAATTAAATGTATAACTAAGTCATAATTAAAGACCTTACCAGCTAAACTTTTCAATAGTTTGTTCTTCACTGTGGACTTTGAAGCACCTTCAATTGGAGCAATGGGAATTCTTCTGGACAATACTACAAGCTGCAGATATAGCTTGGTTAATTACAAGCAGAGGTTTCAGTATTTATTCCTCCTGCCAAAATCCTTATGCATTGCAAAAGAGAACAGTTTTTCCCTTGTGCTTGCTTACTAATGCTGCTAGAATGTGAGTATAAAACAATACCTGTCTGTCTCTCTTTATCCTAGACACAATTATGAGGTTTTCATGCTAATTTCCCTGTCCACTGAGTTAAGGCTGGATTAAGGAGGCAGAATTTCTATACGCAGTTAGGGTTCCCTAAATATTTCAAGATACAGCTCAGTGACTAAACGCACAAGACAGCTATTGTTTGAATATCACAGGGTTCTCTGCCATGGCTTCTTCTCACCTCCTCTGAGCCAGTGCCGTACTGATGACTACAGCAGTGGGAATTGAGCTCAATGTACCTGAGCACAGAACTGAGACCAGAAATTTACTGTATAACACTATCAAGTGTTCCTGGCACAGTGCACACATGAAACACAGGATCTGAGTGTAGAAAAGTCCAGGCATTTAAAACAGTGTAAAGCCAGTACAACACATTAATAAATCAGACTCTCCCAGGTTCCTTCCCCTAATATTCAAATAATCCCCTTTTTTCAATTCAGACAGGCACAGAAGTAAATAGAGGTTTACTTAAAAACACAGGGGCCACTTGGGAATGTAACATTAATATAGTGCTGGAATAGTGCTCTTGAGGCTAAGACCTCCCCTTTCCAGTCACTTCATATAAAACATTTCAAAATCCCATGACCCTCTGTGTGAAGACTACTCCAACTGGAAGGCTGTTGGAAGGCTGTTCCACAACCTCAGGCCTCTGAGGACTAGAAATCTTCTGTGGTTTCCAAGTTAAATCTGTCTGTGGCTAATGTATTTCCATTTCTTCTTCTATTAATATCATCCTTAGCTAAAATTATGCTTTTTCCTCCCTTGTATTTACCTGTTCAGGTATTCTCAAAGAACAAGCATATCGCTTTTTCTTTATCCGCCATTTGTTTCACTAAGCCAGAGGTGACCAAACATGGATCACTTCTGACAGTTTTTTCCCCAAGGAACCCTCTGGCCATTCTCCTTTATCTCCTCACTGACATCTGAAGATACATATGACTATAGTAAAATCATGGCTTACAGTCTTTGCTCTACAGAAGAAACCAAATGTAGCCCCCTCTGAATAAAGGGTGAGCATGCAAACACTTTCAGGAATGACTACAATGTAAGTAGCATGAATAAAATGCAATGCATAAATAGAGGGTTCAATTTTTGTCTATATAACCCAGTCAACCACACTAATGTATCTGTACATGCATGGCCCTCAGACTGTGTTCGGTTCTCAGGGTACAGGCTGCATACTGGACAAGTACAGGTACAAGTTGCATACTGTAGCCCATGCACTTTTTCACCACTCCAGCCAGCCAGCATAGCAATAACACTAAATAAATACTCAATTGTGACTTTTCCTTCACCAATATTTCCACTTTGTTTGTTCCTATGCCTTTCACTCTATCTCTTTTTTAGCCCTCTCCTCTCTGGAAAATGGACTACTCTCTCCCAACTATTTCTCTATTTGCTCCCTGCTATGTCAATGTGAATGACCAGCTTCAGAGAGCCAGCTAATCCTGGCTGACCCAAAACATGCTTCCAGTGTACAGTTATCTGTCCAGGCAATCACATGTGATATCTGAGTGTCAATGGAATGAGAATAAACCAAGCACTGGTATTTTCACTACATATTCAGTATCATAGCTTAGCTTTGAGCATGGCCAGTTATTTGCTCAGAGAATGAGTTTGCAGTGCCAAGTATTGAAACATGCTGAACAAGGCAAAGGATTACCATCATCAAAACAGTTAGTGATGAATGTGTAGAAGTCTGAAATACTGCATTTCTACGCAGAAACTACCTTGTGCACTAGTGCAATATCCCTTGTTCATGTGTGGTAGCACCAAAAGTATCCTTGCTCTGAAATCCCCCACAAATGTTTCCTTCCCCTTGATGAAGACTGAGCCACCCTTTCCCCTACAGGTGTTCGAGAAAAGCAAGATTTTATTGAACAGCCCTTGTTTCAGAAATGCTGAAGAGAAGTAAGCAGCATCATACCTTCTTTGCTTGATACCCTCCTTGACACTCAGCCGTTTGCCCCTGTGGTTCTCATTGCAATGTCCCTCTGCACTGGACAACAGAGCTTTCCTATTGTGCCCCTCAAGGCCCCAGTGTGCGACTGTCAGGGAGTGCTGAGACACAGCAAGTTGTGGTGTGTGGAGAAAGTCTCCTTGGACTGCCTTGGTCTTCAAACAGATCAGAATCTGTAGATCCTAGAGGAGTTCGTGTTAGCATCCTGCTTCCAAAGATCCAAACCAGCATTTCTCATTTCAATGCAGACTATCTAGTTATGCCAAATTACTACACTACATGCCAGTTTTATACTCTTCTTCATTTTCTCCAGTTTAACTGAACTCCACACAAAACAGAGTATCAAGTACCTTCCTGAAGTTCAGACGCTTGAGATCTATTGCATTTCTTTAGTTTGGAAAAGCAGTCATTGCCACTGAAGAAAGAAACAATATGAGCCTGAAGTGATTTAACTTTGGCAAATATCTATTGATATTTGAATTTTCCTGTTCCATTTATTCCTATCTTTAAGTCATCAACAACATGTAACCTTAAGTTGAGATGCTGAGATCATATTAACAGACCCGTGGTTATTTGGACTGCTTTTTACTTTTTTTCAAATATAGGAACTACATTTGCTGTTCCCCAGGCATGTGATACCAACTCAGCACAGTATAGTCATTAAAGATCTGTGCTGCAGACCCACAATTTCACATGCAAAATCTTTCAGAGGCGAAGATGGGTTCTTCCAGTTCTTCCAGTTTGAAGATATTGAATTTTTTGAGCTTTGCTCAAATGTGATCATTTTCACCTCCATCTTCTTTCCATTCCTACCAGTCATTTTGCTTTTACCACCACACTTTACATCCTCACTGAAATCTGAGGGGAAATACACATAGAGATTTGGGGAGTATAGTAGTCGCAATTTCTAAGCTGTCCCCACTTGATATCATCTTCACTTTCTCTCTCTTTATTCTCTTTTTATTTATGTAACTGAATAATTTATTGTAACTGAAGTAACTGAAGTTACTATTCTTATTTCCTTTGCAGAATCCAGCTGAGGCTGATTTTTGATAATTTTCATTGTATACATGTACTTATGACCTTTAAAATGTACTTTTCCTTGCTGATGGTTTCCACTTTCCATTCCCTCTTGACACTCTAATTATTCCCGTTTCTTTATACTGGACGTTGTTATTTTCACAATAAGGGGTATAGCCCTTTTCCACATAGGCCCCTTTTGCCTTCTGCAGCTATGGCTAAAGTAAATTCCTTTGAGTTTGAATGTTGGAGCATGAATTGCTCAGTCCAGATGGCTTCAATCACTAGTGCCCTAACTTTATCAAACTTTTCCTTTTTTGAATCAAGAATTTGATTAAGAGAGCTGAATTATTTCCTAATCATTTGACTGGAGGTAATTTTGTACAATGAAATGTTCAAAAATGTCATCAGTATTGACAGAAAAATGAAATCAACAATCACTTATATAAAAATCTGTACAAAACATAATATATGGATCCTGCTGTGATTAGTCTACATCTGAGAAGCTGAAGAGCTGTTCTTCACAAGAACAATTTCTGGCATTATTTAATTCTAAGCTTGCTGCAAACAGCCCAATCCATATCAAAAGCTGTTTTTCAAGCTCTCCCTGCTTTTTTTTTTTTTCTTTCACTTTAGCTAGTTGGTCAAGACTCAAACTCCCTTTCCACCTACTCTTCATCCTTCTTTTGTGTTTACATTCTAACCTCTTCAGGACAGACACTACTGCACAGAGTGCAATCTTGATTTTGTTTTGTCCCTAGACACTACCATAATTATTAGTCATGTTTATATAATGATCCTGTATCATCAGGTTGTTATGACACATTTTATGAATGTGTTGGAATCTCTTTGATGCTCTGTAGAACTGTGAAGCAGAATTATACATTCCTGGTAATGTTTGTAGCAGTGGGGTAAGGAACGCAGCACTTACTTATATCCCAAAGCTGTCTATATTCTTTGGGGAACATGAGACAGTTGTTATTCTAACCATCACATACCTCATCCTCTTCATTTAAAGTAGTATCAGCACAATGACTACTGCTAGTCCAAAGTGTTAACAGCTGTGTTAAGTGGCAGCCAACCAATTTCCTGTAACTTATGGTGAGGTAGACAGATGCAGAGACTATCTATATAAAGGCATCTCTTTTTTTTATGGAGAGAAACAAAAGGGACAAAAAAAAAAAAAACTTCTACATTTGTGCTCAGTTTCCAAATCTAGGCCAAAAACAGCTTGGAGGTTAAGAGCAAGTGCCACCATACTGACATACCAGAATAGGGTCAAGAAGTCCTGTGAGGGTACAAAGATGAGGCTTATTCTAAGTCACCGTCTGTTAATCTGTGTCCAACTGACTACAGAATCAGCCGATCACAGAAGATCAGCTTCTTCAGTTTCTCTTCTTTCACTGAGTTTATATCTGACTTAGGGCAGTCTGTGTGCTTACACACTTACAGGTGTGCCTCTCGCCTTATACTCCGCAGTCTGTAGCAGACTTGTTCCCTTCCTGTGGGAAATCACACCAAGGAAGGGATGGCTGAAGCTACCCTTCAGAAAGACATATCTCTAAGGCAAGGGTAACTTGCACCATGTGATGGAGGAAACCAGTCTTGCTGCTTTGCCAGAAAGCAGGTAGCATTACTTCTGCCTCCATATTTACCTGTGGAGATGAACAAGGTCGGAAATCTGATCTGCAACAGGCGCTAGAACAATCCCATGAGTCTATAGCCTGAGACTCCTAATCCCGCATCCTGAGTTCATGTTCTTCTCTGCCTAGACTGTGCCATTAAACAGATGGGGCTAGAGAAGCTGTGAGAGAGGGACAGCTGGTTTGGGTCTAGCTAAATATGATGGCCATGGGAAAGCCCATCTCAGAAAGAAGAGGCTCAGCATGAGAAGACCAAGAGTGTCCTCTGTGAGGTAAGAGGTACTTAGTGTTGGTAGATGAACCTCAGATGCACATTGAGGGGGCAATACACTAGCAGGGCCATCAGAGGGTCAGGACTGGAGGAGCAGCACGGTGTGCACTCTCCTGTGACCCATGCACTACTGAGAACCACTGACCTCAGAGAAAGGCCTAAGGTGTGCAATGAAATTTAACTTTTTGACTGTGCGGAGCTCAGTCTGGCTCAGGAAGCATATCAGAGACTTAAAGAGCCATACACCCAAACTGAAGCACCTCAGCAGTGCAGTGGCTACCCCGAGACTGACATTCAGCGCAATACACCAGAGCAATCAACACTTTTTTGGGTCAGACTGTTGGGCTGGAGTCCAGCAAGGCATACAGTACGGGTTATGTGAACAGAAAGCGGAACTGGCTGAGCTCAAAAGATGAAGAGGATCCTGTGCCTGTTGGTATAGAGATTGCTTATGGTTGAGCAGTGGTGCTTATGCGTGCACTCACTTCCGTCCCCAGTGCCCATGTAGTTCCAGAGAGGACTTGGTCTCACGAATGTGTATGCTGAATGTGCATATATGTACATGCATGTGTGCAGGATTGTCTTAAATCTATTACAGCAAGGCTAGAGTAGGAAGGTGGAGAGTGATGAACAATAAACTTAAAAGGCTTTATTCACTACTAAGCAGATTTGACCCAAATCAAATAAGACAACACACCATTACATCAATGTTAGGAAGAACAGAAACATAGGCCGAAGGGAATGGAAAATTGCTGCAAACTCATGCTCTTGCCTTTGCAAGCAGCACCGTGGGATTTTTAATGACTAGACATGGTCGGGACCTCTATTTTATGTCTTGTCTAAGCAATTTGCAACAGAGCCCCTATTAAAACCATTCTGGGGGTATTGGTTTTCTCTTGACTCAGAGGCAAGACTGCTGCCTGAATCACTAACTAAAATTCAACAGCACCTGGGTTTTCATTGGCAATGAACCACCCATGTGCTGACCAAGTGGGAGGCTGTTAAAGAACAATTTCCCACCATCTGAGGAAGAAAAAAAAGCATTCACTATGCCACACAACAGTCTAAAATCTTTGACATAGGAGGAATTTCTTAAAGAAAAAATCCCTTGTTTACACAGGAGGGGGAAGTAAGGCAAATTCAGACACTCTTCCCCAGAAGGAAGAATGCCAATTTACAGAATGAAGTGCTTGGACTTTTTTTTTTTTTTTTTTTTTTTTTGTAATTTCAGTCAAACTTCAGCCCCCAAAATTTCCCTAGAGCAGCTGAAAGCATGAGGTAGTCAGCACTGAGCTGCAAACATATCATGTAGACATCTGAAATTTGCTATATTGGGAAACAGCAGAAGATAATAACTGCATGAACAATCTAGTCCTAGGACTCTCTGCCTTGGAGTCCTCGTGCTACCAGAATCCCTTCAAGGAACTGTGAGCCTTGCAATGGCATGGCTTTACACATCACTGGTTGCCTTCATCTTATGGACTTGTCACAGTACCTGTAAAACAGTTGTTTTAGAAGTAGAGGGTTGGAACTGCAGCTAATTATAGCAAAGCTACTCTATCCAAACCACAGATGGAGAATTTCCTGATGACTGCGACTGCTCTGTCCTAATGCTGAGTTTGTATTTTGTCCGTTTCTGAGAAAGATCCAAAAGACTGATATGCCCAGGTTAGACATATCCAGGTCCACCCAAAGCTGGATGTGGTTTAGTAAACCTCAGCTTCATTTATGCTAAACTTAGGATGTGCCTACACATGTATCTTTAATTCTGTTGTAACACAGTAACAAATGCAATGACAAATTTTCATTTTGCCGTGAAAGAAATGTCAAACCATCAGGACATATCTATTATTGCAGTCACAGAATAACAAAAAAATATAGACAGCTATAATATGAAATGCAGAGGTTCAGTTCTCACTCACATGTGATTATGGAAAAAGGGCTCATTTGCCCACTTCCAGTAAATGAGAACCATGTTTCTTAGAGGCAATATGCTTCCTATACTTGTAATGCAGTGAAGTTGTTGGCTAGTATCTACTATTTTTGACCTGCAGCTGTTATACAGAACATCTGATAGTTTCTCTTCTTCAGACTCAGTTGCTGCAATGTCAGGAAACAGCCTTTGGTTTCAGTTCTTGTAAGATGTGAGCAGGTATAGGAGGCCAGTGTGACACCTCATGACACATAAAAACATCCTGCAGTCTGCAGAAGAAACTAGAAGTACAGAGTAGGTTAGGCTCCTCAGTTCAAAAATCCCATTACAAACATTTGCTTTGATTTCAAAAAACAATGCTAAATTGGTAAGTTAAAAACAAAAAACAAAACAAACAAACAAACAAAAAAACCCAGTGTTGAATACATTACTTTTGCGATGTGAGCCTGGGGAACGAGTTGGTTGATTTACAAGGCACCAACCATGCTGATGCTATAGGTAGAAGCAGCTTCTAGCCAAACAAATGAAAAACTAAAAGCTCATCCAATGACTAGTAGTAACATACAAGATTTAATTGGGCATTGGCATAGGATAAAGCCTTCTCAAATCTGCAGTTCTGTTAAGCATAAACACAGATGTGGACTGCAGTTCTGTTAAGCATAAACACAGATGTGGAAAACCAAATTAAGCCCTTCAAAGACATAGGAAGTTTTAGGCCAATGACTGAATTTCATATACCAATTGAATACAAACTGTAGGAGAAAACAGTTCTGCGTAGCATAGGAGAACAGTGTGCAGTATTTTGCAGGATCCTATGAGCATTCCTGTTCAGGAGCCCAGACCAGGTTTAACACTCTTGGATAAGCTCCAGGTGGAAAAGGGGTACATTAAGAAATAGAGGTGTGGGCTGTGGAGAGCAGGGGGGCAGCAGCAGGTCTTAGAATCTACCTAATGTATGATAAGAAAACATAGTTTGTTTTTCTTTTCTTCTTTAAATCCTGGCAACAATTAATGATATAAGCACTACCCCTTCAAATGAAAACAGTTCATTTCAGGCATTGTGGTCCTCACTTGTTGTGTGGATTGAAGTGTTTTGGGGAATATCTTCTGTATATTTTATTTTTTCTAAACCTCAGCTGATAGGTGCTGTAGTATTCTGATCCTGCATCAGACTTGAGGCCTTTGTCTTCAACAGGCTGTGTCTTATGCCATGGAGAAAGGAAAGCTGAGCATCCTTTTCTGTAAGGAATTTTACACCGATGCCATGCATGCTCTAAAGTGAAAAAGGACAAAACTGCCTGGAGCCTCTATGAGTAAGTCACTGTTCAGTTATGCTACGTGTGCTTGGGAGCAAGTAAAATCTTCCTGGGCCAAGCCAATGGACTGTGATCATCCCCTACCCTTTGTTGCTTCTTAATGTTGGGAATTGAGCTGAAAATTTTGGGTAAGATAACATTAACCAAATTGATTTTCACTTTTACAAATTATTTGTCACTCTTGTTCACCGCGGAGGCTTTCCAACGTAACTCAACTGCAGTCAGCAACGCGCAGCTCAGGCGTTGTGAAACCAGCAGAATGACAGTGCAGTGATGAGTCGAGCTGACAAGTCCCTTGGGGTTACAGGTGGGATGTGCTCTGAAGCTCACAGACCAAGGGGCTTGATTTTTGTTGAGCCTCATCTACCTGCTCCTGAGGGCTAGCTCCAAACAACTTCAGTAAGAGGCTACTGATGTTTTTTGTGGACTTGTTTCTATGGATTTTTTTGTTGTTGTTGTTTGTTTGTTTGTTTTCCCAAAACCAATATGCTGACACATTGCAGGACAAATAATTGCTTATGCATTCTTCTGGAGCCCTTGCTGCTTGTGGGGCTGCCTCAGACACCTTGTTTTGATCCCTGATAGCAGAGTTTGCCATAACAGTCTGTGAATGCCAAGATTTAAAGGCCTCGTTTCCACCCTTTTCTTCACTGCAGTGCTACTGGGTCCAAATGTTGTCATTCCTATTCAGTCTCATACTCTTGGATCCTGCTGGTAAGTTGTTGACATGGAGCTATAATTTACAGCCGTCCATTACAATGAAAAGGAGTAGCAGCTCAGTCCCTGATCAGAGTAGGCCTGTGCATGCTGATCCACTTGTTCAGCTAGTAGCACAAATTTTGTTGTGTCTAGCTCAAAATCTCACCGTGTCTTTAAGGAAAAGAAATCCAAATTTTAGATATAAATCATAAAATTTGCCTTGTTAAAAAAATGCTTCTGTAATGCACACACTGAGGTAATGGCTACATTCATTTGAAGAGCGGCTGATTTCTTTTGCTTTTTTCCTTTTCACCTTTTTTTTTCTATTTCTTCCCAGCATGACAAGCGACTGCTGAAGACAGAAAAAGGACACACGTTATTCTCTTTGGGCTATTCTGCTTCTGACAGAGGCAAACACTTTCTTCCTGCCAGCAGAGCTAATCCTCTTTGTCTGGATATTTTATTAGCTGAAGTTTAAATCCTTGAACCTCCACTGTATCATGTGCTCCCTTTTACTGATGATGTCACCTACTCAACTCCTTCTAATGAATCGGATACAGCAGCCAAACATAAGTGCTGGTAGGATATAACACTCTGCCAAGAACTTCAGCCTCCTCACACTTACCTTATTACTTGATGAAATGGGAATATAAGTTATATACTAGATGATATCCCCCTAACTATAACAGAGGTCATTGAGAGTCTATTAGGAAAACCTCCTAATTATAGGAACCGAGTGAAATAGAGTTGTTAGTAAAAGGAGAGGGAGGGTAGATCCTGGTCCTGCAGTGTAACCAATGACAAGTGGGCTGTTTAAAAATCATTTTCTTCCTAAACTTTTCCATATGTCAAGTAAGAATCAAAATATAATTCTAAAGCATCAGCAACCCTCCCTCTGTCCTGCCTCCAAAAGTCAAAAGAAATGCACAGGGCATTGTGTAACTGATGATATCATTGTAGAAAGCGAGCACTTTTGTGTTTGAGAGCCTGAAAAAGAAGGTAGGGAAGGAAATGGAAAAAACGACAAAGCGAATCAGACAGATGGAGAGACCAAAGGAGCTGAGCAAACCCCTGCAAGACTGATGACTAAGCTTTCCATTCCAAGTCAAACAGTTCCATTTTGGGACTGCAAAAGGTTTTCATTTAAACTCCCTAAACTTCTTGAACATGATCTGGGCTCCCTACAAAAATGTTGCTACTGTCTGTGTCTGAAACTAGACAGGTAGCCTCCTTTTTCCACTTGGCTACCTTTGCAGAGTGTCTCAAAAACCTTACATGACTTTGATAACAGAACGCGCCCCTAGGGCTGTCAGAAATATCAAATAGGCATTTTGGTGTGAGCATAAGCATGTACAGTCTGGTCCTCCTAATTAAATTGTCATATTTGGGACACACCCGACAAAACTGGGCAAAATCTGCTCTAATATTTGGAGCATGGGATTTTCCAATCTGTTTTCACTCTGCTTTTAAAAAAAAAAAAAAAGTGAGACCAATGTTAGGTTTTGCTTTGAGAGTATCATTCAAACTCTAGTGTCTACAAGGAAGTGTTTCAGGCAATGAACATCAGTGCAGGGTTTCTTGTTGAGCCTGTTAGGGTGGGTGGGGAATAGAGTTTTTTTGAGGACCTTATGATTGTAAGACTTTGCTACACCAGTGGTTGTGGAAAGAGAATATAAAAGAGGCAGAAGGTGTGGGAGCAGTGAAATTTTCAATGCAGACTGAAAATTTGAAGAAAATATTCAAATTTAAAATGAGAGAAGGGGAAAACTACAAATTAATATCGTAACATTTCCCTCCTAAATCAAGTGGTCAAACCTGCACTAATAATAGTAACAACAATCCATGAACAACCAGAGTAATAACACTAACCCAATAGAAATGGGATTTTCCACTTCACTGACACCCATTAGTCTACAGGGAAAGTATATGCTGTCTATGTTTTGGGAAGCAATGGCCAGGAAAATGACCCGTATGAAAGGCAGATATTAGAGACGTGAAAAAGAGTGCGGAGTAGAGAAACTCCTCTATATCCACTGCTGGCTTAAGACTGATAAACGGTGGCTTTAAACAGAACAGCTGCTTAGCTCTTGTAATCCTAGCAAAAGAGGGTGGACAGTAACATCAAAACATGCCAAGCTCCCTGCACTGTGGTCCTGTGCTGAGCCAAGGGAGGGGAAATTCAGGCCTTCAAAGTGTTTGTGGCCCTTTCTGAACCCTCCAAATTCCTGCCTCCTTCCTCCCATCTGTCTTTTCTAATGCTTCCCTCTCTGCCAGACATCCCTCTCTTGTCCCTGAAACAACTGAAACATGGCTTTATATTTGCTTCCAAATTTGAAAGAGAAGGGACTGGCTGATATCTTCATGATGTCAGCAAACCAAATATATGATAGTGACTGCATTCAGTGGTCTGATGAGCTGATAGGGAGGAGTAGGGAGGGGTGAGAGGAAAGACCAGCGTAGACCATCTCTAGGCTCTGAGAAAAGTCCCACTGGAAGTAGGAGTCAGCCACTGAGTCAAAGGGGAGGATTTGTCCAGCTGTTTTGTACCAGTTTTCCATTTTTTGGTATAATGCTGGATTTGTTTTATTTATTAATCTTTTCATTTTTCCTTTTTCCTTTTTTTTTTTTTTTAAGTCAGCTGCTGACAGTTGTGGACTGTTGACTTTACCATTGAGGCACTGAGGATGATGAGTCCGGAAGAGAGCTGGAGGGGTCACTGTAGAGGAAAGGAGGGGCAAACTCCCAGTGGCTGCAAAAATTGCAAGTTGCAAAAATCTTGCAGCCTTGTGTATTGCTGTTGCTGTCAGCTGAAGTGCACTGCACTGTAAACTACATGATATGGAAGAAGTAACCTCATGGCTGCTTTGTAAACCAAAACCAAAGAGTCAGAGCTGGGCAGGGAGCTGTGGGAGGCTAGGAGGAAGGGGCGCAGCTGTAGGGCTCCCAAAGCAGCTGCAGTGATTCTCTTCTGCAATAATCTTCAACTGTACTTTCAAGTTATGGGGGAAGGGCAAGATGAGAAATAAACCAAAAATTACCTTTTCACCTGAAAGTAAATCAACTGGCAAATTTATTGTCACAATTCATTTGCAAATAAGCAAGGAAGCCTTATATGGATTAATGGAAGACGTGTGATAGGGTTGATGGTAGATGAAATGATGCTTTAGGATGGCTTAGGAAGTTCCTAACATGCAGGAACTCCTCTAGCTCCTCCAGCTAACACATATGACGTAGCGAAGCATCTGTTTCTGGTCATTTTGGATATAGGTTATTGGGTGACCCAGTACAAACGCTCTTATGTTCCTGAGCGAGTCAAGGCCACTGTATCAGGAATGAAGCAGGTCAATGCTCTCAAACTGGTCAATAGCAGGGAGGAAAGAGCTACAGAGGATTAGTCAGGGCATAGGCAAGAAGATTACAGCCTATTTCTCAGGAAACACAGCACAGGTTCCTGGGCTCCAGCCCTGATCCAAAGGTGACAGTGATTTTTCTCCATTTACCTTGAAAAGTTTGTGATAAAATCCATAGCAAGGGGAGAAAATGCCTGTGAGGAAAGGTGAGGTGGAAGCGGTGGATGAGCTGGAAGGCAAGGACAAGTGGTGCTTGTGAGCATGCTTTGCAGATGTTTCTGCAGGCCGTTCTGCAGTCATTCTTTCCCCAAGTGACTAGACTCCCATCTTCAGTTTCTTTCACATGCATTCTCCTTATGACACCACTGGGTGCACCAAATTTGCCTGTGAACTTGGTGAACTCAGAAGCCCTCCCTAACTGCTCCATCTCACTGCCTTCCTGCTTACGTTTGTCAGTTTGTTTCACAAGAAAAGAAGACACTTCTAAAAAAGGCTTTTTTCTCCTTGTCCTGAATTCCCTGGAGGGGAGAGGAACATGGCCACTGAAGCAGGATATGAGTCCCTCCATACCAATCAGGGCAGACAGCTGTTCTTGAACTCGTCCACCGTGGTTGAGGAGGGAGCCAGGGCATCCTGCAGAGGATGAGCCAGCCCTAGCTACAGTCTTCCCCACCTCTCCTTTTCTCCTATATTGGAATAATGCAGGCAGCTCACTTGCTCACACCTCATCTTGGAAATGGTGAGCAAACAGCCCCATTTCGATTTCAATGTCAGGTGCTGCATCTGGCAGAACTAAAAGTGCTTCAGAACACAGATTTGTGTCCTAGCACCAGGCAAAAATCTGCCCTAGAGAAAGCCCACCTGTGTCCTCTTACACAAATTGACCTTGTTTAAAGTGGAAAGAAATGATCTGCAAAAGTGATGGTGAAAAACAAGACAAAAGACCCTCTGACTTCATTAGCTAAGATGATGTCCAAGAACACCAAAAACAAACAAACAAACAAACAAAAAAGTCATTTAAGGGATGTACAATCCCAAATGAGGTTGCTCAAATGGTTCCCAGACACCTGAATGCTGCCTGCTGACCATGCACCAGTGCTCAGAGCTGTTACTGCTACAGGGACAGTTGCATCCAGAAAACACCTAAGCATCTGGGAACTGCCCAAGTGAGAAACTCATTTTTTCCTTTTTCACATGCAAAAACATTACTTACCGTAGCAACCTTGGCCTAATGCTTAGCATTATCTTTAATCCTATTTCTCTAAAAGAAGTAGGATTATTCTCTGAGAGTTCATCATTATTAACTTCATTGATCAAATTGCTGAGACAATAGGCACACACTGATTTCTGGTTTCTTTCTGGTTCTAGTATCAGGTGGAAGCAGTTGACTGGAATTTGTTGTTTTCTTCTTGAATTCCTTTGGCTGTGTCAGTTCTTTTAGCAAGTGAACATGTGTCTCAACACAGTAGACAAGGATTTTGTTGTTCTTGTTTTGGGACTGTAATTTCTTATTGGTATATTTGCAGCTATTTATTGTTTCTTTTGGGAACCACTGCTGTTGACAGAGAATGTCTGATGAAAGTTATGGGTAAAGGCAAGGTACGATTTTATGAAAAGATGTTTACATGTGTATTTCTCCTCATGTGGCCCCAGCCACCCATGCTTGAAGGAACTTTGCTTCAAGCTTTCCCATTTTGAATTTCTTTCTTTTGGGTTCTACTACTTTTGTTTCATTCCCAGCCAAGTTACATCTCGACCAAGTTTAAAAGGTTTTTTTCTTCTGTGATTTTGATTACAACAATTTTTATTTTTCCAGCATCTCAGCCTACATTTAGAGAATCTGATGCCAAAGATAATGATGGTATTCCCTTTGATACTGAATCATCTGGTTCTGTAGCATAAAATGATTGAAATTTTCTTTAGTAGTACAATTGTTTTTTTTTTTTTTTTAAGGAACGTTGGTTTCTCTTCTGAACACACGGTTAAGTCTATACCTTGCATTATACGTTTGGCTTGGGTTAATTTTCCTGGTGTTATATCACTATAAGAATTTTACTCACTTTACATTCTCACTTTACAGGAGAGTTATTTAAGACTCAAATTTACTAAGGTTCCTAACAAAGTGAGATGCTAATTTGGAAGAGAGAATGGAAGCCACCATGAGTTCTCAGAGAGTTTCTCCTAAAATATTCTGGTTGTGGCATTCCTGGATTCTCCAGAGCCCTTACAAACAGCTGACAAAATAGGCATGTTTTATATTTTCAATCAGATGCTGATGTTCTTGGTGTACATTTTTAACTGACTTTTTAAATTACTTATTTGAAGATGTCAGTGAAAAGCTACAAAAGTGATGAGTAACACACAGTTGAGTTCCACATCAGATCCTTTGCACATGGCCCCAAATGAGTTACAGCATCCTATCACGCCCTTCATTGGACATGCACAGGTTTAGGTGTGTGACTGTCATCTGAAGTTTGCTGAGCAGAGCACCAACCTACATCTGCTCATTTCTCAGAGCTGGTAAAGTCAGGGCTGCTAGCATATATTCTACAAGCCCCAGCAGAAAGGGATATGTAAGAGGCAGCTTTTCTCGTGCACCAATCAATATTTTTCCTGCAGGGTTCCACCAACAGGAGACGTAAACTTAGATTTCAAGATGTTTGGGGCAAGGATCCTCTCTTTGATGTTTCCTTATACAACCCCTTGGACAGAGGACATCCTGCTCGTTAAGCAGACCTCCAAGCCGCCACCGCAATACAAATAAAATAATCTTAATCATAGTAATGATGGACAGACTGCTGAGTATGGATCCCTTGGGAGAAACTCCTGTCCCACAGAAACCTGTCGCAGAGCTCCACTTGGCTTCAGAGGATGTGGCCTTTCCTTCCCGGCTGTATGCTGCTTTTCAACTGGAAAAATATTTGAAGTTCTGTTTTGGTGTCTCAGACACTGCTTCCTCTCTACTTTAAGCACTCCAGCCAAAACTTTCCTTTGTCTCATAGCCTCAAAAAAAAAAAAAAAAAAAAAAGCTTGCTCCTACTAAGAGCACCAGCAACAGATAGAAGATACATTTATGATCCAAAAGAGAGAGAAAAAAAAAAAAAAAGGTTTTGCCACTGTCTAGATGTCCCAGTCAAGGCCAAAAGAAAGCAGTCAGCTCTGCCCGCAAAATTCTAAGCGAAAGAAATAAATGACATCCCTATGGTGCCCCTGTACGTACACAGTATCCGGCTTTTCTGCTGTTCTGCTTCCCTTCTGCTTGCAGTGCAACAGCTGCCAAATTTGTCCTGCCTTGTAGGCATAACACATCAGGCTCAGGGAAAAACCAGGTGCTGAGATGAATTCTGGAAGTCCCGCAAAGGGAGGAGAACAGTGTGAAAGAAAATATGGCTAAGCTAAGAAGCTTCCTTCTAGGACAAAAATAGATGGACACACACAGAGGAACTAAAAATCTGTCTCTTGAGTTTTCTTTTTCTACTTGATTTCTTTTTATTCTCCCTTACCTTTCTACTCCCCTCTTCTATCCCAACTGAATAGTTGTACTTCCCATCATAGTTTAGCTCCCCTTCAATGAAAGATATTTTTGGACTTAAAAATAAAAAAAAAAATCTCTTTTTTGCTGGAAAAAAAAACATTTCTCAGTGTATAGAACAGCAAACTCCCTTAAGGAAAAACCGAATGTTTAATTTTGCAGTGGAAGCCTTGCAGAATGAGGTTTTCATTTCCGCCGACTGCTTTGAGTGGCAAAGTGCATAAACATGAATACATATGGTGCACGCACACACATGCACATACACAGACCCCCCTTCCTCAGCTGCTGGATACTTGCAGCTTGACACTGCAGCCTAAGCTTAAGAAAAGGAGTTTTGCCAGAGTGGATCTTAAATGATGAGATAACTCAATAAGATAAATTCTTTCTTGGCTTTGTTGCTTTCTGTTAACTGTTCACATGCAGTCTGCTTTTTACCTGCAGCCTCGACTGTTTGCTTTTAGTGAAAAATCTCTAAGTGTCAGGCAGGTGAGATGTTAACTCTCGTTGTAATGAAAAGAAATAACAGAGAGAAAGGGGTACTTAATTGTATTAGAGGTATAGCAGCAAATAGCAGGGGGATGAGACAGAGGGGCTAGTTTCCATACCACACACGCAACAGTCTCCACGCTTTCATCACTACAATGCTTCCTAGAAATCAAACAGAACCTATTTTCTTAAAAAAAAAAAAAAAAAAAAAAAAAGTTTGAAATCAAAGGAATCAGGAAGCTCTTTTTACCAGGAACTGGCAGCCAGGGAGCTGCTCCACACAGCCTGCGACACCCACTCAGCCCAGCTGCAGCCTATCTCGAGCAAACATCCCTGCAGTGGCCGTTTGCCCAGAAACAGCATCAGCAGCTGGAGCCGGGGAGCGGAAGGAAGCCGGAGCGCGCTGCCGAGAGCCAGCCGGGGCCGCGGGGAGCCGCTCCGCGACGCCGCCGCCGTCGTGCGCGCAGGAAACCAAAACAGGCCTCGAGAAACGACTGGCAGTCACCGAGGAGGAGAATAGCAGTGCCCATAAGCTCCGCTGTTGCTTTCCTAGGTGAAGGGGCTTCGCTGAGCTTCCTGTGATTAAAAAAGGTTGTTAACAGTTCCTGTTAAAACCCAACTCTCGCAGCATGTAACTTCACACATGGGCTGAATTAGAAACAGGAAAGATGATTTTTTTTTCTTCCCCTCGGTGTTAAGATAATGCCAAAAGTTTTACATTAGCTTTCAGAGTTTGGATTTTAAACTTTTCTCAGTGCGCTTCATAGGGCAACCAGATTCAAAAGAGAATCAAAAGGACAACTGCATCTTAAAGGGTCCAGACTTATGAGTCAGAGGAATGAGTTTAGTGGAGCTGTGGCCTCGCCATCAGATTTAGTTTTACACTTGCTTTCTTTGCCACCCTTACCCAGTGTTTTGATCACAATGCACTTGCAAAATCTCTATATGATGTCTCCCAGGAATAGAAGCATATACAAGAAATCACTCCAACTGTTAGCACCCCCAAAACACACAGTCATAAGCTGTGTAGTGGTTCACCTTCAAAACTTGGAAAAAATCAAAGTTCTGGGAAGGAGTTTCCTGGTGCAAACAGCTTAGCGTGTTTTGGCACAAGTTAACCTACCTGGAGAGGAATTGAGCAAAATATTTCAGAAACACTGCAGATGCTCTCAGGTTCATAGAGTCAAGTCTACAATTTTACTTTAGTTAGCAACCTGCAGTAGATTCATCTTTTTACCTAGGCTTTGTCAGCACTGACTGTGACCCAAGCAGTGCATTCTTTGTGTTTTCCCATTAACTGTGAAGGTACTGAGAGCTGCATTCATCAATTCATTTGTAAGTCAGCAAGGCAACATTACACACACTGGTAATAACATTTTTTTTTTCATGCAAAGTGAGCCCACACTCTGCCAGATTTGGGCTGGCTTTACCTGAGATTTTTAAATGTGGTGGGTAAAGTGGGTTTGTTGCAGTCCAAGGGCCTTTGAACATCATGTCCAGGGGAAAACTGAAACACCAAAAAACTGAAGCACCAAAAGTTCCACAGAAACTTAAGGAAAATTTTTTAACAATGAGAGTGACGGAGCACTGGAACAGGTTGCCGAGAGAGGTTGTGGAATCTCCTTCTCTGGAGATCTTCAAAACCTTCTTGGATGCAATCTTGTGCCATGTGCTCTAAGTGACCCTGTGTGTGCAGGGAGGTTGGACTAGATGATCTATTGAGGTCCTTTCCAAGCTTTACGATTCCATAAAAGTGTGATATTCTATTGTCCTGCAATAATATCATGACTTCTTCCTTTGGTTTCCACAGCAAATATTGCTGCTTGGTGACGGGAGAATGTCTTGGCATGAGGCAGATCCCAAGAATATACCTACCTCTGGGAGGGTGGTTAACATTTGGCTGAAGTCAAAATAGTGGTAGATTTCTTTCTGGTTCCCCGGATGCCTTAAGTCAAAATGACCCTCATTCACCCTCCAAATCCCCAAGCTGGTTGAGACTGCACTTTGCTGGAGAACTTTGCAGTTTTCTGGGTCAGGCTTGTGTGACCAGACACAGAAGACCCTACTCCACTGTGGGGAGTAGGGGTATAAGAGCAATTTAAAGAAACTTTTGTTCATCTTCAGGCAGTTGTCAACCATAAAAGCTTTTCTATCTTCCCAAAATTAATTTGGTAACACATTCTCAGGAGATGCATCAGACCCACTGGAGATGTGGCAGGCTGCCAGAGGGCATGCACTTTTTGCCATCTGGGCAGCAGCAGCCACTCTGCATCCTGTTGGTAACAGCTCTCAGACAGTATGTCTGGCAGCATTTTTCTTTAGAATGGCATAGTTTGGCCATGATTTCTCACATAGACACAGCTCCTTACTGAGGCCTCATTCTTGCAAATGTTTATGCCCATGAGTAATTTCAAGAGCATTAGTAATGAGTTGAGTGGGATGACTCCTGGGTTCACAGCACGTTTTGTGGAAAGCAATCCACTGTAAGAGGAGTTGATATACATGCTTAACAGTCTTTTGCAGTAAGGATGGTCTTAAGTACGTGTTCAAGTGCTTTTCTGAAACAAAGGATAAGACTATCCCTACTGTCTGGGTTCCACTTTATTTGCTGTATATTGACAGATATCTTGTGTAAGTTACCCAGGCTCTTTTTGTATAAATAATGACTAAATCATTTGATTTCTGAATATATTTGCAATTCTTCCTCACTCTAAATATAATTAAAGCCATTACAGTCTTTTTTTTTTTTGCATTTGTTGCGTATAAAAACACACTCCAGTGTTGAGACCTGAAAGATCAGCTTTTTCCTAAAGCATGCTTTGTCTGACTTATAAAAATTTTACGAGTTATAAAACCGTTGAAACAATAAGTTTCTGATGGAAATGATGACTAGAGCAAAACTAACAGGTGTTGATACAATACTCCTAAAAACTAGGGGCATGGAAATCCAGCTCAGCTAAAAATATTCACATCTTTATTTCTTCATGTTACGTGTTTAATACCTTAGTTCTTCAGGCTGAACAGCATCAGAAGATCACAGGAATCTTGGGTGCATTTCTGCCTCAATTTGCGAGCTCTTAGCAATGTGTTTTCACTTAGGAATGAACAGCTTCCTGGAGAGTGAGCACCATATCCTCAGATGGTCTAAACTGGCATAATGCTAAAGAAGTTGAGGGAGCCGATTTAATAATATTTAAACACAATAAGAAACATCTTCGCTTTGAATTGTGTAATTCAGTGCAGCCTAATGTGAGTTTATTGATGTGGTGGTCTTTATGAGCATTGTCAGTCTGTAGGAAAAAAAAAAAAAAAAAGCAAATTACCTCAGTTAACCTGTTTAGGCTAGATTTACCCATCCAATTTCTGATCACCAGGTCCCTGTGTTAGTAAAGCTTGCATTTAGGTTGGGTAGACACATAGTCAACTAGGGATGGCAGCCCTTGGGCTAGGCAATGCCACCATATGCTGATAACGAGTACTCTGCTAAAGCTCATCCCCACAAGCTCTACACCTACAAAGGGGTCTAAATCCATCTTTAGAGATCCCTGGGAAGGCAAGACCATGGCTGGGGCATGCTGCTCACACATTTAACAAAGCACTTTGAAGCCACAGAACAGTGTGATAAAAAATGGAGGCACACAAGGGATTATTCAAATTTGCATTTCCGATTTGGATATCACAGTGAGATACTTTAATACCTTGCTAGGTCGGTGGGACCACTTGAAAGTTTTCAGTTGCCTCAACCTGAGAGCCTGCCTCTCCCTCTGGATCCCATGAGATTTCCATGCCTTCCCTATTGTGATGACTTAAGAGTCTGAACTTAGGTGCCTAAACGAGCTATCTCAATTCAGTCAGCCTGAATACCCTACAGTATTTCTCATCTAGGCTCCACTTTCTCTAGTAAGGAACACCCTGCAACGTTATCACTACTTTCACATGTTTCTCTCCTTGTCTTCACCCTCCCTCACTCATAAACTGCAGGAAACTGCCTCAACTCGGCTATTTTAAGACATGCATTTGTGATCTTAAAGGAAAAAAAATCTCTGTCTTAGCAGAAATGAGACTTCAAATTCTGGTGCTATCACAATACAGCTACTCAAGGCAGCTCATCTTTCATGGAGGTTTCTCTCCTGGCCTCATTTCCCTGACTATTAACAGGGGCCCTATACATTTGTCTTCCATTATAGGTTCAGATAATCTCTTCCCCCAAAGCCCCATCTTGTTGATTGTTGTACTCTCTTCACAGAGAAGAATATAAATACAATAATGAACTACAAATAAATATAATGAGCTGGGAACTGATCATTCCTTTGATTTCTTTCCTAGATGAATGCATCCAGCTGTGAGATTCACTTTTTTTCTCCAAGTCCTGAGTATGACTCAGCAATGTCCCAAGAGATTACTTTTGAACCCAAAATTGTCCATTGACTTATTTAACTGTTTGTTCCTAACTCTTTGCTCTGGAAATTAGTTTACAGAATGGGTGACTGAAAATCCAATGCTATGTAGGGAATCCACTTGAAGCCTCCATGGATTGAGTCATCTAACTGCTTATCAAGTCCACCTGCTCTAAGCATAACTGTGGTATAAATCTACACTCCCTTACATGGCTGAGGAGCCCAGCTGGGGGGTAGCATATGCTGCCTGTTGGCAGTGAAGTGAGGTTGTTTGTTGGCCTTGTTCTTGTATCTCATAACTCTCGTGGTTCTGAGTAGTCCTAAATTAGTGTTAATCTAGGACTAACAGAACTGTTCCAGTTCTAAGTAGCACAAACAGGTGATAACCCTAATTAGTGGGTTTGCCTGCACATCCTAACCAGTGAGACCAAGCAAAACTACTCTGCTCTGATTCGTTTCTAATCTTCGCATCTTCAGCCTGAGGAAGAGAAGGAGAATTAATTGATAAGGTTGATATGAAAGTGTCAGCGACTTGGTAAATGGATAAGAAACCAGAAAGTCATATACTGTCACTGCAAGAGGGCAGGCTATTATGATCCTACAATATAGCGGCTGTGGTGTGAGAATTTTTATGTCCTTTGTCCTTCTCAATGATGCCATGCTGATTTGTCTGCATTTATATGAAGCTGGTAAGCTCAGTGGCATGTATTCCTGGAGCTCCTGATAATCCTGATGATAGTCAAGGATAATCACAATTTTCTGTGAAGTAACTGTGCTTTAGAGTTCTAATGAACAATGGTGGTAATCAGGTCCTTCAAAGAGAATGAGCTGGTTCAAGGCACAAAGCTAGATTATTTACAACAAAGGCTTCTCTCTTACTTCTTGCAGCCCCGGGAAAGTGCTATTCAGAGAAAATAAGAATATGATCAGAGACTTATGCATTTAAATTGAAAGGTGATACATTGAAGGAAGAACATAAAGAGGTAAGCAGTGGAGTGAAAAGACAATTGTTTAGATGGGGCAATGAGCGAGGTTGCTACAGGACTGGCTTGCTAATTCGGGTATGGAGTTTGCCTAAGGGGAGATCACCTCTCAGGCAGTGCTGGCAGGTTGCATTTAGGAACAGTTTCTACAAATGGAAGGTACTGATCCCAAAAGAATAAGCTTAGGGGTGATGGAAGAAGGGGGAAAAGTAGGAAGAAAAGGATCTAAGTCTCTAGGCTAGAAGACAACTTACTGATGACTCTAACAAGTCATGAGCATGACTTTTAACAGGTATATTCTAGAAATGCATGGTGGTGTCATAATCCATCCAGCTTTAAAAAGACTAGATCCCAGTTTTAGCACAGCATGTAAATAGCCACTATTACAACAAATCTTAAGCCTATCAGACACTTTCTCTCTGATTTTCCCCGGAAACCTGACTCTGGAAACGTAAGTCTCAATCTGTTGTATAGAAATGAGTGTGAGTCCTACTGACTTGCCAAGGGTCAGACTTACAGGAGGTGAGGGATCTAATAGGCACATGCTGAAGCTTTCTCCTTCCCTATCCATAGGGATTTCCCACCACTGGCAATGAACCCACTGCAGCTCATTGGCGTGAGGTCAGGCTCCATGTGTGGACAAGGGAAAGGGGCACAAACCTGGATCTCACAGTTTGGCCTGATTTGTTTGAGCAGCTCAGAGAACACTGTCTGCCAGCCCTTGGCCATGCCTGAGAGATAAATCACTTTTTCATCTATTTGGAATATTCCTTCTGTCAAGCAGCCCAGCTCATGCCTATGAGTTCTCAAAAATAAAAGGCATCCTCACTGGAGCTTTGTGAATACCTGAGGAAAATGGAAGATTCTCTTTTCAGAGAATGGCAAGTTTTTAGCTATGTGGACAGGGCAGGATATCAGTAGCTAGAATCCAGTCTGTTCTCACTAAGATCTCAAGCTGATTGAATAATTGAATAAATTAATTATTTAGTGTGAATGAAATTTTCAGACTTTTTGGCCTCAGTCTAATTCTGAAAACAGTTAGGGAAAGCTTCAGCTGACTTCAGATAGGCCCGTGCTGGAGAATTTTGAATTTTTCACATGAAGGTCTTTGGGCGAGGGATTCTATTTTGTCCTATACTCTATGTCTTCTCTGTATTACTGTTACATTGCTTGAATGTATCCTGTGTTGTGCAATGTGGTCATATCTGAAACATATCTTTGTCAGCCTCTCTTTTCAGAAAGTTTGGATATTAATGGGCAGAAGAGAAAGACACTCAGATATTTAGAGCAGGTACTGTGTTTCGGTTTGTTCACTACCTAGTACCAAAGAGTCCTAGTACTTAACCTCAGTTAAGACTTCTCATGTGCTTCCATAACCAACTTAACAAGTCAGGTTCTTTTTCATAGCACATTCAAATCAATGAATAAATCTGTCTTGGACAAGCCATGACAGTCTCCACGTAAGATGGGATAGGTTACTGAGTGGTACCACTTCGGAATTGGTAGGACTTTGATGTTCCCTCCAGCCCATACAACTCCAGGGTGCTCTGGGGTAGCTACAGGGATTGTGTAATTCTTTGAAGACCACTATGGGATTTTTAAATAAAGGTTTCTCATTCCCACCAAACTGCAGAATCTAAATATATCCTTCCTGTTTACTCTGTGTGTGATTTTAGACTAAGCTTCAGTCTATAAAACAGAATACATCTCTGGCATCTTAGCCCACCAAGGAGCAGTACAGTATTGGCCTGTAATACAATATCATCTGACTAGTGTGCTTTTTCCAAAGCGGGCAACATAAATGCACGGGACAGCTGGTCATACCTGAGCCAGATCAGTGCTGTGATTTACTGCTCTCCCCTTTTTAAATAAGCATTTCCATTTGCAATGACCAATTGATTTTGAAGGTTGCAGACTGGATTCAGAGAGAGAATCTATGGATTATCTAGAATGTATTTGGCCTTGACAGAGATTCATTTTCCAGCTTCCCCATTCATGATAACTGACTTAAAATATTTCAGATTTATTTTTTCTGTTTCTTAATCTGTGTTGTTTTCTTCTTCTGAATCTTTATGTTCACAGCATATACCTGTCATAGGTCAGTGAGACCCTCTATAACTTGCTCACAGACCACAATTACACTTAGTAATCATGGATGCTCTAGTTTATTCTTTACCCAAAATAGGCATCTCCTGGGAGGAAAGGGTCACAGAATGATGACTGCTTTTTCTAAGCAGATGTGAAGCACATGAAATAAACTCTTAATGGCCAATCCAAAAATGACCAGAGGCACTATTTTGCAATGCAGAGTGTACAGCTCAGTACAGCTCTCATATAGCATAACTATTTCTCCCCTATCTCTCTTTTTGTCTCAAAAAAAGTTCAATTTTGTATTTAAAAACACTATCAAAGATTTAATGATTGTACCATTGGCCATAGTTCAAACAGTACAGGCAGGAAAGAATGTACAGCTGTCAAGTGTAAACAGAACTGGGTACAGCTCAGAAGTGCTTCAGACAAATCATTGTATGTCATCAGCTGGTTTTAATTAAGGACAGATGAGATATTCTCTCCCTTCCCCCCACCCCTCATCCCCGTTCAGTAACTTTAAACAAAATGATTTGTAATATATTGTCTTATTGATGATCTATCACGACAGGATTGTAAGAAGAGATTAAAAAAAAAAAAAAGTACTTTATAAATCTCCACTGCAAAGATAACAGTGAGCATCTTGTAAAAAGGCAGCCCTGCACTTGCAAGGTAAATACATGGTCAGCAGTTCTTTCTTCAACCCAATTGATATTGCTGACATCGACAGACCAGTCCTTCTGGTCACCAGCCATCTTTTTTGGTGCTACCCTCAAATAAGGCAGAAAGAGTGCTCTTTCTTTAGAAAACAGTTCATAGCTTTCCACATAAACAAAAGAAAAATTGTATATGTCATCCAGTGTGCTAATGACTACAGAAAAGAGTAGACATCATTAACAAATTCAGTATTGGTTATTTACATATTTGCTCATAATTAAGAGGGAGAAGCAATACAAAAAATTCAATTAATGTATGCCCACCAATAGCCCAATAGCATTGCTGACGCATGAAATCTCAGACAAATTTGCCTGGAGTATGACTGCCAAAATCTCTTTTGGTTTACTAGTTAAAAAAAGCTTTTTCATCTAAAATATTAAAGAACTATTCCTAAAGCTTAAATCACCTAGGACACAAAATGATTCCCACAAGAAAGTTAATATCTTTTTCACATTACTAGATTTTAACCAAAAAAAAAAAGGCGACCTAAAGCATGCAGAGCTTGGTTAGAGTATTGGATATAAAAACAGCTCATCGCAAAACCAAAGATAACATTTTTCTAGACATTGGATGAAAGTCAAGCTGCAGAATCTTTCACTATAAGTTATGTATTACAGCTGTGTAGTTATCAAGAAGCTGTATGCTTTCTCACCTAGGTTCTTGAGCATTCAGGCTAGAGCTTTTGTTTGTTAGTTTGTTTGCACTGGCCTCCTACTTAAATGACTATTAATGCAAAATATGATGCATGAATGTTTGCATGAGGACTAAACTCCTTTCATATTTCATTTTCTGTACGTCTTTCTCTCCAAAAGATGATAGTCAACACAATAGTTGGGAAGCAAAAATCCTTGATTTTAGTAAACATATGTGGAAAGAGAAGAGATCAGTCCTGATTCTTAACAGTGAGGGTGACAGAGCCCTGGAACAGGCTGCCCAGAGAGGTTGTGGAGTCTCCTTCTCTGGAGATCTTCAAAACCCGCTTGGATGCCACCCTGTGCCACGTGCTTTAGGTGACCCTGCGTGTGCAGGGGGGTTGGACTAGATGACCTCTAGAGGTCCATTCCAACCTTAAGCATTCTGTGAATCTATGATTCCATGATTCTGTGATTCTGGCTCTGCAAATGGCTTAACATTCTCCAGTTCTGAGACAAAGAAGAGAGAAGAAATGCAAACGACCATGGAAACATGAGATGAATTAGAAGACATATGGAGCTCTTCATGAAGTACGGCCTCTAAATTTGCTGAGAAATATGTTTCTTATTTGCTTCACACATTTTAATATCTGTTTTGTATGCAGCAGAACCACATTTACTTAGTATTCTGTATGGGGTTAATGTGATATGTATATTAATTTATGAAGCATAACTCCCCAGTGCACATATGTATGTATTTTGTACATTAATTATTATTGTTATATATAATATGTGTGTATTATATTATGTTTATTGCACAATGCTTGTATCAGATTGTATCAGGCAAGCCAATATTTCTACCAACTTACTTACATAGGCAGAGGCCTCCCACCTGGATCAGAAGGACTATCTGAAAAAAGTCATGTTATTTTACAAGACTCAGAAGCCCAGTAAAACTTCTTTACATCCTCATGCAGCCTTCAAAGAGAAAATAAAAAAAAATCATTTCATAACTAATGTGGCCCTTTAGGGAGACATATAGGACATTATCTGAGCAAATGTATTTGATAAATAAATGCATCATGATACACTGCCATAGAAGTATGACAATGGGGTTCTGTGTGTGGGAGGCCTCTGCAATAGAGAAGTTTTCTGCCTTCATTTTTTTTCTTCAAAAATAAAGAGAATCTCAGTGTTTCTGAGAAAATGGGAGATATGTTTCCCTCTGAAATCAGTAAGACTCCGTATGTGAGAAAGTTGAGTTTTAAAAAACCTGCAAAGTTATTTTGCTTTCAAAGCTCCTTTAACTTTTAATAAGCCATTTCATCACAACCAACCGAGAAGAAACAATGCCTGTATTGAGGGGAAAATCAAATAACAGAATGAGCTGGTTTCATGAGTCATCAAATTCCTTAAATTCTTTTTGTATCTCTGCTACTTATTCTGTTAAATTAGAATGCAGCTGTTACCATATTTCATAATTATTATGCCAACTTCAGCTCAATTCAAATGCAAAAATATATCTTTGTGTCATTCAGCATGAATAAACAGGCGGCCAAAGTCTGTATCCATTCTGCATGTCTCTTCCGAATACGTGGGGAATGCTGGAATGATGCTAGCCCTGAGAATAAGATTTTTGAGAGGCAGCTCCAGATAATACTGTTTCATCAGTTCCCAAGTCGCTCCCAAATTTGCTGCTCACTTTTGTCCAGCCTGCAGCTGTTGTGGTGCTCCTGTCCCAAGGACACTCTCATCCCGAGGACCATCCCATCCCAGGACATGCACAGACGAGCATCTTGTGCTCCAGTTTGCTAGGGCTGCACATGCACTTGCAGGGCTCCACGTGGTGACAGATATTCCCCAGCACTGTGCTAAAGTATGCCCAGCAATGTGCTAAAGTGACCTCTGCACATCTCCAGAGACCTCTCTAAGAAAATTTTACAGGATTTTTTGGAGCTGCTCTTGCCCATGCCCATGGGCCATCGTCCCAACACAGGGGACAGTATGGTCTCTCTCTGAATTACAACGAAATAACTTTTCTAGCCAATTTTGCACTGGGCTCCTTTCAGCTAGAAAATACAAACAACAGAGAAACATCGAATGGTTCTGGGGTTTAACTACAACATAACAAGTTACTACTTTAAACAGCAGTATGCTGTTTTAAATCTGCCGTGATCTTTACTTAGCAGCTGACAGCTTCTTCACAGTATGTATGAAATGAGTTGTAATCTCTGACCCAAATTTAACAGATTATCAGTGTCAAAGAGAAGTAAGAAGAGAAAATGCAACCACTGTTTCTTTGGGTAGGATGTCAACAAATAACGTGTGATGGAAAATTTTGTATTAAGCTTTATTATTATTATTGTGTATACTCTATAAACGTAATTTGGAAAATCATCAAGATCATCATCTTTAGAGAAACTGCTCCACAAACTGATTAAGGACTTCTAGAAAAAGAGAGAGTTAGGATAACATGTGGAAACTTGTATAGCCACTCCTTCTGTGCCTACCCCAGGTAAGACATGTAGAATATTTTCTGAGATCCTAGCTTTGATGGCAGGCTTTGTTCTTCTGGAATGGGGAAAACAGATGAAGTTAAAAGAAAAGAAACAGATAAAATGCCAAAATAATAACAAAAAGTACATTCCACACACACAAAAAAATCTGCTGGGACATTTCGCTGTCTTTTTAGTTCACTTGCTCCATGTCCTACTTCTCTTACTGCAGGTGAGACTCTCTTGATGAGGCTGTGTGAACCACGACACATTGCGGGGAAATTCCCATCATATCCCATGCTGTATTCTGGTGTCTGACAAGGGAATCCAGCCTCAAGTGCATTAGGGCTGGAGATACTGGACCTGCAGCTATCTATGAAGGTATAAGCATTTCCAGCCTAAAATATTTTGCCTTTTCACCCAAAAAAAGAGTTGATATTTTAATTTGCAATTACATTTTGTTCTTTCACTCAATCCAGTTCAAAGGATGTGGCTACAGTGTAATCTTGCTACTCTTTTTGTGAAATTCAAATGTCATTATTGCAAACAAGATGAAAAAATCACATGAACTGAAAATTACCAAGCCTATTCTAATAGTTGTGAGTAAGCAGCAGTTATTTTCTCTTGTTTTTGAAAACAAGCTATAGTTATATAAGCTCCACCACATGTAAATTTTGTTTTTGTCTTCTTTAAATAACAGAATAAGCCAACTAAAAATGCCCAGAACCAGTTATGTTTCTATACTGCTGAGAGTCTGAACTTTTTTTGAAAGGAATTTGGTTAGAATCTGCAGAGTCCTGTTCATAAAAGCTTTGTCCTGTTTCCAATGGAATTTCTGCCTAATTTACTATTTCCATGCAATTCATCAAATATGTTCCCTCCTCTTGTAAGATATTTTTACTTGATGCATTTTTTCCTGTTCTTCGTTTCCATGACTTCAACTGCATTTCTAAATACAGTCAACGTCATTGTCCTTATTAATCAGAAGCCAAAAAAATCCATGAAAACTGTTGGTTGTGCTTGCAGCAAACAGAATGGCTCAAAGGTGATGCCTACTGTAAAACCAGAAAAAACAAGGTAGAGGCACAATTCCTATCTCAGCTTCATTTGCAGTAGGAACAGGTTCCTAATTCTGCTCTCTTTTGGAAGGATCCTAATCTTAAATTAAGAAGCATCTAAGGGCAGGGAGAATCAGGGGGCTATTGAACTTTGCATGAAATGCTTCCATATTTTGTGTATAATCCAGTGACATAGTCAGGTCCCAGATCCAGGGCTTCGAGGTGAGTATCCAAGCCACTGGCTATGGAGTCATTTTTGGACTCTCTCTAGCCCAGTGAATAGTAGCATCTTGGAGCCACAGCTCCTTTTAATACACACACACATATATTTAATTCTATGTAAATATTAAGCAAGAATGACTTTACTTGCTGCCTTCACCAAGATGCAATGTTTTCCAATCTGATATATCCACTCCAACCTTAAAAGTTGGTTCTTGCATCTTGCTTTTACACTGAATGTCCTGAAGTACAAAACTCATTGTCATGACTGGAAATTCCTCCTCTCTAGATTCCAGCCTGCATCATTCAACAGTCATGTTAATGCTGTTAAATGGATCTTTTGATCTGCCAGGAAGTATTGAGGTGTTGCGAGTCAAAGAGCTTTTACAGTTATTTGCCCAGTATTTACCTGAACAAGCCACTTGCTTATGTGTATCACTTACTTAGAAATTTGTTGTCAGAGAAAGTGTTAGCATATACTTTCACAATGGGGGTATGTAGAGTGCCATGTGCATGTCATACGTAATGTGGTAATAAATGTACAATAGCAGATTGAATTCTCATATTCACAAAGGTGGTTAGACTGAAGGTGTGTACTTTGTTTAATGCTCTTTACCAAGGACTTCCTAAACAATCAATATTTATTATGAAATAATTACATTTTATATTTAAATTGAATGGTTCTTTGAAGCAAATTGGAGAGTTTCTTGACTGAAAGGACACATAAGTCATGATAACACTGGGGAAGAAAGTTCATTCAAATTACGGAGATCACAGAGAAACGTGCAGGCCACAGTGCACAGCATCACATATGGGACAGTACTTAAACTACTCAGACAAATATATAAATGTCTTGAGTCTCTCTGACTGTAGCATTTGCTGTTTTTACTTGTTCCTGAGTGAATCCAGTCATGAAGGTTAAATAATGTTGTATTACTTGTGTAACTAACCACTGCAGAGTTGCAAGTATCAATTTTGCAGTTTAATGAATTAGCTGAAATTTCAAATGTTACGTTACAAAAGGGAAGAGAAAAAAGGTTAGAAGCTCAGTCAACCTGAAATTAGCTGTTGAATTTAGAAGAAAGTCTGTGAATTTTTTCAGTTATTCATTCATCATAAGTCACAGGTTTCGTCATAACTTCAGTGATAAGCATGGCACAGTAAGTATGGCATTTGGACTAATTCCAGGACACAAATGACTCAAGTGACAGGTTCAAAGAGCCTCTCATTTCTATCAGACTATGTCTAAAAAAAAAATCACACAGTTCTGCTCATGTGAGAAATAGTAAGATATGCTCAACTGAATCATTGTAGGCAGCTCTCTGAATGTCACCTCAGAGCTTGGCAGCGATCAAAAGGCAAATACTACTGAAAAGTAGTATAGAATAAACCAGGAAACTTAATTAGGCCATATTATAACCCAAACAATCTCCTTGGCCTTATTTCAGGAGTAAGTAGAAGTACGAGAGCAGAAAAGATGCATGAAGCCCACTCTGGAAGAACATCCATGCAAGAAGAGACTAAATAAACTATAGTTTAGGGGACTTGGAAAAGTACAATGGAAAAGCAGTTACAAGACTGGAGGGGGACCGTGCCATCATACAGGACTAGAGGCTGTCACCATAGAGTTGGGTGACAGGTATGGAATGCCTGTTCAACACATCCTTTCTCAACTGTGGAAGTATCCAGCAGAGGATGCTGTGAAGGCCAAGATACAAACACGAGAAAGGGCTGTCAGTGACGATGCAACACAAGGGAGCAGCTACGAGCTCCAGCTCAGGATGTCCCTGAAGCACAGACAGCCAGAGCTGCGGGGGAGTGGGATGGGATGCGAGGAGATGTATCCATGCGTGCCCAGTGCTTCACGTATGTTTTCCTTAAGCACCCACCACATGTTAAAAGCAGGATACTGAGCTGAAAGGCCTTCTCTGACCCACTGCAACTGTCCTTCAGTTCTCATGT
Organism: Tinamus guttatus; assembly: GCF_059628265.1. NCBI lineage: Eukaryota > Metazoa > Chordata > Aves > Tinamiformes > Tinamidae > Tinamus > Tinamus guttatus. Next base: position 500,339 of record NW_028288547.1, read on the forward strand.
GAGGCTTAAAGAGGAAAAGCTTTTTCTTGGTGTGTCCTGCTACACCTCTGGGTACAGAGCAGCTTAGTGCGAGGCTCTGGTCATCCAAGCACTTGCATGCAAGTGACTTCACACGTATAAGAAGTCCTGTTAAATTCCCTAGGACTACTCAAGAGCATAAAATTAGGCATGTGCAAGAGTGCTTCCAGGTGCAAGGACTTAAAATGCACTTAACATGGCCTCAGTTCAGCAGAACACTTAAGCATGTGCTTAAGCCCTTACAGAAAAATTTCAGTGTATTTGGCTGAGCAGGCAACGACTTGTGGCAGCAGTAAACTGATGATTTAAAAACAGAGAGATTGCATGCACAGGATATTTGTTTAAACTCTGATTAAATAAAACAATAATAGAAAGTAAACGTACAGTGCATAGATGCATTACATAGTGCATTACAGATGCCAGGTTATGAACTCCATGGACTCTATGAGAGAAGAATCGAAATTCTTCTAATAGGCCCATTTATTTCTGATCTTCTCTTTCAGTGGACTCACTAATTAGACTGAAATTACCTTATTGGGGATCATCAATTTATCGTAGTCATTCTTGTATGTAGCTATGGTTTTACGTCTTAAAAACTCTTCCAGATCAATAGGATAATGGGAGCCTCTCACTTGAGTATTCTGATAAATAACAAGAAAAACTTAAAAAAACTCGCTGACTGAGGAACAGAGACACTTAAAACAGAATGTAGTGTTTAGCCCCAGGCCTTGGCAACAATTGAAACAAAATGTTTTGAAACAAAGCAAATTGGCATTTTGCTGACTTTTAATGTACTGTCTTTTCAAGCAAGACACCTGGTTCAACTACACAAAACATCTATTCAGAATTATAGTCTGAGCTTTTGTTATGCAAAAGGTAAATGAGGGCAACATGAACTCTGTGAGAGAGTCAGGTTTGGGTTTTTTTCTTTTTCTTTTTCCCTAGGGTGATCTGTCAAGAAGATACTGGTTACTGACAGGAAACCAGGAGACTTTTGAGGATGTGTTGGTTTCTTTTTAGGATGGGGGGTGGGGTGAGGGAAGAAATGAGAGTCCAGTGAAAAAAAGACATCAAATGACGTAAAATAAGCTAGCTGCATTAACCAGAGAAAATGTCCCCACATTTGAATATTGTGTTATAAAGTTGGTGCATGTGTGTGTGAATGTGTGTACACTTGCATAGGCATGCCTGGGTGCAACAAGGGGTATTCAGGTATATAAGAGGCTCTAAACGCATGTGTCACAGCACCGTTGATGTTTTACCTCGCCTCCAAGGCTCTCAAGATCTGGATTCGATAATGAGTGGGGTTTTTGTATGCTTCCTTGCATGTCTGCTGGCCTAGGATGTTTGTGAGTAACAACCATCCAAATCTGACAGATGACGGAATTCACCATCCCTAAAGATGGACCTAATTCCAAAGTAACTGAGACTTCAAACTTATGCTGGGTCTTTATGCTCATGGGAGGCACGTAGTCAGTAAATCCTAGTCTGCTCATGCAGGGCACATCTTGTCACCCTGAATTTCATTTTGAAGGGGGAAAAAAAGGTCATATTTCATCATTAAGTCTCAATGCTTATTCTGCTCACCAGCAACTCAAAGCATTTCACAGTTTTGTCCAGGATTACTCACTTCTCAAGCTCCTCAAGCTTTCGGCAGTAACACATGATCAAGCCCTCAAACAAAGCAGCAATATTGCAACAAAAAAAGGCTTATCTTGGTTATCACACAATTTCACAAAAGGGCCTCTGTAGCTCTTACAGTCCTGATGTCAGGTCTTTTGAAGGTATCAGGAGGAGCAGCAGCTGAATGCATACACACCCCGTATTACTGCAGTGGGATGACCACTGGTTTGATTACAATTTCCTTCTCTGCTCCAGAACCTCTTTTTGACCAAAAGCGCAAAAAGATTTGCTTGAGAATGTTTTAACAGAAAGTATATTTGTCAGAACTGCTGAATCAAAACTTCTCAAGAAAGACTTGGCTTTGACAATTCCCCTCCTTGAAAAAACTATTGCAAAAAAATTAGGAGTCATCTAAATGTCTCCCTTTGTACTTTCAAAGGAAAACTTTGGGTGGGGGGAGGAGGTTGTCTTTAAAAACACTTTTTGTTTTCAAATATAAATAAAGCAGTGTTTTAAAAAAATAAAATCAAAATGAAAAAAATTTGCAAGTTATTATATGAAACCTGTTTTTTTAAAAAAATTCAAAAAGATACTTGATATTTTAACTGTTTGTCCTTACTTCTATGGATTTTTTTTCCTGATTCAAGAGTGTAATTCAAAAATTCCTATGGGATGAGAAAAACATATCTTACTCCACTCTACTAGAAATCGCGATAAAGAAAGGACTGTCCTGACTTTAGGTCTGAACATGTTTTTTAGGTATGGTAAGCATGGAGAGGGCAAACACTACTGCTAGTGAATGCTTCAGGCAAACCAGATCTGCTGTGGAGCATATGGGTGGCAGATTTGCTTGGCTGCAGGATGACAGGTCGTGCAGTTGGTGCAATTTGACGTCCGGTGCTAAAAAGGTCTTACTGCAGCAGCGCCCAGGAGATAATTCACTGCACCCTTCAAGTGGTTATTTATTAAGGGAGAAAGGCCAGTGGCTACCTCTGATACTATTCCTTAATTACAATCCCGACCATATCGCATGCTGCTTTCACATCCAGGCAGGACATTTCAAACAGGGTTGCAGAAAGGGTTGCGAGGACGCATCGCAATCCCATCCCATCACATCAGAGCCAACTGTCCCACACGGTTCCACTGACTGCTGCTCCTATGGATGCATCCAAGCTCTCCTTCCCATCAGGGACTCCATACTCCCCCAAATTTCCACCCCTATAGCCCCCTTCCCTGGCCCCCTGCTCCCAACCCCTCTCTGCCCGGGGTCCCAAGACCTGCTGTCCATATGTGGACCCACTTCTCCTCCTCTCTCTGCCTCTGAAATCTCTCCCGTCTCCCATCTGGGCTCAGATGCAGCAGATGATTAACATTAATATAATTAATCCCATTTGCCTTGCACTAACGGAGACAAGTGCAGGCACTAATTCATGCTTCTGCCCCTTGATGTAATGCTCTTGGCCCCTGGCCCAGATCCCTTGCCACTGGAGCGCCGTTCTCCTTTCGGCCCCTGTCCCTGGCGCAGGGGTCCTGGCTGAACCATTCAGCACTGGCTGCCGCATGCAAGGCTGGAACCTGTCCCACCACTCCGGGAACACTGTCCCTGGTGGCCACAAGCTGCCGACCCCCCCTCTGGCCACCCCGGCCAACCCAGCCTGTCTCCTTGCTGAGCCAACGTGGCCGCCTGGGCTCTTGGCAGTGGTTTCCAAAATCCAGACAGGAGCTGCACTGAAACCTCCACCTGGGCTCAGCCTGGAGGGAAGAAAAAGCGGACACGTCTGGGAAAAAAGGAGATTTATGGTAATTCTGCAGCAGGCAACCAGACTTTTAGGACTGGAGCCGATTCTCTAGGGGCTTGAAAGGGGACAAGGAGCCCAACATCCATGGGCAACAGCAAGTGCGAACCTGGCAAGAGGAGGCTTAGACTAGTCTGATTCTGCCTGGTCAGAGACAGCCCTCCCACCAAATGGAGGCTATCCAAGGCCACAGATTGCACTGCATCTCTCATTGTGGCTCAGCCTCAGGCCGGCATGGCCACCACCACAGCAGCGACAGTTTTTTCGGAGCATGCATGGGAATGCCATGCTTTCCCAGAGCACCCTTGGAGGGGGCTGGCAGCCATTCCTCCGGTTAGAGCACTTTGCCTCTCGCTTTTGGTAATGTACCAGCTCCCACATTATACAGGCAAGCTCTGACTTGGGCACCTCAGAGAGCTGCCAAGAACGCCACTGAGGCCATGCATGTGAAAGAAGAGAGAAAATTAAGCAAGATACAGAGAATGGAGACTCAGGTGCTCCAAACACTAATAAATGCAAGTGAGAAATGTTGCCTGTACACAGCACAGAGCAAACAAGCAGAGAGCAGCAAAATATGATGATTCTTGACTCAAAAACACTGGAGTCTGAGTGATGTGCAGGCAGATGGAACTCTCAGGTTAGCATCGCTGCTGGCCAGCATGCTTTTCACAAGCCACTTCCAGCCTGACAGTGGAAAACGCTTTGCAAAAGAGGGGTTGGCCTGGAGTGTCAGCATCGTCTTGAGATGCCCCATGCATGCTGAGGGGCAGCAAATGGCTTTTTTACAAATTTCCCTCTGCCACCTGGTTGGAGATGCCTGCATGCCCTCAGGGCAGCCTGAAAACGCAGTGTGCCAAGGCCTGCCAGCCTGCAGGCCCCCTGTGGAGTCCTGCATCCTCCGTGCTCCCACGAGCCCTAGGAAAACCCAGGGGTGCAGGGAGGGTGCAGGAAAGCCGGGCGCAGCGCCTGTCACCAGGGCATCGGGGCTGCTCTGCCGCCGCCGAGCCGCATGCACACTCCTCATGCAAACCACCTCGTGCTTTGGGCTCTGCTTGTTGTTTGCTAAAGCAGAGCAGATAATATCTGCCTTGCAGGGCTGTTGCGAGGCTTATTAACGTTTTGTCTAGCACTTTGAGAACTGCCGAGTGAAAGTCCTTTATGACTATTTTATTGTTATTGTATGGAGATCAAAGTAGCAGCTCTAATCTAATGCCATCCCTTTTATGTCTCTACCACCCACTTGTATGCAGAAGTCAGCCTGACTGTGCAGTGTCTCTTGAGCCTGTTGGGCTCTTCGGGTTGCTCGTGTTTGCTTGTCGGTGAGGTTTTCCAGGGTAACTGGCTGGTACTCACTCGTAGCTCAAGCCTTGTAAAACAGTGAGAGCAGACACAAAACTGCATTACTATTTAGCAGGGCACTAAAACCACTTAGCTCCATATTTTAACAGTTATTTGCTACGTTAAAACGATTGAAGTGGTGGGCCAAAAATGTTCATGACCAAGGTAGGGCTCTATCTGCAATATTATTTTTTGTTTTGCTGGTGTTCCTTGTTGTCGCCTTTATTATAAATGGAAAGAGGTGAGGTACTTTAAGTATATATTATATACAAACATATGCACCCACATGCATATATGTATACTTTTATGTATATACATGCATATATAAAATCACAGAAGTTTGGAAGTACAGACAGAAGACAGCATGGTAACTCATGGATTTTCTTTGCCTAGTTTAAAGGAGCTTGTGTTGGAGATGGATCTAATCCTAAAGGTTTTTTGTGTTTTCTTCCTGCAAGGGAAAGCTACTGCTGGGAATCTCAATTTATTAAGTGTATATACTTGTGTCTTCTTGGACGTTGATTTTACAAAGTGCCTTAATGTGTGAACTGTATACAAAGGATCCAAGATGTTGAAGGGTGACAGTAAGTGTTCTGTTGACAGGAGACTGTGTGGTCCAATTATTACTTTAAAAAAAAAAAAAAAAGTATGCCTGTTCATGTCCAAGCCTGAAAGAAAAGGAGGTAAAAATGAGCTCTATAGAACAAGTCATACTCCCATCTTGGAAAAAGACCAAACCCCATGGCAGATATGTTTATTTTAATACTTTTATTGTATTATATATTACTCTAAACTCTGTTCATTTGAAGTTCAGTACCAGAGGGTACAGCTCCTGCAAGCAATCCAATTCTTCACTTGTGCAGTTATTCACACCTGCCTGGGTATGAACTGTAATCCCGTCTGGGTAATGGAGTTTTCTGCTTAGTGACTGAATGAAAAATCTTAACAACAAGATTTTTTTTTAATAAATTGCCCCAAAATGGAAATGTCTTCATTCTTGGCAAATCAAAAGCAACATGTTTTATTTTGGATCACTCTCAAAAGATTCTCTTGAGCCAAAACTACATGTTTGGTGGGGGGTGGGGAGAGATGCTTTGTTTCAGGTTACTTGCACTTTGTAGTAAGAAACAAAGGAAAATCAAATCATTAAAATAACAACCAAAAAGGCCCTTTTAAATGAACATTTAATTGACCTAAAAACTTGGGAGTTTCACTTCAGAAGTGTTGAAACAATGCACTTTGACTCTATGGAAATTTCTTTCTTGCTATTTTTTACTTCACCTAAAACTTATTGCTGAATTCAGCTTGAACCTGTGAACAACTTTAGATCACCACAGCAAGTATTTTTTACTAATTTTTATTTGGCAGAGCAAATCAGAGCATGTGTCTAAAAGCTTTCTGTAAATAAGAACTAAAATAGTTCACACCTGTGGGATATATCATGAAGCAGCCTCATAGCCTCAAATCTCAGCATGAGTGCCCTGCATCAAGTGAAGGTGTTCGAATTTCCTGGTGAAAAAAGGCCAGTCTGATGAAAGCAGACACTTCCTGGGAAAATACGTAGGCAATCAAAATCTGCATTTTCCAATAGAAAAGTAATGGATAGATTATTTTTAGCTACTCTGAAAGTTCAGAAAGGTGTGTACTAGTTCAACTGCACCCAAAGGGGCTCTTCAAAGAGATATAACAGTATTAAGGCAGTTGTGAAATGGAACATAATTGTAGCAAGGGGGATTAACATACAGATTATTTACAAATGACCACATTTTCATTTCTGCTACCTCCATCATCTACTGTGTGTCTATTTATCTATTCATATGTCTATGTGTATCACACATATAATTAATTCGGATGTGCCAGTACTGTTTTTAACCATTCAAAATGTCCCTCCACTGCAAAAAATAACTACCTAACTGTAAACATCTAAACTTTTAACCTTAAAGGATTCCCATAGATATATTTTGCTCTAGCAAATTTATAAACCTTATTAATTATTAATAGACATCTAAAAAGCCCTTAGCTGCTCATATCCTCTATTTTTTTTTTAAGTGTCAGGTTTTCTGAAGTCCTCTCCTCTCCCAACAAGGTCTTCCACTGACTTGAAAGATGTACAAGGAAGGCCAACACAAACAGCTCTTGCAGATCCCACCCTCATCTGTCTGGCTCTTCTTCCCACCCCATTCGAGCACCTCCTGTTATCCTGGGCAACAGCGCGCAACAGCTGTGGGAAGCACAGCCCGCATCCGTATGCACATTCAATGTTGTGGGGAAAAATACACACCACTGTGTTGAGGTGGGAACAGCATTTCAGCAGGTAGTTGGTTGGAAAAACAGTATTATTTCAAAGATGATTGTGGTATATTGTATCAGAAACAATTTCTCTTTGGGGAAGTGGGTGGCACTGCTATATTATCGGTAAGAGATTATCTTTTTTAGTTCTTTCTGCAGTAAAGAGTTAGATGGAAGGATTTCTTAGCCAGCAATGCGCTGGAACTGCCTTATCTGTAAAAAGAACAAGCCCATTTATAATGTGGTTCAGGAATGTTCCCAGAGTGGCCTTTTATGTGCTAAAAATGCCTCATCATGGTAAAACACAAAACAAGACCTTCCTTAAAATCTGTCCCCCTCTCTTGGAGTGCTTGCCTCATCCATCTCTTTGGAGATCAGTGTGACTCATGTAGAGTATATCAACACAACTTAATCTCTTTTGACACCGTCCCTCACAACATCCTCCTGGGCAAGCTCCAGAAGTGTGGATAGATGAGTACACAGTGAGGTGGATTAGGAACTGGCTGGATGGCAGGGCCCAGAGAGTGGTGATCAGCAGTGCAGAGTCTAGTTGGAGGCCTGTAGCTAGAGGGGTCCCCCAGGGGTCAGTCCTTGGTCCAGTCCTGTTCAATTTATTCATCAATGACCTGGATGAAGGCACAGAGTGCTCCCTCAGCAAGTTTGCTGATGATACCAAACTGGGAGGAGTAGCCGATACCCCAGAGGGCTGTGCTGCCATCCAGAGGGACCTGGACAGACTGGACAACTGGGCGGTGAAAAACCTCATGCAATTCAACAAGGCCAAGTGCAAGGTCCTGCCCCTGGGGAGGAATAACCCCAGACACCAGTACAGGCTGGGGACCGACCTTCTGGAGAGCAGCTCTGCAGAGAAGGACCTGGTGTCATGGTGGATGACAAGTTGACCATGAGGCAGCAGTGTGCCCTCGTGGCCAAGAAGGCCAATGGAATCCTGGGATGCATTAAGAAGAGCATCTCCAGCAAGTCGAGGGAGGTGATCCTGCCCCTCAGCCCTAGTGAGGCCGCATCTGGAGTATTGTGTCCAGTTCTGGGCTCCACAGTACAAGAGGGATGTGGAGCTTCTGGAGAGAGTCCAGCGCAGGGCCACAAGGATGATCAGGGGCCTGGAACATCTGCCCTATGAGGAGAGGCTGAGGGAGCTGGGCCTGTTCAGCCTGGAGAAGAGAAGGCTGAGAGGGGATCTAATCAGTGTATATAGATACCTCAAGGGAGGGAGTGCAGAGGACGGGGATGGTCTCTTTTCAGTGGTGGCCACTGATAGGACTAGAGGAAATGGCCGGAAACTGAAACACCAAAAATTCCATAGGAACTTAAGGAAAAATTTCTTGACAGTGAGGGTGACAGAGCACTGGAACAGGCTGCCCAGAGAGGTTGTGGAGTCTCCTTCTCTGGAGATCTTCAAAACCCGCTTGGATGCAGTCCTGTGCCACGTGCTCTAGGTGTCCCTGCCTATGCAGGGGGGTTGGACTAGATGATCTCTAGAGGTCCCTTCCAACCCTAAGCATTCTATGATTCTATGATTCTATGATTCTTTCTTTTTTTCTGCATTCTCAGTGCTTTAAGAAAAAAAAAAAAAAAAAACGTTTGTGAAACAGGCTGAGAGCAAGAGGAGGGGAGAGTTTGTGAAAAACTGAGAGAACCCTGCGGTTTCCTATGGCAGAAGCAGGGACACAAGACCAGGGCATCCTGCAGCCCAGCACCAAAGTATCACCTAAGGCTGTAGCTGGTATTCACCAACGATTTTCTGCTCCATGACCGCATAAGGGCCAGCATTTTGCCCATGTTCCCATGCTGTGAAGCCTGATGCTCTCTCTAGGGTTACCTCGACAGTGCGCTCTTGCACTCCATTTTGGCAGCTGGGGGGTACACCCTGCCTGCTCCTACACTGGCAGTCCACCTTGGCAGAGAGGACAGGAGATGCCTACAGTACCTTCTTCATTAAAATATTTTGGCCTACTTGATGCTAAGTAAGCCCAGTTAGCTGCCGTGAGAGCAATATTAGCAGTGAGGGGATATAGACCTGGTCCCTTGGATAAGCAGGGCATTTCCATCACGTGTAGTGCCTCAGCAAGGTACAAAGAGCTTGTGTTCTCTGGACTGCTAGTGGTCAGCTTGCTGAAAAGCAGGTGACGGCCAAACACCAGCTCCTAGCCAGGCATGCTCTCTTGACCCACTCCAAAGCAAAGTAACCCACCCCAAGGGGGGAACAGAGCCTCACACCTTCTTCCAAACTCTCTCGAATTTGGACAGCAAAATCTGTCTCTGATGCAAGAAGCATCTGGTGGATAATCACTTCTTCCCCTCCAACATCCCAGCAAGGTTCTTTTGAAGCAGCAGTCTATTCCTGGCCATGGTCCTTCAAGCATGGGGCAGCAGTTATGAGCTGCAGCACCCTGCATGTCGCTCCTAACAGTCTTCTGTGTATGCAAATGCAAATTCAAAAGGCTTTAATCTGCAGTTAAGATTTACTGGAATTTTTGCAGAGAGTAATTTTACAACTTAATTTAGTTTCCAGGAAAATAATCTCTTGATGACACTAGTTTGCTATACCCTATGACCCTCAGAAAGACTTGCCTTCGTGTTTGATAGCAACATGCCATGTTAATGACTATGTCACAACATGGGTGTTTGGGGGTCTTTACCATTTCACTGATAAAAGTTCCCTATGTACTTTTTTTTTTCCTCAAGGGATAAATTTTAGCTTCAAAACCACTCACCTGGAGTTCAAGCTGTCCAAAGCAAGCTCTTTTTCTACATCTGTGTCTCTTTGCATCTCTAAAACGCTCTTAACTAGAGCAACTATTTTCTTCATGTGGAACAAGTTCCTCTCTAAATAGCCCAAGCTCATTTAATTTTCCTAAATGTCCCAGGGCTGAACTTCCAGTGTTTTGCTCCCTTTGGTGGAGTAGATATCCAGCATACCAGCAGCCCTTGACTCTTCAGGTTGCACTCGGCTACATTGGCGTGGCTCAGAGACACTGGTGGAGCTATGCTATCATCCTAGTGTGGTGATTTGCCAGTTTGCGTGAGCTGAATCAGAAAGCTCAGGTCCCCTGTACAGGCAAAACAAAGTAAATCCACAGCAGCTATCTAAGGAGCCCTCTCATTTGCATGTCTTGATTTCTTGGGGTTGACTAGACCAAAAAAAAAAAAAAAAAAAAAAACACATTTGAGTCCCTGAGCATCTGTTCAGAGAGAAGAGAAGCAGTACAAAGAAAAAGGGACATGTGACTGGGGAAAAGGAGGAGGGGGAATGTCTCAAATACCTGTGAAAGACCAAAAGATACTTCCAGGAATGTTCTCAGAACAGATACCCCTTTATATTGATTCTGAAATCATTGATACCTACTTTTTTTCTACATGAAGTAAGCTACCAGGCATCACTGGAGGCTGCTAATTGAAAAAGAAACTACTATTGTGAATTGGTTCAAATTGTGTGTTTGCTTAGATCTTCAGCTGCTCCAGCAGAGAGGCTATGAAAGCTCCTGCCCAGTGCATTCCATGTAGATTCCATGTTCCTCCAGAACACTGGAGGGGTGTTCAGACTCCAGATCTGCTCTGACTGGCCAACATGATCATTCACAGAAAGTGGATATGAAAAGAAAGTCAACGCTTTTTGCCTTTTACAGATAGACACATTATCACATTTTCCATTTTACTCTAAAAAAAAAAAAAGAAATTAGGAGCCAAATTTTGCTGTCCTTTATTAGACTTTACTGGTATGAAGAGCAGCGTATGCTATGTTAACGCATGCAAAAATAAAGTGGAAGTATAATCTACATCAAATTAAGTGAAGACTCTGGTGGGTAGATAGCACACATTAAACATATAATAGTAGTAAAGACGAAAATCGAAGGGAAGCTTAAACTTTAGCCCTGGGCCCAGACTCACTCATCTTTCCTCACTCCAGTTTGATTGTATTCAGCTTCATGATAGTGAAAAAAGGAATACACACACACACAGAAAAAAAAAAAAAAACAAAGATCAGAATTAAATCCTGATTTCCACATTACTCACAGTGTCTGGTCCCACATTTACTTTCTGGACTCATATCTCTGTCATTCTCCAGGTGACATGTTTGTAGTCGTACTGCTGTTTAACTATATGATCCATTTATCATCTTGACACTTCATCATATTCATTTTTCTCATCATCTTAAACAGTGAATGCAGTAGATCAAAAATGGAAACGAGGGAAAGCACTTAGTGCTGGATCTTAGAAAAATTCTGACTAAATTATTCCTTGGGAAAACAAAATAAAGCTTTTTTTTCAGTTTCAGGTTTATCACATAGTGACAAAACCTCCTTTACTAGATGTACAGTTTTCATGCCCTGCAACCAATCTTGCTCTGACTCATCTGTACAAATCAGTCATTTCTGGATCTAGGTCTGATTTTTACAGATTAGGTTGCAGCGAAGAAGCAGAGTGCTACAGATATTAATCACAGACTTTTTGTAGTCAATTAGCCCAAGTAAAATGTCAGCTAAAGTTGATGCATATTCATTGTACTCACACTGTCTAGCATTAGGCCTTTGAGGTGCCACGGTGAAGAAATCTTTCTCCATGGGCTTCCTTGGTGGTTGATGGGTAGAGATGGGCTCCCTCTCAAGAAGGCTCAGAGCCAAAGTGGCCTCAACAGCTGCTTAAGAGGGGATTTCCTGAGCCGCAGGAGGTGTCTCGGTGCTTAGGAGCATTTTGAGGAGCACAAGACCGCACATAGTAGTGAAGGAAAGGGCGCACCACGATTTTATACCAGGTGATAGTGGTGGAGGTTTCGTTCTGTTCTTCTTTCTCTCAGGCACAAAGCCGATATTTCTGTAGCACTATTGACCTGCAACTCCTTTTCTGGATGTTCGCAGGTGACTCAGAGCCCCGCACTGAGTATTTAAATCAGAATCTTTTTTCCTCATTCACTGACGAGGAACATCATTTCAACATTCATTGATGTTGAAAGTCCTCTGCCATTTTTGTCTCCCGCTTCATTTCCTTCTGCAAAGAGAGCTGCTGTGTTCGTAGAGAGTATTTACTATCAAAAAGATCATAGATGTTTTTAGAAATGAACTGGTAGTAATGCATTTGTTGTATTCTAGTTAGTCCCTTGTATTGACTAACATGTAATGCAGGGTAGTGTATTACTTCCAAAGCATGAATTAAAAAAAAAAAAGCTCACCAATGACCATCTAAGATTTAGGGAAGAAAACATAATTACAAAGCAACAAATGCCATCCCAGCTATTTGTTTGGGAATAATGCCAATACTCAATTTTTTTTTTGAAATACGTGCACACTGTAAAAAAACTTACTGTAGAATTCTCAGGGTCTCTCCATCATTTTGAAAGAGAATAATTATGCCTGTATTTTTGAAATATGTTTCAGTTTCATGTGAATTTTTGAAATTTTTGCTTTAAAACTCACCGTATTTGATGTTTGGACTATCTCTGTGGCCAATGGAGAGGAGTGGGGGTGAGGAGTGAATGCAGCACATTTTGAATTACAAGTTTCAGTCTTTTCCTCAATATTATTCCTCAAAATCAAATTGCTTGTGATTACATTGAAAATGAACATTCAAAAATATTTGAGCTTCTCAAAAGAGACATCACAGAAAGAAGATTTAAAATAAATGAAGGCAATTTATGATGGTCATGAGCAAAAGTTGGCCAAAGACCATTGCTTGTAAGGTGTGTGCCTGGTAATGGATGGAGTAGTGATCAAGGACAGGGCTTTTCAAAGCAAAATTTCAGAGATTCCTCAGAAAAACAACAGCGTTCAATACATGAGAAAAGTGGAGGTCCCTTTGGCAAGGAAAATGGAGAATATGCATCAAAATAATCAATGTAAAAACCATTTCATTTTCTATCTTTCACTTTGGAGATTAATGTGAGGTATCCTTTTTGTTCTCCCAAAGATATTTCCAGGCCCCAAAACTCCTGCAAGTATTGGTGATGGGGAAGTATGTGTCACCATTTTTTTTTTTTTTTTGGTAACATTTCCTTCTTGGAGAGAAAACTGATGACTGAATCCCCTTTCCAAAGGAACAGAAGAGAACATGCCACCACTGTTCTGCTTTTCAACAATGAGCTGTATCTCTTGACATAGAACCTAGTGGTGAGGCAGTGGTCAGTAGGAGTCAAAGATCAGAGACCTTAACGTGAATGGGAACATGGTTCAGTGCTACTAGTTACAATCAAAGGGAAAATAAATAGCAATTAATAGAAATAATCATGTCCCTTAAGAATCAAGAATTCAAAAACTAGCAAAAGTATTTTTTAAAAAAAAAAAAAACAAGAAAAGTGAAACAGAAATTTTCAATTCCAACATGCTTTTGCGAGATTACCTTGTCGAATTTAGCTCTGGCTCTAAAGCATAATTAGCTGAAGGATGAATCACGCCAGGCATATTCAGGGCTCAGATTTTGTCTAGAAAATTTCACTATTCTATTACATTAGTTGAGGTGCTCCTAGGGAAAAATGTTTCTCAAATAATGCATTCCCTCACTAGCAGACACTCGGAGCATGATAAACGCGCCCACTGACACATCACTCTCCTTGATATGGTTGTCACCCGAAGGACTGCACATCTCTGTCCGCTCTGAAAACACTGTACAAATACATCCATGACAGATGAGTACTGAGCTCCCCAAAATTCATATTTGTATGGATCTGATCAAGAAAATATGGGTCTTGTCTCTTAAAAGGCAATGCAAGTTGGATTCAATTCTCATCCGTCTGCTAACTGGTGGCAGCATAGGTGCTGGCATGGGCCATGAGGGCACATCATAGCTGGAGCGGCAGAGCATGTACGTGGCTGGCAGTAGGAAGGTGTTTGGAAAAATGCAGGATCCGACACAGTTAATGCAGAACAGCATTTGGAACAGCCAGCAGCCTTGGGGGAAACCCAGAGGCCCCGCGGACGTGGCCTGAGGGACGGGCCACGCGTGCAGAGCCACGCGGCAAGGGGGGTGCTTGCCTGCGGGAAAGCCTGGCGCGATGAGGCAGACACATCAAAGAAAGCCGAGCGTACAACTGAGATTAGTCAGGGGGAAGCACTGGAGGCCAGACCACTAGTTCCCAGCTTGTGAACCTCCAGAAAGGACAGAGGTATGTGCTTACAAACCTTCCTGCCTGGATCTGCATAAACAGTGCATATTTATTAACATTGGAGCAGCATTTCTGACCAAAGATATCATGTCTGCCCCTCTTCCCTCTTACCCAAATTCAGTCTTCTTAGAGGGGGGTTCATTGGTTGTTTTAACCCCTTTTTTTTTTTTTTTTTTTTTTTTTTGACTGAATCACTGAAGCCCCAGGTGGTGTTAACTTAAAGTCACTGTGTAAAATCTTGAAGGGAGAACAAAAGCATTCCAATTTTTCCCAGGGCAGATGGAGAAGATCCAGAGAAGTCTCCCTGGTCACGAGGGGTAGATAAAGCCCATAGTCTAGCTGTGAGCAATGGCAAGAGGATGGGAGCAGCGGTTTGAGAAAGCAAGTAATGACATGAGCCGTAATGATGAAACGTAGCTGAGACAAATACCTAAGGCCAGGCTCTTGCCCTTCTTTACTAAAGTCAGCAAAGTTTAGCTGACTTTCCAACTAAGCCAACCTTTTCTTTATGTCTTGAGGGTCAGGCCCTGAGAAATGAAGTTCAACATCATCCAGCTTTAGCCACACTGAGTGCCTACAATGTGTACACAAGGTTAGACAAAATTTACCGTAACTCATATTTTAAGTGTCTCCAAACTTGGCCGCCCACACAGGAAACAGCTTGGAGCAGGTGGTCAGCGAAGCCGGCTGATCATGTCTGGCTCTACTCATGATACTTGTGGGTTACTGACTCACTGCCTAATTATGAGCCCAAACAAAAGGCTTTCAGATAGACTGTAAGCCAAGAAATTGAAGAAGACAAGGTGAAGGAAATGATGATCCCAGCCTATGTCCTGAGCACTTCTGAGGGCTGGAGACTTGCTAAAAAGCACAACAAAATAAGGGCCCGTTGTGCCAGGCTTTGCTCCTCCTACTTTCCAGAGCACCTGATGGAAAAATCATGGCAGTGTGGTAAGAAAGGGCAGGTGAGGATGAAGCTGTTCTGTATGTGTCCTGTTCCTTCTAGCCTGCAAATAACAGAAAAAGTTTTGTTTTAGAGGCTATCCTAAGCATCTCAGGGGCAGAAAATATTTGTTCTAACATATTCAAAATTTTGAAGCACATATGGAACAATTGGTGCTAGATTAAAGTCTGAAGAATTCTGTCAAAAAATATTCTTAATGATTTTTTTTAGTCTGCTCCTTTTCTACACTAAAGAACTCACCACTGTGGCAGAAAGCCCTTGCTTATCAGACATGTATTATACTGAAATTTCATGTGGATATTACCTTCAAGTCACTCAACACTATTAAAACATTTTCTTTTGTTTCAAATACCATTACAATTACAGATACAAGGGTAAAAGGAAATAAACCATTTTTGGATTAGACTGTTTCTGTAATCCACCATTATGCACTGGTTTTGCTGTCAATTCCATACAGCAACAGATTCTCTGAAGTTTCCTGTAGACTCACAAGAATGATTTTGCAGAGTGACGTCTAGCCCAGAACTTATTAGGCTGTCTTCCAAATCTGTAAAATGTACTATATGATCATAGAATTTGGTGGCTTATATAGCAATTGAAGTGATACCACTCACATACATATGTCCTACTAGGGAGGTTATGGTTCTTTCTGGAAGGGAGTAAAAAGAAACAGAAGTCCAGGGACAAAGAGAGGAGGAGGTGAACACAATAATATCATGCATTTATTTAATGCATAGTCTCCCACCCAGGGACGCTCGTGTGATGCTGCTGGATATTTCTCTGGGACAGCTGCATTTTCTTACCTGAGCGTACAGTTTGCAGTCACCCATGAAATCCTCCAGCACAGTGGAACTGCAGGGGCCAATAGAGCAAGGTCAGCCCCAGGCTCTGCCCAACAGTGGCATTAATTCCGTTTCTGTTTGCCCTATTGACAAGTCTCCTTCCCCTCACTCTGTTTCCTGCCACTTTCTCATTTTATTGCCTCTTAGTTACTCAGCTAGCAATCCACGGTACCAACGGCACATTTGATTTCTGTTGAAAAGGAGGGAGAAACAGACACATTTCCTAAAAGAGGAGTTTTCGTTCAGGGAGTACAGAATGCATCATGAGTTCGCACGCTGCAAACTGGCTCTGTCTCGCTGACTCACGGTGGTTGCCAGCAGACATACCTGTACAAACACACACCCTGAAGTGTTATAAATTAGTCTAGTTGTCTAATGCACTTACTGAGTGCCTAATGCTGCTGCTGAAATATGTGCTGGCTTTGTTAGCATGGGAGGATGTTGTAAGGTCTGATTTGAAGCCAGTTTAACTCAGTGGGCTTTAGATCTGGCTTTCCATGGAGCAGAAATCTTTCAAAATAGCTCTCATTCAGCAGAGGATATCACAGCAACAGGACAGATCTCCTCGTGCTTTGAGCGAGATGTAAACCTCCTGCAACATCAGGGTCGATATGGAGAGCTAATGATGCAGAGACTAAGCAACCTCCCTCCCAAATTCCCTAATTTTGAAGGGACCATTCATTAAAGATGGTCAGTTTAGAGGTGTGAAGTCTTCTAGGCATTTCTATACAAACATGCTTAGCTACTCTAATTTTATCCATAAGAGGAGTTTTTGTGGGTATTAAAACATTATAAAGAATTGTTCCCCTTTACCATAAAGTTTCTTTGACAGCTAAGGACCACAGAGTCATATCTCATCAGTACTGGGGAGTCCTTTCTACCTTAAAGTCTTATATTATATGAGTGAAAAAAAAGAAGCTTCTTCCCTTTCCAAAAACATTACATTTCCAGACACTCATACACTCTGGTCCAGCTTCCTTCAACAGTGCAAGGGATTTCAAGTCACAAAGATATAAAAACACAACTCTCCAGAAATAAATCTCTGATGCATCCGTGCATGTTATGGTAAGGCCAAAAGCGAAAACTTTCAGATGCTCTTTCCAAACTCCCCAATCACAAATGGTGTCACAGCCTGTAAAACAGCAATTCATGGTGCATTCCACGAACATTTCACATGATACATTTTGAGAAAAAAAAAATAGTGTTACTTTTAAGTTTGCAGGCAGCAGGAATTCAGCGGTCTTTTACATCTTGTTGGAAATTAGTTTATTTGGCTTTTTCTTTCACAAACTGCAAAACACAAGCACTGTTGTGTCTTTGTTCTTTGCTATGAGTAGCTGACAAAGCTAGGAAAGGGAGAACTAAAAGATTTCAGGAGTACAGCTTTTCATCCCAGAGTTATGTCATGCTTTACAGTGTCTGTTTGGCTCTGTTTACCTGGTCATGCTTTGAGTCGATGGAAATTGTTCTAGCCCTGGTGAAGAGAGCTTGTTTGTGGTTGCCCTTTTGTCGCAAGTAGTCACAGGGGAGCGAACAGAGGTTTGCACGAGCTTTAGAGAGCTCGTGCACAGGAGCAATTTTGCCACAACAGCATGGGGCTCCAAAATGAGCTACTGGACACATCTTAGAGGGGTTTTGCAACCCCTCCGAGTTGTGCATTGCCTGCTAGTGCTAGCCCAATACTGTGCCCAACTGAAGGCCTCAGAGCATGAGCTGCTCTTCATCCCACTGCAAAGGCTGTGTGAAGATCCCTGTAGCCTAACATGGCACCTGCATATTCCTCCAATCTCCTTCCAGAGAAGCAAGTATACTTCTCTATATGCTCCTTACACCAGGAAATACGGGTTATCAGCTGGGACCTGTGGCTCGGCTCCCCATGGCTAATATCGGATAAAATCAAGCCTTCCCTTCAGAGATTCTGCATCTGCAGTACCCTAAGAAATTCCAGAATTGGGACCTTTCTGTTTGAATCATATCTTCAATTTGCTACAGCATCCATATTGGAAACACATTTCAGGCATTTTTGAGGGCATATGTTAGTGCCAAATCTGTTCTCCGAATTTCTGAAATTTGGTATTCCCATGTTTATGAGAGAAGACAGCAGTTTCTGCATTAAGTTTGTGCTTTGATAGTTTGAGGATGTCCCTGAAGCAGATGGGTATTCAGCTCCATACATCATCCAGAGATTTGTTTTGAAAATGCCAGGAGAAAAACAAAACAAAACAAAAAAACCTTCAGCCAGATTCTACCCTGCACCACCATTAAAAAACTGAGGCACATTTTGCAATTTTCTGGGTAAGTCTGAATATAGAAATGATACCAATACAGTTTCCAATTATATCTGAAGCATGAATGATAATAATAAAAAAATATATACAAAACTAACATCTTCTGGGGAATTCAAGTCAGTTTTGCCAAATCAAAGGGGATATTTGAAAGCTACCTTACTTTGATGTAGTTTATTTGAGATGACTTCATTATGACTTACTTCCATTTTAATTTTAAAATACAAAAATAAATTCAGAAGTGTTTGCACTTCAACAGAGCTTTCGGTTTCTTTGTTGGGTGAAAGAGATCTTTATTTTTTTTTCCTAAAACAAACACATAGTGTTAATTGCTTGCCTCAAAATCTCCCCAGCAAGATTTCTTGACATAAAACTGAGCATCTTTATTTGGAATTACCACAGAAAGGAGAAATTGATTGTTCCCTCTTTAGCAGAAAAGATATCTATGGAATCATAGCTTCTGACTTTGGGTCCCCACAGCTTCTTCCTTCTTTTTTTGGTAACCTCTTCTTGTCAGCACACTGCTGCTCCACACAGCTGTACCTCCTGCCTCCGCTGCAGGGACAGCTGAGCTCCTGGTGAATCAGCGGCAGAAGCACCACAGTTTACAGCAGGACGGATTAAGATGACTCCTCCAAGGCTGATTTGCCTTGTTTTGGATAACAGGAGCTGATTCACGAGCCTCACGGGCATCCCTGCACTAGGGCAAGAGGGACAGCTGAGGGTGGCCACCTCACCAGACGTCTTGGGACAAAGCCAGCCCTGTTCATCAGTCAGTTCTTAGCGCCAGTTAATACAGGGGTAATTGTCTATCATTATAGGCTTTTACAAGGCCCAACAATACAGCCTTCAGATTTCAACAAGAGCCAGCAGACTGCATTTGTAAAGCAGTTGGATGCTAATGGGAGGTGGGCAAATTCAGCACCCAGCTGGATAATCACCCTTCCAAGACACCCTGGTAACAGGGAAGAGCCAGAGACCCTTGCAAGTTGACTTTTAATTGAACACCTTAAAAAAAAACAACTTACGTATCTATTACAAACCAATACTTTTGGTAAGATCAATGGGAGATGGAGGATTTTTTTCCACTGCATTATATTTTTTGAAGACTAGTTAAGGATTTTGCACACGCAAATAGACACACACATGCGCACGCAAACACACACATTCATTAATCCAGAAACTAAAGATTATGTTGTCGCATTAAAGGCTAATGTGATGAAAAGATCAAGGCATTTAATGAAGTGCAAAATTCATCCTACTTATGAAGAGAAATGTTCCTATCTCCAGGGAAAACTCCATACAGAAAATGTGGCTTTTTAATGAAAGTTATTTGTGTCTGTTTAATATTCTCAACCATGAGAAAAGATTTTGTTGTTGTTATTGTTTTGGCACTTTAATAGCATGGAGTGCAGTACCACTTCATTTTTCCTAACAACTTGAACTCCTTGGCAGACAGCCCTGTACTAGAGTGGATTACCTCTTTAGTTTAATGGGATAGTTCATTAGAAGACTCAGTATGTAATTGGGAGGATAGCAGAAAAATTTTAAGAACTTCCTAGCTGCGCTGTTAGGTTCACCTCCTATCGAGTTCTGGGAACCAGGACCCACCACAGACTCCGAGACACTCAGTTAATTACTCTCTGTCTCTGAGTGGTTATTTCTGCCCTGGCTTCCTCCTCTCTGATATTAAAGAACTTTCTAATGAATGTGAAGGCAGAATTAAAGAATCAAAACCCTGAGCGTGCAAAGATCAACTATGTGAGACTTTTCAGACTGCATAATGAAGACTGAGTTAGCAACGTGCATGTAAAAGAGAAATCTCTCCAATGCAGATAACTATCTGTGACTATCGCTACACAAGCTACGTAATAAAAACCTACAAGAGAGCTTTTAGAACAGGCTACTTCACGACGGCTGCTCTTCATTACATCCATGTGCATCTTGTAATACTTATATAGATACAGCCATTAAGTAAGCTGGTTCATACCACACAGTATTTTCCTTAAAGAGTCAAGTACACCTACATTCCTGTCCTCTAATAAATTGCACAGAGCTAAATCCAGAAGAGTTTGTCAGGGGATTTGGAGAAAAGAAATGTATTACAGATGAATGCTTTCAATAGTTTGTACAGATTCCGTTTAAAGCTAAAAATCACCTGTTCAGTTTTCCTAAGGTGGTTTTTCCTTACAACTGAGATTTGCAAGAGATGATATCGCTAGAGTGAATGACAGTATGAAGCTCTTTATTTCCAGACATAAGGAAATTATATGTTATATTACTCACAAGAGACATTGTGTATTCATCTATTAGTTTTAAAGAAGTAAAGTTATCAGAAGCATTGAACACTCCTGGTCCACTCTTGAAGTCAGTGAGAACTGGGGATTTACTTACAGTTATCGGCGTGTGATGACAGCTTGCCCTAAGGAACACCTGAATTACAGTAATCATGCAGCAGATGTGGAAAGTTTGGACAACCTCTTCACAATTGTCTGTAGAGGAAAGTATGCAACAGTGGACCACTGATTACTTTTAAATTCTGAAATTGTCCTAAAACTGGGATTTGTAGCAGTGAGGGAGGAATTTTCACTAAACCATTCTCACCTTGTGATATCTCAGAGTAAGTGGAGTTTCAGAAAACTATTTGATAAGACTGCCTTATTACTTTTGCAAACTAAACCAAGGAATCAAGGAAAAACAAGTAGGGAAGTAGGGGATGGAGAAAAATTTCTCTCCCTCTCTCTCAAAAAAAGAAAAAAAAAAAGAGAGAGAGAGAGAAAAAGAGTGAGAATAGTGATAGAAAAGTTGCTATGCTTGTAAAAGCATAAGAAAACATGATGTCCATATTGGGTCGCAGATTTAATTGAACCAGTGCCCTCTTTTTAACTGTAGCAAAATAAAGTGGATTCCTTGGAAAAGGATTAAGAACAGATGAACATATGACGCCACCTCCCAGTTTATCCTTCTGTACTCCAACCATTTGAAGTTTGGACAGTCCCTCAGTCAGATGTGAGTCACAGGAACCCCCAGCACATTTCTGTGTCACCACTTTTCCAGTGCTCCTTTTCCTTTTCAGCTCTGATGACGTCCCATGGTCAGGAGCTTCATCTTCTGCTCTGTCTTGTGTGAAGGACCACCTCTTCTCCTTGTTTAGAATTTGGCTTTTGCTAATTTCTGTTGACCTTCCCTTAAATTACTGGAAGAGACAGTGAATTTTTAAGCCATCTCTAGGGAGTGAACCTGCAGCCTTGGTGTTTTTCAGATGCAGCCTGCCTAGCTACCCATCTGACTTCTTTCACTGCGCACTTTATTGGCAAAAAAAATAATGTAACTAACTGCTTGCACACTTCCACAACATCTGTGTGACAGTTGTAATTACTGTTTCCATGGGGAGCAAGGGGAAGGAGATGCTCCTGCTCTGTCTGACGGGTACCCCTGGAAGGCAGTGGTAGAGCCAAGAGCGGTACAGCCAAGAGCCACACGCACACTTGTGGGTTGCCCACATGGCATGGACTGCTGCCAAATTGAGGACTAGACCCTGGGCAGGAAGGAAGACAGGGCAAGAAATTAACTGAATAGATTTAAAGCATTAAAGATGGCAAAGGCTCCAGCAAAATGCAAATGCCTCCCTTCTTAAGGTGAGATTTGCTCTTCAAGTCATGGAAACCTTGAAGAAGTTGCTGCAAGTTGGGTCATCCTGCAAATAGGCTCTGCAGCGTTCCTCAGGGTTCTGTACAGTTCCCTGCTCAGGATAAACACATCTTGATTAGGATTTGTTTACTCACTACTATTTTTACCAGGTGAGATGGTAGGTGATAATGCTTTAAGTTTCCATATTTTGAGCTATTTGGAATAAAGAATAACTTTGATAAAGACATTTTCAGTGTAAAAACAGGGTCCAGGTTCAAATCCCATGGAACCCTAGAGGACAGCAGAGAGTCAACACTGATTTATTAAAAAGACTGAGGTGGTCATGGAGGTTCGGATATACGGTTCACCAGAAGTTATCACGCAGCACATGACTCTCAACAGTTTCTTGCCAATTTCCTAATGAAGAGCAGGGTAAGTCAATCAGGGCAGCCATTGGTGTAGTGCTTGCTACATGCTTTCCAAAAGTCTCATTCTGTATATGAGCCATGCAAGTACCAATACGATGTTTATATACATCCCAAACTTGATTCATTACATCTTAGATGGCAGAAAAAAAAAACCATCTTTAATGTTTATATTTAACAGCTAGTGTAAATTCACTGCTTAGGGCTAGTCTGCATGGGAACTTTGGCCATGGGAGCTGTGCTGGAGCAACCTCCTTTGTGGGCTCTGTCTCGTAATAATACTTGTACTTACAAAATTGAATGATTATTTTGGGATAAGGTGATGCTTATTCTGGAGTCACATCCATGTGAGGAGTTGAACAGAATACCAATAGAATACCATTTCAGTCCAGAATATTTACTCTGGTTGATTTTTTTTCCAAGGAGACAGCCTTGTGACAAAAATATAAGAGCTGTTCAAGACTGATGAAGAGAACATGTATAAAGTATGAACACATTTAAAGAAGTTTAAAAATAACAATTTTTAGAAGTTCTAGAAAAATGTGTTCTTAAAAGTGTTGAAATTTTAGAATTCCATGAAAGCTTTTCAGTGATTAAAAAAAGCATAAGGCACTTACTTAAAATAGGTGAAAAAAAAATCAAGCATTCTCCAAAATAAAGCTGCATATTTAGGTAAGCACTATCACGACTAGTGTGTTGAATGCTGGAGTAAACTGTTTCTACTCTGTAAAAAATGCATACAAGAGATCGCCACATCTCACACTTTATCAGAATACAGAAGACAACCCCATAGCATATCCGAGAGGATCCAAGTCACAGTCTCACTCTGACTCAGCCTGTGGCCTGTCCCTTGCATGCAATGGCAAACCTTCAATCAGAACCAAGTTTAGCTTGATGGACAACCCAGATATTAGGCTTGTCTATAAAACACGAATGCAGAGATCCAGCAGCTGAAAAGATTAAGATGGAAGGGCCCTCTTTACAGCTGCACATTCTGTTTTAATGCATTCCATATAAAACCTTTTCATATGTTTGAAAAGGAAAAGGCCCAGTTTAAATGATTAGGGTGCTATCCTCAGGGAAAGTTGAAGATGTCCATGGAAACAAAATAAATAGCAGTGAAAAAAAAAATGGGTCACACTTTATTACAGGATTTCATGATAACACAGATTTTTTTTTCCTAAAGTGTTAAACTGTGTCTTTCATTTAGCAAAGCATACCAGGCAACACTGTGGCATTTGGCAATCTGTAATTTATTAGCCATCATCCTCTTTCATCAGAAGTCATTCTAAATAAAATTGTGGCTGTTTTCTATTTACTGTAACTCAGTGTGTTCAGCAAGAATGATGATCTGGCAGGTGAAAGTGAACAGCAAAGAAAACAGACTGAGATTTTCAAAGCAAGCAAATCACGCAGGACAAGCACAATGTTCCTATTTTTCTTAACTTCATGTATGTTCATATGTAACTTCATAGTTAAGCTGTGGGCCAAAAGCCCAGGCATAACCTCAAGGGTAGGGCAGTGGTGAACATGCCACCAGGCAATGCTGAGTTCCTGGAGCACCTCCAGGGTGGGTGGCAAACTTGGGTGGCAGTGACTGAGATGTCTGTCAGCAGCGAGGGATGGCCCACAGCTCCAGAGCCTCATCCAGCATCAGGACAACCTGCCCGAGGAGGGCAAGGAGACTAATGCTGAGTTTCATAAGAGAAAATCAAGAGGCAGGAACATGGTGAGGATGGAGGTCAACGTAGAAACTGATGCCTCTAGGATTGTCTTGAGGTCTTCTTTTGAGGAGTACAAGTTGTTCTTGGAGTCGTGCAGAGGCTTAGCCTGTACGAATCTATTTTTAATTATATTTCACTTTCTGAGAAATGGGATATGCCTTATGCAAGGGCAATGGATCCGTTGTAACATGCCTTGAGAAACACTTGAAGGAATGACTTCAGTATGAAAAATATTTTTATTTACCCAGGTGGCAGGTTACCAGCTTTTCTGGGACACAAGGAAGGAGAAAATCTTCACAGGCTGTGAGCTGATCACTCCTCAGATTGCTCCCAGTATGTGAGGTAGCTTCCTGATACTTGCCAAAGTATGTTACTTTTTGTCCTGCATGTGAGGTTTTTTAAATTCCTACTGTCAAAGATGGAGGTACATCTGGCAACCTACATATCTTTGTGTCTGTGCTATTGCTAGGAAATCCGGTGTCTAACCATTCCCACTTTCTAACACACACGCCCGTCACAGAGCTCCCTCAATCTTGTATACTTGGTGGTGAGAAAAAGGGATTTTCTGTCCTTCCTTCATGCCTGAGAGGGGTAAGATCTGCAACACATATGAACTGCAGTAAGGGATCAATCTAGGGGCCAAGTGAGTCCGGGAACTGCAGAGGCGCAGATGCATTACAAGTATCTTTAAGACCAAGGGTATAGGTGAAGGAAGAGCATGAGTCCTGCATATTCTTAGCCTTAGGTCTCTGGGTAAACGTCACATCCGAATACCAACCTACTCTACCACCACTCTGCCAGTTTCCATTCTCCAGTTATCCTTATTTGTTACATGAAGAAACATGCATTCAGCATCCTCTAAAACCTGGAGGAGTGTCACCAGCAGGTCGAGGGAGGTGATCCTCTCCCTCTGCTCAGCTCTGGTAAGGCCACATCTGGAGTACTGGGCGCAGTGCTGGGCTCCCCAGTACAAGAGGGGCGTGGAGCTTCTAGAGAGGGTCCAGAGTAGAGCTATGAAGATGATTAAGGGACTGGAACATCTATCTTATGAGGAAAGACTAGGCAAGCTGGGCCTGTTTAGCATAGAGAAGATTGAGAGGAGATCTGATCAACATGTACAAGCCCCTGAGGGATGGACGCAGGGAGGGAGTATGGGGCCAAACTCTGCTTGATGGTGGCCAGTGACAGGACAAGGGGTAATGGGTACAAATTAAAACACAGGCAGTTCCATTTCCATGTGAGGAAGAACTTCATTACTGTGGGGCTGACAGAGCCCTGGAACAGGCTGCCCAGAGGAGTTGTGGAGTCTCCTTCTCTGGAGATCTTCAAAACCTGCCTGGATGCCACCCTGTGCCACATGTTCTAGGTGCCCCTACTGGAGCAGGGGGGTTGTACTAGATGATCTCTAGAGGTCCCTTCCAACCTTAACCATTCTGTGATCCTGTGATTCCATAATCCCCTCCATCAAGTTTCTCTTCAAGTTATATCTTTGTGGTATAACTCAAACATGCAGCAAAGGATTATGATGAAGACATGTGAAGGTTTTGATACAGTCATAGTAGAGTTTTTAATGCATGTTTTTTCTTCTTTTTTCTTCTCTTTTGGGAGTTACGCCTTTCGCAGAGAGATAAAATTTGATCTGCCCATGCTCTGAGCTATGCATTCACGAGCTGACTGTGCACCAGAAACCGCATGGCCATGATTAGTGCCTGCTGGTGAATGAGCAGATGGAAATAACTGGAATGCCTCACTTTTCATCTCAGAAAGGTACAAGTATCTTGAGCAGAGGAGACTTTTCACATTGCCACCCATGTCACGTAACCAAACAACAAAACTTATTTGGAGGACCTTATGATTATTTTGCGTCTTGGCAGCCACCCAGAACAGCCTCTTTAATCACATCCTGGTCCTCCCTCTGCTGGTTCCTGAGAGGTTGGACTGATGGGACTACAGCAGCTGGCTCTGTGGTTGGAAGTCCCTCTGACGTGTTAACATCAGTACCAGTTAAACCCAGCTGAAGAAGATGACTGGAAGCAAGCAAAGGGATTCTCACACCTGTTTCCTTCAGTAAAGGAGGTTCGTAAGTTTGGTATGAGAACTGCCATATAAAAATGTCATAGGAAAAGTCAGCCCCATTTCATTGGCTTCATTGGCTTGCATAACTCTGTGTTAGGTGTACGATAATATTTGTCTAGACCACAAACCTAATGGAAGTGGAAGCCACAAAGATTTCAGCCTTCCTTTCCATTCCTTCTCTCATCCTTACAGTTTCATTTCACCTCATACAGCTGCTTCCCATTTCTTCCTCTCTTGTTTCTCTTGAGAACTTGCCTCATGGATGTGGTGTGTTTGATGGGGAAGGTCTGGCTAGTTTCCAAACTGAGTCATCTCAAAGAGTGTCTGATGAAGCACCTCTGCTCTCAGGTGCAGAGCATCCAGTCCGAATGCTCCTGCTGATCTGAACAAGGCACAAAACTGCAGAAGTCAGATGTACTCCCCCTAGATCATTGTAAACAATTGTTTTATTTAGTTGCTACTATTAGACCACCATAGAAGCTTCTAAGCTTCTTTGAGGCAAGAAGTCCTCATTTCAGAAATAGATCTAAATTTAGTCCTGGTTAAAGTTGGGCTTGAAGAGTTCAGTTGTAAATGCAGGGCTAGCCCTAAAGCTTTGAGCTGAAGTTAGAAACATCCATATGCGGGGAAGGGGAAGCAGAAAGAGGACACAGAGGTCCCTGCAGGCCTTACTCTAGTGAATTGTAATAGATTCCTGCACGTTCAATTAGTGGGATGGAGACCATATTAAAAACAGATTATTGTCTCTGTACCTCATGCTGAGCAGAATCCCAGCTTTATTCAAGATGTTGTTCAAATGTGAGCCAGGGTGGCCTTTTACCTTTCCAAAAGGTTCAGGAAAGCATTACCTCTCCTTTTAGAGTGGATTTGTCCTGCAAATGTTCACAGCATTTTTGCAAAGGTGGTTTCCTGGGTGCACTTGCAATTGTAGTTAGTTAGAAAGAATTGTATCTATCTATCTACCCTGTTGTTCTTTTTCTTTACTTCCTGAATGATCTGCTGCTTTAATCCATACTAGAAATTTGTAATTTCCTTAAGCAAAATTCTCAAGGTCATTTGCATCATGACTATGCAAATATCTGTGTAAACATCCTGCTTTCTAACAATACTTTCTTCTTTGGTGGAGTTTGGTTGTGAAATTCTGACCTTTATTGCGTTTGTGTTTGCATCTCAACTCATTCAACGGGAACACAAGAAGTGAAGGGCTGCACAAACTCTGTTCCCACATGAAGCACAGAAGCAGAGGGCTAAGATAAGAACACGTCTTCGGTCCAAACATGTGGGCTGGATGGAGTCAATGCAGCACATGCTAACCTGGGGAGTCTGTCCAAGCTTTAGGTAGAAAGTCCAGCAACATGGTCAGCTGCCTGCTTCACTGCCAATTTGCAAAAAGCCCTGTCACAATGCTTCTTATTCAGGCTTGGATAAGCTGTTTTCTCTCTTTTTCCTTCTGTTCCCTCTGAAATACTGTGGGAGTGCTTCCTTTCATCTCCCTCTTCAGTATCCCGTAGGGCTACAGAACAGGTTGGGCCTTTCTCCTCTTTGTGTGGGCACTGGGCCCCAGATCACTCCTGAGGACGCAGGGTCCTACTGTTGTACAAGTAAATGAGTTGGAAGAAAAGCTTGAGGAAAAAAAGGGAACATGCACACTGAAAATGAACCTAGAAACAGAGAAGCAGATGAACTGGTGCTATAACGTGCCACAGTTCTGTTAATTTGAGTATAACTGAATTTATGCTGAATATACTCCTCAGCCTAAGAATAGCGAATGAAATTACCCCAACAGTGAAGACAGGACAAACAGTCCTACAAAGTACAGCAAACTATAAACAAACTAGCAATGCATAAAGAAGGATATGTCCCAGAGAACAGTAAAGACATCTTCCAGAGTTGGGAAACAGACTGACATGCTGGAAACACAGAGGACATGGGTGCAAGGAGAGGTACGCGTTGAAAAATGCAAAGGTGTTTTAAGAGAGAGAAAAACCTCAGACCACAAGGCATGGTGCTGAGAACCAAGAGGTGACTCAGAGGACAGAGCACACTTTTCTGTACGACAATCTGGTGCTTCTTGGAGATCTGTATCAAGTAGTATGGATTGACCAGCTGTATAGGTAAATCACCTCTCTTTCCAATTCCTTAGTTGTTTTCATAGGGGGTGAGAAGGGACCACCTACATGTACATGTATGTGTGTGTGTACATGTATATGTGTGTGTGTACATGTATATGTGTGTGTGTGTGTGTGTGTACACATATGCATATGCACATATATAAAAGCTAGAATATTTATGTTTATATAAAAGCTAGAATATTTATGTTTCACAGAAGACCATTTCTGGGCACTTCCCTGTATTTCAAAATACTCACTGGCAATTCAAGTGAGTAACACCCAGCCACTTCCACTTTGGTCCAGCAATTGCCTTTCTATTTTTGATTTTGCATATCTCCCTGTAACAATAAGTGAAGTCGAATCCAGAGACTTGCCTAAGCAAGCCTCCTTGACATGGTGCCCTCTGGACCCCCAAAGGCTAGCTCTGGTGAACTCTTAGAGGAAGCAAATTCCACAAGCAAGAGTTCACTCCTGGAACAGGCAAACAGGAGGGAATACTCCTCTGTTGCAGAGATTTCAGATATGTGGTTTCTGGCCCCTATCTAGCACACACAGTGTGTGTTGGTATATAAATGATACAGCTACACTTTGTAGAAGATAACCTTTCTTTTTTATGTAAGTAGTTTTCTGGTTGCAGAACAGATCTTTCAAAGGCAAAGTACAGTATAATGAGGTTGTCTGGAATTTGTGGATAATGTGAACTAAAGCCTCAGGAAAGTATAAAGTTGCTTGTCCTGTAATCTCCCTGCAGTGTTCACTCAAATAGTGATATTTCAGAGGACCTCACAGACTAATTCACTACTTTACATCCCAGCAGATGTGCTACTACTGGAGTTTGGGGCAGGCAGAGTGGGAGTTGATAAGAAAAAAAGAGAAAATGCACAGAAAAGGAAAAAGTAGCAGACTCACCAGGGTGCGAAAGGAGTCTCAAAGTAAGTAAAGAAATACCAAAAAAGGCCCAAAATATCAGAATTGAACTTTACTAAAACTTAATTTAAAGTTTATTACGGTAAGGATCATTTTGCTGTAAGTTCATACTGCATGCATTAAGTGTTGCATGCATTAAGTGTAGCACCAAGTACATAACAATGATGGCAACTGAATGCTAGTTTCCTTTGGACTGTGCACAGCCTTTCCACTGATATGAATGGGAAATCTCCCCCGTCTATAGAAGGGCACGATGAATTATAATGCAAGCCCAAGGAATGGCTTGGGTGGGTTTAGGGTGTTATGCTGTATTCCAGTGGCCAAGGAACAACAGAGCACATTTAATCTCAGGCCATGACCCTTTTGTCCTTGTACTACAGAACCAAATGGGTCTTCTACAGGGAAGTGGCTAGGAGCCAAAGAGGTATATTAGAGCACCTCAAAATGCCCATGTTTAAGCAAGTGAATTTCATCAGTCTTAAATTGAACACCTATACCACAAAGCAGAAAAAATAGTTTTCTTTCTCACATTCATGACAATGCTCTTTCACAAACATCATAGCTTATTTTCACCCCTGCTTATTAGTACTACAGTGAACACCAAAATAAACAGCTATCTGGGGTGAACCCTTTGCATTCTTAGGTTATTTTCCTAAGACAACCATGGTTGTTCAGCCACTTGATGGAGGGTTAGCCACTTCCAGCCAAAATGTTGCCAGTTAAGTAGAAGTACCCGCAATGATTAGATTCTGCACAGGAATGGCAGGTAGAGATCAGCCTCATCTGTCCCACGAGGCAGAGGCCAGCCAGCCAGCATGCCTTTGAGATGTGCCCAAGAGCCCCAGCTAGAAGAAGGGACCATACAGCACATGGGAGGGAGCTGAGGGTATGGAAGCCGGGGACATAAGACAAAGTATTGGGAAGATGAGGAAGACTAAGGAATGTAAAGAGATAAGCTAGCGATGGGGTAGTAGAGAAGATGGAGAGTTGGGGATGGTCTGGATGGAGGAATGATAGGAAACTGTATGGCACAGCTGGAGGAAAGATATCAGCAAGAGGCACTGCACAATGCAAAACCATAAGAAAGCAGGCATTATGGAATAACTTCTTCTTTTCAAGGTGTGTAAGAAAAGGTGGCATAGAGTCTGACTCTATGGAGGGACATTTCCTTGCCTGGGGTCAAGCAAGCCCTCGCATTGTCTTGGTCCAAGACCAAAGGTCTGTATCTACACCTGGTCTCCAAGCAAGTCTGTTGTAAGAAAAGCACAAGCACAGCTCCAAATCTGAGAGTAGCTGAAGAGGTGCTGTTCGTAGGAGTGTGTCCATATCCTTAGTTTCTGAGGCATCTCTATCACCCAAACATGTGGCAGCTCCAAAGAATGTGCGTGGGGGTTTCCTAAACTCTGGCCTTCCCTCTTCAGCACTTTCCTCTAAAGTCTTTTAATTTGTCAAGGACTGCAACTTCTGGGGAAAAATATGAGGCACTTGATGCTTCTCAGATTTTAAGGTCAGGCAGAAATTGAAGCAAAAAAAAAGAAAGGTCTGAGAGAACAGGAAAGACTGAGCCAATCTATAGAAAAGTTTACAAATTAATAACAGAAGACACAGTCATTTAAAAACAATCTGCTTCTAGGCCTACAACGGTCAAGTGCTTGCTTTAAGTGACAGACTGTGTAATAGCTCTTGCTTGAAGAGACTCTACAGCTACTGCTGTGATGTGGTGGCCCCGGTCTCCACGACCATGAGAGGAAGCGGTCACTGAGGATGGATGTGGGTGATCCTTTACCAAGAAGTGAGGGCAAGTGCTCTTATCAGATAATGTGCTCTTTTTAATTCATTTTTGTCCTGAAAGCCTAAAAACTTCCAGTTGTTCAGTATTTTGTCAGTGCAAAAAAATAACTGGGTATGACCTGCAAGGTCAGCAGTGGAAGCCCATACTGAAAGTATAGGTTTTCCTCTGCATGTCTGCATGTTGAAACATCAACAGATCTGTTTTTACCATCTGTCTTACACTAGTTTTATTCCAGAGGATGTGCAGACCAAACTCATAAGGCTGCACTGGTGATTCAGCAGGGACTTTTAAAAAAGAGAAATATAGGGAAAATAAATAAAAATAAATAAATTCCCTTATAAATATAGGGAAACAGGAGAGTTTTTCAGCAATAGTACTTTTTGCTTGCAATTTAAGTGCAACATGATGTCTGTCTTAGGATAAAAGCAAAGGAACTGTTCAAAAAATTATCTTTAACATTATTTCAGCAGTGACTACTCCACATTGGTGATGGTCTCTGTAAAGCTTCAATATGAAAGAGGTCCCTAGTTTCCCAGGAGCTCCATAAATCTAAAAGAAAATTTTCAAATGCTCATTTTCAAGGTGACTTGGGCACTTAGGAGGCTGGCTTCGTTCCTGTAATTGCTTAAAGAGTTCACACATGAATTTCCCTCTGACCTTTAGAAAATCACTTCTTTTTCTCTGGGTGGAATACTTTTAACATATCTGACAAGGCTGTAGAGAGACTTAATAAGTTAACATTCTGTAAAACACTCAAAGTCACATGCAAAGATTTGGTGTTAAGATTACTGTGTGTTCTCCGTCACATCCTTTGGACACCGTGCCTTCTGCGGTCTGAGAGCAGGCAGTGCTGCGGTGGCGTGCTCATTCGGTAACACTCTCTTCCTGAGAGCCACCGTGAGAATGAGATTTAGTCAAAATAGCTATGTTCAGATAACAGTAAATATCCAATACCAGGTCCACAGTACAAGGCAGATTGAAGTACTGACTCAAATTCCATCTTAACCTCCTTCACATTTTCTTGAAATTTAGACTGACCATATTTGCAGTTCCTCAGACATAAATGTAGATCATCAGGTTGGGAGCTGTTTGTTTTCTGGTATCCATAGAATTACCTGTAAATGTTAAGATTTTCCAACAGGCAGAAGTGCTTGAGTTTCCAGCATAGCTCTATATATACCAGCATGAAAAGCAGGGTAAGCGGGAGGCTGCTTTTGGAGAAGTAATTCATGTCCATAATACTGATGTACTGATGGGACAGTTTTAATTAAATCCTTATACATGCAGTTTAAATTAACTACTTAAGCTATAAAAGGTATTCTGTGTGCTTTTAATCTGACTTTACAGCTCTTTTCTGCACTGCAGATGAAACATATCAAAACAGCTCCTCAGCCAGCATAATTTGTTGTACCTCCAGTAGAGCCGTGATAACTCTTTGCAGTTAACTTTGCCCCCACAGTATTTTCCTCTGCTGTAAACATTATGTATATACCATTTAAAATTAATTACTTGACAGATAATACTTGACACTTCTATCTCTTTCCAGTGAATATAAGCATATTTCTTAGAGCAGAAACACTCTGCCCTCTCATCTGAGCTGTGGAGGCAGTGGGGATGAAATCCTTGCAAGTCAGCTCAGCCAGCCCTGTGTCCTGTTGATCTGGTAGAAAATTCAGAGGAGACGCAAACCCCACTGTTTTCACCACTGTCTTATATGTGTAGGCATGCTTTTGGGTCTGACCCAAATTTGCTGAGAGCTCCAGAGGGTACAGGCTTGTTGACAGCCGGTTATCAGCCGTATAAGGAAACTCAGAGCAGGGCAAAATGCAGAAGCAGGGAGTGCAAAATTTTAATGATATTCAAACTTTGCTGCATGTAGTGTGTGCTACATGCTTTCTGCTTGCAGTCTAGTTCTTGAATCTTTGAACTCTGTGGTAAAGTCATGTATACATAGATAATTTTGTCAGCTTCCTCTTCCCCAAGTGCCTAGGAGCACACACTGCTCACCTCTGCAGGCCTCCTGCTCCTGGCTGGAGAGAGCCTGGGTAACCGTGGGGGAAGCGGAGAGGGCCTTGGCGCAGCGGCCTGGAGAGCTGGGTCCTGCTGCTGGCCATGCAGTGGGACTTCTTAATTTCATTTTTGACTGTTGTGGTCTTTTTTATTCCTTCTATATTTAGACAGAGAAAAGATTTAAAGGAATGTAAATAAGTTGAATGTATATCTGTAAACACATGCACATACTTGGCAGCCCACTGTCAAGAGATCTTTTAAATGTGCTGAGATGATCATACTGTATTTTTATAGATTTAGGAGTCTGACTGTTTTTTTACTCTCTCTCTTTCACATGCGCATACATGAAACCCATTTGTATTTTAAGCCCTTGTTAACCAATCAGGTACTATATTTGGCTGCACAATAGGCAACTTGAAACTTTTTTAGGTCTTGGTCAACTTAAGCTAACCAGTTATCGATAAAAGGACAGATACATAGATGCACAGAGAGATACATAATTTACTTGTAAGATACCACCAGATGGGCAACATTCATTTTCTCTGCTTTTGTGCAGAGACCTGCAAACAGCTGAACCTTGTAAGCTGACAAAATAGTCGGCAAATGCAATCAATAAGGAAACTGCTTTTATGTCCTGGCTCCTACAGCTTTGTCACCCTGAATAGTTTTTGAAAGCTTTAAGGACAGTGGTTGGAGTCCTCAGAAGTCAATATTCCTACTCATCTGCCAAGAAGCAATCTATCAGAAGGAAAAACAGAGTGGGCTGGAGCCTCTGGGCTACATATGGTGGCTAATATATCTTTGAAGAGGAAGTATAGTCAATTCTCTGCAAATGGTCATCTGTCCTCCTAACCAATAATATCAGGTGCTGAAAAAGTCCCTCCATATAAATTATCCCATATTATTTAGCCATCTTTTTGAATGGCCAGCAAGACAGCAGTATGTTTGCCAGCTGTTGTAATGGGTTTTGCAGAGCAGCAGAATCCACAAGATCAGCCTGAAACAGTGCATGGGCCATAGCTAGATGATGCAATGTGTTCTGGGGAAGTGTGTTTTATCTAGAAAATAAGGTTGCTCCCTGTATTTTCCCAAAGCAAGAAAACAACTGTTTTCAGATACTTTTTCTTTTCTCTCTCTCTTTTTTTTTCCTTTTACTTCTTCTTTCTTTTTTTTTCTTTCTTTTTTTTTTCTTTTTCTTCTCTCTTTTGCTTTGAAAAACAGCATTTTTAAGAGCAGTTTTGAGGGCAGGCATGCTCATATATGGCATGCTTTTCAGCCTGCCTGCTTCTGCCTCACACACTTATCCCAGAGGGAGCGTGGCCCCGGGTGGCTTCCAGGGCTGTGCTGCTTCTGTGGAGCCATGGGGCTGCGCTTGGAGATGTGCCCTCCGTGAAGACAGCGGGTCTAGTCTGAGGAATGGCCTCGGGGCTGCTGATCTGTCCAGAAAGATTGTTTCCATTACACTGGCAGGGATGGCTGTGAACACAGGGTTGTTGCTGCTTTTCAGGGATGTGGTTTTTAGTCTATTAATAAAAAAATATGAAAATGGTTGATGACTTTACTAATTCAGTGTGAGCTTGGTAGGCAAGAGCCAGTTCAGTTTTTTGGGACCTGGATTTTTTTTTTTTTTTTTCTGAGAAGAGGAAGAGGAATTAATGTGTCTTTGGGAGGGGCCTGGGGGTGTTTTTGAGCTGTATCACAGGGCCTCATAAAAAAAGCTGAGTGGGAGTGAGAGAACGGGTATTTTCCTCCAACCCTTTTGACCTCAGTGGTTGAATTGCTGGCTTTGTTTTTGTTTCAATTTAATGTAGGAGAACGACAAATTTCCAACTTCTCTACGCCTCTCCCATGTGACTCAAGTGACCATGAAGTTGTCTTTGAAGCCACTGCTTAGCTTTCACTTTTGACCACTAGAAACTAGGCACATTTCAGAGGAGAGTTGCACCTGCAGCCAGTGCAAGTCCTCGAGGTCATTTTGACAGCAAGGGGCTATGATGCTCCCAACGCAATAGCCCCACACCAGCACTTCCCACAGCCTCTGCCACCTCCACTGCAGCCAGTGCTTCTCATGGGGAGCTTCACACTGGGGAGCTTCTTATGTCGCGCAAAGCAGAGTGCCCTTGGCACTAACTTAAGCCCATGGTTTGTTGGCATGTTCTTTGCTGGCATGTCAAGCAGCCGGCTTGACCGTCTGTCAAAGGAGGGATGTTTGGAAACCATCTTCCACTGGAGAAAGTTGGGAAAGCCCCTGGAAGCTCCTTTGGGAAGAAACAGCATGTGCCACCTTTTCACTTGAGCAGGGACGTCTGATCTGCAGATCCTCAGGCAGCTTTACTGCTTGCTGACTGCAAAAATATGAGAAGGAGGAAAATGCAAACAGAGACATCACCACTAAAATCTTTACCATCTGGCTTTGAAAAGATGAACATATATATATATATATTTAACTGACAACCAGAGAAACCTGAGGGTTTTTCTTTTTTTGATTTTTTGTAAGGTTTTTTTTTTTTTTACGTGTTGGATACAATCTCCTAAACTGTCCTGCCTCATCCCCTTTGCTTGCATCTGCAGTGCCATTAAAGGCTTATCATGGGAATATTTTTGCATGTATGTAGTCGAAAAGACTCGTTTAAACCGGATGTTTGAGATCACAAGGCCTGACCCAGAATCTACGCCGGGGCAGACATGAAAGCATGAAAATTTCATTCACAAAGGTTTTCTGGGACCAGTTCTTTTCTGCCTAAGCAGAGTCACGCACATGCTGGCTCAGAAGCTCCCACAGTGTTTCCAGAGCAGAGTCAATTGCTTTTAAAGTTATGCAGGGCTACATCCTTAATGGACAGAGGCCACGAGCATGACTGGGAACAATTACCAGCTGAATAAGATGTTCATCCGCAAGGGGTGCACTTCTGCCAGCTACTACCCTTGGACAGCCCAGGGAGCGAGAGGCACAGTCAATCCCACGCCTACTTGTTTTCCTTCCCCTCATTGCCACAGTTTCAACTGATTTTG
Source organism: Tinamus guttatus (assembly GCF_059628265.1). Classification (NCBI taxonomy): domain Eukaryota; kingdom Metazoa; phylum Chordata; class Aves; order Tinamiformes; family Tinamidae; genus Tinamus; species Tinamus guttatus. Next base: position 536,315 of record NW_028288547.1, read on the forward strand.
ATTACTCTGGCGCCAAATAAATGAAAACATTTCATAGACATATAATCATCCGTCACTGTGAAGAAAGGAAAAATGCTTGTGTACTGTATGTTTATAAATACACTTAATGAAAAAAGGATAGCTCTGCGCTTCTCAGCCTTGTGTGGCTGCAGCTAGTATAGCTGCATGTCAAGTTGGAAAAGCCAGATGCTTACTACATCCTGACATGGTCCCTGACAAGAGTCGAAGAGTCGGTGATGTTACGAGAAGATGCGTAGCTCTGCCCTGTTCCTCCCCTCCAAGTTGTGAAAGTTAGTGCTCGGTGAGAGGTAAGTGATAAGAAGTTTCAGCAGGCAGGAGCTGAGCTTATGCCTGGGTAGTTTAGCAGAAACACAGCGCATGGGAAAAGGAAAAGGGGAAGGTGATGAGAAATGAAGGAGGGAACAAACTTAGGATGAAGGAGGCACAGTCTGTTGTGATTTGTTTGGTTCCAGGAAACAACTTGGTTGGGCTTCCAGCAGCTCAGGGGACTTTGGCACTGCCATGGAAAATGAAATATCAGTCGTTATTAGCAGGGTTAGGACAGTGTGCATGTGGCTTTCGAGCATGAGAGATTCAGGTTGTCATGCAAATGGTGTGTGCTGATAAATCTCAGTTTTCAGACTATTTGGCAAGGAGCTTTCCGTGTTTATTTATTCATTTTTTTACAGAAGAGGCTTTGGTTTGCCTTTGTGTTTTGAGGAGTGTGCTACTTGTTTTACGAGGCTACATGCAGCCCAGTGCAAGAATGTGGTGCACTAACGAAACTTTTAAGAAGGCCAGATACTCATCTGCAGGAAGAAAATAAACGTGCAAAAACGGCATGAAAAATAGCTATGACTCTGCATTGTTTTTAGTCTTTTCTGACGCTTACTCTTTAGAAGATCTGCTGATAGGTTACTGTTTGCATCTGTATTGGACACAAAACCACCAGCATAGTATTGGCCCTTTCAGAAATATCTAAGCTGCAGTTTGCAAAATTCTTTGTAAAATGCATTTTGTAAAAATCTTGTATATAAAGCTTCTTTTCTTCTCAAGGTCTTTGAGCGCAGAAGTGGAGCAGAAGAAAAATAATATGAGTAAATTGGATAAATAGATAAAATACGGGAGCAGGATATCATGCCAAATGCTTGTGGAGGTGCAAGCTACTCTAGGAGCAGGTAAACTGTGTGACATAGTGCACAGTAACCAAACAGACGTGGGCAGGGAAGGAGAGGTCAGAAGACCAAAGCGTCCTTCTCCATTGCTGCACCTTAGCAGGAATACGGGTCGTGTCTCTACAATGAACACAATGACACAATGAGCTGATCTTCTTAAGGTATAGGCAGTTTGTAATTCATGTTTTTATGTTTTATTTGACCTTATTATAAAACTAATGTTATTTTATGTTCATTCTGAAACACCACATGACAAAGAATAAAAGATTTTTTTTCTTTTTTTTTTTTTTTAAGAATGGCCAAAGATTTTTTTCCCCTTGCATTGTAATAGGGTATGACATAGAGAGAAGCTTCTCTCCAAGTGTGCTTCCAGACTTATCCTGTGACTCTTGGGCCCTGCTTTTATGATATCTAAACATTTCAGATATGGCACCAACACCATAGCCAGGACTGCAGCCTGACATGGACAGTAGTAAAGCATGCACATGCTGCCTTGCAAAGTGGGGAATGACCTTTTCAGTTCCTGAGGTCAAAATACCCAGTCATGGCAACTAGTCCATGAAAAAACGTTGACCAACAGCATTGACCAGCTACATGGAGAAAAGGGTCAGCTAGGCTGTGTTTTTTTTCATGGAATCATAGAGGACAGAGATGCAGAGCTGGAAGGGACTTCAGGATGTCATCAAGTCTATGCCCCAAATTTAGGCAGGACCAGCCCTAAAACCAGCCTGAAATAAAGGATCCCTGCTCTTCAAAGCTCCAGTGATGGGTATTTCACAGTCCCCTGAGACAGTTTATTCTAACTTCTCAACTCTTCTAAATGATAGAAGTTATTTTCCTCATGTCTAGCCTATGTTTCCCTACCTGTAGTATGGAAACCTGCAAATCACTCTTGTCCTGCTTACAATGAATATGGAGAATAGCTTACTCCCTTCCTACTTGCTAACTTGTAATAGCTTTGAAGAACAACATCAGATCTGCCTTGAGAGACTATGAAAAAAATCCCAGCTGAATCTATCCTACAGATCATATTTCCAAAAGCCTTCTCCATTGGTCTCTCCAATCTGTCTGCTTTCTTCTTGAAATATGGTGCCCAGAAGCAGGCACTCTGCTCCAGTCAGGATATCATCAGTACTGACCAGAACAGAAAAGTCATGTTGGGTAACTTGCATGTGACATTCAGCATTTGCTTTTTCTGTAGCCAACACAATTTTTCCATTATGTCCCATGTGTGGTTGACAACAGGTTCCAGATCTTTTCCTGCAGCACTCCTGCTGAGCCAATGTTGCTCCAGCTGGTATATGTGTAGTTGATTATTGCTAAATATAAGATCTTGAACTTATACTGATTGAATGTCATCCTCTTTATTCATCCTGTTACACCAGTGGATCAACAGATTTCAGAACTTTAGTCCTATCTTCCAAAGCGTTTGTGGCTTCCTCTTTTTTAGTACACCAGTAATAGTGCCATGAGTTTCCTTTCCCAAATACTTGATACAGGTGGATGCTGCTTGATATTTTCCTTTGTTCTTGTTAGCTGTTCTTCCAGGTCATCTTACCTTCTGCCTTCTTACAGACAGTTGGACCTGGAAAGGGTCAGAGATTTCTTTCCTCTGGAAAAACTTTTTTCTTCGCTTTCCAGTCTTCTGGAAACTCATTTGTAATGACTCCACGGGTCGTTGCTAGAAGCCTTTAGATAGCTTCAGCCACCCAAACCATCTTAAGATTTAATTCCACCCAGTGTCTGGATTTGGAAACCTGGATTTAGGGTGCCTCTGCATGACTGTTTAAGTTTGAATCAGAGGTGCACTTTTGAAGCAAATCTGATTTGCCATTGGCACTCTCAGGGCATGTGGATTGGGTTACGCTGAGCTGAAACTAATAGGTGTGCTCATACTCAGCCTCTGGGGCCAGGCTTGTGCTAATCTGAACTAAACCTCCCTAAAGCATGTACAGTGTAGAGGTCCAGTCCTTGTGACTGATTCTTCCCTGGTATGATTGCTTCCCATGGATGTGCACACAGTCTTAAGTGTTCACTTGACCCACTATTTTCCTATACAAACTTGAACATTTGCCTCCCTCTCAACAGCATGATCTCCCCTATGTGAGCCAGCTTGTCATAGCTGACCATTTCCATAAGGACTTATATGAAAGACATATTAAACATTTCAGTTTTACTGAGACTTGTTGTCAGGTTCCCGTCCCCAGTGAACAGCAGACCAACTCTTTCCTTGGAGGGAAGTTAAATTGTTGATACTTCTTCTGCAGTTATATACAAATGCGTGCAGTCTCCCTGCAACTGTGGAACTGCTTCTGGGGTGCTGCTCTCCTGAAATGCCCTTTTCCATCCAGCCACGTGGCTGTGATTAAGGTATGTTTTAACCCTAAGAAAAATCCCTTGTTCTCCATTCCAATCATTAAATATGGGAGTATGTCTGAAAGAGTTGTCACTACATGGTTGCTTGACGAGTTTAGAAAGGACAAGAACATTCCTCCTTCACTAACACAGAGATGATTGCATACTTGCTACACCACACTTCCCTTCCCAAGAAAGTCATTCTGATCTGGTGACTAATGTGAAATGTTGCCTAAAAAGGTAGTCTCCTCATGAACCTGACCTGAGTCTAATGTAAAATAGATCATATCACTTACTAAAAATATATAAATGAATATTGACTTTTATTTAGGCTATTGACAAAAGTGTTTTTTTCTCCACATATTCCTCAATTTAGACAATTCCAGGGCTGCTATCCAGGCTCTGATATCAAGACATAACTGGCTTACTGTGCTACTCTCTGGAAATGCAATTTGAGGTTTTTCTTATGATATTATGTCATTGTGCATGACATAATATTTCAACACCACATAAAGTACATGCATGATGCATCATTACCAAATGATACAGAAATGCATAGTTTCTATGGAATACAGAAGGAAATCTGTTGTTGATCACTTCTGCTCAACTTTGAGCAGAATATTATAGTTAATGAGCATTTACTGTATCTCCTGTACAACAGCTGTTTTTTTTTCACTGAATGCCACAGAAATGTCTAAAAAAAAAAAAAAGAAAAATTAAAGTAATGGAACAACTTATATTTTGCAGGTGTGTATAAGGTAGATTTATGTTTTCTTAGGTATGAGTGCTTTTTCAAAGGCTCAGATGTTTAACCTCTCAGCAAATTTATTCTTTGTTGTGAAAAGGAATTTTAAAAGCCCTACTTTGTAAAAGCAAATAAAATCATAGAATGCAAACTTTTATAATAACTGCCTCCTACTTCATAGGATAGTGCTACAGGTCAACTTGCATTTTGGGGAAACTTCTTCTTCCTGCTCTAGTAATTCTGCACTTTGCTGGCTATCTTGGCACCATGGCAATATTTTGGTGGTACTTCTTGTTTGACGACTCTTGTCTTCCAGCATCATGCCATTCTGCACTGCATTTTAGAAGAAGATGGACTGGAAAGAGCCTTTATCTTAACATAATGCAAAATAAAGCAAGCAACCCCAGCTATTTATTATTGGCAAGAAGGGAAAGCAAATTTAAAGGAATTGAACTGGCATAGATTTGTCCTTTATAGTCTTAAAAAGTCAAGTTTTAGAAAAAGTTTTCAAGTAGCACTTCTCAAAGTTGCTGGAGCAGTTTGTTCTTTGCTTTCTTGGAAACTTTTTCAGCAAATTACTGTCCCTTTTTATGTCACTGTCCAAACCTAAAGGGAGGACAAGTAATATTTTATACCTTATTCCAGACTGTAAACTGTTTGAATCAGTAATTGCTAATCTTGCTAATCAGTTGTACAAGCTTTCCTGGTGTTTCTAAAGCCTGCTGGCAAAACAGTCTCTACAAATGAATAGTTGCAGAAGTGCAGAATTGCACTCTTTTTGCTCATTTACCTAGCCTGGCTTAGAGGTACTTTTTCTTGATCCTCATTCTCCCCATCTTGTCCCCTCTTACAGATGCATGAAGTATACATTTCTAAATTTCTTAACTTTTTTTTTTCTGAATTCTATCACACACAAATAACAGGGTACCACTAACCAATCTGTCATGCTGTCCTCTTCAAAGCAGCACAGCACTTCATGTGTAATCTTCCTCTCATAAAGTGATAATTTCATACACATCTGGATCTCCTAAACAGCTCCGGGAACTCAGCAATCGTCTGGCACATCAGAGATCCCCTGCTGGGACTGCGTGTGGAGTGGGCATCATCTCTGGATTAGCTTCTGTTGTCAAACTCCCAAACAGATACGGGTTTGCACAGTGAGGTATTTGCTCCTGGACAAGGACATATTAACTAAACCACCCTACTCTTTATATAAGTTCTGTGAAGCATATCAGATTGTGAAAGCCAACCTCTGCACCAAGGCTAGGCCAGCTAGGAGGGACTTCGGAGGCAACCCACTGTGATGTGTGTGGGAAAGGGCTTTCAGATAGCAGAAATGGAAAGCTTATCTATAATATTTCCAATCTATAACACCCAAAGAATATCTTCTGCTTGGCCTGCTTGACTTAAGAGAAGATTTCTAGCACCCTCTGTGAGAGAGAGGTTATTCCTACGTCATTTCTCCATGGCTTTTTACTAACTACCCTAGAGGGCACAAGAGGAAATAGTACATAAGAGCTGATGTGCTCCTGATTAGCTGCCGTGTTTCTCTTCAGACTGCAAAGAGCAAGAACTGAAATCAATCCAGCTGGCAGCTGCCTTTAAGATTTGGAAGGAATCAAAATAAGCTGCACTCGCTCTCAGTGGAAGTCCTAGGATTCACTGGAACTCACCCACAGGGTTTCCTTGACTTGAATGTGCTTATTAACACTGCTTTTCTTCTTTGCAGTGTTCAGTCATATGAACGTTGTTAAGTCAGATAAACCTAAAGATAAGGAGATAGTTCTCTTTTTTAAAGGGACAGAGTAAAAGAAAGGATGTTCAAAGTACGCACATAGCACAACAGATCTGTGAGTGAATTAAATTACAGCACCAGCATGTCTGAAGCTGGGTACAACAGGGCAAACTCTACATAGTTAGCTTTAAGCAAATAAGCTGTTGCCAGCTCTCAAAGGCAAAATAAATAAATCTAAACAAAATATGTTTATTTTAAGAGTACGTTTCAAAACCTCCAACTCACTTCTAATGACATTCTTTCTATTGAGTTCAGTAGGCATTAGATCAGACCTTCAGATGTTTGAAACAAGAATTTCTGTCGATATCTCAGTCAGCAGTCTCCTTTCATGGGTTTCCTTTTGCTGGCATTTTATCCATCTGTGTGGTCTGTTCTGAAGCTTGATGTGCTGTGCTGCTGCAATCAGAGGAGATCCAAGGATTCCCCAAGTGCTTTCCCTTGAGGGCACTTGGCATGAGATTTTTCCAGGGAAAAGAACCTTTGAACACTCTTTGGTTGTATGTTTTCAGAGATGAACATGCAGCTTGTAGTATTCAGAGGCTGACTCTGGGAAAAATATCCCTGCTTAGTTCTCTATACTTTTTCAAACACACAAACAACCCTGAGGTTAAGGGATAATTAGTTACATTGCAGTTTGTTTTCTGGAAAAAATCCTAAGGCATGAAATTCAAACGATATGAATTGACAATGAAACATATTTTATCATTGATTCATTGACAGACTGGCCCAGAAAGCCAGGAGCGGTCAGTTTTTTTCAAGGCATTAGCTCCTGGAAAGTAAAGTGAAACCAGATCACTCTATCAAATTATTTTCAGTGATGAATAATGTGGAACAATGAGAAACTAATCTTCAAAGTATCCAAAAGTTCCCACAGTCAGGCTTCTGTTTATAGCATGATTTGGAGAGATTTCCTCTCCTGGAATGCCTCTTTTGTTTCTAAGATTTTGTTCTGTATCACTTTTTTCAGGTAGACCCTGGGAGATTGGAAGACACAGTTATCCTTCGAACAAAATAGAAGCCTGCACCAACCTTTAGAGGTGATCTTGAATGTGCACTGAATCTAAACCAGGAGGGAATATCTTTTAAATACAGTTGTCCTAGCACTGAATCATTTTCAACACTATCAAATTTTACTTTTGATAAAGCTGCTAGGAAAAAGTTTCAAGGAATAAAATTCCACCTCTATAGCCCCAGCCTTCTACAGAGTAGAAGCAAAAACAAAATGAAGATTTTTCATTTGCAAGTTTCTTTCCCAGTTTGGTATCTGCTTTTTCTATCTTTTTTTTTCCCTTTTTTTTTTTCTTTTTCTTTCTTTTTCTTTCTTTCTCTCTTTTTTTTTTTAGAGGGAGCAATGCACTACCTTCAGGCTACATGGAATCTCCTACTGTGGTCATTATATCTTTTTAGGTTGGTTGTTCAATGTATGACAAACCTATTAAGTGATGTGAATAGCATTTTCTGCTAGTGACTGGACCTCTCATCACCGCAGACTCCCAGCCTCTGATTCAACAAGTACTTCTTTCCTTTAAAAATGAACCTTAAATGAAATTCACATTACAGTTATCTTTCATCACCTTCCTACTGAGGTTACTTCATCTCATTGGCAAGAATATATATGTTGGATGTATTTTTGTAAAGACTAAGGAAAAAAAAATGTGTTGAATATGACACCACTGCAGCATCTGTATTATCAAATATGGCGATATTTGATATATGATGGTGATTTATGTGTAAAGCAGCACTGAATCTGTTCTTCAAAGAACAACCTCACCACATCCAATCCTGCTATCAGATGTTTAATCTGTTATAGAAGAAAAGCTGTGAATATTTGTGGGTGGGAGGACAGTCGTCTTTGAGGAAAAAAAAAAAAAAAGTGTTCGTAGCCTGCTTGAAAGTTCATCAGAAAAAGATGAGTCTGATGCAGCAGCCACTGGCTGTCTAGGAAAATCTCCAGTCCCAGATCAGATCCTGTCATGCCTGTCACTGGTCACACATATTGACCAGTCTATTTGCCAGCCTATAGATGAAACTCTGAAAATAAAGATATTGCTATAACCTCAGCAGATTTTATTATTAAAAAAAGAGGTATAGTTTGGGCATTGGAATTTGTTTCCCCTCAGCCATTGCCCTGACAGAGCCCTCAGTAGATGCAGTGATAGAGATGTGCAGTGGTTGGCTACAAAAGAAAATCAAACATTTTCCTGCAGGATGTGCCCAGCTGACCTCCACTTCAGCTCAGCACATCTCCAAACCTGCAATTAAGACATCCAAGTATTTCACATTGTGGAAAAGGAGCAACCCCAGACAGTGCCATGAAGAGAGCATGTGGAAGGACAGGCAAGCAAATCCGTCATGGAAAAATGAGGTAAATGATCGCTTTGACCACTGTTTCTTTTGCTAAGCTTTTTCCCAGAATACAGTCATAGCATTAAAAAATTCCTTTAGAAGATCTGTGATAATAACTTTTTGCACTGGTTTGAGGCAAATTGTCACTTCTGCTCACTTTCATTGTGAGGCTGGATGAACAACAGCACTCCCCTGTTTTATTTAGTGGTATAGGCTGATTTATATGAAGCTACATACTTTTTTCGTGAATGTCTGGCTCTGTTTTCTCTAACATAATTCTTTTGTCCTCTTGTAATTGACTTGTCCATTTCCCTGATCAGATTCTTCCCTCTTTTAATTTCTCTCTGGCTTTCCATTTTCTGTGCAAGTACAATGTTTGCGATCCCAGATCCAAGACTTCTCACCCTTCTCCTGCAGACTGTTCTCATGCCTTGCAGTTGCTATTGCAAATGGATCTTCCTCAAACTCTTGTTCACCCTTTTATGTCACTGCTGTCTCTCCTCTTAACCCAGTTGCCCTCCCAGATCCTGCTTGTTAGACATCTTCACAGTTCTTAATTTCTAGAAACATGCCTATGTGAGCTTAGGATCACAACAAATAAGGATCAGACAGGAGCCAGTTAAACTTGTGAAGAGAGGCTTATGAAGCCACATAAAGAAATATAGTGTGCATTTTTCAGATTCCACTAGGAGCCTGGTGCCTGAATATGAAGAGCTTTTTGAAATCTTCCCTGGCAGTGTTTCCCCAGGAATCTGTATGCTGTTTACAGTAACTGCACGGTGTTGGCACTTACCAGCCTTTCATTCAAGACAACAGAGAGTGCTCAGTTCAGAGGCAGCGATGCACTACTTGGGCAGAGGGCAGGGACAAGGTGTTGTCTCCAGGCCCTTGTTAGTTAACCCAGAGCCATCTAGAGATGTGGCATCATTGGGAAGAGGCTGGCCTAGTCATAAAGACAACAGTCTTCCTTGAGAATCTGTTATGAACTTCAGATTTAATGTATCCATCATTAGCAACATACTAATCTTCCTGTAATGAGATACCCATGTCACAAATGTTAAAGAGTTTTTTGAGCAGTGAGATGGAATAATAAAGTATTTTTGCTAGGATCCTCTGTGAAATACAGATCCCAAGCACTGTTCTCTAAGCCTGTACCAGGAGAGTAATTGGAGGTTTTATCACTAAATAATTATTTGAATTGCTTCTTTTTAAAGTAGCTACATCTTGTTAAATAGTTATTTGAGTTCTCCCTTTTACATCTATAGGAAAGCAGCAATGAGCTGATTTGAAAAATACCACAAAATATATCCTAAAAAGTAAACAGTGGAACAATACCCAACTACAGCTTCTATTCAGTCCCACTGAAGTATCTGAAAACAAGAAAACAAGAGATTGTGAACCCTGAAAAACTTTCCCTTATTCATGAGCAATCTCACTGATTCCAGCAGAAGAACTCACATGAACAAATGTAAGTATACATTACCTGTTTCACTGTGCTTGCTTTGTAACTTTACTGACAAAAGTTCAAATTCAGTCCTCATAGATTTAATCCGAGTTCAATCTTTACCACTGGTCAGTGTTAGGATATTATTTAGCTGTTTCTACCTGTCCTTCTTATTTATTCTCATCTCAAACAGACCAGATTTTGCTGGTGCAGATATTGGGACAATATGTAACAGGTTGGCACACTTCATCGTAAAAAGTGGGTTAGGCATACACTGGAATTTACTCCCATCAAATATCAGTATCTGACAAAGAGAGAAAAAAGAAGAGCAATAGAGTGAGGAGCTGCTTGATTTTACCCCAAAACTGCTGTCCCTGCCATGCAGGAGTTGCATGTCACAGGGAATCACCAATTTTCACAGGGCAGTTTAAGGACGTGAAAGACAGATCAAAATTGCGGCTCGCCTGCAGTGTTTGGGATGTTTGCAAGCAAACTCAAAATGCTCAGTAGTTTTATCCAGACAGTCCTGGGTGCTATCTGGATTTTTTTTCTACTTGTTCTCTGTCATTCTGTTAGTATCCCCTTATTTCTTAGTTTTTTGCCTTTTTCCTGAGTTGGCACAAGCATTTAACTTATTTCAAACTATGAGCACAAGACTTGGAATGATGAAAAGTCCTCCAAACTCTGTAATTGATAATGAATAATTGGAAATGAAAAAAAAAATAGCTCCTGTGGCCTAGGAGAAAATGGATCAAAAGGGATGAAGTGATACGGGTCGGGTTTTTATATCAGAGTTCCTGTAACAGAGCACTGCTAGCAGCACTGCTGTAGTGTTTTTTGATTTGGCAGCAAAACAGGAAGACAAGAAGGAAGCAGCCATTTGGGTCAGATCTTTTTTTTTTTTTTAGGCTTAGCTAGTTAATCTGGGTCAATTCTGAAATGAAAACCTAAGGCATTTAATTTTGAAACTCTCAAAAAGAAATGCTTGGTTTTTTCAAAATGGTTCCATGCTTTCTTCTTTCTTCTGCTGACAATCCAGATTCACAGGAAGATCTTGCTCCTCTGAAATGGCACTTTTTTGGTGAAGTTAATCTTTAACTTTTTAAAAATACTATCTGTGCAACATTTACTTACATGGCATTCACAGGATTTATGACAGGCCACCAGGCAGAGCTCCCTGCTGATGGTAGATGAGTGCCTTCCAGCAGTATCAGCTTGCTGCAGTATCACTTTTCTGTTCTGTAACTTACTCTCACAGAGCCGTGTTGATTTTGCAGAATAACCCACTCCATGACATTCCCAGCATGTCAGGCCTGACTCAACAAGGGTTCTGGGTCAAGATTTCTAGGGCTGCAGCTCAGTGGCAAGTTGATTTTTGGCAAGTTGATTTTTGGCACCCCCACTGGCTGCTGGTAAATGAAGTGTGGCATGGCTTTGCTTGGCTTTAATAATGCTCTATCCTATGGACAAGTAGATTTAGAAATGTAGCAGTTTTTTAAACACTTATCCATCCCTGCACACCTTTGACTCAAGTTAGCTCTGCCTGTGGCTGGCAAGGCCCTCCCTAAACTTCCCATCTGCAAGTGCAGGCCTTGCTTGTGAAGGAGGCAGTAGAATATATCCACTATGCAGAATATGCCCCCAGGTCTAATGAGTGCTGCTGCATTTAGACCTATGGTGGCCGTCTGGAAGGTCTCCAGGGATTAGAGTGGTTCTCAGTTGAAAGGAGCATGAAAACCGAGAGGCTGCTATCACTGGAGGAGAGAAAGCCTCTGTTTATGTACAACTGGTCACTTGCTGGGCAGATGGAGAAGGCACGTGCCTCCCCACATGCTTGTGGCAGACCTCAAACTGTAAAGCCAACCTTGCAGCACCTCTCGAGGCGGGCCAGAATAATCCCTAAATTGCTTTGTTTGGGGCGTCTCGGTGTCTTGTGGGATTCTGCAATCTGCAATACCGTGCCGGTGTCAGGTGCTCACTGTGCTCTGCAAAGGGGAAGAGACAGCTTAGATGGAAGGACTGATAAATGCAGATGCTCTGAACTTTGCTTCTGTTATTTTATAATTCCCAAGTTAGCCTGTCAGTGACATTTCAAGTACTTGCCTATAAAGATCTGAAAATATCTGATAGTTTTATGCTAAACACTTTTTTTTTTTTCCAAATGTTGGCAACTTTACGAGATTTCACATGAGATCTGTTGACTCAGAATTAAGATTTCCGAGTACATACATGCCCAGTGTCAGGCCTGTTTACTGCAGGTCATGTTCCAGCTAATACCCCTAGCTAATGGGGTCACACTCCTCAGTAGTAATGCAGGAAATAAGTTCTTTAGTATCCCTAAACCTTTGACTCCTACTCAATATACCAAATTGAGCATATGACTGTTGGCACAATCATTTGATTTTTTCATTGTCATTGTCATCACTTGTTGATTTGTTTTATTACGTGTCAATTTTTACATCTAAGACCGATATTGCTCCCTTAGGATTAACTAATATCTTTCATCTTATTCATGAGAAAGCAAGGGATGTCTAAGTGCCAGTGACATGAGTTTTCTAAGGGCCTCTGTCTACAGTAACTACATGATAGATTTTAAAAAATCTCTGGGGCTGGCTTTAATGGTGACATAGCTCGCATAGCAACATTTTGATGCGCTCCTTAGGGCACGGATTGTGAAATGTTCCAGTGTATTCTTTTCCTCTGAACAATGCTCAGCTATACTAACAGTGATTTTTGACACAGATTAATTGTAGGACTTAAGGAACAGCTAATGTGGTTTCCATATAAAACAGTGCCGTGATGCATTCACCGTTGCCAGTAACCCTTGCCCACTTTGTGAGGATTCAGGGCTTCTCTGAACAGCACAGCAGTGGCCATCCGTTCTCTTGCTCAGACCCACATAACACAGTCCTTTCCCTGAAAATTCACACTGGTTATATCTTAATAAAGTGTAAGCCTGTATGATATTTGCAGCTGACTGTTGGCAGGGCAGAGTGCAGGACAGCCAGGCTACATGTCGAGACGCTCATCCTTTTCCCTTGCATCATCCGCGCTAGCTGCGAGATGACAAAACCAGCCCAACTGTTGCTTCTGGCATAGCATAACTATGCCATGGCCCTCGTGGCAGATGACTGAGGTGAAGGTTTTAACATAGCTCACATTCACTGTGCGCTGGCACGCTGTCCTCCCAGCTCTGCCCAGAGCCCTGCGGGTGCTTATAGCACATGCTGCAGTCATCTGCACGTCCATCACAGCCTCAGGGGCCATCCTGCCCCATCCCATTGACTCCTGGAAAAAGAGAAAGCAAATTCAGCAAGAGTAGTGACTTTGGGTTGTGATTTTGAAGAAGCCATAGACCAGAGCTCCTGCAAGAAGGATCCCTTTCCTGTACATCAAGACAAAGGGTCAGAACCAAGTAGATCCATTTTTCCCTTCTTTTCCCTGGCACAGCGATTTTGCCAACCACTGAAATGCAGCAGCCTGGGCCCTCAGGCTTGCTGAAATGTGTTTCTGTCATCAGAAACCTCTGCTGTCAGTGAAAATCTTCATAGTACATGCTGCTCTTTGCGACAGAGCAGATAGATAGACAGTGACATGAGACTCACACACACATCACACATCTCCTCCATGTCCCTGATTTAAAACTCTTTTTCACATCATGTCACATTTGACTGAAATTTGAGGGCTTGACTTATGCTCAGGTAAATATGCCATGCGCTCCTGGTTCGGCTCCCTGACCAGCCAGGTTTAACAAGTATAATTAGACTTGTGGGCCAGTTACCCTTACAGGTCAGGCTGAAAGTGCCTTAGCACACTGACTGAATGTATGTCTGGATACCAGACCTCCACTCACGTTGCATTGCGAGGCACAACTGAACTGCAAAGGCAAAAAGGACGGAAGCGAAACCCTGCCACAGCGAAGAGGGAATTTTTCTGTGAGAGGGAACCAATTAAAACCAATATTCGCGAGAGCGCTACCAACTCCATCGCCCGCGTATATGTTGTTGAGCCATTTAGAGCGGACCCTCGGCCCAGCTTCTCGTTTTCTTCCTCAGAAGGCGAGCCCGAGGGTTCTGCGGTTCCCATCCTGAGCTCCCTCTGCTGGCACTGCCTCTGCAGTGTCCACCTGCGCAAGGCAGCGGGCAGGGAAACACTTCCCCCTTTCCGAAACATGTTTAACTAACCTCCCTGGAAAGCTTCTCCCAGCTGGGGGGTGTAGCTCCAAATTTCTCGCTCGGCTCTCCTGGGATGAGCACTTGAACCATCAGCGGCTGCCGGCAAAACTGGTGTGGGTGCCTTGCACCTCCTCTGCTGTACGGCTCTCAGTGTTGTTTTGGGCAAAAACAGCAAAAGGGAGATTTGGGCCTGAGTTTTTCCGCCTCCCAGACAAGCACCGCTGCTAGGTTTCATCTGCAGATGATGCTTATTTAATTATTTACCTTGCAGTGGAATGGCTCAGGCCCCAGGAGTGGGGAGAGACTCATCCCAGACTAGCCAAAACCCTGCTCCCACTGTTGGCTTGAGGAGAGTCAGGAAGCAGAAAACTCACATTCAAGTTACTGGCTTGATTCAAGCGCAGCGGGGCTTTGAACGAGACTCACTGCACAGTGCCTTAACCTTCCTACTGTGGCTACTCATAACTGCTCCGTTTTCTTCTGGAAATTCTTTTGGGAAAACTTCCCAGCTTCTGAGGTATCATTTGTCACTGAACTGGCACATCCTTTTTTTGCATCATGATAAGATCCTCTTTCAGGACCTTTTCTGCAGAAAACCTATTTGTCTCCTAGCTCTTAAAGTCAAGAGGCACATAAATTTAGTTTGCACCAGAAACAAGGCAATAAAACAGTGTTAGGAAAAGGCATTTTGTTTCCAAAGTTGCATTAAGCAGAAAAAAATCCAAATGCGTGAAGTTTTTTCTACAGATTCACATTCACTGATCTGGGCACTTCTGTTGAGCCCACAGAAGTCAGTGCGAGCCCACAGATCGGTAAGCACAGACCGCATTTACATGCCAGGGGTTTTGACTGAGAATTCGTTGCAGGAAGAACTGTGTGTTATTACGTATTTGTGCTCCACCTACCAGTGCTTTTGATAATATTACAAAGGCTTCTTGCTTTTATTCCAAGCGAGCTCTTTCACCATGGTCATCACGGTGAAAGTGCAGACCTTTCATTGCCCCGGGTTTCTTAGCAGGGTTTTAATGGGTTTGGGACTGCTGTGGGCTGAGCTCAGGCTGTAGAGGTATGAGGTGTCCCTTGGTTTGTACAGAGGTGCAAAAGGGTTAGTGTCCACTCTCCAGAAGAGAGGAAAAAGAGATGGAAGGTGTCACAGGAGCCACTTCTTTGCTCTTGAGTAAGTGCCACCACTGCCACCTTTTCTTTGTAACCCCAGCCGGAACTGTCCATTGATTATTAGGTTAGGACCTTTTTTACTTTTTTTTTTTCCTTCTGTGGAAGGAGAGGAAGGAAAGGGAGAAATTTAGGACAAGACGGACTGGTTAACATGCCAGAGATGCTGAGCTAAATCCAGAGGGTTTCACTCTTTTTCTCTTGGGCAGTGCTCCTTCTGTAGGGAATGGGAATTGTGCCTAAAGAAGGACTACAGGATTTGACCTAGTGAAATTAACTGACACACCCTTCTTGTGGCTCACAGAGAGTAATTGCCTTCGAGCTCTCCTTAGAGAGTGCAGTCATACAGGTTCAAAATAATGTTTGGGCTTTTTTTTTTTTTTCTCTTGCAGTATTTTTTTTTGAGCCTCTTTATAGTGCTCTTTTCCCAGACATGGTCTTTCCTACAGCTGATTCCTAATGTTTTACAGGATGACTTACACATCCTGCCTTAGCAGCAGACTAATACCCAGGTTTGAATTACTATTGAATAAGCAGCAATGAAATCTCTATCAAAATAACCAGTAGTTCCAAAAACCACAAACAACAAAACAGGCAGAGCTGAACTAACTCAGCAAGACCATTTGTAGAATAAGGGACTGAGTCATTTTTCTTTTCCCTCTCTCAGCAAACTCCAAAGCTGCCTCGTGCAGCCCCGGGGAGGGCAGGTGGAGTGGGTAGGGCATGACTTCAGAAAGTTAAAAAAAAAAAAAGAAAAAAAGAAAGTCGACATCACTCATGTCACATGACGAGAAGCAACCAATGGAAGCTGGTTATGGAAAGGGGAACAGTTAAATTTGTAATTTTGGTTGTGTGAAACACTTCTTTGGGCCTCATAAACAACCACAGAACCACAAGTTGGGTACAGAGGCAGTCACACAAGAGCGGGTCCGGGATATTGGTCAGCAGGCAGGGCGAATCGTTTTGACTGCAAACCACAGAGTTTCGTAGAGTGGTAAGCATCATCAACCACAACTGATCCGCTATTTTTTTTTTTTCTTTTAAGAAACAATTTCGGAGTTGATTTAGCAAAAGAAGCTTATAATCCGCTTCACGTTGCTCCAGAGGCACTGGGATAAGAGAGACTGATGGCTGGGAGGAGGGTGGTAACAGTAACCATTCTTCATTTTTCACTTCCCAAGGTAGAAGAAATCATATATTCCTTCACTTTAAAGCGAGAGTAAGCTTTAAAGAGGAAAGAATGGCTTCAAACAGCATATTTGAGTCACTTCCTTCTTACCAGCACTTCTTGAGAGGTAAGTGCCATTCAGACTTTCTAAATATGCTTTTTGCTATCCCATATTTAAGAAAATGCATGCTTTGGAGAACATTTTGACACAGTCTTAGAGTACATCTTGTTTCCTGCTCCTGTTTCCTTTGAGGAGCTCTAAGTGAAGCTAATATTTGGGCTCGTAGGAATACTATCTCGTTACTTTCCAGTAATGTTACTTTCCAGTCCCTTATAGAGCTCATGAGAAGGACTCAATTGAGCCGTTCATTATGTGCTTGTGAACTTTCTCTTCATAAATCAAAGTGCATTAGAATAACTCCCTTGAACTACCGCAGGTACAGTAGCAGTAGCAGAAACTGTTTTTGCTTCTTTTGGGCAGAACTAGGACTTTGCGAGCCACTGCCATGCAAAATGACAGCCAAGAGCATGCAACACGTTGCAGACTAAAAACACAGCGAGCGAGCAGCAAGCTCATGTGTGCAGCCAGCAGAGCGTGATGCTGTCTCAGCTATGCTACATTCCCAGGCTAGGTAAAGGCACGTTCCCTGGGAAGAAGTCGGAAAAGCTTAGAAACCTGCTTTAAGTTTGCTGCGACTCACATGGTTCAGGGAAAGAAGTGGCACGGACAAGCTCGGGGTTGCTCTTGATGCCCTGTAGGTCTCGAATAACTGTGAGTTATCGGCGGCAGAGAAATGAAGCAGTCCTTTAAGGGCTAAGACAGGAATTAAACCACATCACCCAGAAAGCTGCCTTTTTTAAACAGTGACAAAGAATTTGCAGGAGGTCACTCTGATATTCTCATAAACCCCCGTGGAGCAAACGGTTTAGTCATGGGTTATTCATACTAGCGAGCCAGGGAGTAACGCAAGAAACTCGTCCGCTTCCTCGTAACTGCCTCCCTAAATAGACAGTGATACAACTGAACTTTTCCCCTTCGACACCGTCCTGCAGCCGCCAGGGCCCTTTGCCGGGCAGCAGAGCACAGCGCGTACGCAGCCGTACGCGGGGCGCTCATCACCCTTGGCCGGGCGCTGCAAGGGAGCAGTGCTTCATCACTCGTTATAGTTACAGCCTACAGTTTCCCGGCCTGGCCGGCGGTGTCAGTGTGAGTCACACGTTATTCACTTTAATAAGGAGGCCGGGGAATGCGGAAGGCTCGGCTCGGCGCGCGGCGGGCAGCACCGCCAGCGCCGCACGGCTCCTGCCCACCGCTCTCCTCCCGCGCCAAGGCAGAGGGGTGTTCGCGCCCCCTCCTCGCCCTCTCCTTCTCTTTGCACCGCGCATCCAAGGCTTGTTTGCATCTGTTTTTACCGGGAGCGGGGCCACGGCGAGCTGAGCTGCGCGAGCCGCGTGGGCTGGCGGCGCCGCCTTGCCCGCGCGCGGGAGATGCTGCACGCTTAGCAGCTCTCCAGCACGCTCCTGAGCATGAGCGTTTCCTCAGCGCCGCCACCAAGCAAAGGAAGCAATCCTCGTAGAACAGCAAGAAGAATTTTCCTGCATTTCATCAGCCCTTTCTTTTTCCCCTCTCTCTTTTTCACTCACACAAATACTTGCTGCAACCCATAGCACAGGAAGGCTGCTTGAGGAAACGTGTCTTGGCTAAAGTAACCAAGTGAACCTCATAGGGCTGTACTTGTCATGTGTGGTGGTGCTCAGACAGCCCAAAAGGGGTGAACCCAGGGAACCACAGATGCCACAACACCAACCAGAGCTCAGAGAGCCCCAGAACATCTCGGTACAGACCAAGTACCTGATCTCTGTTGGATAGAAATGGTGGCGTTTCATGAAAGTTGGCTAATCCTGCAAGTGTTTTAGCTTAACACTTCAGTATGGGTATCTTTATCATTCTTCTAGCTATTGGCCTTACTGTTAACTTTGTTCTGGTGCCGCTATTTTGGATGCTGCTCATGGACTAGGTCCCCACTGTGCTGGTCAACTTAAGGCATTTGTCCATTTCTTTGTAGAATTTTCAGATGCTGGTACATATCCAGCATAAGCAAGACCAAACTCTGATAGTACAGCGCTAGAAAAGCTTGGGCAACAGTGTGGCAGTTTAGAAAGCAAACGTTTCACCATTGCGAAAGAATATTGTGTTTAAACGTGGCACCCCGTGACGGTTTTCCAGCAGTTCCTTTTTTGTTTCTCTCTCTCTCTCAAATGAACTTCAGAAAATTTCAAAATCCCAGACTCAAGGAGAGCAACACTTGGGCCTTGGAGCAAAAATTAAAAAAAAAAAAAAATCATCCCTAGGGTGGACTGTTCTCACCCATATTTCTCAATACTGTTTACATTGAAATGTCCAGAACAGTCTCTTTTCTTTTTTTTCCCGCCAAAATGTATTGCATGTTCTCTCTTAACTGAAATTATGAGGTAAAGGGAAAAATAACAAGTTGTTTGCTGCCATGGATTTGGCTTTATCAGTCCATGCAGTGCTCTGAGAAGGAAATCCATAACTCTTTTTTAGCATTATACTAAGTGAAAATTGGGAGAAAAAAAAGAGGAGAGTGGGGAAGCAGAACAATTGTTCCAGCCTCTGTGAGCAGTGACAGACATAGAAAGCCTGACATATTAATTGAATGTGGTGTACCACAAAGGATATGGCCCTTTTTCTATCACACCACACCAGGTCCTCGCTTCTGCCACTAGGTAAAGAAATGAAGATTGCTCTGAAACCTCCAATGGTGTGTGCTCTGCCAGCTGAACACATTCAGATGCTTACCAAGCTTTGCTTCTAATGGCAGACTCATTTTCCTAACGCCTTCTTTCATTTTATGGGGCCAGGTTTGGTGGCAGGAGTACAAAACAGGAGCATTTCTAATCATCCTATTGTAATGCAGCGGGCAGAAAACAGACACTCCGTTGTTTCTTAAATCTGGCACTATATTGGCAAGACTTCACCCGTTCAGACTTCCACCGTGGTGGGTACCATGGTATATCATAGAGGGAGGGATTTGCTGGTTTTGTAGGGGTTCCCTCCAGGTTCATGTGCATCGGCCGGGCCACAGCAGTGGTATCTTTCAGGAGGGGACACCATAAAAACAAGATCTATTGGGATGGCTTATGTTTAAAGAGTATGTATATAGTTTTAAAAGGAGGCCTAGACAGTTACATGGTATTGCCTCACCCCCATATTTTTTTTTCCTTAAGGGCATTAAACTATCTTGTAAGGTTTCCTAATAATTCTGCCTGCAAAGAAAGACTAGTCATTTTGCAGGGTTTTTATGGAGCTCTAAATAGCATGAAGGATCATATTTTCCAGGAGGGTACTTTCTCCTCATTTTTCCTTTTGTTGCAAGGTCTAATTATTTCAATATGCAAAGAAGGTTACTCCTGCTTTTGCCTTTGTTGTGTTTTTTCTTAATTAATGAAGGCGTCAAAGAATTGTGCTGTAATTTTTTGTTAGTTTCTTATCAAATAGAAGAAAAACTCCATGGGAGCACTTTTACCACCTGGAAAAAAAACACTTTGCCAACTTCTTTGTTAATTAGAATACTCAAGTAGTGCCCAGCCAAGGGTATTTTCCACTGTAAACAATGCATTAAAATGTAGCAGGAAGCTCTTCTTGCTCTGAAAGGCTTCCAGGCCAGGTCCCGTGAGCACTTACATGTAAGTGTGGTCTTTCTCATCACAAGCCTGTGTCTCCGACTTGCCTTGCGACTGGATTCGTGTGGGCAGACTCCTCATTTCTGTGGTGCTGTATGTGGGTGGAGAAGGCAATGTCGCCTGAGACTCCTTTCTCTGTGATGGGGTTATACTCCCAGAGAACACGACCTCCTTGCATACAAACGCTTGTCCCCTGAACATCCCATGCGAACGGTGGGGTAGCATCACCTCAATGTCTGGTGGGCCTCACTCATCTTCAGAGCTAGGTGCTAAATGTTATCCGCAGCCCTGCTTTTGTTCACCAGAGTATATTATCCCAGCTGAAATCAAGGCAAATGCCAACCTCTGCACATAAACGTTTCCAGGCTCAGCCCTTTAAGGGTTCTGGTGCACGCAGGGGCATTGAGTACTGCAGAAAGGCATCCAACGCCAGCACGGCTATCCCCTTTGGGCTCTGATATGTAACACCAAAAAAGCTCAGCAGGGTGGAAACTGCAACCTCCTCCCTGCAGAAGACTTCAGAGGCAGCCAGCTCATTGCATGGCTCATCTGTGTGGTCATTAATCCTTAGGCAGTCTTCTGAGAGGAAAAAAAAATAGCTAAAAATTTGATAAAGATTTCAGCTGTGACACTATTAAAAGTAATCAGATACTAGAAATATCTCAGCAAAAGACATGTTTCTTTCGGAGATGCACAATGCACAGCACTGAAATGTATTTGGGAAGCTCTTTTCACTTGCTCTCCTAGTAAATGAACCCTATCTTTTCACAACAGAATACACTGTTGTCACTGGGGTAGAGAAGAAAGTTTTCCAGTATTTTTGCAGACATTAATTTGTGTCAACACTATAAAATGCTAGCTGCAGCTTGTGAGTAGGAAACTAAACTAAAACTCAAAAAAACCTGTATTTCTAGAATAAAAATAAATAAATAAAAAACCCACAGTGTCTCATTTGCACATTATTTTGCACTGTTTGCCATTTTTTTAATTTTAAAACTTTGGGAAACAACCGAACACAGGTTGTAGCTGAGCAGAGAAATTCCTATGAAGCAGGGGCTAAGTATCTGTCAGAGTTGAATACATTTCTATGGTAAGATCAAGCGATTTTATCCTGGGCCTAACTACAAACTCCAGTGTTTAATCAGTCACTCAGTGTAGTGTTGCGTTAGCAAGGACTTAATGGGCAGGGTTGGTTGACAGACACCCAGTCTTGGTTTTCCCTTTTTCATGTGCCATTAATAAGAGATTGTTGATTTGCAGCTGTGTCTTTGAGTGTGCGTTAGCCAGAGACTCAAACCATAGCTCTGAGATGGTTCTCTAATAGGAAAGAGAAGTTTCTTCCTGCACTTCCAGTGTATTCGCTATGATGAGAAATTAAACTACATTATTTTTCATGACTAGAATATAATCATGATTTACTTCGACTGCTAACAAATGACCCCAAAAGAACAGTCTGCTTATCTTTAAATGCATATGCAAGCCAGTGATATTAGCAAGATTGTGAACATAATGTATGAACTCCTGAAGAATTTTATTCCTATGCACAGAGTGAATATTTGCATCATCTTATTATTCTAGAAGGGAGAATCTATAGACAAACCGAGAATGGTAAAGAAATGAATATTCTTGGATTTATAAACAGACATACTTGCTTTTAAAATGCAAGTGGAAAAATATCCTAATGAAATGATGAAGGCACTTTTCTGCAAAAAGATGAGACTGTTCCACTAACGGGAGAAAGGTCTTGTTTCTGAGTATGTGTTCTGACATTCCCGCCACAGGCACAGGGTTGCAGCTCTCTCTGAAGAGGCTGCTTGGAGGGCCGGGCAGGCGTGTTGGGGTCAGATCCCTTTTTGTTTTTGTGGAGCACAAAGAGGGGATGAAGAGCAGGTTCAGGAGCTGAAGGGAAATGCCTCTTGCAGGAAAAAGATAGGGTGGGCTGGTGCTCTGCAACAACTGCTGGCCACGATACCTCGGTAAGTGATAATTTGAGGTTGCTTGCCCTGTGACAAGAAAGGGAAACCTGTCTGCCTCATATATGCACAGCAGAAGAGTTTGCACACAGGAGGTTACCGCAGAGTCTATGGTTAGCCCCGGTCGCCTGGCGCAGGAGGAAGGCTGAGCACGTAGCTATAAAGACCTTGCTCCGACATGTGGGCTGCTATGCCGAAAGGCAGGGATGCCTGAGCGGTCCAGCAGTCCCAGCAGTAGGATAGGATGCAAGTAGCTTTGGCTCTGATTGAGAGCATGGTTTTATAATATTGTTTGGTACGTGACTGCCTGCTCTTTGGGTCCAATCCTACCTTGAAACCAAGAGTTCATCAGGATCCGTAAAACAGTTGGATATTGATTTAGATTACAGTTTCTTAATACCAAATAATAAATAAATAAATAAATAAATAGCTTTGGAAGGGTTAAGTTCTCCCCTTGTCTCTCTCTGAAATATTTCAGTTCACAAAGTCGGGTAAGGCTTGGAAAGCAAGCTTCCTGTGAGGCAGGTCTGTCATCTGCAAAATGAATTGCAGCTTCCTCCAAGACATCTGGCACTAGCCTCTGTGAAAGACAGGACATGGGATTAGGTGAATCACTGGTTTAAGAGAAGGGCAAGAAAGCATTACACCGCCTCCATTACCTCTTCGTGATCTTCTGAGAGTGAATAATATCTGTTTAGACTTGAGTCAGTTTTCCAAGTAGTAGGAGAGGGGTACAGTTATTAACTTTCATGTGTGTAATAAAAAGTGCTCAGTGATAATGAGAGAGGAGCTGGGAGTAGGAGAGCATTTACAGAAGTCTACAGTGCGTTGGTGAGGTCCAAAGTCGATGCACTTAGCTTATCCAGAGAGGTACTGAATGCAAGTTACATCATTCTTGCTGCCAGTGGAAAAAAGAGACTAAAAATTATAAATGAAGAATGTCTGTGCATATATTTCAAAAGAAATGCTTTTTCACTTAAGTCAGAGCAAAATAAGGCACAGACTTACAACCAAAACACTTGAGTTCAAAACATTCAATTCTCTATAAAAATTTATTCGGACAACTGAAACTGGAAAAAATGACGTAGAAGAAATGACTGTGAGAGCAGAAAAGGAGAGAATACTGGTAGTTGCTACTTGATAGCACTTCAGTTCATCCTTAGTACTGTTTGCAGGGCTCACCACTTCTGCTTGCAGGTGAAATGCTGTAAAATCGAGTGGTTTCACTTCACAAAGATCTGTGAGAACATTTTCTCAGGCTTTGATCTGCCTGGGTTTTTCGGACAGTGCTTTTTGTTTTGAGTTTCTGATTCCAGTGAACCCAAAAGCAGTCCAAATTAGGGGCTTGGGGTTTTTCCATTTCTTTCTGAGTATTTTGTCTTAGAGTATGTTTTCTCTTGTCTGGTTTCATGCTGAAGCTATGATTTTGAGACATGCTCAGAAGCTGCCCTGAGGTAGGGTTTTGACTGCAAGCTGAAAGGCTTACCTCTCTTACAAATCTTTCCATGAATATGGTGTGAGGAAACTTGAAACCTGTCAGGTTTAATGTAATCTGCTATAAACTTTTCACTCAACTGTACTTAGGGCAAGCTGTACAATCCTGGTCAAACCAGCAATTTCGGAAGACATTGATCTGGACCTGGAAGTGCCCGCTTGGGGATTTTAAAAGAGAAAGATGACCATTTGCAAAATACCTTGAATGTTGTGGATGAAGCACCATAGAGCCCAGCCAAGTATCTGTTTCCTCTGTGCTAAATGTCTTGCACATTCTCAGTCCCGACCCCACCTACATCTCTCATAAGCACATTTTCTAATCCTGATTTTCTGGCATATTCCTGTTCCGTGCACCCCAGATACATGCCTCTGAGATATCTGAATCTTCACAGAAGCCTCCAATGAGTACCTGGGCTTTCCGAGCTCAGTAAGCATTGCTAAACCATTGCAAGGGCCCCGTTTTGGCAAACCTGCAAGGTAGGAGCACTGAGCACGATGAGTGGAGGCTAGGAGCCGTCACAGCCTTTGCATTGCATGGCTGAGCCTTTGCACCTAACAGAGTGTTCATGTCTGTATTTATACTTACTGCAGTATCAAAGGGCAGTGGAAGGTACAGCAGCAGAGCAAAATCAAAGCATTAGCCTGCCTGGCACTGAAAGCAAAAGCTGCCTGGCTGTAAGTCACTGCCAGCCAACTCCTCTGAGATGCTGGTATGTCCTGTGATAGTGAGTGGAGGTGGGAGATGCACCTCTGCTTTCTCATTACTGCTATTATCCATGCTAGATAGCTTTAAGCTAGTACTGCTCTACTCCCACCTGCCTGCAGCTGCACTTCTCCTTTTCTCTGCAGACATTACCAAGCGCAGAAAACATGCCCAAGAGTCAATTCTTAGGATAACATCCTGCCCCACCCAGTTAGTGACAAAACTGCCATCGGCCACTGCATCTTTCCTTTAAGGAAATAATAATAATAATAATGTGGAGATCCAAGTCCAAGTTGTGAATAAGTCAGGATGAACTCTGAATGCCAGTGTTGAAATGGGTCCTAAAAGAAACAGAATCGAGGCACAACTTTATTTCTTATGACTCAGATTAGCAGAACTAAAGCTTGAGGATGAAAATTATTCTCTTTCATCTACAAAATACCGGTTTGTGGTAGAACAATTATTTATGGCATATAATGCATGGGTTATAGGAGGAGTTTTGAGGGGGTTGTGGCTCTTCCTGGTTAGTAGCTTTTGGTTTGCATATAGCGATCAGGAGTTTCCTCACTGAGCAGTGGACTCATTCTAGGAGAGACACCAACAGAAGCAAGTGTTAGTACATGCCATCTCCCCATCTTCTGTACAGGGCAGAGCAGGAAAGGACTTCTCTTGAAAGTAACCCTGGAAGCACTTCCCAAGAGGCACTGAGGAGGCCTTACCTATGTGATCAGTATCATCGTGACAAGGCTGCTTTGACTGTTGAACATCTGTCTGTGTTGCACATGATCCTGAGCTGAATACTGATATCAGACTACAAGCTACGCCCAGTTCGTAGGAAGTGTAATTCATTTTACAATATAGTTACTAGATAATATCAGACTTCTGTAAAATACTTCTATTTTTCACGGCCTACATGTAAATTAGCTGTGGGTTTTGCATATGTTGGGTGTAACAGAATTCATAGCTGGGAGATACATTCAAGTTAAGACTTTGTTACTCCATTTGCATGGGGGTCCAAGAATCAGTTAGTACACTGTGGGGTGATTTAATTGCTCATATGTCATCTACTCACCATGTGCTTTGCAAAGAAATTCAGTACCACTGAATTTTGCTGTGATGCACCTCCAGGGATCAGAGGCAGGGAGCTATGGTGACTACCTTGTATGGGTTCCTCCCCCAAGCTGGCAGCAGAGCTAGGAGATAGACCTGTGTCACCAGATCTCAGACACTGTGCTCATTTCTGTGCTGAATTGCTTCCCATTTTGTGGCCACCACCTGAACTGATTCTCTGTTTAGCTTCTGCACTGAATCCATAAAAAGTGATGATGTGTAGTGTCCAACATGTGCACATTTTTTACGGCAAGCACCTGCAAATTAAAAGCAAGATTCAGGCTTTTAATTAGTCTTATATATGAACAGGAACTTATTCTGACTCTACCTGCTGCATTGAAGTAGTTGACCTAGGATGTGAGGCTTTCCCCACTCCACCCTGTAAAGTGACTTGCTTTTCTAAATGAAATACAGTGACTAGGGTATAGTGAAAAATAAAGAATGGAGATGGCTGGCCTAGTTAAGAAGTTACAGGATAAACCCCTTAAGTGTAAAGTGATGAGATAAGCCACTTAAGTTTTATGGAACAATCAGAACTTTTATTGTTTTGTTTTATTTTCTCCTCATCATAATGCCTGTCAGACAGTTTGTTTTGTTTTGTTTTGAACACAGTCCAAAACAATTTCAAGTACAACTCCTGATAACTGTTATTACTATGTATGGACATTTTTCCATGCATATTTTACACTGTGCAGCAGAAAAGTTACATTTGTCCTGAACAGCTTAATTCCCTTGCCATATAGGAATAAGCTTTACCAGTATAAATACATTTATACCTGTACAATAACTTCACTTGCATTTGGGAGACTGTTTTGTTTTAACTAGGCATGTGTAAACATGAAGAGGGATTTACAGCTTCCCTGTGGGATGAAGTTATCTCTTTATAAAGATGTCTATACCAAGGAAGATGATTTAGGTTTGCATTTTATTGGGGAAATTAAGGAAGCCCACTATTTTGCATGCATGCCATTGGATCCAAGAGTCATTGAAACTAGCGGAAAGACTGTGATGACTTCCTTGGGCACTGGCATAGACCCCTGTTGACCATTCTCCTTCAAGTAAAATTCGCTGAGCATTAACTGTGCAAAATCCCATTGCTAATGCAGCCTGGTCAGCAGTTCCTCATCACATTGCCATCCTCACACCTTCCGAAATATTAAATAAAAGGTGGTGAAGCCAGTTCCCTTCTGTACTGCAAACCTGCCCGTTGTTTGGAGCGACGTCCAAGCGCTTCTTGCTTCTTTTTGCCATGCTTGCAAGAGCTGTTGAATATAAAATTCCATCATGTAAATGAGAGAGAAGTGCATTTCAAGCTGCCTGCTGACGGCTGGACTCCTTTCCACATGCTCATTAGCCCCACTGCCTCTGCTCCGTCCTGCTCCTCTAGCAGTTTCGTTCCTCCAAGTCATCCCTGACCCCATTCAAGAGCAACACAAAGCCCCTTCTGAGGCCCATGCTCCTCAGGGTTTGGTATGTCGTCGCTTTGACTAAACCACACCAGTTCAAGATCAAAAGCACTATTTAAACAGAAGCAGTTGGAGCTTTTTCAGGCTGTTTTTTATCTCCCCTTTCAGCCTTCACTCTAGCCGAAGGAATTAGAAAATATAGCAGACCCACACGGCTGCTGCGGAGCAGCTCTGACAACCCCTGTGGCGTCGGCGTTGGTTAGCCAGCGTTGTACAGGCTTAGGGCAGCAGCTCGAAAATGACAGCACAGCTGGTCCATGGCTTTCTTCTTTCTTAAGTCCTGTTACACTCAAGGGCTGCCTCTATTCCCGTGTCGTAGTGTGTTATTGAGGAGGCAGGATGCCATGCGGTGTCATGGGGAGAGTCTCGTGCCGGCCGTGCGACTCCGGTTGTGCGCGACTGTCTCCAAGAGCCTGCCTTGTGCTACAGAAAAGTTGCGTAGAAAATAATGGTGAAATCTCACATTTTACGCCATGGCGCCAACTGATAAGTACTACTTTTTTTCATGGTGACAGTTGCATTTGGTTTCGCAACCCCAGCCAAAGTGAATAGAGGGAGAGGAAAGCTAATTCCTCACTAAACAGTTTTTTGACCCATTTTTTTCATCCTTGGTTTATGAATTATTCTCTCCTTGCCAGAAATTCTTTCATTATCCTTTGCTAATTTCCTTAGTAAATACTTCCCATTCTCCAGATCACTCATGAATAATTCTTTATATATTCTAATAATCCCACAGGATTTACTTCCTTACATGAGTCATGTCATTTCTGACTGAGTGACATGCACAGCTAACCATGACAGCACAAAATGCTAGCTTAGTAGCTTTTTTTCCTAGTAGGTAACTTCAAACAGTACTTAAGCATTCAGGCCTAAAATTATAGCCCGCTCTTAAGGTTTGGGCTAATACAAATCGTTTGTGCGTACATTCTAGTAAAATAACATCCAAATCATGATGAAGGAGCTATCTGCATCCTAATGTGTTTTCAAGGAAAATCTTTTCACTGGTCCCTGAATTTCATTTTGTCTGAAGATCTTTGCTTGTTCACATCTCAGCCACTTTTCTTCCAAGGCCTTACTGCATTTTTTTTCCCAGAGAAATGCAAGCGAAAAAAAAAAAAAATCCTAAAACATCCCTTATTTGAACATCATTGAAACTGCTGTTAAAGATGAAATCAGAATTCAAAACATAGCCTATAAAAATATGAGCTGTCCTATTTTAGGAGATAATTAGCTGTGACAATGTTTCCCTCCTTTTTTTTCCTTTTTTTCTTTCGTGAGAGAATAAACTACCTTGTCATCGAGGTTTTTATAAAATACTGTAGTTTGCAATGTTTACTGTGAACAAATTATGCCAAACATTTCTAGTGCATGACTGGCATTGCTAATTTTGCTACTAATTTTCAACTCTGCAACTGGAGACCAAAATGCTTTCTGTTTTCATATGCTGAAAAAAAAAAGTGGATTATATATTTGATTCTCAAGGAGTACACATGAAAAAAATCCTTTCCAAAATTATTTCTTAACAGAATCCAGCACAGAGAGGAGGGTGAGAATGCCAAAAGCAAGACAGGAAGAGAAGGAATATTTTATTATGTGGCAAAAAGCTGAGTGCCTGGTGTAGCCCTTTTATTAACAAAGCTACTTTTCCTCAGTAGAGCTCTGAAATACATCACTTTTTTCCCTGGAAATTGCATTCTCCACCTTGAATAGGATGTACACCCAACCAATTGTGGCTGACGTGATTTTGGGGGATTGGTAGGTGATGAGGACACCACGTACAGCTGCTGATATTTGAGACACAGGTGCTCGGTACTGCCTTTGCTAGCGAGAGCCAGAAAATGGAATAAAAGTAGCTCCCACAGTGTATTCCGAGAATAATCCACTGGCATTTGAACAAATTTTAAGAAGCTTGGTGTTTAAACTAAGTCACCCGTTGTTCATATCCTCATCTTACCTGCTTATTAAATTATCCACCTTTTCTTCACTAGTAACTTCTCACTTTGGTTAAAATCAGAGGGATACAGGTGGCCAAAAGAAACCATGCATAGTCTATGCCTAACACCTGGTACTGCTCCCTTTGGATCATTATGGCTGCACTCCTACCCCTTCCCAGGTGATGTAGGAGATTGGAAAGAGATGGAAGAACTGGCTTCTAATGGTGCTGGTATGCAATCCTACTGCTTATTTGGTAGGCAGTCCTGCATCAATAAACTGTGTATTCAGTCTCTATGTGTAAGTGGGGAATGCACCTGCAAGGTTTGTAAATCTTCCTGCAATCTCAAATTTTGTATGGTATGTGGAGTGCTACTGAGTTCTTTGGGTTTGTGTTTTTCTGGGTTTCCTTTTTCCAAGCCCTCCTAGAGATCTTCTGTCTGAAGCATAACCTAGTAGTTTAGTTTTGGTAATGCAATAACATTAGTGCAAAATTAAATGGTGTTTGCAGGGGGAAGGGAGAAATAGAGCTAGGAAGGACAGAAATATTTCTTTGCTAATTTCTTAGCTTTTTACATTTCCATATTTAGCATATACTAATAAATGTGAAACTCAGCAGACAGCTTGCATCAGAATTCTGATGCAAGTTACAGTGAGGTAGATAAAAGATGAGCCAAAAGTTTGGTTCAAGCGCTAAAACCTGAAATTCATTCTATTTATTAAACCACACTTCAGCATTAGCTCTAAGTGAGCCTTGTAGGAAATAAGTAACTGCTCATTTGGGCTTCCATTCTGTACCAGGTTGCAGCATAGTGCGGGATATGTTCTTCACCAAACCAGAAATAACTTGGAACACAAGTAGTTAATGTTTAAGTATTTGTGAGAAGGTTTGTTGACTTCTTGGTAAATCCTTAAATCCTTAAAACCTCACTTTATTGGGAAATATCAAGAAGCAAATTTGAGGTTTTTTGATCAAAAGTAGGCAAAAATACCAAAAGTCCTATCCACGGAAACGTTGGGTTTAAGGCAGAATTCCAGATGAAAGAAGCCTGTGTTTTGGAATCAATAGAAGCCTAGTTTGATACATCTAAAAAGCCAAGAGATGCTGTTAAAGGCGGAACTAGAGAAAACTGGTTGCTTACAGACACGTATGATTCTCTAACATCTGATAAGGCTTAAATCTGATTGAAGGCTTTTCTTATGCTGAGGAATCTCTTGAAGTCTCTTTCTCGGGTAGAAGTCTGGTGTATTTTTTCTGAGGGCATCTACAAGTGTAGGCAAGTTACAACAAAATAGGTGCTGCTGCCCTGTCTCAGGAGAGCTGTGGGAACTAAAGACCACTTCCACTCTGTCAAACTTGTTAAAAATGACCCACAAAACAGAAATGTTAGCAGAAGTACAGAGAGAGTGGGAACCATCACAGCAGATGTGTCTCCACAGAAAAGCAGGATGAGAAAGGAGCTTTGCAGTTAGTTCTGGCACCAAGTGATACACAGACTGTAACCAAATACAGTCACATTTAGAAACTGCTTAAACTGGTATGTAAAAAGCATGATCCTAATTTAACTGATGAAGAACCGAGGGAGAGTGATCATATCAAAAGTCTAGGGGGGAGAGAGAGAGAGAGAGAAAGGAAAACAATTTTTTTTTTTGGGGGGGGGGGTGGCGTTCAGTTCTGAGCTATAAGTAATCTCTTCTTGTTTTCCTTGAATATTAAATGTGATAAAATAGATGTTTTAATCGGAAAGTTAGCTTAGCTTTGCATTCATCCATTCAGGGCCTAGGTACTGTACATCGCCAGATCCAACTTCAAATAGAAGTCCAGGAAAATAATCTAGGAAAAATATTTTCCAATTACTTTTGAGCAACAGGTGAACAGAAAACATTCAGGGACAATTTGAGAATAGAAAAAGAAATACAATTAGCTGGCAAGCTATTTGTGAGACCTTATTTGTTCAGCTAATTAGACTTCCAAATACAGGAAAAGCAGCGTGTGTCCTGCTTTAGCACCAGCTTGGCATTATGTGATGCTTTCTGGCCTCCCTGAGCCTGCTGAATAGGAGAGGCAGGATCAGTGGGGAGAGCAGTTGTAGGGTGCAGTTTCATCCTAGCTGAAAATGTCTCTGTACGGTTCAGACAGTCCCTAAAAACCTCCAGGGGCCCAGCAAAGGTGGGGGCTGGTGTCATGGGACAGGAAGATGTGAGAAGAAACAACTTTTTTTTTTTTTTCTCATTGAATATTTCATCATGAAGTCTGATTTCTCAGCTTTCCCCAGTGCTGAGCTGCTACAGCGGTGGGCAGTGTCACCAAAGCCTGCGCTGACCTTGGCACAGGCTCCATCTCTGCTGACAGGCTGACTCTTGGCCAGGCGGATCAGAGCAGGGTGAGAGTGTGTTTTGTTTTTCCCATATCTAACTTCTGAACAGAAACCCATGCTCGCTTGCACCTTGTGAGTACACGCAGAAACAACAGACTTCTGTATGGAGTAGAGCAAGTGAGCTTGGAAGAGCAGAGTGCGCTGCTCAAGAAACCTGGGAAGCAAAGCTTGGTGCAGGGTGACGAATAGCACTGAGGAAGGAAAAAAAAATACATGTAGTAGAGATTGCCCAGCCATGGTTTTGGTAGCGCTGGCTCTGCCAGAGGCTCCAGTGCTGCTGGCTGTGAGGGCAAAGACAGGAGGGCACAGTCCTCTGGAAGCATCTGCGTTCCTCCAGTCCTGCCCCATACCTTCGGTCCAGACTCTGTGGGGTGAGTGCAGAGCAAAGCATGCATGCTGTCTCCATGCCTGTGACCACCTTGCAGCAGGACACCAGCCGCCATGGGACACACCAGGCGGGAGAACTGCCAAGAGGAGCCCTTGGCGCCCGCTCGGGCTGCAACCCCCGAGGCAGCTCTCCCGAGAGGCAGAGCCTGCCCGTGGGAAGGACTCGTGCAGCCCCTCTCTGAGAAGCTACGGGGAAGCTGTCAGCTTCAACGGAGGCATCCTGTTTGTTGAAAAACAAGTGACAGTTGAAGAAGGGTTGCAAGAGCGAGAAAACCGCAGGCCCCTGAGCTGGGCTGATAAGAGCCCCCGGCGGCTTTTGCAGCAGTTCCGTCCCTACCAAACACCACAGCAGCAAAATGCTCAAGTGTCACGGGCTCTTTCCTGTTTCACGCTTTTTTCGCGCTGCCGTTTCTTGCTGTTAATTTCTGCCACGCTTTTTCAGTTACTCGCTCGTTTTTTTCAGAAGGGTCCTCCCCGGCTCCGAGGAGAGCGGCAGGCGCAGGGCAGCCCCGCGGCCGCCCCGTCCGCAGGGCGACGCTCACAGGTGTCCGCAGCCCCCGTGCCGAGGGGGGAAGCGGGGCCCTGCTTCCAAGAAGAGCAAGCGTGAGCTCTTAAAAAGCAGGCACTTGTCACGTCCTCGGGCTTCATGAGCTCAGCTCAGTACCTGCTGCTCTCGCAGCACTTTTCAGCGTGAGATTTCACTGCACCCTATCATGCTCCATTTAACCTCATTTAGCATTCAGAGTACTTTGGGAAGGGACTAGAATGAGTAACGCAAAGAGAAAAGCATTTTGGGCTTGGAGGCCTGCATTTAGGCAAACAGCTCTGCGTTTAAATCTCAACGTGATGTAGGTTTAAGCCTCAATTCTGCAACAGCAGGGGCCCGTGCATCACCATCACTAGCTCCCCTGGGTCAGCGGGGAATGCTTGAAATTGGCACGTGTTTCTCTTTGTGTTATCAGGTGCCGTTAGTTTGTGTATAAATATGCAGACAGGGCCAATCACTGCTTCAAAATCAAGTATATGTATTACACATTGAAAGCTCGAGCTCGCGTGGAACAGGTTGCAAAGGTGCTGGATGTGCATATTTCCCACTGCAGGAAAATGCAGGAGATCTAATTTAGGATATTCACCAGGCTTTCTATGGCTTAGGTTTATTTGGATTTGAACATCTTGACTTCAGAGATATGTCGACATATTTGGTGGTATGTTAACATAACTTGCTTTCAATTTCTTGTTGCTAATCAGAATGCTCAGGTTAGGAGAAAATAGTTTTTATTTCTTTCTTGAACAAAAATGATATTTTTCTTAAACTTTGCCTGAAGTTCATCAGTGTTATCAGAGTGTTCTTTCTTCCAAAGGATATTTTTGGATGTGCTTTACCAACATGCTTATTGGCATCAGTTATATAATTCTGTTTAAAAAAAAAAAAAAAAAAAAAAAAGGTGGGGGGGAAGTTTAAAAGTTTGCTGAAAGACTAGCTTTTATGTAAGGAGTTTAATTTTCATGGAAAAAAAACACTTTGGAAAATTACTTCAATGAAAGGTAGAACACTTGATTTAGAAACATATACATATATATATATATGCAAATGTATGTGTGTGTATATATATACATGAAATATATATACACACACATGCACACAGACACATTTGCATATATAGATATCAAGCATTTTAATGTCAAACTCTGCCAAAACAACTACCTTTTGAATTTTGCTATTTTCCCTGTGACTTCCCTCACTTCACCCTTTTTATTTTGCTAGCCAGCTCCCCTGCTGAACTTTGCTGTGCTAGGAGCTGTACAGATGCACTAGCGAGTGCCTAGAGGATTTTGTTATGATCAAGGAGCCAACCTGGAGAAGAGCAGGGATGCAACATGTGGGCTTGCCGCTCCAGTGCCACGGCAGCTTGGCTCGTGGGAAGGGTGAAATGAAACACCAAGGCGCAATGCTTTGGCAGGAGCAACATCAGTGGTACGAGCGCGTGGCGGGGAGCCATCTGCAAGTGTCCTGGGGTGCTCCGCAGATGTCTCCTCACTCGCACTCTTGCTTCTCCCCTCGCTTTGGGCCAGGGCTGCTCTCCTGGCTCAGCCTTAGGGTGCTTTCTCGCTCCCTGCTGCCCAGCAACACCTTGTCTGTGGAGCTGTGTTTCCACCTGCCGTTTACTCCTAAGTAAGGAAACCATACATGGCCTTGTCTTTAGCATTTGTTGTGTCTGCGTGGGTTTGCCTTAAAAAACTTATTTCAGGAGTGCCTTTCCATCCCTTGCCATGCAGAATACCTGGAGAAGAATACCTGGCAAAGAGCAATGTGTCTGCCCAGCAATCTGGCCTAGGTAGCAAGTCGTTATGAAGGACTGTTCCCAATAACCTGTTGGTTTGCCCTGGCCTCTCTCTGCTTTTACGTGTAGAGTCTGGCGGTAGAAAGCTCTGCTCTTGTCCCCCTTCCTCCCCACCCATGCTCTCAGCAGCCATGGGAGATCCTGTGGCTCCCACGGGCAGAGGTGCAGCGCTCCTGCCCTTGCCTAATAGCAACGCCGCTGCCTTTGAATCACTTGTGCTATCTTTTTATTCAGCTGTCACACACAGATAGCCTTTTGGTGCGCAGCTGGCTTTTGGTGGATGTTTTTGTGCCCCTCTCAAAGATAAGCAGTGGAGAAGAGAAACTTCCAGATTATCCAGACCAACTTTTTTATTGAAGCAACATTTAAAAGTTACAGTATATTTTGTTCTGTTTACTTTTAAATGCTGAAGTAAGGTTTCTTACTTTAAGTGATTCACGTTGAAAATTTATGGTTAGGGTTTGATTTTTTTTCTCAGAATTCAGCAGTTTAATTTGATTTGTCTAGTTACTTTATATAGTTTATTGGAGTGTCTTTGTAGTACAGAATATATAGGTGTGTATTCACACGTATGTGCATAAATGTTTCCGCACAGCAATGTCCATACATGATGTGTGCACACTTTGTATTTTATTTACATTGCACCGTATATAATGACTCTTCTGTGTTTTACGCTCTCTAAGTATTTGCAGGATGTGCTCGCTGCGCCATCCGCTCCTTTCTTGTCCGAGCCTTAGCCCTCTTAAGCCCTCCGAAATCACCCGTTGCCGCTGTGGGAGCGAGCTGGCCGCGCTGCGCCCGTGTGCCCCGGCTCCCATACTGGGAGCTGCCCCCTCACCGCCGCGTGCGTCGGCGGCGTTTACAAGCCCCGGCGGTGCCTGCGGTGCTGCCTCATGGCTCTCCTGCCGTGCGGTGACTGCAGTTTTCAAAGACACCCATGGGCAGCCCGTGGGCTCGCGGCAGAGCGGCATGCAGCAGGGACCCCGATACTGCTCCTCTGCGGGCCAGCTGCCCTCCCAAAACTGCTGTGGGTAAAATATATATTATTCTGGTGCTGTTGAAATATATATTATTCTAGACTTTGGACCCAAGAGGAGCAGAGCACTCTTCGCTGTGCTAGATGCTGCATGAAATCATATTAAAAAAAAAAGAAAAATGAAAATGTCCCAGGCCCAGACATTTCCTAAGTAAGGAAAAGCCAAAATGCAGCACAGGGATGTGTGTGCAGGCAGAAACACGCGTGGGAGGCAGACAGACTGGCAGGGCAGCTGGTGCCCTTACAAAGCAGAGGCCAGTGCCAAGTTGTTGTAGGTACTGCAGCAAAGGAGGACAGCGGGGCAGCACCGCAGGTGCGCGGCAGGGGCAGTGGAGGAGGAAGGGCAGCGCCATTCGTTTGAAAACCTAATGAGTGGTTGGGCAGCACGGCGCGGAGGATCCAGCCCTTTGATCCCAACAGGCAGGTGATAAGCAGGATGGGCGAGCTGCAAGGCTGCCTTTATCCTGCCTGTTTGTAGTCGGGTTTATTTCTGTTTACCCTTTCTCTCCCGTCAGTGGAAGAAGTTGCCCCTTAGCACATAGCTGAACACTAAAAAGTCAGTGACTTTGACTTCACAGCGCTGTGATTAGCTTTGGTTTCATCTTGTAATTACCAGAAGTGTGAATGTGATGCTGCTTGCCCTAATGGGTTTCGCAGAAAGTGAAGCTGCAAAAAGCCGTAGGTTTTCTCTTGTGGGAAGGCAAAAGCCACGTACACCACTAATTCCACCACAATCATTCCTTGGTTGCTGACGATAGGCAGAATGGAGGTGAACGGGGTGCTCTGGTAGGCCACAGATAGTGCTGGCTGACCTCACTTTTTCCAGCAATATTTCAGCCTTTAAATCCATCAGATTTGTTTCCCCTTGCTCCTAGTGTGCCTTTTCTGCATCCGACTGCAGAGCAGAGAATGGCAGTGGTGCCACAGCTCCATGCCGGAGGCAGTGTTAGAAAGCAGTGGTTTGAGAGATGCTACATGGTAAAGCATGGACTTGTATCTGCATCTGTGTGTGGGCCTTCTCTGGATAATATCCTTCTCTGGATAACAAATCTTTTGGTTTTGTTTTACTTTTTTAGTTCTTTAATCAAATGCATTAACCAAGCTGAGGTTGGAAGGAAGCGTGGCAAAACTTAAAATGCTGAAGTTCAGCCTAAGCCTGCTGTGCACATGAGACAGCCGTCCGTTATTTGGGACTGGTGCGCCTAGGTCTGACTTTCACACAAAAGTATCTTCCTAAATGTGTTTAATCAAGTATCTGGAGTCTTCTAACAGGGCTGTCTGTCCCTGTCCCGTCACTCAGAGTCCTCCACAAAGCCCTGCTTCTCCTGCTTAAGTAAAAACTCTCCTTTACGCCAAGGGGCAGGTTCAGCTTCAGGATTTCAAGTTGACAGGTTCAGATCTGAGGCTCCAGTTAAAGTTGTAGGGATAAACTTTCAGCTTCTGTTTTAGGTTTGTGGCTCTATATCGACAAAATTACTTAGAAATGAACCATGAACTTATATCAGTGAACTAGTATAATACAGACTGTATGGTGGTTCTTTGTCTATTCCCTACTCTAATTTGCAATACAAATTACTTTTTCCTGGTAAGGGTTTTCCACTCAGACAACCGCAAAAGCCATTATTTGTTAACTTCAGCTACCATCAAAAATAGGACTGTTTCCCCTACGAGGGCTAGCTAAAGGGTAGGTGTCACTATTATAGGCCTCTTTAATGTGTTTCTGTCTCAGAATATTTTATCTTTTAACAGAAAACCGTACAGAAGACTGCTTGTGTTAATGACCAGCCTGACAGAGCCTTTCCTCAGGGATTTCATTATAACACAAGAGGTACCATCCATGTGGGAGCTTTTCTCTCAGAGGCTTTTCAGCACTTTCAGACTGTCTCTTTTAATATAGCTAAGTCCTCAGCTAGCATGTTTGTGGGTATCCCTGACTTTCTAGATGCTAAGCCATCTCTGGAAGGCAGTTTTCTAGGTGCCGGCTACGGTTAGCTCTTCTAACCTCCCTAGACTTTTCTAGTAAATATGAAGGCTCAGGCAAGTCCTGCTCTCTTTCTAACACAAGTAACTGAGGCTCCCGTTCCTTTCCCCTTTGGGTGCAAGCAGCCTGTGGGCAAGAGCTGGGAAGGTTCTTGGATAAACCTTGAGCTGAGCTACCCAACAGGCATGGAAGGTCTGCAGTAGACCAAGGTCTGGGCTCTGGCTCCCATGCTAACCAGCTTCTCATGTGCTGGGAGGGCACAAAGTGCTGTCCTTGCTGCCCTTATCTGGTGTGCGAAGCCCGGTTGCTGATTCTGCGTGCGCTACGTGCTTGAAGCTGCACGGCTTCCTAGAAATCACAGGGCAAAAGCTATTTATTGTGTGCTTGGTGGGCCCCCTCTGCGTAGTTGGAGCTTTAGAGTACTGCTAGAGCATGTATTTCCAGAAAAGTCCCTGACGTGTATCTAAATTCTATGAATGTTACGATGAATCAGCCTCCGGTGGGTTTGCTACTGAGAAAATCAGGAAATACACGGTACTGCACAGACCACCCATGCTCTTTGGTCTTTGTGGCGCGCTGCAAGGGCTGAGCACAGTTGCCCTGGGCTGCTCCACTAGGTTGGCTTCAGCCTTTCCATTGCTGCTGTCTGGCTATGCCTTGTGGAGGGTTGAGGGGAGGGAGGAGAAGAGGTTGCTCTGAAATGCCAATATTGCTAGATGATTTCACTAGATATCGCTAGATGATATCACAATGTCGATTTCACTAGATGTGAGAATTTCTCCTATTTTATTCCAGCAAGCTGCCGGGGAGCGGCCTCATTTGCCTTAGGGACAGGTGTACCCGCTTTGTTCGGGAGATGCAGTTGGAAGCTCCCTTTCCATGTGCGTTCATTCCAGAGGGAAATGGGGCAGCTTACAGAGAGGGAAATCAAATGCTTGTAGATAGAAAAAAAGGCATAAAAGATATAAAGGCTGGGTAAAGGCTGTTCCAGATAGCTAGAACAGCTTAAATGCTTTTATTCCTACTTTAAAACAAATTTTTAAAAAAGAACTGTCTGACCTCAGTTTTCTTGCTATGTTGAATTAACTGTTTCTTCTTGCTGATGCGAAATAAGTCCTACCCTAATGCGAAAGGTGTGTGTGCTATAAGAACAACAAATAGAGATGGAGTTCACACTGCAGAAATTTCTGGAGGACCAGCAATACGGACATGGACTCTCATGTTAATTTATAGCTGATTCTTCAGGACAGGTCTTTAAATTCAACTTTTCAGTTTCTACACTGTGTTCAAGTTGATATCCAGAGCCCTCAAAAAGCTACTATAGAGGATGGATGAGCTGGCTTGTGGAAAGCCTCTCCTCTGGATAAGCCTCCCCATGGGGAAGATCGGGAAGGAAAAGTGCAAAAAGAGTCAGAAAGGGTTTTGTAGGGGTGAAGAGGAGCCATGTGGGGATAGGAGAAGGAAGAAGACTATGTGCAAGAGTAAGAAGAATGGGAAAGAAGTGTGAGCCAAAGAGAGGAAATAAAAATGGGAGAGGTGGGGGGGAGAAAGAGGACAGTATCCAGCAAAGGATACTCTTGGGAGAGACAGGGAGTTGGGGACATGCCTTTCCTCTCCTTATCCCTAGCACGAAAACTCCTTCCAGCTTTTGCTGCCCTAAAGCCCAGCCGAGGAGGTTGGTCCACTCCATGACAGGGGGGAAAAGGCTCTTCCTCCCACAGGTTTCCTTCTGCGGCTGTTCCATGGCCACAAGGAGAGGGAGTTCTTCTCTGTTAGTATGTGGATCTCAGGGAGCCTTTACGGTGCAAGGTCACAGCTGTAGGATTTGTATGTTTATATCAACAGTGACTGCTTCTCTGATGCCACTGCCTCCTAATGAGCCAAGTAAATGCATCCTGTGTTCAACAGAGAGGGAGATTAGCTTCTTTGGGCCTTTTTCCCAAGGGACATGATGGCAGAATGTCCGTGTTCCTAAGGGACCTGACGGGGTGTGTTTGCCCTGGCTTCGGACCCCCTTGAGGGGTGACTCCTTTCAGAAGCAACTGTTGCTGTGGTTAAAGTCTGGGGACATTTTTGCTTGGTCCTCAGGATGAATTGACAGTAGAGGGTCATGGAAGATATTCAGAATAAATAAAGGTGTGTTACTTCTCATTTGCCTTCAAGAAAACAAAATATGCAGAGAAAAAAATCTGCTGCAAGATCCTTAACCTGATAGGAGATAAGGGGGATTACACATTAGATGATATTTACTTCAGCAGTGCAAAAAAAAAAAAAAAAAAAAGAGTTTGTCTGTGGCCTCCCTAATCTAGTAGCACCTGCCGAAGGACATCTAATAACCTACTTTTTACCTCAGAGCATGCACACAAAAGGGAGCTTGCCATGCATGACTCATGTTACAGGCCAGCTGCTTTCCCGAATCCGTTAGGCTTCTGAAGGAAAAAAAGGGTCCAGGGCTCTTTTGTGGCTTTCAACAATTTATTTAAAAAGATAGAGAGAAAAAATGCACATATAAATGATGAGGAAGAACAACTAGTTCATAAGCAAGCTAAGAAGAGTGTCCGGACTTTGATTTTATGCATGCTGGTAACTGATATGAGCAAGAGGTTTTAAATGTGAGGTAGTATTTAAAAGCCATATATAACTCATCTTTCCATAGGCAACAGTCTACTGTTGACTATGGTAGGGCGTTATGGGGTAACCCTGAGGTGATAGACAGTGTTTGGGACATCTTGGGAGATTCCATCACGTTTCCAGAGGTCCCAAAGGGAGTTATGAGTCCACTTACTTACTTTTAATGAGGTTTTAGGTACAGAGCTTGCTTCACATTATTTCTGTATCCCAGATACGGTATTTGTTCTAGAACACCCCAAAGCTAGGAGGGTGCTTTTGAAGAAAAGCAGAAGATGGTTTTATTAGAAAAATGTTTCATCTTTTTTTTTGGTCAGCTCCCAGCTTGAAAAAAATGTGGCTTTGGCTGCTTCAAATTTCAGCCAAGATTGCAAATACAATAGGAAATATTTTTTGATTCAAAAAGTAATAGCCTCATACCAGGGAATAATGGCTGAGTCAGGTCACAAATCTGTCTGGTTCAGTAACCTCTCCCTGAGAAAGGCAACTGGCAGATACTTAAGGAAAACATATAAGAAACACAGCAAGCAAAATAATGTACTTTCCCTTACTTGGATATTTTTTTTCCACCATAAACTTATTCACTTATTTTTTAAACTTCTGACATCTCTAGCTCACTGCATCAGTGTGTTCCATAACTGAAATTTTGCATCGTGTGAAACATAAATGCCCATGGCAGATGATGGCCAGAATTTACATGGATAGATAAATGTCCAGTAGTGTTGCCTGGGTTCAAACAGTGATTTTTCTTAAGGTGCTTAAGAGTTTTATTACTTCAATTAATGGGCGCTTAGATGGATGCATCTGCTCTGGAGTTATGAACATACAGTGGATTTTTATGTAGGGCAATGAAAAAAGGAATCCATTTGTTTAGCGAAAACTTTCTCTGGAGACTAGCTGTTTAGAAATGGCAGTTGCATAAGAAATGGAGGGTTCAAGGATCCTGAAGACTCTCTAGGGAAAAAATGTTGACAAGTTTAGTGGAACCAGAACTTTAGAATTGTTAGGATTCAGTTATTATTTAGTTCTGTCTGAAATGGTAATAACAGATATCAGTTTGCAGAATAAATGGTGATGTTTTCAGGCTTCCTGTGATACTAAAATAATGCATGAATCTAGTACATTGATGTCAAAAAAAGATATCAGGCTTGGTGATGTACAGTCTGGAGCACAGACCTTCAGCTTCCTCCTTGAGAGCAAGAAGATGGTTCTGTACCAGACTTTGGTATCAGCCCCAAACTCTTGCCCACATTGTCAAAATGAAGTGTCAGTTGACATAGGCTGTGTAAATTTTACTGCAGTACTCTTAAATATTGACCATTACTTTATCATCAGTTGCATTTTCAGTTTTCTTCCTTTGTGTATTGACCTGGCTGAAAGTTTGCACTTTGCTGTAGATTAACCTTTTTTTTTTTTTTTTTTTTCTGAATATGTTCAGCTTCTTGGGGAGAAGATCAGAATCCACATCTGAATTCAGATTCTCAATTGGATTATGTGTCTGTGTTGAAGTAAATGAAACCAGAGTGTATGATTTCCTCAGACTTTGGAAATTATTATACTACCTGGCGCTTGTTGCTCCAGTCTTACGTAATTTTTGCTGTAGTCCTTCATTCTGAATTATTTTACATAGTTCTAGAACAGACCATTTTTTAGTTTGCTTCACAAAAGAACAGAGAATACCTGGACTGGTGAAACAGATGTGCTTGTAGCTCATATCCATATACTGACTACCTTGCTTAAATCAATGGGGTGCCTGGGAAGTCTAAAACAGAATATCACCAGCTCCCCTTGCCAAAATATTCTGATTTGCCAAACTCCTTTTGCTTTGGACTTGTCAAAGGTCATTGAACTCCTTAGATAGACTCCCATTGAATTTGGTAAGAATTGTTTCTTAGTTTGGTAAAACCAATACCCTTACTCAGACACGCTGCAGAAGCATATGTGTAGTTGCTGGTACATTCATATGTTCTTTATATTCACATGCATGTGATCAAATATATACAGAGCAACTACTAGGCTTTTTCAGCTTTTCAAGTAAAAGTATATTTTTTTTGCCAAGTGACTGTATATTTTTTAAGCAAAGGATTGTTTCCTGGTCCTTAGTTAATCCAGGGCTAATACTTTTCACTCTGTAGTAACTGATCATCTTCTGTGAGAAATAGTATGGTAAAAATAACCTGAATATGATTATTCATTTTTTTATTATATGTCTTTAATTAAATATCCTTTTTTAAAAAAAGAAATGATTTGCCAAAGGCTTGAAGAGTCTCCTAGTTTTCTGTGGAATTCTTAACTATTTTTCTGCTTTTTCCACTTAATTCTTTTTTTTCCTCTGCATTCAGTGATGAAGCCAGCAGCTTTTCTTGTTCTTTTTATTCTGATTTTATATTGAAGTTTAGAAATCTGCAGTCCCAGAGTTAATCAATCTGTAACTTTTCAAAGTTATAGTTTAGCAAACTTACAGACTAGTAAAAGAGGAAGAGAAGGATAAAATAATTAAGCAGGCATCAAATTTATCTAACTCAACATAGGGGAAAATGGAAGGAGAAAATAAAATTTTAAGATAGAAATTTTTTCTTTTTCATCTAGTGCTGAGGATGCCCAGATGTTCTGTTTCAACATACTTCAGATGCTTTGTAAAATTGTTCTCTATTTTTGACCACTTGTAATCCTCTGAAAATCAGTATGTTCTTCAGTGAAAGGATACACCCAATTTAAACCACTTGAAGTATGTTTAAAAAAAAAAATCTGATCTACTGATTACACTAAAAAGAGGCAAAAAGTTTCAGGGAGAGATTACTAAAACATCTCAATGAAAATGATTTGCCTGAGGTCACAAACAAATGAATCCCAGTATATATTCTCCTTGGCATTTTCAGCAGAGGTAACCTTTTGGTCTGTAATTTCAATTTCTGAGCACCTAGTAACTTTAAAGGGAATGGGAACTCTGGACAGATGTAGGGTCAGTGTAATGGCACTGGCAAACAGAAAAAGATGGATTATTTTTTATTTATGTTAATAGTGTGAATATATGTATCAGTCAGAACTTAAAAGTTACTACAGTAAATAGTTCCAAAGGGAACTATGAAATCACTTGGCTGAGAACTATGTTTCTTTAAATATTTTATTTGTTGTAACAATTCATGGTAAGCACACTTTACATTTATTCCATAGGCCAATGCTTAAACATGATTAATCGTGGCTTTCATACCTTGGTCTTCCTCTAGGGTAGGGAGCTCAGGTGCCAGATATGGCAAATAACTTCATATTTTGTGGCTTGATGCCAAAGGGTTTTTTGTTTTGTTTTGCCTGAGCTGCTGGGAAGCAGCGCAATGTTGGTATGAGACCCACCAGAAGCGTTGGAAAATGCCTGGCAAATATTCGCATGACTTTTTCCCAGCCAGGTCAGCATTTAGTGTCTTCCCAGTGTGGGAAAGTACGGTAGTTTTGAGAGCAGGGGCCTGTAGGTGCTGTCTCATTTGTATCCCAGGTCTTAACACATTTAGCACCATATTTCTCTCTTGAAGCTCCGTCTGGTCAAAATGCATCCGTACTAGTTACTTGCCCACATACAGACTTGACTAGCAAAATTTCACATAACTATTAGCATCAAACTTGACTGCGGAGGTGAAGTAGACTCCGTCCAAACTGATGTAGGGTTAAGATGCAGGACTGTTTTCCCTATCATAGATCAAGTTTCCATTTGATGCTCTTCTACATTCTTTAGGGCAAACAGTAAAACCACTGTTAATTGGCTGTTATTCAATGCACACACAACCAACTTTCCCTCTGAGAGCCATGCATCTGCCTCTCAATTGCCACCATGAGACTTACACATTTTGGACCAGTGGCTCTTTTCATGTATGTGTCTGTTTGATGTCCGAAGACAGGGAAACTTCATCTTGCCCTCTAAGCCTATCTTTTTTGTAACCATTAATTATCATGCCATAATCACTACAGTCTGTTCATTTGGTTTAACAGCATGTGCTCACTTGCTATGTAGAGTATACACTAATTATGTTATTAGTTTGTCAAGAACAGGTAGTAGGGTAGATGTAGTCCGTGCTGGATCTTCAAGGAAATACCCTGGAGAAAAGCAAACCCCGGGCAGAGCAGGGACTGCTGAGGCAGCCGTGAGGCACTGATGGTCTTTGGCAGCTGGATGAGCTGTAGTCCACGTCAGCGACCCAGTAGCTCTTG
This sequence comes from Tinamus guttatus, assembly GCF_059628265.1. Taxonomy (NCBI): domain Eukaryota; kingdom Metazoa; phylum Chordata; class Aves; order Tinamiformes; family Tinamidae; genus Tinamus; species Tinamus guttatus. The sequence goes on from NW_028288547.1 coordinate 580,026, forward strand.
CAGAGAGGTGGAGGAGGTGAAGAGCCAGGGGAGGAAGTGAGCGGTCCTGCACTGAGCACTAGAGCGGGGTCATAAACAGCCAGTAATACGTTTATTTCTGTAGAAGGGATTTACCTCCTCTTCTCTCTGACTGCTTTGGAGATGGGAAACTATGAACTCAATCCCTTGTGGAAGTCAGAAGTGGTCAAAAGGACTTTAAGAAGAGAGACACTGTATTTCAAAGCACTTGTAACCCTCAGCAAGACTGACAGACAACTGGCAAGTGGGGACCTGCTGCCTCTGATTTCACTGAAGGAAAAGTGAGACCGAGAAGGGATAGCTGCCTTGTGCAAAATCATCTGGGAAGTCTATGGCAAAACAGAGAATAAAGCCAAATCGCATTATCAGAAACAGCACAAGTGGTTGAATCCAACTTCTTTTAATTCCCTTTCAGGGTTTCCCAAACTATAACAAAAGCCATGTATTTTATATACTGTATCCTATTATATGCAGTTCATTCCATAAAAGTGGGAAAAAAAAATGCTTGAGGTTGAATGAAACATTTTCCTGGATCCCAAACCCTCCTTTGTGTATGTAATGACACCTAAAGTGCTATCAAGTCACAGGAGCTGCAGGTGGGCCAGCAGAGCAGAGCAGAGTGTGCTATAGACCTCATGCCCAGAAGCCAGGACACACTTCTTGCAAAACCTGACTCAGTGGCTGGTGACTCCTGTCTGGTCAGATATTAAGTGAACACTTCAGTCTTTCACACTTGTGTTTGTGTTTGGTTTTCCGCTAAGTAGCTGAGATGTAGGGAGCAGTCTGCATATGCAAGGTTAGCCAGAAAAAAAAAGTAAAAAAAAAAAGATCATTTGGAATTATCAAGAGGCTTCAGCTGCTCTGTTTTTAAAAGCCCAGAGTGGATGTTTTCCTCTTGGCCTCGTCATGTTTTCATAGCCATTTGGAAACTCAGCACCAGCATCACCCACAATGATCCAAGTCTCCTGTCTGCCAATGCAGGATAGTTTCCTACTCTGCGTTCCTGATTGTTTTGTCCTGGGTAGTTTTAAATGACTGAAGCTACAGTGCTTCCTACCACTTCCCTTGGGAGAGGTTCTTGCAGTCTAAATAGGCTATATGGTAGCAAATTTTCCTCAGATTCAGCTTATTTTTTTTCCCCTTAGTTTGATCCCGTAATGCCTATTCCAGACAGAGGCAATGTTGTTGGAGCAGGGAGAAGCAGCCAGAAGAGCTGGCAGGACTTGCGCCGGCACCCCTCAGTGATGGAAAATGTGACAGCATTTCGTAACACAGGTGCACTGCTTGGGTGCGATGATAGGTCCTAGGCTGCTCCCGAGTGCCAAGGGCTGTGACCGACTGCTGGAGAGCTGGCAAAAACCAAACCTCTCTGTTACGCTCTCCGGTGTCATTGTAAGAAAGTAATATGGAATAAGGCCAGGGCTTTCCCTACCACAGTCTTATTTCCTCTCTTTCCAACAGTTTCTTTTCCTTCAATTAGGCAAAGGGAAGCAACTTCAGACCTGCGGTATGGATTGTCCTCCTGTTTGTTTTTACCCACATGCCACAGAGAAGCTTCTCATTCCTCACCACTTAATCACATCATCACCTTATCCAGACTGCTCTTCTCCCAAGCATATCCTCTGATCCCTTCCCTATACTGTTTCTCCCTTTGTCATGTAAAAAAGCTTCGTTTAGATCACTTGTGCAGGTATTTTAAAATATTTTCACCTGAGAGAGGAGGAAAAAAAGGCTTCTGGTCCTTCATTTCTGTACTTGGCATATTTCTGATTTCAGAAAAAAAAAATGAGAGAGACAGGAGCTGTCTGAATTGAAAGAGAAGGAAAATCTTGCTTAGAGGTGGCTCTAAAAATGGTATTTCTAAAATAGGTTTCCTGCAAGTTTTGTGTTATGTACAGAAAGCATGTCAGTGTCACAGAAATATGCTATTGGCCTTTTGATGGAGATGACGTCAATCAAGGTCTTGCCGTTCGTGAGTAATGCAGCCTTTAAGAAATCAGCAGTTAGCTCCATTTCCTGTTTAATATATTAGCATTCTTATGCATGCTTTTTACTTGCATATTGCTATTATATACCACAGGCACCAGCTATCCCCTCTCCATAGTCTTAAATTAGAGTCTCAGGCCTGATTTTCCAGTGTTTGTAACAAAGTCAAAGGCCTCAGAGTCAGGATGGGGAAGGGACTGCATAGACATATGGCTGTGGCCAAACCCCACAGCCTTGCACTTCTGCATCTCAAGCCAGGTGGGCAATTCCAGGGAAGTACAACTCTCTCGGACCCCTCCAAGTCCCTGTGTAAAAACTTCAGAGGTCTCTGCAAATTGCAGCACAAGATGCTGCACACCCGTGCAGCATGAGCTTCTCAGCTGAGCTTTCGCCTGCGGGAAGAATAAGGTCCACTTTTTGCAGAGGACTTGCTGACGTGCCTGTGGTTTCTGCAAATGCACTGCTGTGTGTCTGCAGCCTTATGCGCTGGTGCAAACCACCCCTGCCTGCCTTCCCCGTGCTGTGCTGGTGCTTTACTGTCATAGAAACTATCCAGCTGTGGCCCTCATGGTTTTAGGACACCCCCCTCTCTGCCAGACTGGAAATGGAGCAGCAGCCCTTTGCGGAGGGACGCATGGTAGAGGGAAAGTCTTGAAATGATAGAAGGGTTCTGGGCTCCTTCTGAACCTCTGTGTGAACCAACGGGCTTTCGCTCTTCTGCTTTTTGTTTTCAAGAGATCAGGAAGGCACCAAAACACAAAATTTTGTTCTCTGCTTCTACACGCAGGAGATAGGGGGTCATTCCAATGACTGGTAGGCATCTTGTTGCAAAACTAAAACTGGAAGAGGCAATAAAATATGGATTTTAACTTTGTACACGTTCAGTTTATAGACTGAATATTCACTTTCAGGAGCTTAAACATTGTGAAAAGTGTCTTGGGCAGAAACTGAAAGGTGAAAACTACAAAGTTAACATTCAGCTCCTTCAGCTATTTCAGCTACATTCAAGGGAGAATGAGGGTAACCTGATAAAACCATGGTTTTCAAGCTGCTTTATGACCTGATGGTTGTGCAATAACATGTTTCTTGTATTTAAGTGAGTTTGCTCTGTTGTCTAGTCTGGTCTGGGAAAGGATTTATGCAGCTGAAAATGCTGAAATTGTGCAGTAGCTTCATTCCCGGAGGTGTTGCCAGGGTAGAGGCAGGACTTGTGGGCACGATGTCAGGACACAGCTGCACCACATATTTGTGGGCATGTGTACCCCCAAAATACCCAGAGGTACCAGGCAACCAGTGTGAAGAGACACTAACTTTTAGCAATAAGATACAGGATAACTAACCATGTTACCTCAATGTCCAGTAAGTAACCCCGTGGGTATTTGTTGTAAAAATGAGATTTTCTTTTCTTCTTTTTCTTTTTTTTAATGTGTGAACTAATTAAATTACTCAGAGAGGGGAAAAATCAGTTTGATCTGACTTTAATTTGACTGAAGTCTGGAACTAAAAATGTGGTGCTTTGAAAGACAGAATAAGCAGTTTCCTGAGTCATAAATTGAGTCACACAGACCCCTAATGGTGTTTCCAGGACTGCAGACAAGCTGTTAAGACAAAAAGTAAAACCTTCAAAAATAAACTAGCATTTGTGGCAGATTTCCAGGGAGATTTGTAATGTCCCGTGAGAGTCACTTCAAAGGTACGGATCCTGCCTCTGGGAGCCTGCGTCTTTACATGAGGAGTGTGAAGGGAAGACTCTGGTGATGTGTAGAAATAAGAGCAACAAAATAATAGTGGTTTCTATCTGGGGAAGCCCGAAGGCAGAGTACTTCACTCTGAGCCTGCAGTGCACTGAAAAATAAGGATGTTACTCCTTGAGACCCTTGTGGAGTTAGTTGCTTCCACAAATACATGAGCCTTCTGCTTGTGCACAGTCATACAGCCAAGCAAAAACATCACTGTGTGTCGTTCTGGCTCACTCTCCTTTCAGGAACAGACATAAGGTGATTGCTGTCTGTCTGTCCAGACGTTCCCAAATAAATACAGAGACCGACCAGACAAGGGAAGAAGTCACCATGACTATGGTGTGAATCGTGTGAGGGTCTCTGAGCCCAGTCCAGCAAATGTTTTGGGAAGGACTGAGTGCCACCAACTGTCGGCTAGACCAGAGAGCACCTTGGTGGAATGAGTGGACTGCTTCATATCATAACTCTGAATTTGTTTGCTGGCAGTCTCTGCAGAGGCTGAACTGCCTGCGTATTCTGCAGTGTCTCTTCTCACCCTTGAGGAGGTCCTTGAGAAAGGAGATGCCTTGTGGGAAATGGTGAGTGGGAGAATTGTTTGCTGTCTCTCTTTCATGGATTATCTGAGGATCTTAGTCTCCACAGCTATCAGTGAGTCACCTTTCACAAGCAGTAAATTCACACAGCCACAAAAATGCTGCTTTATATTAATGTTTTGGTGCCATTGTTGATGATTTCTTACTTCAGCCTGTGCCAACACCACAAACATTCATACTAATATGGGAGCTTCCAAGCCAGCTGATGGGAAATATTTAAGATAATGAGGAGATAAAGAAATGCCTGAATGAGCCTAGAGGCTCCTTCTTAAAAATAAAACATAAAAAAAAAAAATAGAGCAGCTATCATACACCTCTGAGTTATTCATATTTTCCAAAGTAGGTTTAGTTTGCTCTTGGCTATAGTTCCTTGTTGGCCATCGTAATTAATCTTCAAGGTGGTGGTAGGAGAGGGCCTCTGTGATAGGGAAATGACACACCACTGCATTCTGATTTCAGATGTGGCCCATGCAACCTCCTTGAGTTTGCAGGAGGAATTTAGTCACAGATATTGCTTCGGAGCAGACGCTGAAATATTTTCCTTGGTGCTGCCTTGTGCTCTGGTGGATGTCCCATAATACAACAGGAACTTTAAGTCTTGTAGTTTTGTCCCAAGCCAGGATGGCTCTAGATCTCCCCATGCTGCCTGCTACAACATCCTGTGCCTGGTGCCCGACCTTACTGGTGCTCCTGCACCTTACTGCTGTCCTTTCTGATCTCCCTGTTATCCATTACCTCCCTTTTCTCCCTCCTCTTTAGACCCCTTTGATTACCCAGCAGGTCTGCTCTGATTATACACACATCTCCTAGAGTACCTACAGCATCAGAGTATCAAGTGTCAAGCGCAGCCTGCCTTGGTTTTGTGCCTGGAAATAGAAATCCCAACCATACTGTAAGGGGTTTCATTTTACTTTCTCGAATAAAGTACACTACTCTTTGGCAAGAGAGGACACATTTAGAGAAGCATAGACTATACACATGGATGTGGACCCATCATAAAATTCATTTTAGTTTCCAGCTGAAGTGATCCCTGCTAAAAAGATCTCATTACTGTACTGTCTGACAGCATAAAACCCTCTAGAAGAAAAAGGCCACCACTGTGAGACTGGAGGATGGAAAATGATTGTAGACGACTGAAAATGACTGCTCTCTTTTCACCGAACTCCTTCCAGAGTGCATCTAGTGTATGGCCTAAGGGTATAGACCAATGATGACAGGATCAGGCTGCTGGTGTTGTTCATATGTGCTTGGAGTATTTAATGTAAACATAAGTCTTGACTGTGCCCATTGCAACATTCCTAGCTTAACCAAGAGCTGTAGGAATAACTCTCTGGCAGCTTTAAGTCAAGACAGGTAGGTTTCAGTAAAAAAGGCAAGAGCAGACATCAGTTAGGAAGCCCTACAGTTGCTGTTGTACAAGAGGAGAGGGTGACTGCGGTCACCCCTATTGCTTTAATCAGCTATGAATATGTTCTTTAAGAGCTGGCTAAGGGCCGAATGAGGTAAACATGAGGTCTGCAGTGTGTCTGCTCCTGGACACAACCTGGACACAACCGGAGAAGGAGAGGGCAGGCCGGGTGGCACCGCAGCCTGGAGCCGTGCATGGTCACGTCCTGCCCTCTGCTGTGCGGCACCAGGAAAGGGCCTGAGCAGCCCCTCTGAGGGGCAGCCCCTTGTGAGGCCCTGCTTGACCTACCTGCTCAAGCTCAAGCTTGTGAAAGCCTTTAGGAAACTGTCCTGTGACTTTGGGAATTTGAATCGTCTTTATGAGTCTGACCCTAAATGCCTCTTCCTGTAAGTGCGGCCTCTTATGGTATTTCTTTCACAGCTGATGCAGATCAATATGAACTTGTCAGTTTTTTGCTTCAGAGTGGGACATCTTTTCTGGCTTCACAGTACTGTATGAAAAATTACTCGTGCTTTCAAGGGAAATATATATTTTTCCCCTTTGGAATCACTTTTCCAAGGGTCTCAGATTTAGTAGAGAAATCTTGCCCAAAGCGAACTTGGGGAGGATTTCCTGAACTTTTTTGAGACTCTTTCCATGTGTGTCCAAAAAGAAAGAAAAAAAGGAAGTTTGATTTCTTCTTAGGTTAATTAGCAGACCACATTTGACCCTCAAAGACCCATATTTCCATGCCCATTTATGCCCCCAAAATAGGACATGGCTGGAGCTGAGCATTTGCAAATTCGCCTCCTGAGCTGGCCGTGCTGCTGTTAGGTGCAGCTAGTGACAAAGCCTTGTTACTTACAAGAAAAATTTTCATATATATTCCTGACATCGGTGATGTCATTCAGCAACCCTCTTTCACTAGGGTGGGTTTTCCTTTCTTTTCTTTTCTTTTCTTTTCTTTTCTTTTCTTTTCTTTTCTTTTCTTTTCTTTTCTTTTCTTTTCTTTTCTTTTCTTTTCTTTTCTTTTCTTTTCTTTTCTTCTTTTCTTTTTTTTCAAGAAAAAGAAATGGATGAGTCATTTCTTGCAGGCAGCTTTTTCCCTTCTTGTTCACTCATCATCAAAGTGCAAATCATGGTTTAACTATGTGCAACTGTAAATTGGTTTGGCATAGTTGTGTCTAGATCTACTGAGTTTCCCACTTGTGGGAGTCTCCCATTACTCTTTCTCCTCTCTGACTCACTTGCATTTGTACCAGTGATTTCACTACCAGCTGTCTCACTGCTCCCAAAGACCTAAAATGGGATATGTGTATATTCCCTGAATTAGATATATCTCTCTCTGCCATTTTGGCATTGTGCATATAACCTAGGATACACCTCAACCTATTGACATTTCACTCTTTTTAATATAAAACCTGGGTGCAATAACTGTTTTCGCAGACTGGAAAAATAATTAGGACACACATTTCCAGAGAAGTGCGAGGAGTATAAGCCATCTAGTTCCCATCGACTATAGTGGAGGTTCATATCTAAAGCCTTGTGCAACTGCTTTGAAAGTTTTAGGGGGATTTATTACATTGTCTACTGATTGAGAGGTTATGCTATTGTTTTACTGGTAGCCTGGAATCACCATAATGAAGTTAAGCCTTAGAAAGAGAAGGTCGGAAAACAAATGTCTTCTAGTCATTACACTAATGCTGTTAGATCAGTTTGTACAGCTGCTGAGCTTAGCCTCTATGATAGGATAATAACTATTTCAGATTTATGTTTGTCCTGCACGTCTGGAAGTTGTGCTGTGGACCTGCAAGCCAGAAGATGGCATGTTCCAAAAATACGTAGGAAAAGGCGACTGCTGCTCTAGGAAACTTAGAAAGATGTATGGGATGAGGCTCATCTCAACTATCTGCAAGTTAGGCACCTAGCTCAAGTTAGTCTGCTTTCTCTTCTCTAGTTAAGGGAGGGAAAGAGAGGGAGAAAGGCACCTCCATATAGGGCTCCCTCCCATCATTATAGAAGGATAAGCCTCTAAGATAAGTAGATTGAATCACCCTCTGGCAGCGCCTTTCTACTCTCCAGTAACTATAAAGGGAGCATACCAGCTTAGGCAAGACAAAGCTAAATTTAGGTGAGACGAATCCCACCCTAAGCTTTGCACCCAGACAAACTGCTGCACAGCAGGATGACTGGGGAATTTGAGACCTGCAGATTGGGGTTGCTGCCTGCTTAGTTTCCATGTCCTGCCTGCTCTGAGCTACCACCTTGCTCGCTCAGAGCCTTGCCCTACCTCACTGAGGACATACAAGTCCAATGATATTATTAAACTCAAAGTGAGCCTGTGATGTTCCTTTGTGAGTTATACATGTAATTGCTCTGAGAAAAGTATGAGGTGTTGGACAATGGGATTTAAACACAATGATCATAAGGATTTTTACCAGCGTTTTCCCCTGGCTTTCAAAAAAAGGAAACTTTGGCGAAGATACAAACCCCTTGAAGATTGGTCCACCTTCTTTCTCTCTAATCTTATCTACGTCTTTAACCCTGCAGGCAAAATACATAGAATTCCAGGGCTGACAGTTTCTCCTTAGTTCTAGGAAAGTAGTTAATTATCTAAATCGCTTCATAATTGACTGACTTCCACTAACTGCAGAGAGAAACTATGTCAAGGAGGTAGAGTCTGAGTGCTCAAAACCTGACCAGAGTCTCTGGGCAGAGAAACCTTTCCGGTTTTTGCAAGTGGGCTTCCAGGAAACCCCTCTCTGTCCACTGCTCAACTTTCCGACTCTCTTCCTGTCATTATTCCTACTATCTTTTCTGATCGGCACGCTTTTGATTTGCAGACGTGGTGCAGCATGCAACGGTGGTTAAGCTTTGAATACTTCATTTTTAAATGCAAAAAAAAAACCATTGGAAACATCCCTTTCAGTCCTGGAAATTGTATTTTTTGGATATTTTCTCTCCTGCTTTCATAGAACAGCTGCCATCAACAGAAGCATCAGGGAGGAATGATCAGGGAGCCATCAGCATTTTTGACATCCATGTTTGCCAGAAGCCTTATCTGAAATCAACATAATTCATGGGCCTTCAGAACTGGGCTGGCGTTTCCATGAGAGTGAGATTGCTCACAAGCTTCCCAGTGCTTCCCACATCGGGAGGGCTGGACATGCCAGGAGAATGGTCTGTGTCTAAGGATTTGGCACCTCTGTTTTAAATCCTGCCTAGAACTCCACATCAGAAGTTGTGCAAGCAACACAAAAAAGCAATAAGATCAGCTTAGTAAATCGAGTGCAATAAGCTACTTTAGACAGTAAGAAAATAATTTCTCCACACTCTCTGTTTTTGAAATCTTAAAGAATAACACAAAAATTTTATTGCATGATGGAAATTGTAGGATTTTTAGATGAAAGGAAGTTTCAAACTGTTTATAACTCTAGTTATAAATTTTAACTATAGTATAATTATGGCTATGGTTGTGACTATATAGCAATTCTAGCAATGGAATAATGTACAGTCAATCAAAAATATTAGCTACATCCTCATAGGTAGATTCTAAATTCTCGTATGTTTTAAGATGTTGCTTTTAGGAAACCCTAGAAAGAAGAGATGGATCAAGTAATCAACACACTATAAAAGTGTCTAGTCAGTTACTTTTATCTATATAATTGTGATGGACTATAGTAATTAACCGCATTGCTCTGGAAACTATGTATTTTTGCCCCACAATTATTTAAACCGTTTCCTTAGTTGACTTGGCTGTTGTTTTTTTTTTTCTCATTTTGACATTGTGAAAAAAAGAGGTAGTGTAAAATCAAATTTCTTTTTATGTGCATATTGAGATTATTGCAGTAGCTCTTTGAGGAGTTAGCCATTTGCTACAAAGTGCATTCTGAGATTACCACATTTTCTTCAGTAAAAGAGGTAGGAGAGAGCTATACTGACTAGCAACTGCCTAGTTCTCTCTTACTAATTCTGTGTTACCCTGTAACAGCTTTAGTCCATCTTCCCTCACACAAAATCCTGTCTGTTGGCTTATCTGCAGAGGAAATATCAATGTGGTAACTACAGAATGAATTTTACACTGTACTTTGAAAGTGAGGGCTCATTGAGGGCATTCACAAGTTGAAAATATTCTGAAATAGTTTGTGCACTGTAAATGCATGTTCTAGATTATGAAGAAGTTCTTACGCGCAGCCTAAGAAATCTTAAAAGAAAGTTAATGGCAGAGGTTTATAAAGATAATCACTAAATTACCTATTTTTTGGTGCTTTCCAAAGTAGCATTGTGTTTTGCAATGCAAGCTCATAAACCAGACTCAAAATAAATTTTTGTAGTGCAAGCACCTTAGTAGGCAGCCTACAGTGTATATATTAAAAGCATATTGGCTCTCAGAGAGACTGATCAAGCAATTCTGTCTGTCCTGAGAAAACAGAAGTTTTTTTTTGTGGCCAGCCATCTCTTTTGAAGGACAACAAAGAAGTCTGAGTCATTTGGATTTTCTTGATCAGTCCATTTCAGTGAGTATGATAGGGTGAATTTTGTAAAGCTTCTGGATTTAATACCAAATACAGTTTGTGTAAAAAAAAAAAAAAAAAAAAAGTATTTCTATTAGACTATAAATATTTCAAATTTTCCTTGTGCTTAAACAACTAAAATGATCCTTTAATGCTTAATGAGAGTAGATATGCTTTCTTAACACTTTGAAAAATGGTTAAAAGGCTTTTGGATACAGCTGCCTTTGTTATAGGAAATCAGTCAAATTTACTTAGCTTTTAGTTAGATACATCAGAATAATATTTTGGCTGAAATTACTGTTGGTTTCCAGATCAGGATGAAGGATTTTGCTGTGTTTTAACTAGTTAGATCTTGCTTTCTTAGCTGCTACCTCTATCTTTATGTGATATCCCAGCAGTTAGAAAGAGGTGAAATGTGTAGCCTAACTGCTTCTTGAGTTAAACGCTGGCAGAAAAGGTTTTCAGTCAAGGATTCCTTCCTGATAGCTACTAGATGTCCTGATTTATAGGCTCGCCTGCCTACTTTGCCAGTCTTTCTGTGAGCATAGAAGCGTATATGGACAGTGGCATGTGTGGGAGGGGGATTTAGGTTTCGGTTTGGAAATAAGCCCCCATTTGGACATCTCCCCTGAGAATTTTAATGCAGCTTTACCAATTAGGATGCTGGCAGCAGAGGACATTGCTGAAGCTCTCTGTGGCCCTGAAGCAGGATGGATAAAGTGGGGGATGCATAGGAAGAGCTGCAGCTTGCACCCTCAGAGCAACATTACAGCATTGCTGAAGTTGTGTCCCCCAGCCTGCCAGACTAGGCTAAGGAGTTTGATCCTCATGCTGCTGCTTCTACTAAGGAATGCTCTTGCTGATGCAAATGAGCTAATTTTGGTGGTGCAAAAATGCAACACCACTTCTTCTTTCCAAAGAGAAGGGAGGACCCATGCCTGGAGACTCAAAGGGGGCTTCTGTTGGGAGAAGATGCTGGTGTTGGAGCCAGAGATTTGTTTGCTGTAATCCTGTTTGTTTACAAATACTATGCAAAACCTTGTTTCCCCGAACACAGCAAGAATCAAACAGAGGATAGTTTCTTTGATGATGTCTCCAAGCCTCTCTTAACCCAACCGATGCTGAATGCTCTTCCAAGTTTTGCTTTGTAGCACCATGGCGCTGCTCTGTCTCCCATCATTCCTCCTCTGCTGGCCTTGTGCTCTTCTCATTGTAGCCCTAAAGTAACTCACTGCCTCCTTTGCATTTATCCTGAACAAAAAGTTTTCTCTGAGCTCTCTGGGAAAGGAAGATCTTGCGTGCTAGGCTGCAGTGCCTTGCACAGCCCCACGTTGCCCGTTCCTGCCCTGAGCTGGCTGCAGCCTGGTCTCATGAGAAGCCATACAGCCACATCAGCATTGCCCAAGGCAGCATGACCGAGAGAAAGGGCTTACGAGCTCAGACACGGCCCTTGCTGATGCCTCTCAACTTCTAGGCTGAAGTAGGTATATGTTCAGCCACCTATGAGCTGGGCTGTGGAGCTAGGGCCTGTCTGCAAACAGGTCGAGTATAAGTCCTCTGCAGTTATGCCAAAAAGCAAGCGATTTTACAAACAACTTGTTAAGGGAATTTCTTGAGCAGCAACGTCTTTTTTGTTTTCACTAAAGAGAGTTATTTGCTGGCAATTATTTCAGACCGGAATTGCTGGAGACTGTAGAGTTGTATTTGCATTTTTGTTTAAGTGCCTGCACATGTACTGCACACTGTGTTCCTTGTGAGGCCGTCATTTATTGTCCAAAAAGCATTGCTTTTCCCATCCAAGTACTAGAGTAGGAACCTCACAGACTGAGTGGGCTTTGGAGAACAAAAACCGAACACCCATGCTGACATAGAGCTACACTTTAAACCATATTGAACAAACAAACCTCAAACCTTTGGTAAAGTCGCCATTTTCACTTCTGTTTATCGCTTTCCTTTAAGATTGCATGCAAGTTAGCAATCTGCCTGAAGTCTTTCCTAAAGGCTTCCTGTGATTCGACGACCAGAAGACTGCCCCAGTGGTTCTTGAATTGTATTTTGCTCTCGCCAGGTTGAGGCTGGATATCCCTTGCAGCATCTTTTTGCACTACTATCAGGAACCGCTGAGTTACAGCTCTTGCAGGTGCTCGGGAATCAGATATACTTCACATATTGGTTATTCCCTGACTTCAAAAGTGGGTCTTTTCAAGCACCAGAGCAAGTCAGACACAGAGCATGTCCTTTGAATGGGTAGTGGGCGTGCATCTCACTTAAACACCACTCTAAATCCTGTCCCTAAAGTGAAATGCATACCTGGAGTGCTACCTATTCGTTCTCTAGGAAACCCGCAGTCAGAAAGGCTCCTAAAGACAGTGGTTATGGTTTTTCTCCTACCTATCATGAAAAATGGCATGTAATCACTGCCAAGAAGCAAGGTGGCAGTCAGTGACAGTTTAAGGAAGGAAGAAATGACCTAGAAAGCAGGTCTTCAACTAGGGCTCCCTCTCTTTCACAGTGTCAGACACAGATTTGAGAACAGCAAAATACTGAAGCAAGCTGAAAAAGCAAAAATCGAAAGTGTGGTGGGAAGATTAATTCAAAGGAAAAATCATTGGGGAAAAAAAAAAGAGTTCTACCAAGCAGAGAGGAGTAGCGGCTGCAGCACATGTTAGGATGCAAGCATTCCCCAGTTTGGCTTGTTTTAAGAGGAGGATGCAACACAGATTTTCAGCTCGCTGCTAAGAAACCCGTTCACAGATGAACCGGGTCCCCAGCTTGCTTTCGGATTCACCTCTTTCGAAGAAACAGAGCGGGGATTCCCTCCTGGGGTGTGGGAGTTTCCAAAGGCAATCCCCCACCCTCACTGCCATCAGCCAGTGACACATTGCCTGGCTGGGAGTCAGAACTGAGGACTTTTTTTTTTTGGGGGGGGGGGGGAAAGGGGGAAAGGATCAGCTCCTAACCTGAGCTTCCACATTCAGAAATAAACATTTATATTGACTGGTATCCAAAGCACATTCCTTCGACATCGAATCAGCGCCTCACAGTTTGCTGGCCTGACACACGGCCACACTCACGGTGCCCCAAGCAAGACTGCGGCCCAAGGGGTGTTGCAGGAGGAATGTCCTGCCCTGCACCATGAGAAATGTCCTGCACCATGGCGGGGCAGTGGTGGGACTGCTCAGCGCAGGGGCGCTCGGGGCGGCTCTCGAGGGCTGTTTCAGGGAGAAGGGCTTCAAAGGGCCACCGTGAGCACGTGCGCACCCTGCGCGCTGCCCGCCTGGCCGCGCCGCCTGTCAGAGGCACGGGCTGAGCTCACGGCTGCCTGGTGCACTTTAGAAAAAAATCATGAGGCACCGATTGAAGCTTTAACCGCAAAATCCATGAAGAAAATTGCAGCAATTCCAGTGCCCCATTATTTCTCCCCCTTTCCTACCTCAGCCATGCCTGTCGTTAAAAACCTTCCCGAGGTTTAGCAGAAGCTTTCCACAAGGGTTGGGTTTGATGGGGTGCTTTTTGGAAGCTCTCTTTTCTTTTTCCTTTTCCTCCACCTTCTTCTTCAGGAGTGCCTCCTCCCCAGGCCTCCCACGTCTGCCTCTTACCTGAGTCTGCCTGCTCTTGCAGGGATGCAAACAGCGGCCACCTCTGCCGCCGCCACGCAGGCTAAGTTGGGTTTAATTGAATCCTTAGGCAGTGATTCAATGCACAAAGACCTGCCTGTATCTGACCTGGACTTCTCGCGGCAGGGAGCCTACGGCACTCAGGGACGGGACTAAACAACATTTGGCTCAGCCTGCCCGTGACTGAAGCTCCACATCACAGGAGGGCGAGGAAGAGGCGGGAGGGATGTCGTGAGCACCATGGAGCTGGGACTTGTGACTCTGGGCCCCCTTTGGCCTCTGTGGGTGCTGCACTCCATAAACATTCGTTCCTTGGGAGTAAAAGCAGCCCCCTCTGAAGCATGCAATACCAGCTAAAAATGTGACAAGGAAACACCCTGCAGCTTAGTGCAGGTCATTCCCACCATCGAGATATGGGCAGCTCTCACACCTCAGTCTGCTTTTTGCTACCACAGCAGGGCTGCTTTAGTTGTGGCTATCCTAGGAGGAACAAATCAGAATTTTACAGGTTTTCTGGGTGTTTTTTTCGTTTTGCTTGCTTGTACTTACAATGAAGCACAGCAAATAAACTCTGTTAGTACTAAGCTATGCTTGTAACTTTTTCCTCTCTTTGGACTGAATCTTCTCTTTCTGCTGTTTTGGCTGATTCTCTCTGTGAATGCATCGTGACTCCCTTGCTGTCCAAACTGGCCCTCTCCAGCCAGGCCACCTTTCAACCTGAAAAGAAATTTGAGACTCAGAATTTGCTGCCAGCTGGTAGCTAACATCTTCTAAACAGACACTTTTTGGCAGAAAAGACTAATCACTGCACTAGGAGTGAGCCTTTCCTGCCACACTAATCAAAATAATTTTATTCTGTGTACCTTATGGAAAACGAGAAAGGAGAGGGAAGATACTAGCCATCCCAAATTTAAATGTCATGCAACGTCACAGCAGCAAGATGAGTAACGAAGCCTGATTTCACCCTTTCTCCCACTCCCCGCACAATGTGTGTCATATACGCTATAGGTCTGTTGCTGATTAAGAGAATTTATCGAGTCAGTCACGAGAGAAAATCAAACAAAATGTAATGGCAGCAGCCACAGTGGGAAGAATTGCACCCGTTAATAATGGTGTCAGCAGTTGCTACTGGAGCAATTTTAATGACTAAAAATGTTGTCTGTGCTTGATTAGGGTCCAGTTCTGTCCCAGACAGGGTCCAGGCTGGTACAGTTGGCAGCTCGTTCTGCTGAAGCCCAGATGTGCTGGCTTGAGGTGGTGCTGCAGGACCTGCTTGTTCTCCCAGGCCTCTGAGGAGGATAAGAGAGAAGGAGAGACAGCAAGTGCTGAGAGAGAGCCAGCTGCAGGGAGCTGACGTTTTTATTTAGCGTGTTCCTGACCTCAGGTTGATGGTTAGCGGATCCCATAAATTGCCGTTTCTGTGGCATGTGCACAAATGCCCAGGGTGGCGCTGAGTCAGGAGGTTCCCAAAGGCCACCAAAGGCAGAGCTGGGCAACGCGGCGCCTAGTCCCGATGACCCCATGCTCTGCAGCTGTTCCTGGGGAATGACATTTCTCCTGGCATTGCTCTTGGGTCTCAACCAGGTCTCCAAATTGTGTCCGGAGGGTAGATTATGTCTCATCTAAATAAATGTGCTGGAGGGGCTGAGTTTCCTGCCTCCTAATCCCTTTTCTGGCACATCTGTTTCAGAAGAACCCAAATCTAAGCACTGTATCTCTGGCACAAACAAATGGGAGCTCCAAGCCCTCAGAAAGAGGAGATTATCACAGCAATCTCCGAGATGATTTTCACATGCTATCCCTTCACATTCTTGCCGTTTCTTTGGGTTCCTTCCGCAGGTCCCGCTGTCTTTGACCAGGAGAGCAGTAAGCTGAGTTCTGAAAAGACTTTTATTCTGCAGGCTGGCTAGGCTGTGCTCTAGGCTACTGTTCTGCGTGCAGCTCATGTTCTGCCATTTTGGATTTGTTTATTTGGTTAGCAATCACGAGAATTTCTTCAACCCATAGATCCAGCAAGCGAACTTGCAACGTTTTGAAGTGGGTTTATCTCAGTCTGCAGAATGTGCAGCAGAACACTGGTGACTCATAAAGGGCTCAGTCCTGCAAAAACACGTGTTTAAGCACATGTTTAACTTTCAGCACGTTGTTATATCTTTCAGAAGTCAATGGGACAACTCACTTTCTTAAAGTCAGGCCTGTTCCTAAACGTTGTTCAGGGCTGGAGTGAGAGAGCTCAGCACCTCGCGGGAGTGAGCTCATAATGATTTTCTTTTCTTGCCTGCATAAGTAACATTCCCGAAAACACGCGCTAGAGGATCAAGTTCTGCTACTGTTGAATAGCACATATTCAGAGATTGTCTGGTTTTAATCAATCAGTGGATGACTTAGAGCAAATAAGATCCCCCTTCCTATAACTCAATTTCCCATGTGTAAAATAGAGATAATGATACTCGCCTTGTTTGCAGAACACTTTGAGATTTACTGAGAATTCACTGTATGAGAGAAAGGCTCTGTATTTGGTTCTGAATAAATCAATATTAGCACATTCTCACACTAGCGAATATTGAATCAGGACTGGGAAGGTATTTTCTGTTCTTATGAAGCCACTGACTCTCAGCTGTAAGCAAACAATCTTTTCATTAGAAGACTTTCATGAAAAGACACAGACTGAAGTTTTGCAATATGTCTTTTAGTACGGGAGTTAGGGGAATTAATTCTCATTCACCTATGTACATACATGTTAAGGCTGTTGTAGGGAATTTTCCTGCCTAAGCAGGAAAATTTAGGCTTGATGTAAAAGAGAAACTTTTGTTTGTGAGTATCATGAGTCACTCCTTTTCCTAGGAGAGTAAAAAATGTAAGGGATAGAGTTCCTGCTGCTCGCAGAGGCAGATGACCATTGCACCTTTGCATATAAACTCTGGTAACTTGGGGTGGGGGGAATGAACATGTTTCCTGCTTTCACCTGAATGAGGCAGGATGAAATTGTGCCATATATCAGCTACTTCAATGGAAACAGATTAACTTGCCCTGGGTAAGGTTCTTCCTTTTTAATTTTAATCGTAAGCTCATGAGATTTTAGGTAAAAGGAAAAGCTACTTATGAAGTATATTTTGAAAATGGTGTTCAAAGAATGACATTGCCGCTGTGTAGTTGCATGAGTAGGCAGCTGCTATTTTCCAGCAAAATTCACCCAGATATCTTTGTGATGACACCCACATCCTATTTTCAACTTTGTTATTGAATATAATCCAAAAGTTTGTGATGTATTCATACTTCACTTTCTTTTTTTGAGTGTTGAGTTATGAGCATATGGATAATCCTGGGCTTTCAGCCCTGCAGATATAGTATTGGTTGTCTCATAAACCTGTATGTCTAGTTTCTGTATTTCCACATCTTTGTATTTTCTTTTCAGTGAGGATCTTGTCTGCCATGTAAAACAAAGTGATTATTCCATTCAAATCCTTGGAAAATTCTGTTCTTTGGCACAATGTTGTGTTGTCTGATACTTAAAAAAAAAAAAAAAAAGGTTCTAAATTTCTGGAAGGGAAACCCTTCCTCTGAGGAACTTGAGTTTCCATCAGTCATGAGAAAAACTGTTCGCTCTGGAATATTAGAGGTAAGTTTGGACAACAACATTAAACAGGAATAAAATTCCAGATTGCTTCATTTCGAATTTCAGCCCTTTTTCTCTGGAGGGATTATTGTTTCCAGAAATCACCTTTTTTTTTAAATACATTTTCTTAGCCTTTTCAAGTTTAGTGCTTTGAGTGTAATAGCCAAGACTTTGGCAGACAGGATAGATGTACAGCATCTGTCAATGGATAAATGCACGTGTACGTATCATATAGAACACAAAACATTGTGTTGTGAACGAGGCAGTCTTGAAATGTTGGGAGACTAACTTACCATCTGAGTTATTTTGCTTTAACCAAAAGAGGACTCAGTAGTCTTGCAGAAAATTTGAGATGATAGATATATTTAGAAAACTTGTTTCATACAAGCTGTCTTCCACTTAGATATCTTGGATGAGCCTACCTTCTCTCCACAGCTGCTGAACTCTGCTCTTTGGTCCATGTATGTAGTACAAACATGCTTATTCATTCAGATTTCCTAAGAATAATCCTGGAAATTACATTCTGATCTTTCTTAAATTAACCTTAATTACTTTGGTCACTGAGCTGTGTGCAAAAGTTGCTGGTCTGATAAACAGGCAGTGATGTGTGGGACTATGTGTGGGACATAGTCAGTGACTATGTGCTGTCTAATTAAATATATGCCTGAAGGTTGCATTGTCCTTACAAGGACTGACAGGGTTCTATATTGCCGTTGGTGATAAGTGTCTCTAAATAGGTACTTCCTGATGTCACTAGGGCCTGGATTTGTTGGGCCGCATGTAGACATCTAGCGCCATTTGAGATGCCTTGGGATTTTCCGCTTGGACTCCAGTTGTTGGTCTCACATGGGTCTCTGTGGTTTATGTGCAATATCTGCTGTCACCCTCGGACATCTTTGACTCCTCAAGGCACCTCATCTAGGGGCCTCTAAATCCACATCTAATAGACCAATACAATTATCTGCTCCCAGCCAAATAATTCATAGAGGTACGTTGACTAAGAGAAAGAGATGCTTTCAAGCAAAGAAACATTTCTGTGGTAAATCACCCAAGAACAGGGTTTGTGGCACAGCAAAATACCACACTTCTTACTTCTCCAGATATCATGGGACATTTCACACAGTTTCAGAACAGTGTTCCTCTTTTCTGAAGTCACTGCAAAATGTCCAACAACGTAGAGAGGGCACTGCATGGCTTCCTTTATGCAATTGATTCCTAAACATTTGCTTTAGAAGAAAACAGCCTCGATGTTTGGTATAAATGAAAATGTAATTTACTTCTCCTTTGATCAAGCTAAAGCCAGTCACATGACAGGAGCGCTGCTAACACACACTGTGCAACTGCTTTTGTCTATTCCCACTAGGCAAGCAGGGATTGCTTTCAGTAGCGAGGCATCCTAGTGCTTGGGCGTGGTGCAGAGCAGGGTTCAAGTAATGAACAAGCTCTCATTTCTCTCAGAAGACCTGGCAGAAGGCCCCGTCTGTTCTTTAATTACATTTCAACAGCTGTTTTTTATATATTTGTGTTTCCTTATTCAAACGTGGCTTATGAAAAAAAAATAGCAAATGATGAGCATGCTTTTAACCAAGAAATACAAAACTGCACAACAGAAGAAACTGTCATGGGCTAGCCAGCATCTTTCCAAGAAAAATTATTTCCTTCCCAGACCCACATCGGTGTTGATGCCACTATGGATGAGGTGGAAAGAAAACAGAGCACGCTGGGTCTGGATTAAGAGCAAAGGCTATGATCCATGTAGACTTGTGAAGAATCAAACATTGTTACTTGTCAGTCAGTTGTTCTGATAGAGAAAAATAATATCCATGCTGATACCACTCACAGGATGAGCAGGAAGGAGCAGCATTCCAGACCGGGAACAACTTCCATCCATAAACTCCCCCTTATGTGTAGAGCTATTCTTGGCATCAGGGAAACATCTTGCAGCACTCCCACCCGTGCATGCAGACAGCTTCCCCAAGACCCATGCTTGCAACTCAGAAAGCCATGGCAAGAAGGGGATCTCTGGCCATGAACAGCTCCTCTGCTTGTGCTGAAGTCCAAGCTACCAGAACCCACATGCCCTTTTCCCCTAATGCCAATATCAGCCCTTCTGCAAACAAGTGTGAAGGCGCATCGCAAGTGTGAAGATTTCTCCTGGAATGGCCATTGGGAGCTAAGATAGTTAGCTTAGCTGATGTGAGCTAACAGGAAGGTTTTTCTGCTACAATATGATGATCATCTTTGCTCTAGCAAACCCTAATGTGCACAGGCAGACTTTTTTGTTAATAAAAAGGAAATGTTTGCCCTCCTTGGGGAAACTCAGATTCCAGGGCAAAGAGCAAGACAGCTCTTTAAATCTTCTGCTGATGCAGGAGAGAGTGTTTCATTCTGCAAATCCAGTCTGTCGTGTTTCCATCTTCACTGTAAGAATTGGCATGTGGGGATCACACTGGAAGGTCATTCTGTCTCCAGCATGGGTCAGCAGCATGTGCTAAAGGAAGCTGC